>NC_136261.1:176579753-177202253 GCF_964187855.1 Myxine glutinosa
CTAACACAAGTGCGAAAAGTGGTTTTTCAACACTATCACAAGTGCAAAAAGTGTTTTTCCCACACTAATACAAGTGCAAAAGTGGTTTCCTGCACCAACACAAGTGTGAAAAGTGGTTTTTCAACACTATCACAATTGCAAAAAGTGTTTTTTCCACACTAATACAAGTGTGAAAAGTGGTTTCCTGCACCAACTCAAGTGCGAAAAGTGGTTTTTCAACCGTAACACAAGTGCGAAAAGTGGTTTTTCAACACTATCACAAGTGCAAAAAGTGTTTTTTCCACACTAATATAAGTGCAAAAGTGGTTTCCTGCAACAACACACGTGCGAAAAGTGGTTTTTCAACACTATCACAAGTGCCAAAAGTGTTTTTTCCACACTAATACAAGTGCAAAAGTGGTTTCCTGCACCAACACAAGTGCGAAAAGTGGTTTTTCCACACTAATACAAGTGCAAAAGTGGTTTCCTGCACCAACACAAGTGCCAAAAGTGGTTTTTCAACACTAACACAAGTGCGAAAAGTGGTTTTTCAACACTAACACAAGTGCGAAAAGTGGTTTTTCAACACTAACACAAGTGCGAAAAGTGGTTTTTCAACACTATCACAAGTGCAAAAAGTGTTTTTTCCACACTAATACAAGTGCAAAAGTGGTTTCCTGCACCAACACAAGTGCGAAAAGTGGTTTTTCAACACTAACACAAGTGCGAAAAGTGGTTTTTCAACACTAACACAAGCGCGAAAAGTGTTTTTTCAACACTAACACAAGTGCGAAAAGTGGTTTTTCAACACTATCACAAGTGCAAAAAGTGTTTTTCCCACACTAATACAAGTGCAAAAGTGGTTTCCTGCACCAACACAAGTGCGAAAAGTGGTTTTTCAACACTAACACAAGTGCGAAAAGTGGTTTTTCAACACTAACACAAGTGCAAAAAGTGGTTTTTCCACACTAATACAAGTGCAAAAGTGGTTTCCTGCACCAACACAAGTGCGAAAAGTGGTTTGTCAACACTAACACAAGTGCGAAAAGTGGTTTTTCAACACTAACACAAGTGCGAAAAGTGGTTTTTCCACACTAATACAAGTGCAAAAGTGGTTTCCTGTACCAACACAAGTGCGAAAAGTGGTTTTTCAACACTAACACAAGTGCGAAAAGTGGTTTTTCAACACTAACACAAGTGCGAAAAGTGGTTTTTCAACACTATCACAAGTGCAAAAAGTGTTTTTTCTACACTAATACAAGTGCAAAAGTGGTTTCCTGCACCAACACAAGTGCGAAAAGTGGTTTTTCAACACTATCACAAGGGCAAAAAGTGTTTTTTCTACACTAATACAAGTGCAAAAGTGGTTTCCTGCACCAACACAAGTGCGAAAAGTGGTTTTTCAACACTAACAAAAGTGCGAAAAGTGGTTTTTCAACACTATCACAAGTGCAAAAAGTGTTTTTTCTACACTAATACAAGTGCAAAAGTGGTTTCCTGCACCAACACAAGTGCGAAAAGTGGTTTTTCAACACTAACACAAGTGCTAAAAGTGGTTTTTCAACACTAACACAAGTGCGAAAAGTGGTTTTTCAACACTAACACAAGTGCGAAAAGTGGTTTTTCCACACTAATACAAGTGCAAAAGTGGTTTCCTGCACCAAGACAAGTGCGAAACGTGGTTTTTCAACACTAACACAAGTGCGAAAAGTGGTTTTTCAACACTATCACAAGTGCAAAAAGTGTTTTTTCCACACTAATACAAGTGCAAAAGTGGTTTCCTGCACTAACACAGGTGCGAAAAGTGGTTTTTCAACACTAACACAAGAGCAAAAAGTGATTTTTCAACACTAACACAAGTGCGAAAAGTGGTTTTTCCACACTAATACAAGTGCAAAAGTGGTTTCCTGCACCAACACAAGTGCGAAAAGTGGTTTTTCCACACTAATACAAGTGCAAAAGTGGTTTCCTGCACCAACACAAGTGCGAAAAGTGGTTTTTCAACACTAACACAAGTGCTAAAAGTGGTTTTTCAACACTAACACAAGTGCGAAAAGTGGTTTTTCAACACTAACACAAGTGCGAAAAGTGGTTTTTCCACACTAATACAAGTGCAAAAGTGGTTTCCTGCACCAAGACAAGTGCGAAACGTGGTTTTTCAACACTAACACAAGTGCGAAAAGTGGTTTTTCAACACTATCACAAGTGCAAAAAGTGTTTTTTCCACACTAATACAAGTGCAAAAGTGGTTTCCTGCACTAACACAGGTGCGAAAAGTGGTTTTTCAACACTAACACAAGTGCAAAAAGTGATTTTTCAACACTAACACAAGTGCGAAAAGTGGTTTTTCCACACTAATACAAGTGCAAAAGTGGTTTCCTGCACCAACACAAGTGCGAAAAGTGGTTTTTCCACACTAATACAAGTGCAAAAGTGGTTTCCTGCACCAACACAAGTGCGAAAAGTGGTTTTTCAACACTAACACAAGTGCGAAAAGTGGTTTTTCAACACTAACACAAGTGCGAAAAGTGGTTTTTCAACACTAATGCAAGTGCGAAAAGTGGTTTTTCCACACTAATACAAGTGCAAAAGTGGTTTCCTGCACCAACACAAGTGCGAAAAGTGGTTTTTCAACACCAACACAAGTGCGAAAAGTGATTTTTCAACACTAACACAAGTGCGAAAAGTGGTTTTTCCACACCAATACAAGTGCAAAAGTGGTTTCCTGCACCAACACAAGTGCGAAATGTGGTTTTCAACACGAACACAAGTGAGAAAAGTGGTTTTTCAACACTATCACAAATGCAAAAAGTGTTTTTTCCACACTAATACAAGTGCAAAAGTGGTTTCCTGCACCAACACAAGTGCGAAAAGTGGTTTTCAACACCAGCACAAGCACGGAAAGTGGTTTTGCAATACTAGCACATGTGTGAAAAGTGGTTTTGAATGCCAGCACAAGTGTGGAAAGTGGTTTTGCAACACCAACACAAGTGCAAAAAGTGGTTTTCAATGCCAGCGCAGGTGCAGAAAGTGGTTCTGCAACATTAGCTCAAGTGCAGAAAGTGGTTCTGCAATACCAGCACATGTGTGAAAAGTGGTTCTCAACGCCAGCATAAGTGTGGAAATTGGTTTTTGCAACACCAACACAAATGCGAATAATGGTTTACAACACTAGCACGAGTGCGGAAAGTGGTTTTCCAACACTAACCCAATTGCGAAAAGTGGTTTTCAACACAAGCACGAGTGCGGAAAGGGGTTTTCAATGCCAGCACACGCGTGGAAATTGATTTTGCAACACGAAGACAAATGCGAATTGTGGTTTTCAACACTTGCGCATGTGCGGAAAGTGGTTTTCAACACAAGCACAAGTGTGGAGAGTGGTTTTCCACACCAGCACATGTGCGAAAAGTGGTTTTGAAACACCAACACAAGTGAGACAAGTGGTTTTGCAACACCAAGTGTGGAAACATAAAACCACTTTCCACACACAAGTGCAAAAAGTGTTTTTTCCACACTAATACAAGTGCAAAAGTGGTTTCCTGCACCAACACAAGTGCGAAAAGTGGTTTTTCAACACTATCACAAGTGCAAAAAGTGGTTTTTCAACACTAACACAAGTGCGAAAAGTGGTTTTTCAACACTAACATAAGTGCGAAAAGTGGTTTTTCAACACTAACACAAGTGCGAAAAGTAGTTTTTCAACACTAACACAAGTGCGAAAAGTGGTTTTTCCACACTAATACAAGTGCAAAAGTGGTTTCCTGCACCAACACAAGTGCGAAAAGTGGTTTTTCAACACTAACACAAGTGCGAAAAGTGGTTTTTGAACACTAACACAAGTGCGAAAAGTGGTTTTTCAACACTAACACAAGTGCGAAAAGTGGTTTTTCCACACTAATACAAGTGCAAAAGTGGTTTCCTGCACCAACACAAGTGCGAAAAGTGGTTTTTCAACACTAACACAAGTGCGAGAAGTGGTTTTTCAACACTATCACAAGTGCAAAAAGTGTTTTTTCCACACTAATACAAGTGCAAAAGTGGTTTCCTGCACCAACACAAGTGCGAAAAGTGGTTTTTCAACACTATCACAATTGCAAAAAGTGTTTTTTCCACACTAATACAAGTGCGAAAAGTGGTTTTCCTGCACCAACACAAGTGCGAAAAGTGGTTTTTCAACACTAACACAAGTGCGAAAAGTGGTTTTTCAACACTATCACAAGTGCAAAAAGTGTTTTTTCCACACTAATACAAGTGCAAAAGTGGTTTCCTGCACCAACACACGTGCGAAAAGTGGTTTTTCAACACTATCACAAGTGCCAAAAGTGTTTTTTCCACACTAATACAAGTGCAAAAGTGGTTTCCTGCACCAACACAAGTGCGAAAAGTGGTTTTTCCACACTAATACAAGTGCAAAAGTGGTTTCCTGCACCAACACAAGTGCCAAAAGTGGTTTTTCAACACTACCACAAGTGCGAAAAGTGGTTTTTCAACACTAACACAAGTGCGAAAAGTGGTTTTTCAACACTAACACAAGTGCGAAAAGTGGTTTTTCAACACTATCACAAGTGCAAAAAGTGTTTTTTCCACACTAATACAAGTGCAAAAGTGGTTTCCTGCACCAACACAAGTGCGAAAAGTGGTTTTTCAACACTAACACAAGTGCGAAAAGTGGTTTTTCCACACTAATACAAGTGCAAAAGTGGTTTCCTGCACCAACACAAGTGCGAAAAGTGGTTTTTCAACACTAACACAAGTGCGAAAAGTGGTTTTTCAACACTAACACAAGCGCGAAAAGTGTTTTTTCAACACTAACACAAGTGCGAAAAGTGGTTTTTCAACACTATCACAAGTGCAAAAAGTGTTTTTCCCACACTAATACAAGTGCAAAAGTGGTTTCCTGCACCAACACAGGTGCGAAAAGTGGTTTTTCAACACTAACACAAGTGCGAAAAGTGGTTTTTCAACACTAACACAAGTGCAAAAAGTGGTTTTTCCACACTAATACAAGTGCAAAAGTGGTTTCCTGCACCAACACAAGTGCGAAAAGTGGTTTTTCAACACTAACACAAGTGCGAAAAGTGGTTTTTCAACACTAATACAAGTGGAAAAGTGGTTTCCTGAACCAACACAAGTGCGAAAAGTGGTTTTTCAACAATAACACAAGTGCGAAAAGTGGTTTTTCAACACTATCACAAGTGCAAAAAGTGTTTTTTCCACACTAATACAAGTGCAAAAGTGGTTACCTGCACCAACACAAGTGCGAAAAGTGGTTTTTCAACACTATCACAAGTGCAAAAAGTGGTTTTTCAACACTAACACAAGTGCGAAAAGTGGTTTTTCCAAACTAATACAAGTGCGAAAAGTGGTTTTTCAACACTAACACAAGTGCGAAAAGTGGTTCTTCAACACTAACACAAGTGCGAAAAGTGGTTTTTCAACACTAACACAAGTGCGAAAAGTGGTTTTTCAACACTATCACAAGTGCAAAAAGTGTTTTTTCCACACTAATACAAGTGCAAAAGTGGTTTCCTGCACCAACACAAGTGCGAAAAGTGGTTTTTCAATACTATCACAATTGCAAAAAGTGTTTTTTCCACACTAATACAAGTGCGAAAAGTGGTTTCCTGCACCAACACAAGTGCGAAAAGTGGTTTTTCAACACTAACACAAGTGCGAAAAGTGGTTGTTCAACACTATCACAAGTGCAAAAAGTGTTTTTTCCACACTAATACAAGTGCAAAAGTGGTTTCCTGCACCAACACAAGTGCGAAAAGTGGTTTTTCCACACTAATACAAGTGCAAAAGTGGTTTCCTGCACCAACACAAGTGCGAAAAGTGGTTTTTCAACACTAACACAAGTGCGAAAAGTGGTTTTTCAACACTAACACAAGCGCGAAAAGTGTTTTTTCAACACTAACACAAGTGCGAAAAGTGGTTTTTCAACACTATCACAAGTGCAAAAAGTGTTTTTCAACACTAACACAAGTGCGAAAAGTGGTTTTTCAACACTAGCACATGTGTGAAAAGTGGTTTTGAATGCCAGCACAAGTGTGGAAAGTGGTTTTGCAACACCAACACAAGTGCAAAAAGTGGTTTTCAATGCCAGCGCAAGTGCAGAAAGTGGTTCTGCAACATTAGCTCAAGTGCGGAAAGTGGTTCTGCAATACCCGCACATGTGTGAAAAGTGGTTCTCAACGCCAGCATAAGTGTGGAAATTGGTTTTTGCAACACCAACACAAATGCGAATAATGGTTTACAACACTAGCACGAGTGCGGAAAGTGGTTTTCCAACACTAACCCAATTGCGAAAAGTGGTTTTTCAACACTAACACAAGTGCGAAAAGTAGTTTTTCAACACTAACACAAGTGCGAAAAGTGGTTTTTCCACACTAATACAAGTGCAAAAGTGGTTTCCTGCACCAACACAAGTGCGAAAAGTGGTTTTTCAACACTAACACAATTGCGAAAAGTGGTTTTTCAACACTACCACAAATGCAAAAAGTGTTTTTTCCCACACTAATACAAGTGCAAAAGTGGTTTACTGCATCAACACAAGTGCGAAAAGTGGTTTTTCAACACTAACACAAGTGCGAAAAGTGGTTTTTGAACACTAACACAAGTGCGAAAAGTGGTTTTTCAACACTAACACAAGTGCGAAAAGTGGTTTTTCCACACTAATACAAGTGCAAAAGTGGTTTCCTGCACCAACAAAAGTGCGAAAAGTGGTTTTTCAACACTAACACAAGTGCGAAAAGTGGTTTTTCAACACTATCACAAGTGCAAAAAGTGTTTTTTCCACACTAATACAAGTGCAAAAGTGGTTTCCTGCACCAACACAAGTGCGAAAAGTGGTTTTTCAACACTAACACAAGTGCGAAAAGTGGTTTTTCAACACTATCACAAGTGCAAAAAGTGTTTTTTCCACACTAATACAAGTGCAAAAGTGGTTTCCTGCACCAACACAAGTGCGAAAAGTGGTTTTTCAACACTATCACAATTGCAAAAAGTGTTTTTTCCACACTAATACAAGTGCGAAAAGTGGTTTCCTGCACCAACACAAGTGCGAAAAGTGGTTTTTCAACACTAACACAAGTGCGAAAAGTGGTTTTTCAACACTATCACAAGTGCAAAAAGTGTTTTTTCCACACTAATACAAGTGCAAAAGTGGTTTCCTGCACCAACACACGTGCGAAAAGTGGTTTTTCCACACTAATACAAGTGCAAAAGTGGTTTCCTGCACCAACACAAGTGCCAAAAGTGGTTTTTCAACACTAACACAAGTGCGAAAAGTGGTTTTTCCACACTAATACAAGTGCAAAAGTGGTTTCCTGCACCAACACAAGTGCGAAAAGTGGTTTTTCAACACTAACACAAGTGCGAAAAGTGGTTTTTCAACACTATCACAAGTGCAAAAAGTGTTTTTTCCACACTAATACAAGTGCAAAAGTGGTTTCCTGCACCAACACAAGTGCGAAAAGTGGTTTTTCAACACTAACACAAGTGCGAGAAGTGGTTTTTCAACACTATCACAAGTGCAAAAAGTGTTTTTTCCACACTAATACAAGTGCAAAAGTGGTTTCCTGCACCAACACAAGTGCGAAAAGTGGTTTTTCAACACCAACACAAGTGCAAAAAGTGGTTTTCAATGCCAGCGCAGGTGCAGAAAGTGGTTCTGCAACATTAGCTCAAGTGCAGAAAGTGGTTCTGCAATACCAGCACATGTGTGAAAAGTGGTTCTCAATGCCAGCATAAGTGTGGAAATTGGTTTTTGCAACACCAACACAAATGCGAATAATGGTTTACAACACTAGCACGAGTGCGGAAAGTGGTTTTCCAACACTAACCCAATTGCGAAAAGTGGTTTTCAACACAAGCACGAGTGCGGAAAGGGGTTTTCAATGCCAGCACACGCGTGGAAATTGGTTTTGCAACACGAAGACAAATGCGAATTGTGGTTTTCAACACTTGCGCATGTGCGGAAAGTGGTTTTCAACACAAGCACAAGTGTGGAGAGTGGTTTTCCACACCAGCACATGTGCGAAAAGTGGTTTTGAAACACCAACACAAGTGAGACAAGTGGTTTTGCAACACCAAGTGTGGAAACATAAAACCACTTTCCACACACAAGTGCAAAAAGTGTTTTTTCCACACTAATACAAGTGCAAAAGTGGTTTCCTGCACCAACACAAGTGCGAAAAGTGGTTTTTCAACACTATCACAAGTGCAAAAAGTGGTTTTTCAACACTAACACAAGTGCGAAAAGTGGTTTTTCAACACTAACATAAGTGCGAAAAGTGGTTTTTCAACACTAACACAAGTGCGAAAAGTAGTTTTTCAACACTAACACAAGTGCGAAAAGTGGTTTTTCCACACTAATACAAGTGCAAAAGTGGTTTCCTGCACCAACACAAGTGCGAAAAGTGGTTTTTCAACACTAACACAAGTGCGAAAAGTGGTTTTTCAACACTACCACAAGTGCAAAAAGTGTTTTTTCCCACACTAATACAAGTGCAAAAGTGGTTTACTGCATCAACACAAGTGCGAAAAGTGGTTTTTCAACACTAACACAAGTGCGAAAAGTGGTTTTTGAACACTAACACAAGTGCGAAAAGTGGTTTTTCAACACTAACACAAGTGCGAAAAGTGGTTTTTCCACACTAATACAAGTGCAAAAGTGGTTTCCTGCACCAACACAAGTGCGAAAAGTGTTTTTTCAACACTAACACAAGTGCGAAAAGTGGTTTTTCAACACTATCACAAGTGCAAAAAGTGTTTTTTCCACACTAATACAAGTGCAAAAGTGGTTTCCTGCACCAACACAAGTGCGAAAAGTGGTTTTTCAACACTAACACAAGTGCGAGAAGTGGTTTTTCAACACTATCACAAGTGCAAAAAGTGTTTTTTCCACACTAATACAAGTGCAAAAGTGGTTTCCTGCACCAACACAAGTGCGAAAAGTGGTTTTTCAACACTATCACAATTGCAAAAAGTGTTTTTTCCACACTAATACAAGTGCGAAAAGTGGTTTTCCTGCACCAACACAAGTGCGAAAAGTGGTTTTTCAACACTAACACAAGTGCGAAAAGTGGTTTTTCAACACTATCACAAGTGAAAAAAGTGTTTTTTCCACACTAATACAAGTGCAAAAGTGGTTTCCTGCACCAACACACGTGCGAAAAGTGGTTTTTCAACACTATCATAAGTGCCAAAAGTGTTTTTTCCACACTAATACAAGTGCAAAAGTGGTTTCCTGCACCAACACAAGTGCGAAAAGTGGTTTTTCCACACTTATACAAGTGCAAAAGTGGTTTCCTGCACCAACACAAGTGCCAAAAGTGGTTTTTCAACACTACCACAAGTGCGAAAAGTGGTTTTTCAACACTAACACAAGTGCGAAAAGTGGTTTTTCAACACTAACACAAGTGCGAAAAGTGGTTTTTCAACACTATCACAAGTGCAAAAAGTGTTTTTTCCACACTAATACAAGTGCAAAAGTGGTTTCCTGCACCAACACAAGTGCGAAAAGTGGTTTTTCAACACTAACACAAGTGCGAAAAGTGGTTTTTCCACACTAATACAAGTGCAAAAGTGGGTTCCTGCACCAACACAAGTGCGAAAAGTGGTTTTTCAACACTAACACAAGTGCGAAAAGTGGTTTTTCAACACTAACACAAGCGCGAAAAGTGTTTTTTCAACACTAACACAAGTGCGAAAAGTGGTTTTTCAACACTATCACAAGTGCAAAAAGTGTTTTTCCCACACTAATACAAGTGCAAAAGTGGTTTCCTGCACCAACACAGGTGCGAAAAGTGGTTTTTCAACACTAACACAAGTGCGAAAAGTGGTTTTTCAACACTAACACAAGTGCAAAAAGTGGTTTTTCCACACTAATACAAGTGCAAAAGTGGTTTCCTGCACCAACACAAGTGCGAAAAGTGGTTTTTCAACACTAACACAAGTGCGAAAAGTGGTTTTTCAACACTAATACAAGTGGAAAAGTGGTTTCCTGAACCAACACAAGTGCGAAAAGTGGTTTTTCAACAATAACACAAGTGCGAAAAGTGGTTTTTCAACACTATCACAAGTGCAAAAAGTGTTTTTTCCACACTAATACAAGTGCAAAAGTGGTTACCTGCACCAACACAAGTGCGAAAAGTGGTTTTTCAACACTATCACAAGTGCAAAAAGTGGTTTTTCAACACTAACACAAGTGCGAAAAGTGGTTTTTCCAAACTAATACAAGTGCGAAAAGTGGTTTTTCAACACTAACACAAGTGCGAAAAGTGGTTTTTCAACACTAACCCAATTGCGAAAAGTGGTTTTTCAACACTAACACAAGTGCGAAAAGTAGTTTTTCAACACTAACACAAGTGCGAAAAGTGGTTTTTCCACACTAATACAAGTGCAAAAGTGGTTTCCTGCACCAACACAAGTGCGAAAAGTGGTTTTTCAACACTAACACAATTGCGAAAAGTGGTTTTTCAACACTACCACAAATGCAAAAAGTGTTTTTTCCCACACTAATACAAGTGCAAAAGTGGTTTACTGCATCAACACAAGTGCGAAAAGTGGTTTTTCAACACTAACACAAGTGCGAAAAGTGGTTTTTGAACACTAACACAAGTGCGAAAAGTGGTTTTTCAACACTAACACAAGTGCGAAAAGTGGTTTTTCCACACTAATACAAGTGCAAAAGTGGTTTCCTGCACCAACAAAAGTGCGAAAAGTGGTTTTTCAACACTAACACAAGTGCGAAAAGTGGTTTTTCAACACTATCACAAGTGCAAAAAGTGTTTTTTCCACACTAATACAAGTGCAAAAGTGGTTTCCTGCACCAACACAAGTGCGAAAAGTGGTTTTTCAACACTAACACAAGTGCGAAAAGTGGTTTTTCAACACTATCACAAGTGCAAAAAGTGTTTTTTCCACACTAATACAAGTGCAAAAGTGGTTTCCTGCACCAACACAAGTGCGAAAAGTGGTTTTTCAACACTATCACAATTGCAAAAAGTGTTTTTTCCACACTAATACAAGTGCGAAAAGTGGTTTCCTGCACCAACACAAGTGCGAAAAGTGGTTTTTCAACACTAACACAAGTGCGAAAAGTGGTTTTTCAACACTATCACAAGTGCAAAAAGTGTTTTTTCCACACTAATACAAGTGCAAAAGTGGTTTCCTGCACCAACACACGTGCGAAAAGTGGTTTTTCCACACTAATACAAGTGCAAAAGTGGTTTCCTGCACCAACACAAGTGCCAAAAGTGGTTTTTCAACACTAACACAAGTGCGAAAAGTGGTTTTTCCACACTAATACAAGTGCAAAAGTGGTTTCCTGCACCAACACAAGTGCGAAAAGTGGTTTTTCAACACTAACACAAGTGCGAAAAGTGGTTTTTCAACACTATCACAAGTGCAAAAAGTGTTTTTTCCACACTAATACAAGTGCAAAAGTGGTTTCCTGCACCAACACAAGTGCGAAAAGTGGTTTTTCAACACTAACACAAGTGCGAGAAGTGGTTTTTCAACACTATCACAAGTGCAAAAAGTGTTTTTTCCACACTAATACAAGTGCAAAAGTGGTTTCCTGCACCAACACAAGTGCGAAAAGTGGTTTTTCAACACCAACACAAGTGCAAAAAGTGGTTTTCAATGCCAGCGCAGGTGCAGAAAGTGGTTCTGCAACATTAGCTCAAGTGCAGAAAGTGGTTCTGCAATACCAGCACATGTGTGAAAAGTGGTTCTCAATGCCAGCATAAGTGTGGAAATTGGTTTTTGCAACACCAACACAAATGCGAATAATGGTTTACAACACTAGCACGAGTGCGGAAAGTGGTTTTCCAACACTAACCCAATTGCGAAAAGTGGTTTTCAACACAAGCACGAGTGCGGAAAGGGGTTTTCAATGCCAGCACACGCGTGGAAATTGGTTTTGCAACACGAAGACAAATGCGAATTGTGGTTTTCAACACTTGCGCATGTGCGGAAAGTGGTTTTCAACACAAGCACAAGTGTGGAGAGTGGTTTTCCACACCAGCACATGTGCGAAAAGTGGTTTTGAAACACCAACACAAGTGAGACAAGTGGTTTTGCAACACCAAGTGTGGAAACATAAAACCACTTTCCACACACAAGTGCAAAAAGTGTTTTTTCCACACTAATACAAGTGCAAAAGTGGTTTCCTGCACCAACACAAGTGCGAAAAGTGGTTTTTCAACACTATCACAAGTGCAAAAAGTGGTTTTTCAACACTAACACAAGTGCGAAAAGTGGTTTTTCAACACTAACATAAGTGCGAAAAGTGGTTTTTCAACACTAACACAAGTGCGAAAAGTAGTTTTTCAACACTAACACAAGTGCGAAAAGTGGTTTTTCCACACTAATACAAGTGCAAAAGTGGTTTCCTGCACCAACACAAGTGCGAAAAGTGGTTTTTCAACACTAACACAAGTGCGAAAAGTGGTTTTTCAACACTACCACAAGTGCAAAAAGTGTTTTTTCCCACACTAATACAAGTGCAAAAGTGGTTTACTGCATCAACACAAGTGCGAAAAGTGGTTTTTCAACACTAACACAAGTGCGAAAAGTGGTTTTTGAACACTAACACAAGTGCGAAAAGTGGTTTTTCAACACTAACACAAGTGCGAAAAGTGGTTTTTCCACACTAATACAAGTGCAAAAGTGGTTTCCTGCACCAACACAAGTGCGAAAAGTGTTTTTTCAACACTAACACAAGTGCGAAAAGTGGTTTTTCAACACTATCACAAGTGCAAAAAGTGTTTTTTCCACACTAATACAAGTGCAAAAGTGGTTTCCTGCACCAACACAAGTGCGAAAAGTGGTTTTTCAACACTAACACAAGTGCGAGAGGTGGTTTTTCAACACTATCACAAGTGCAAAAAGTGTTTTTTCCACACTAATACAAGTGCAAAAGTGGTTTCCTGCACCAACACAAGTGCGAAAAGTGGTTTTTCAACACTATCACAATTGCAAAAAGTGTTTTTTCCACACTAATACAAGTGCGAAAAGTGGTTTTCCTGCACCAACACAAGTGCGAAAAGTGGTTTTTCAACACTAACACAAGTGCGAAAAGTGGTTTTTCAACACTATCACAAGTGAAAAAAGTGTTTTTTCCACACTAATACAAGTGCAAAAGTGGTTTCCTGCACCAACACACGTGCGAAAAGTGGTTTTTCAACACTATCACAAGTGCCAAAAGTGTTTTTTCCACACTAATACAAGTGCAAAAGTGGTTTCCTGCACCAACACAAGTGCGAAAAGTGGTTTTTCCACACTTATACAAGTGCAAAAGTGGTTTCCTGTACCAACACAAGTGCCAAAAGTGGTTTTTCAACACTACCACAAGTGCGAAAAGTGGTTTTTCAACACTAACACAAGTGCGAAAAGTGGTTTTTCAACACTAACACAAGTGCGAAAAGTGGTTTTTCAACACTATCACAAGTGCAAAAAGTGTTTTTTCCACACTAATACAAGTGCAAAAGTGGTTTCCTGCACCAACACAAGTGCGAAAAGTGGTTTTTCAACACTAACACAAGTGCGAAAAGTGGTTTTTCCACACTAATACAAGTGCAAAAGTGGGTTCCTGCACCAACACAAGTGCGAAAAGTGGTTTTTCAACACTAACACAAGTGCGAAAAGTGGTTTTTCAACACTAACACAAGCGCGAAAAGTGTTTTTTCAACACTAACACAAGTGCGAAAAGTGGTTTTTCAACACTATCACAAGTGCAAAAAGTGTTTTTCCCACACTAATACAAGTGCAAAAGTGGTTTCCTGCACCAACACAGGTGCGAAAAGTGGTTTTTCAACACTAACACAAGTGCGAAAAGTGGTTTTTCAACACTAACACAAGTGCAAAAAGTGGTTTTTCCACACTAATACAAGTGCAAAAGTGGTTTCCTGCACCAACACAAGTGCGAAAAGTGGTTTTTCAACACTAACACAAGTGCGAAAAGTGGTTTTTCAACACTAATACAAGTGGAAAAGTGGTTTCCTGAACCAACACAAGTGCGAAAAGTGGTTTTTCAACAATAACACAAGTGCGAAAAGTGGTTTTTCAACACTATCACAAGTGCAAAAAGTGTTTTTTCCACACTAATACAAGTGCAAAAGTGGTTACCTGCACCAACACAAGTGCGAAAAGTGGTTTTTCAACACTATCACAAGTGCAAAAAGTGGTTTTTCAACACTAACACAAGTGCGAAAAGTGGTTTTTCCAAACTAATACAAGTGCGAAAAGTGGTTTTTCAACACTAACACAAGTGCGAAAAGTGGTTTTTCAACACTAACACAAGTGCGAAAAGTGGTTTTTCAACACTAACACAAGTGCGAAAAGTGGTTTTTCAACACTATCACAAGTGCAAAAAGTGTTTTTTCCACACTAATACAAGTGCAAAAGTGGTTTCCTGCACCAACACAAGTGCGAAAAGTGGTTTTTCAATACTATCACAATTGCAAAAAGTGTTTTTCCACACTAATACAAGTGCGAAAAGTGGTTTCCTGCACCAACACAAGTGCGAAAAGTGGTTTTTCAACACTAACACAAGTGCGAAAAGTGGTTGTTCAACACTATCACAAGTGCAAAAAATGTTTTTTCCACACTAATACAAGTGCAAAAGTGGTTTCCTGCACCAACACAAGTGCGAAAAGTGGTTTTTCCACACTAATACAAGTGCAAAAGTGGTTTCCTGCACCAACACAAGTGCGAAAAGTGGTTTTTCAACACTAACACAAGTGCGAAAAGTGGTTTTTCAACACTAACACAAGCGCGAAAAGTGTTTTTTCAACACTAACACAAGTGCGAAAAGTGGTTTTTCAACACTATCACAAGTGCAAAAAGTGTTTTTCAACACTAACACAAGTGCGAAAAGTGGTTTTTCAACACTAGCACATGTGTGAAAAGTGGTTTTGAATGCCAGCACAAGTGTGGAAAGTGGTTTTGCAACACCAACACAAGTGCAAAAAGTGGTTTTCAATGCCAGCGCAAGTGCAGAAAGTGGTTCTGCAACATTAGCTCAAGTGCGGAAAGTGGTTCTGCAATACCCGCACATGTGTGAAAAGTGGTTCTCAACGCCAGCATAAGTGTGGAAATTGGTTTTTGCAACACCAACACAAATGCGAATAATGGTTTACAACACTAGCACGAGTGCGGAAAGTGGTTTTCCAACACTAACCCAATTGCGAAAAGTGGTTTTTCAACACTAACACAAGTGCGAAAAGTAGTTTTTCAACACTAACACAAGTGCGAAAAGTGGTTTTTCCACACTAATACAAGTGCAAAAGTGGTTTCCTGCACCAACACAAGTGCGAAAAGTGGTTTTTCAACACTAACACAAGTGCGAAAAGTGGTTTTTCAACACTACCACAAATGCAAAAAGTGTTTTTTCCCACACTAATACAAGTGCAAAAGTGGTTTACTGCATCAACACAAGTGCGAAAAGTGGTTTTTCAACACTAACACAAGTGCGAAAAGTGGTTTTTGAACACTAACACAAGTGCGAAAAGTGGTTTTTCAACACTAACACAAGTGCGAAAAGTGGTTTTTCCACACTAATACAAGTGCAAAAGTGGTTTCCTGCACCAACAAAAGTGCGAAAAGTGGTTTTTCAACACTAACACAAGTGCGAAAAGTGGTTTTTCAACACTATCACAAGTGCAAAAAGTGTTTTTTCCACACTAATACAAGTGCAAAAGTGGTTTCCTGCACCAACACAAGTGCGAAAAGTGGTTTTTCAACACTAACACAAGTGCGAAAAGTGGTTTTTCAACACTATCACAAGTGCAAAAAGTGTTTTTTCCACACTAATACAAGTGCAAAAGTGGTTTCCTGCACCAACACAAGTGCGAAAAGTGGTTTTTCAACACTATCACAATTGCAAAAAGTGTTTTTTCCACACTAATACAAGTGCGAAAAGTGGTTTCCTGCACCAACACAAGTGCGAAAAGTGGTTTTTCAACACTAACACAAGTGCGAAAAGTGGTTTTTCAACACTATCACAAGTGCAAAAAGTGTTTTTTCCACACTAATACAAGTGCAAAAGTGGTTTCCTGCACCAACACACGTGCGAAAAGTGGTTTTTCCACACTAATACAAGTGCAAAAGTGGTTTCCTGCACCAACACAAGTGCCAAAAGTGGTTTTTCAACACTAACACAAGTGCGAAAAGTGGTTTTTCCACACTAATACAAGTGCAAAAGTGGTTTCCTGCACCAACATAAGTGCGAAAAGTGGTTTTTCAACACTAACACAAGTGCGAAAAGTGGTTTTTCAACACTATCACAAGTGCAAAAAGTGTTTTTTCCACACTAATACAAGTGCAAAAGTGGTTTCGTGCACCAACACAAGTGCGAAAAGTGGTTTTTCAACACTAACACAAGTGCGAAAAGTGGTTTTTCAACACTATCACAAGTGCAAAAAGTGTTTTTTCCACACTAATACAAGTGCAAAAGTGGTTTCCTGCACCAACACAAGTGCGAAAAGTGGTTTTTCAACACTATCACAATTGCAAAAAGTGTTTTTTCCACACTAATACAAGTGCGAAAAGTGGTTTCCTGCACCAACACAAGTGCGAAAAGTGGTTTTTCAACACTAACACAAGTGCGAAAAGTGGTTTTTCAACACTATCACAAGTGCAAAAAGTGTTTTTTCCACACTAATACAAGTGCAAAAGCGGTTTCCTGGACCAACACACGTGCGAAAAGTGGTTTTTCAACACTATCACAAGTGCCAAAAGTGTTTTTTCCACACTAATACAAGTGCAAAAGTGGTTTCCTGCACCAACACAAGTGCGAAAAGTGGTTTTTCCACACTAATACAAGTGCAAAAGTGGTTTCCTGCACCAACACAAGTGCCAAAAGTGGTTTTTCAACACTAACACAAGTGCGAAAAGTGGTTTTTCAACACTAACGCAAGTGCGAAAAGTGGTTTTTCAACACTAGCACAAGTGCGAAAAGTGGTTTTTCAACACTATCACAAGTGCAAAAAGTGTTTTTTCCACACTAATACAAGTGCAAAAGTGGTTTCCTGCACCAACACAAGTGCGAAAAGTGGTTTTTCAACACTAACACAAGTGCGAAAAGTGGTTTTTCCACACTAATACAAGTGCAAAAGTGGTTTCCTGCACCAACACAAGTGCGAAAAGTGGTTTTTCAACACTAACACAAGTGCGAAAAGTGGTTTTTCAACACTAACACAAGCGCGAAAAGTGTTTTTTCAACACTAACACAAGTGCGAAAAGTGGTTTTTCAACACTATCACAAGTGCAAAAAGTGTTTTTCCCACACTAATACAAGTGCAAAAGTGGTTTCCTGCACCAACACAAGTGCGAAAAGTGGTTTTTCAACACTAACACAAGTGCGAAAAGTGGTTTTTCAACACTAACACAAGTGCAAAAAGTGGTTTTTCCACACTAATACAAGTGCAAAAGTGGTTTCCTGCACCAACACAAGTGCGAAAAGTGGTTTTTCAACACTAACACAAGTGCGAAAAGTGGTTTTTCAACACTAATACAAGTGGAAAAGTGGTTTCCTGCACCAACACAAGTGCGAAAAGTGGTTTTTCAACACTAACACAAGTGCGAAAAGTGGTTTTTCAACACTATCACAAGTGCAAAAAGTGTTTTTTCCACACTAATACAAGTGCAAAAGTGGTTTCCTGCACCAACACAAGTGCGAAAAGTGGTTTTTCAACACTATCACAATTGCAAAAAGTGTTTTTTCCACACTAATACAAGTGCGAAAAGTGGTTTCCTGCACCAACACAAGTGCGAAAAGTGGTTTTTCAACACTAACACAAGTGCGAAAAGTGGTTTTTCAACACTATCACAAGTGCAAAAAGTGTTTTTTCCACACTAATACAAGTGCAAAAGTGGTTTCCTGCACCAACACACATGCGAAAAGTGGTTTTTCAACACTATCACAAGTGCCAAAAGTGTTTTTTCCACACTAATACAAGTGCAAAAGTGGTTTCCTGCACCAACACAAGTGCGAAAAGTGGTTTTTCCACACTAATACAAGTGCAAAAGTGGTTTCCTGCACCAACACAAGTGCCAAAAGTGGTTTTTCAACACTACCACAAGTGCGAAAAGTGGTTTTTCAACACTAACACAAGTGCGAAAAGTGGTTTTTCAACACTATCACAAGTGCAAAAAGTGTTTTTTCCACACTAATAAAAGTGCAAAAGTGGTTTCCTGCACCAACACAAGTGCGAAAAGTGGTTTTTCAACACTATCACAATTGCAAAAAGTGTTTTTTCCACACTAATACAAGTGCGAAAAGTGGTTTCCTGCACCAACACAAGTGCGAAAAGTGGTTTTTCAACACTAACACAAGTGCGAAAAGTGGTTTTTCAACACTATCACAAGTGCAAAAAGTGTTTTTTCCACACTAATACAAGTGCAAAAGTGGTTTCCTGCACCAACACACGTGCGAAAAGTGGTTTTTCAACACTATCACAAGTGCCAAAAGTGTTTTTTCCACACTAATACAAGTGCAAAAGTGGTTTCCTGCACCAACACAAGTGCGAAAAGTGGTTTTTCCACACTAATACAAGTGCAAAAGTGGTTTCCTGCACCAACACAAGTGCCAAAAGTGGTTTTTCAACACTAACACAAGTGCGAAAAGTGGTTTTTCAACACTAACACAAGTGCGAAAAGTGGTTTTTCAACACTAGCACAAGTGCGAAAAGTGGTTTTGCAACACCAACACAAGTGCAAAAAGTGGTTTTCAATGCCAGCGCAAGTGCAGAAAGTGGTTCTGCAACATTAGCTCAAGTGCGGAAAGTGGTTCTGCAATACCCGCACATGTGTGAAAAGTGGTTCTCAACGCCAGCATAAGTGTGGAAATTGGTTTTTGCAACACCAACACAAATGCGAATAATGGTTTACAATACTAGCACGAGTGCGGAAAGTGGTTTTCCAACACTAACCCAATTGCGAAAAGTGGTTTTTCAACACTAACACAAGTGCGAAAAGTAGTTTTTCAACACTAACACAAGTGCGAAAAGTGGTTTTACCACACTAATACAAGTGCAAAAGTGGTTTCCTGCACCAACACAAGTGCGAAAAGTGGTTTTTCAACACTAACACAAGTGCGAAAAGTGGTTTTTCAACACTACCACAAATGCAAAAAGTGTTTTTTCCCACACTAATACAAGTGCAAAAGTGGTTTACTGCATCAACACAAGTGCGAAAAGTGGTTTTTCAACACTAACACAAGTGCGAAAAGTGGTTTTTGAACACTAACACAAGTGCGAAAAGTGGTTTTTCAACACTAACACAAGTGCGAAAAGTGGTTTTTCCACACTAATACAAGTGCAAAAGTGGTTTCCTGCACCAACACAAGTGCGAAAAGTGGTTTTTCAACACTAACACAAGTGCGAAAAGTGGTTTTTCAACACTATCACAAGTGCAAAAAGTGTTTTTTCCACACTAATACAAGTGCAAAAGTGGTTTCCTGCACCAACACAAGTGCGAAAAGTGGTTTTTCAACACTAACACAAGTGCGAAAAGTGGTTTTTCAACACTATCACAAGTGCAAAAAGTGTTTTTTCCACACTAATACAAGTGCAAAAGTGGTTTCCTGCACCAACACAAGTGCGAAAAGTGGTTTTTCAACACTATCACAATTGCAAAAAGTGTTTTTTCCACACTAATACAAGTGCGAAAAGTGGTTTCCTGCACCAACACAAGTGCGAAAAGTGGTTTTTCAACACGAACACAAGTGCGAAAAGTGGTTTTTCAACACTATCACAAGTGCAAAAAGTGTTTTTTCCACACTAATACAAGTGCAAAAGTGGTTTCCTGCACCAACACACGTGCGAAAAGTGGTTTTTCAACACTATCACAAGTGCCAAAAGTGTTTTTTCCACGCTAATACAAGTGCAAAAGTGGTTTCCTGCACCAACACAAGTGCGAAAAGTGGTTTTTCCACACTAATACAAGTGCAAAAGTGGTTTCCTGCACCAACACAAGTGCCAAAAGTGGTTTTTCAACACTAACACAAGTGCGAAAAGTGGTTTTTCAACACTAACACAAGTGCGAAAAGTGGTTTTTCAACACTAGCACAAGTGCGAAAAGTGGTTTTTCAACACTATCACAAGTGCAAAAAGTGTTTTTTCCACACTAATACAAGTGCAAAAGTGGTTTCCTGCACCAACACAAGTGCGAAAAGTGGTTTTTCAACACTAACACAAGTGCGAAAAGTGGTTTTTCCACACTAATACAAGTGCAAAAGTGGTTTCCTGCACCAACACAAGTGCGAAAAGTGGTTTTTCAACACTAACACAAGTGCGAAAAGTGGTTTTTCAACACTAACACAAGCGCGAAAAGTGTTTTTTCAACACTAACACAAGTGCGAAAAGTGGTTTTTCAACACTATCACAAGTGCAAAAAGTGTTTTTCCCACACTAATACAAGTGCAAAAGTGGTTTCCTGCACCAACACAAGTGCGAAAAGTGGTTTTTCAACACTAACACAAGTGCGAAAAGTGGTTTTTCAACACTAACACAAGTGCAAAAAGTGGTTTTTCCACACTAATACAAGTGCAAAAGTGGTTTCCTGCACCAACACAAGTGCGAAAAGTGGTTTTTCAACACTAACACAAGTGCGAAAAGTGGTTTTTCAACACTAATACAAGTGGAAAAGTGGTTTCCTGCACCAACACAAGTGCGAAAAGTGGTTTTTCAACACTAACACAAGTGCGAAAAGTGGTTTTTCAACACTATCACAAGTGCAAAAAGTGTTTTTTCCACACTAATACAAGTGCAAAAGTGGTTTCCTGCACCAACACAAGTGCGAAAAGTGGTTTTTCAACACTATCACAATTGCAAAAAGTGTTTTTTCCACACTAATACAAGTGCGAAAAGTGGTTTCCTGCACCAACACAAGTGCGAAAAGTGGTTTTTCAACACTAACACAAGTGCGAAAAGTGGTTTTTCAACACTATCACAAGTGCAAAAAGTGTTTTTTCCACACTAATACAAGTGCAAAAGTGGTTTCCTGCACCAACACACGTGCGAAAAGTGGTTTTTCAACACTATCACAAGTGCCAAAAGTGTTTTTTCCACACTAATACAAGTGCAAAAGTGGTTTCCTGCACCAACACAAGTGCGAAAAGTGGTTTTTCCACACTAATACAAGTGCAAAAGTGGTTTCCTGCACCAACACAAGTGCCAAAAGTGGTTTTTCAACACTACCACAAGTGCGAAAAGTGGTTTTTCAACACTAACACAAGTGCGAAAAGTGGTTTTTCAACACTATCACAAGTGCAAAAAGTGTTTTTTCCACACTAATAAAAGTGCAAAAGTGGTTTCCTGCACCAACACAAGTGCGAAAAGTGGTTTTTCAACACTATCACAATTGCAAAAAGTGTTTTTTCCACACTAATACAAGTGCAAAAAGTGGTTTTTCCACACTAATACAAGTGCAAAAGTGGTTTCCTGCACCAACACAAGTGCGAAAAGTGGTTTTTCAACACTAACACAAGTGCGAAAAGTGGTTTTTCAACACTAACACAAGCGCGAAAAGTGTTTTTTCAACACTAACACAAGTGCGAAAAGTGGTTTTTCAACACTATCACAAGTGCAAAAAGTGTTTTTCCCACACTAATACAAGTGCAAAAGTGGTTTCCTGCACCAACACAAGTGCGAAAAGTGGTTTTTCAACACTAACACAAGTGCGAAAAGTGGTTTTTCAACACTAACACAAGTGCAAAAAGTGGTTTTTCCACACTAATACAAGTGCAAAAGTGGTTTCCTGCACCAACACAAGTGCGAAAAGTGGTTTTTCAACACTAACACAAGTGCAAAAAGTGGTTTTTCAACACTAATACAAGTGGAAAAGTGGTTTCCTGCACCAACACAATTGCGAAAAGTGGTTTTTCAACACTAACACAAGTGCGAAAAGTGGTTTTTCAACACTATCACAAGTGCAAAAAGTGTTTTTTCCACACTAATACAAGTGCAAAAGTGGTTTCCTGCACCAACACAAGTGCGAAAAGTGGTTTTTCAACACTATCACAATTGCAAAAAGTGTTTTTTCCACACTAATACAAGTGCGAAAAGTGGTTTCCTGCACCAACACAAGTGCAAAAAGTGTTTTTTCCACACTAATACAAGTGCAAAAGTGGTTTCCTGCACCAACACACGTGCGAAAAGTGGATTTTCAACAATATCACAAGTGCCAAAAGTGTTTTTTCCACACTAATACAAGTGCAAAAGTGGTTTCCTGCACCAACACAAGTGCGAAAAGTGGTTTTTCCACACTAATACAAGTGCAAAAGTGGTTTCCTGCACCAACACAAGTGCCAAAAGTGGTTTTTCAACACTACCACAAGTGCGAAAAGTGGTTTTTCAACACTAACACAAGTGCGAAAAGTGGTTTTTCAACACTAACACAAGTGCGAAAAGTGGTTTTTCAACACTATCACAAGTGCAAAAAGTGTTTTTTCCACACTAATACAAGTGCAAAAGTGGTTTCCTGCACCAACACAAGTGCGAAAAGTGGTTTTTCAACACTAACACAAGTGCAAAAAGTGGTTTTTCCACACTAATACAAGTGCAAAAGTGGTTTCCTGCACCAACACAAGTGCGAAAAGTGGTTTTTCAACACTAACACAAGTGCGAAAAGTGGTTTTTCAACACTAACACAAGCCGAAAAGTGTTTTTTCAACACTAACACAAGTGCGAAAAGTGGTTTTTCAACACTATCACAAGTGCAAAAGTGTTTTTCCCACACTAATACAAGTGCAAAAGTGGTTTCCTGCACCAACACAAGTGCGAAAAGTGGTTTTTCAACACTAACACAAGTGCGAAAAGTGGTTTTTCAACACTAACACAAGTGCAAAAAGTGGTTTTTCCACACTAATACAAGTGCAAAAGTGGTTTCCTGCACCAACACAAGTGCGAAAAGTGGTTTTTCAACACTAACACAAGTGCGAAAAGTGGTTTTTCAACACTAATACAAGTGGAAAAGTGGTTTCCTGAACCAACACAAGTGCGAAAAGTGGTTTTTCAACAATAACACAAGTGCGAAAAGTGGTTTTTCAACACTATCACAAGTGCAAAAAGTGTTTTTTCCACACTAATACAAGTGCAAAAGTGGTTACCTGCACCAAAACAAGTGCGAAAAGTGGTTTTTCAACACTATCACAAGTGCAAAAAGTGGTTTTTCAACACTAACACAAGTGCGAAAAGTGGTTTTTCCAAACTAATACAAGTGCGAAAAGTGGTTTTTCAACACTAACACAAGTGCGAAAAGTGGTTTTTCAACACTAACACAAGTGCGAAAAGTGGTTTTTCAACACTATCACAAGTGCAAAAAGTGTTTTTTCCACACTAATACAAGTGCAAAAGTGGTTTCCTGCACCAACACAAGTGCGAAAAGTGGTTTTTCAACACTATCACAATTGCAAAAAGTGTTTTTTCCACACTAATACAAGTGCGAAAAGTGGTTTCCTGCACCAACACAAGTGCGAAAAGTGGTTTTTCAACACTAACACAAGTGCGAAAAGTGGTTTTTCAACACTATCACAAGTGCAAAAAGTGTTTTTTCCACACTAATACAAGTGCAAAAGTGGTTTCCTGCACCAACACAAGTGCGAAAAGTGGTTTTTCCACACTAATACAAGTGCAAAAGTGGTTTCCTGCACCAACACAAGTGCGAAAAGTGGTTTTTCAACACTAACACAAGTGCGAAAAGTGGTTTTTCAACACTAACACAAGCGCGAAAAGTGTTTTTTCAACACTAACACAAGTGCGAAAAGTGGTTTTTCAACACTATCACAAGTGCAAAAAGTGTTTTTCAACACTAACACAAGTGCGAAAAGTGGTTTTTCAACACTAGCACATGTGTGAAAAGTGGTTTTGAATGCCAGCACAAGTGTGGAAAGTGGTTTTGCAACACCAACACAAGTGCAAAAAGTGGTTTTCAATGCCAGCGCAAGTGCAGAAAGTGGTTCTGCAACATTAGCTCAAGTGCGGAAAGTGGTTCTGCAATACCCGCACATGTGTGAAAAGTGGTTCTCAACGTCAGCATAAGTGTGGAAATTGGTTTTTGCAACACCAACACAAATGCGAATAATGGTTTACAACACTAGCACGAGTGCGGAAAGTGGTTTTCCAACACTAACCCAAATGCGAAAAGTGGTTTTCAACACAAGCACGAGTGCGGAAAGTGGTTTTCAATGCCAGCACACGCATGGAAATTGGTTTTGCAACACGAAGACAAATGCGAATTGTGGTTTTCAACACTTGCGCATGTGCGGAAAGTGGTTTTCAACACAAGCACAAGTGTGGAGAGTGGTTTTCCACGCCAGCACAAGTGCGAAAAGTGGTTTTGAAACACCAACACAAGTGAGACAAGTGGTTTCGCAACACCAAGTGTGGAAACATAAAACCACTTTCCACACACAAGTGCAAAAAGTGGTTTTGCAACACTAACACAAGTGCGAAAAGTGGTTTTGCAATACTAACACAAGTGCGAAAAGTGGTTTTGCAATACTTACACATGTGTGAAAAGTGGTTTTGCAACACTAACACAAGTGTGTAAAGTGGTTTTGCAACACTAACCCAAGTGCGGAAAGCGGTTTTCCACACCAACAATTGTGGGTAAAGTGGTTTTCAATGCCAGCACAAGTGCGAAAAGTGGTTTTGAAACACCATCAAAAGTGAGACAAGTGGTTTTGCAACACTAACACAAGTGCAAAAAGTGGTCTTGCAACACTAACACAAGTGCAAAAAGTGATTTTCAACACTAGCACAAGTGCAAAAAGTGGTTTTTCAACACTAACACAAGTGCGAAAAGTGGTTTTTCAACACTAATACAAATGCAAAAGTGGTTTCCTGCACCAACACAAGTGCGAAAAGTGGTTTTTCAACACTAACACAAGTGCGAAAAGTGGTTTTTCAACACTAACACAAGTGCGAAAAGTGGTTTTTCAACACTATCACAAGTGCAAAAAGTGTTTTTTCCACACTAATACAAGTGCAAAAGTGGTTTTTCAACACTAACACAAGTGCGAAAAGTGTTTTTTCCACACTAATACAAGTGCAAAAGTGGTTTCCTGCACCAACACAAGTGCGCAAAGTGGTTTTTCAACACTAACACAAGTGCGAAAAGTGGTTTTTCCACACTATCACAAGTGCAAAAAGTGTTTTTTCCACACTAATACAAGTGCAAAAGTGGTTTCCTGCACCAACACAAGTGCGAAAAGTGGTTTTTCAACACTAACACAAGTGCGAAAAGTGGTTTTTCAACACTAACACAAGTGCGAAAAGTGGTTTTTCAACACTAACACAAGTGCAAAAAGTGGTTTTTCCACACTAATACAAGTGCAAAAGTGGTTTCCTGCACCAACACAAGTGCAAAAAGTGGTTTTTCAACACTAACACAAGAGCGAAAAGTGGTTTTTCAACACTATCACAAGTGCAAAAAGTGGTTTTTCCACACAAACACAAGTGCACAAGTGGTTTCCTGCACCAACACAAGTGCGAAATGTGGTTTTCAACACTAACACAAGTGCGAAAAGTGGTTTTTCAACACTATCACAAGTGCAAAAAGTGTTTTTTCCACACTAATACAAGTGCAAAAGTGGTTTCCTGCACCAACACAAGTGCGAAAAGTGGTTTTTCAACACTAACACAAGTGCAAAAAGTGGTTTTTCAACAATAACACAAGTGCGAAAAGTGTTTTTTCCACACTAATACAAGTGCGAAAAGTGGTTTCCTGCACCAACACAAGTGCAAAAAGTGTTTTTCCACACTAATACAAGTACAAAAGTGGTTTCCTGCACCAACACAAGTGCGAAAAGTGGTTTTTCAACACTAACACAAGTGCGAAAAGTGATTTTTCAACACTAACACAAGTGCAAAAAGTGGTTTTTCCACACTAATACAAGTGCAAAAGTGGTTTCCTGCACCAACACAAGTGCGAAATGTGGTTTTCAACACTAACACAAGTGAGAAAAGTGGTTTTTCAACACTATCACAAGTGCAAAAAGTGTTTTTTCCACACTAATACAAGTGCAAAAGTGGTTTCCTGCACCAACACAAGTGCGAAAAGTGGTTTTTCAACACTAACACAAGTGCGAAAACTGGTTTTTCAACACTATCACAAGTGCAAAAAGTGTTTTTTCCACACGAATACAAGTGCAAAAGTGGTTTCCTGCACCAACACAAGTGCGAAATGTGGTTTTCAACACTAACACAAGTGAGAAAAGTGGTTTTTCAACACTATCACAAGTGCAAAAAGTGTTTTTTCCACACTAATACAAGTGCAAAAGTGGTTTCCTGCACCAACACAAGTGCGAAAAGTGGTTTTTCAACACTAACACAAGTGCGAAAAGTGGTTTTTCCACACTATCACAAGTGCAAAAAGTGTTTTTTCCACACTAATACAAGTGCAAAAGTGGTTTCCTGCACCAACACAAGTGCGAAAAGTGGTTTTTCAACACTAACACAAGTGCGAAAAGTGGTTTTTCAACACAAACACAAGTGCGAAAAGTGGTTTTTCAACACTAACACAAGTGCAAAAAGTGGTTTTTCAACACTAACACAAGAGCGAAAAGTGGTTTTTCAACACTATCACAAGTGCAAAAAGTGGTTTTTCCACACAAACACAAGTGCACAAGTGGTTTCCTGCACCAACACAAGTGCGAAATGTGGTTTTCAACACTAACACAAGTGCGAAAAGTGGTTTTTCAACACTATCACAAGTGCAAAAAGTGTTTTTTCCACACTAATACAAGTGCAAAAGTGGTTTCCTGCACCAACACAAGTGCGAAAAGTGGTTTTTCAACACTAACACAAGTGCAAAAAGTGGTTTTTCAACAATAACACAAGTGCGAAAAGTGTTTTTTCCACACTAATACAAGTGCGAAAAGTGGTTTCCTGCACCAACACAAGTGCAAAAAGTGTTTTTCCACACTAATACAAGTACAAAAGTGGTTTCCTGCACCAACACAAGTGCGAAAAGTGGTTTTTCAACACTAACACAAGTGCGAAAAGTGATTTTTCAACACTAACACAAGTGCAAAAAGTGGTTTTTCCACACAAACACAAGTGCACAAGTGGTTTCCTGCCCCAACACAAGTGCGAAAAGTGGTTTTTCAACACTAACACAAGTGCGAAAAGTGGTTTTTCAACACTATCACAAGTGCAAAAAGTGTTTTTCCCACACTAATACAAGTGCAAAAGTGGTTTCCTGCACCAACACAAGTGCGAAATGTGGTTTTCAACACTAACACAAGTGAGAAAAGTGGTTTTTCAACACTATCACAAGTGCAAAAAGTGTTTTTTCCACACTAATACAAGTGCAAAAGTGGTTTCCTGCACCAACACAAGTGCGAAAAGTGGTTTTTCAACACTAACACAAGTGCGAAAACTGGTTTTTCAACACTATCACAAGTGCAAAAAGTGTTTTTTCCACACGAATACAAGTGCAAAAGTGGTTTCCTGCACCAACACAAGTGCGAAATGTGGTTTTCAACACTAACACAAGTGAGAAAAGTGGTTTTTCAACACTATCACAAGTGCAAAAAGTGTTTTTTCCACACTAATACAAGTGCAAAAGTGGTTTCCTGCACCAACACAAGTGCGAAAAGTGGTTTTTCAACACTAACACAAGTGCGAAAAGTGGTTTTTCCACACTATCACAAGTGCAAAAAGTGTTTTTTCCACACTAATACAAGTGCAAAAGTGGTTTCCTGCACCAACACAAGTGCGAAAAGTGGTTTTTCAACACTAACACAAGTGCGTAAAGTGGTTTTTCAACACAAACACAAGTGCGAAAAGTGGTTTTTCAACACTAACACAAGTGCAAAAAGTGGTTTTTCAACACTAACACAAGTGCGAAAAGTGTTTTTTCCACACTAATACAAGTGCGAAAAGTGGTTTCCTGCACCAACACAAGTGCAAAAAGTGTTTTTCCACACTAATACAAGTACAAAAGTGGATTCCTGCACCAACACAAGTGCGAAAAGTGGTTTTTCAACACTAACACAAGTGCGAAAAGTGATTTTTCAACACTAACACAAGTGCAAAAAGTGGTTTTTCCACACAAACACAAGTGCACAAGTGGTTTCCTGCCCCAACACAAGTGCGAAAAGTGGTTTTTCAACACTAACACAAGTGCGAAAAGTGGTTTTTCAACACTATCACAAGTGCAAAAAGTGTTTTTCCCACACTAATACAAGTGCAAAAGTGGTTTCCTGCACCAACACAAGTGCGAAATGTGGTTTTCAACACTAACACAAGTGAGAAAAGTGGTTTTTCAACACTATCACAAGTGCAAAAAGTGTTTTTTCCACACTAATACAAGTGCAAAAGTGGTTTCCTGCAC
Source organism: Myxine glutinosa (assembly GCF_964187855.1). NCBI lineage: Eukaryota > Metazoa > Chordata > Myxini > Myxiniformes > Myxinidae > Myxine > Myxine glutinosa. The sequence continues at coordinate 176,608,083 of NC_136261.1, forward strand.
CAACACAAGTGCGAAAAGTGGTTTTTCAACACTAACACAAGTGCGAAAACTGGTTTTTCAACACTATCACAAGTGCAAAAAGTGTTTTTTCCACACGAATACAAGTGCAAAAGTGGTTTCCTGCACCAACACAAGTGCGAAATGTGGTTTTCAACACTAACACAAGTGAGAAAAGTGGTTTTTCAACACTATCACAAGTGCAAAAAGTGTTTTTTCCACACTAATACAAGTGCAAAAGTGGTTTCCTGCACCAACACAAGTGCGAAAAGTGGTTTTTCAACACTAACACAAGTGCGAAAAGTGGTTTTGCAACACTAACACAAGTGCGAAAAGTGGTTTTGCAATACTTACACATGTGTGAAAAGTGGTTTTCAATGCCAGCACAAGTGTGTAAAGTGGTTTTGCAACACTAACCCAAGTGCAAAAAGTGTTTTTTCCACACTAATACAAGTGCAAAAGTGGTTTCCTGCACCAACACAAGTGCGAAAAGTGGTTTTTCAACACTAACACAAGTGCAAAAAGTGGTTTTTCAACAATAACACAAGTGCGAAAAGTGTTTTTTCCACACTAATACAAGTGCGAAAAGTGGTTTTTCAACACTATCACAAGTGCAAAAAGTGTTTTTTCCACACTAATACAAGTGCAAAAGTGGTTTCCTGCACCAACACAAGTGCGAAAAGTGGTTTTTCAACACTAACACAAGTGCAAAAAGTGGTTTTTCAACAATAACACAAGTGCGAAAAGTGTTTTTTCCACACTAATACAAGTGCGAAAAGTGGTTTCCTGCACCAACACAAGTGCAAAAAGTGTTTTTCCACACTAATACAAGTACAAAAGTGGTTTCCTGCACCAACACAAGTGCGAAAAGTGGTTTTTCAACACTAACACAAGTGCGAAAAGTGATTTTTCAACACTAACACAAGTGCAAAAAGTGGTTTTTCCACACAAACACAAGTGCACAAGTGGTTTCCTGCCCCAACACAAGTGCGAAAAGTGGTTTTTCAACACTAACACAAGTGCGAAAAGTGGTTTTTCAACACTATCACAAGTGCAAAAAGTGTTTTTCCCACACTAATACAAGTGCAAAAGTGGTTTCCTGCACCAACACAAGTGCGAAATGTGGTTTTCAACACTAACACAAGTGAGAAAAGTGGTTTTTCAACACTATCACAAGTGCAAAAAGTGTTTTTTCCACACTAATACAAGTGCAAAAGTGGTTTCCTGCACCAACACAAGTGCGAAAAGTGGTTTTTCAACACTAACACAAGTGCGAAAACTGGTTTTTCAACACTATCACAAGTGCAAAAAGTGTTTTTTCCACACGAATACAAGTGCAAAAGTGGTTTCCTGCACCAACACAAGTGCGAAATGTGGTTTTCAACACTAACACAAGTGAGAAAAGTGGTTTTTCAACACTATCACAAGTGCAAAAAGTGTTTTTTCCACACTAATACAAGTGCAAAAGTGGTTTCCTGCACCAACACAAGTGCGAAAAGTGGTTTTTCAACACTAACACAAGTGCGAAAAGTGGTTTTTCCACACTATCACAAGTGCAAAAAGTGTTTTTTCCACACTAATACAAGTGCAAAAGTGGTTTCCTGCACCAACACAAGTGCGAAAAGTGGTTTTTCAACACTAACACAAGTGCGAAAAGTGGTTTTTCAACACAAACACAAGTGCGAAAAGTGGTTTTTCAACACTAACACAAGTGCAAAAAGTGGTTTTTCAACACTAACACAAGAGCGAAAAGTGGTTTTTCAACACTATCACAAGTGCAAAAAGTGGTTTTTCCACACAAACACAAGTGCACAAGTGGTTTCCTGCACCAACACAAGTGCGAAATGTGGTTTTCAACACTAACACAAGTGCGAAAAGTGGTTTTTCAACACTATCACAAGTGCAAAAAGTGTTTTTTCCACACTAATACAAGTGCAAAAGTGGTTTCCTGCACCAACACAAGTGCGAAAAGTGGTTTTTCAACACTAACACAAGTGCAAAAAGTGGTTTTTCAACAATAACACAAGTGCGAAAAGTGTTTTTTCCACACTAATACAAGTGCGAAAAGTGGTTTCCTGCACCAACACAAGTGCAAAAAGTGTTTTTCCACACTAATACAAGTACAAAAGTGGTTTCCTGCACCAACACAAGTGCGAAAAGTGGTTTTTCAACACTAACACAAGTGCGAAAAGTGATTTTTCAACACTAACACAAGTGCAAAAAGTGGTTTTTCCACACAAACACAAGTGCACAAGTGGTTTCCTGCCCCAACACAAGTGCGAAAAGTGGTTTTTCAACACTAACACAAGTGCGAAAAGTGGTTTTTCAACACTATCACAAGTGCAAAAAGTGTTTTTCCCACACTAATACAAGTGCAAAAGTGGTTTCCTGCACCAACACAAGTGCGAAATGTGGTTTTCAACACTAACACAAGTGAGAAAAGTGGTTTTTCAACACTATCACAAGTGCAAAAAGTGTTTTTTCCACACTAATACAAGTGCAAAAGTGGTTTCCTGCACCAACACAAGTGCGAAAAGTGGTTTTTCAACACTAACACAAGTGCGAAAACTGGTTTTTCAACACTATCACAAGTGCAAAAAGTGTTTTTTCCACACGAATACAAGTGCAAAAGTGGTTTCCTGCACCAACACAAGTGCGAAATGTGGTTTTCAACACTAACACAAGTGAGAAAAGTGGTTTTTCAACACTATCACAAGTGCAAAAAGTGTTTTTTCCACACTAATACAAGTGCAAAAGTGGTTTCCTGCACCAACACAAGTGCGAAAAGTGGTTTTTCAACACTAACACAAGTGCGAAAAGTGGTTTTTCCACACTATCACAAGTGCAAAAAGTGTTTTTTCCACACTAATACAAGTGCAAAAGTGGTTTCCTGCACCAACACAAGTGCGAAAAGTGGTTTTTCAACACTAACACAAGTGCGTAAAGTGGTTTTTCAACACAAACACAAGTGCGAAAAGTGGTTTTTCAACACTAACACAAGTGCAAAAAGTGGTTTTTCAACACTAACACAAGTGCGAAAAGTGTTTTTTCCACACTAATACAAGTGCGAAAAGTGGTTTCCTGCACCAACACAAGTGCAAAAAGTGTTTTTCCACACTAATACAAGTACAAAAGTGGATTCCTGCACCAACACAAGTGCGAAAAGTGGTTTTTCAACACTAACACAAGTGCGAAAAGTGATTTTTCAACACTAACACAAGTGCAAAAAGTGGTTTTTCCACACAAACACAAGTGCACAAGTGGTTTCCTGCCCCAACACAAGTGCGAAAAGTGGTTTTTCAACACTAACACAAGTGCGAAAAGTGGTTTTTCAACACTATCACAAGTGCAAAAAGTGTTTTTCCCACACTAATACAAGTGCAAAAGTGGTTTCCTGCACCAACACAAGTGCGAAAAGTGGTTTTTCAACACTAACACAAGTGCGAAAACTGGTTTTTCAACACTATCACAAGTGCAAAAAGTGTTTTTTCCACACGAATACAAGTGCAAAAGTGGTTTCCTGCACCAACACAAGTGCGAAATGTGGTTTTCAACACTAACACAAGTGAGAAAAGTGGTTTTTCAACACTATCACAAGTGCAAAAAGTGTTTTTTCCACACTAATACAAGTGCAAAAGTGGTTTCCTGCACCAACACAAGTGCGAAAAGTGGTTTTTCAACACTAACACAAGTGCGAAAAGTGGTTTTGCAACACTAACACAAGTGCGAAAAGTGGTTTTGCAATACTTACACATGTGTGAAAAGTGGTTTTCAATGCCAGCACAAGTGTGTAAAGTGGTTTTGCAACACTAACCCAAGTGCGGAAAGCGGTTTTCCACACCAACAATTGTGGGTAAAGTGGTTTTCAATGCCAGCACAAGTGCGAAAAGTGGTTTTGAAACACCAACAAAAGTGAGACAAGTGGTTTTGCAACACTAACACAAGTGCAAAAAGTGGTCTTGCAACACTAACACAAGTGCAAAAAGTGATTTTCAACACTAGCGCAAGTGCAAAAAGTGGTTTTTCAACACTAACACAAGTGCGAAAAGTGGTTTTTCAACACTAACACAAGTGCGAAAAGTGGTTTTTCCACACTAATACAAGTGTGAAAGTGGTTTCCTGCACCAAGACAAGTGCGAAAAGTGGTTTTTCAACACTAACACAAGTGCGAAAAGTGGTTTTTCAACACTATCACAAGTGCAAAAAGTGTTTTTTCCACACTAATACAAGTGCGAAAAGTGGTTTTTCAACACTAACACAAGTGCGAAAAGTGGTTTTTCAACACTAACACAAGTGCGAAAAGTGGTTTTTCCACACTAACACAAGTGCGAAAAGTGGTTTTTCCACACTAATACAAGTGCAAAAGTGGTTTACTGCACCAACACAAGTGCGAAAAGTGGTTTTTCCACACTAATACAAGTGCAAAAGCGGTTTCCTGCACCAACACAAGTGCGAAAAGTGGTTTTTCAACACTATCACAAGTGCAAAAAGTGTTTTTTCCACACTAATACAAGTGCAAAAGCGGTTTCCTGCACCAACACAAGTGCGAAAAGTGGTTTTTCAATACTAACACAAGTGCGAAAAATGGTTTTTCAACACTAACACAAGTGCGAAAAGTGGTTTTTCCACACTAATACAAGTGCAAAAGTGGTTTCCTGCACCAACACAAGTGCGAAAAGTGGTTTTTCAACACTAACACAAGTGCGAAAAGTGGTTTTTCAACACTAACACAAGTGCGAAAAGTGGTTTTTCAACACTAATACAAGTGCGAAAAGTGGTTTTTCCACACTAATACAAGTGCAAAAGTGGTTTCCTGCACCAACACAAGTGCGAAAAGTGGTTTTTCAACACCAACACAAGTGCGAAAAGTGGTTTTTCAACACTAACACAAGTGCGAAAAGTGGTTTTTCCACACTAATACAAGTGCAAAAGTGGTTTCCTGCACCAACACAAGTGCGAAAAGTGGTTTTTCAACACTAACACAAGTGCGAAAAGTGGTTTTTCAACACTATCACAAGTGCAAAAAGTGTTTTTCCCACACCAATACAAGTGCAAAAGTGGTTTCCTGCACCAACACAAGTGCGAAATGTGGTTTTCAACACGAACACAAGTGAGAAAAGTGGTTTTTCAACACTATCACAAATGCAAAAAGTGTTTTTTCCACACTAATACAAGTGCAAAAGTGGTTTCCTGCACCAACACAATTGCGAAAAGTGGTTTTCAACAGCAGCACAAGCACGGAAAGTGGTTTTGCAATACTAGCACATGTGTGAAAAGTGGTTTTCAATGCCAGCGCAAGTGCAGAAAGTGGTTCTGCAACATTAGCTCAAGTGCGGAAAGTGGTTCTGCAATACCAGCACATGTGTGAAAAGTGGTTCTCAACGCCAGCATAAGTGTGGAAATTGGTTTTTGCAACACCAACACAAATGCGAATAATGGTTTACAACACTAGCACGAGTGCGGAAAGTGGTTTTCCAACACTAACCCAATTGCGAAAAGTGGTTTTCAACACAAGCACGAGTGCGGAAAGTGGTTTTCAATGCCAGCACACGCGTGGAAATTGGTTTTGCAACACGAAGACAAATGCGAATTGTGGTTTTCAACACTTGCGCATGTGCGGAAAGTGGTTTTCAACACAAGCACAAGTGTGGAGAGTGGTTTTCCACACCAGCACATGTGCGAAAAGTGGTTTTGAAACACCAACACAAGTGAGACAAGTGGTTTTGCAACACCAAGTGTGGAAACATAAAACCACTTTCCACACACAAGTGCAAAAAGTGGTTTTGCAACACTAACACAAGTGCGAAAAGTGCTTTTGCAATACTAACACAAGTGCAAAAAGTGGTTTTGCAACACTAACACAAGTGCGAAAAGTGGTTTTGCAATACTTACACATGTGTGAAAAGTGGTTTTCAATGCCAGCACAAGTGTGTAAAGTGGTTTTGCAACACTAACCCAAGTGCGGAAAGCGGTTTTCCACACCAACAATTGTGGGTAAAGTGGTTTTCAATGCCAGCACAAGTGCGAAAAGTGGTTTTGAAACACCAACAAAAGTGAGACAAGTGGTTTTGCAACACTAACACAAGTGCAAAAAGTGGTCTTGCAACACTAACACAAGAGCAAAAAGTGATTTTCAACACTAGCACAAGTGCAAAAAGTGGTTTTTCAACACTAACACAAGTGCGAAAAGTGGTTTTTCAACACTAACACAAGTGCGAAAAGTGGTTTTTCCACACTAATACAAGTGCAAAAGTGGTTTCCTGCACCAAGACAAGTGCGAAAAGTGGTTTTTCAACACTAACACAAGTGCGAAAAGTGGTTTTTCAACACTATCACAAGTGCAAAAAGTGTTTTTTCCACACTAATACAAGTGCAAAAGTGGTTTCCTGCACCAACCCAAGTGCGAAAAGTGGTTTTTCAACACTAACACAAGTGCGAAAAGTGGTTTTTCAACACTAACACAAGTGCGAAAAGTGGTTTTTCAACACTATCACAAGTGCAAAAAGTGTTTTTTCCACACTAATACAAGTGCAAAAGTGGTTTCCTGCACCAACCCAAGTGCGAAAAGTGGTTTTTCAACACTAACACAAGTGCGAAAAGTGGTTTTTCAACACTATCACAAGTGCAAAAAGTGTTTTTTCCACACTAATACAAGTGCAAAAGTGGTTTCCTGCACCAACCCAAGTGCGAAAAGTGGTTTTTCAACACTAACACAAGTGCGAAAAGTGGTTTTTCAACACTAACACAAGTGCGAAAACTGGTTTTTCAACACTATCACAAGTGCAAAAAGTATTTTTTCCACACTAATACAAGTGCAAAAGTGGTTTCCTGCACCAACACAAGTGCGAAAAGTGGTTTTTCAATACTAACATAAGTGCGAAAAGTGTTTTTTCCACACTATCACAAGTGTAAAAAGTGTTTTTTCCACACTAATACAAGTGCAAAAGTGGTTTCCTGCACCAACACAAGTGCGAAAAGTGGTTTTTCAACACTAACACAAGTGCAAAAAGTGGTTTTTCAACACTAACACAAGTGCGAAAAGTGTTTTTTCCACACTAATACAAGTGCGAAAAGTGGTTTCCTGCACCAACACAAGTGTAAAAAGTGTTTTTCCACACTAATACAAGTACAAAAGTGGTTTCCTGCACCAACACAAGTGCGAAAAGTGGTTTTTCAACACTAACACAAGTGCGAAAAGTTATTTTTCAACACTAACACAAGTGCAAAAATTGGTTTTTCCACACTAATACAAGTGCAAAAGTGGTTTCCTGCACCAACACAAGTGCAAAAAGTGTTTTTCCACACTAATACAAGTACAAAAGTGGATTCCTGCACCAACACAAGTGCGAAAAGTGGTTTTTCAACACTAACACAAGTGCGAAAAGTGATTTTTCAACACTAACACAAGTGCAAAAAGTGGTTTTTCCACACAAACACAAGTGCACAAGTGGTTTCCTGCCCCAACACAAGTGCGAAAAGTGGTTTTTCAACACTAACACAAGTGCGAAAAGTGGTTTTTCAACACTATCACAAGTGCAAAAAGTGTTTTTCCCACACTAATACAAGTGCAAAAGTGGTTTCCTGCACCAACACAAGTGCGAAATGTGGTTTTCAACACTAACACAAGTGAGAAAAGTGGTTTTTCAACACTATCACAAGTGCAAAAAGTGTTTTTTCCACACTAATACAAGTGCAAAAGTGGTTTCCTGCACCAACACAAGTGCGAAAAGTGGTTTTTCAACACTAACACAAGTGCGAAAACTGGTTTTTCAACACTATCACAAGTGCAAAAAGTGTTTTTTCCACACGAATACAAGTGCAAAAGTGGTTTCCTGCACCAACACAAGTGCGAAATGTGGTTTTCAACACTAACACAAGTGAGAAAAGTGGTTTTTCAACACTATCACAAGTGCAAAAAGTGTTTTTTCCACACTAATACAAGTGCAAAAGTGGTTTCCTGCACCAACACAAGTGCGAAAAGTGGTTTTTCAACACTAACACAAGTGCGAAAAGTGGTTTTGCAACACTAACACAAGTGCGAAAAGTGGTTTTGCAATACTTACACATGTGTGAAAAGTGGTTTTCAATGCCAGCACAAGTGTGTAAAGTGGTTTTGCAACACTAACCCAAGTGCGGAAAGCGGTTTTCCACACCAACAATTGTGGGTAAAGTGGTTTTCAATGCCAGCACAAGTGCGAAAAGTGGTTTTGAAACACCAACAAAAGTGAGACAAGTGGTTTTGCAACACTAACACAAGTGCAAAAAGTGGTCTTGCAACACTAACACAAGTGCAAAAAGTGATTTTCAACACTAGCGCAAGTGCAAAAAGTGGTTTTTCAACACTAACACAAGTGCGAAAAGTGGTTTTTCAACACTAACACAAGTGCGAAAAGTGGTTTTTCCACACTAATACAAGTGTGAAAGTGGTTTCCTGCACCAAGACAAGTGCGAAAAGTGGTTTTTCAACACTAACACAAGTGCGAAAAGTGGTTTTTCAACACTATCACAAGTGCAAAAAGTGTTTTTTCCACACTAATACAAGTGCGAAAAGTGGTTTTTCAACACTAACACAAGTGCGAAAAGTGGTTTTTCAACACTAACACAAGTGCGAAAAGTGGTTTTTCCACACTAACACAAGTGCGAAAAGTGGTTTTTCCACACTAATACAAGTGCAAAAGTGGTTTACTGCACCAACACAAGTGCGAAAAGTGGTTTTTCCACACTAATACAAGTGCAAAAGCGGTTTCCTGCACCAACACAAGTGCGAAAAGTGGTTTTTCAACACTATCACAAGTGCAAAAAGTGTTTTTTCCACACTAATACAAGTGCAAAAGCGGTTTCCTGCACCAACACAAGTGCGAAAAGTGGTTTTTCAATACTAACACAAGTGCGAAAAATGGTTTTTCAACACTAACACAAGTGCGAAAAGTGGTTTTTCCACACTAATACAAGTGCAAAAGTGGTTTCCTGCACCAACACAAGTGCGAAAAGTGGTTTTTCAACACTAACACAAGTGCGAAAAGTGGTTTTTCAACACTAACACAAGTGCGAAAAGTGGTTTTTCAACACTAATACAAGTGCGAAAAGTGGTTTTTCCACACTAATACAAGTGCAAAAGTGGTTTCCTGCACCAACACAAGTGCGAAAAGTGGTTTTTCAACACCAACACAAGTGCGAAAAGTGGTTTTTCAACACTAACACAAGTGCGAAAAGTGGTTTTTCCACACTAATACAAGTGCAAAAGTGGTTTCCTGCACCAACACAAGTGCGAAAAGTGGTTTTTCAACACTAACACAAGTGCGAAAAGTGGTTTTTCAACACTATCACAAGTGCAAAAAGTGTTTTTCCCACACCAATACAAGTGCAAAAGTGGTTTCCTGCACCAACACAAGTGCGAAATGTGGTTTTCAACACGAACACAAGTGAGAAAAGTGGTTTTTCAACACTATCACAAATGCAAAAAGTGTTTTTTCCACACTAATACAAGTGCAAAAGTGGTTTCCTGCACCAACACAATTGCGAAAAGTGGTTTTCAACAGCAGCACAAGCACGGAAAGTGGTTTTGCAATACTAGCACATGTGTGAAAAGTGGTTTTCAATGCCAGCGCAAGTGCAGAAAGTGGTTCTGCAACATTAGCTCAAGTGCGGAAAGTGGTTCTGCAATACCAGCACATGTGTGAAAAGTGGTTCTCAACGCCAGCATAAGTGTGGAAATTGGTTTTTGCAACACCAACACAAATGCGAATAATGGTTTACAACACTAGCACGAGTGCGGAAAGTGGTTTTCCAACACTAACCCAATTGCGAAAAGTGGTTTTCAACACAAGCACGAGTGCGGAAAGTGGTTTTCAATGCCAGCACACGCGTGGAAATTGGTTTTGCAACACGAAGACAAATGCGAATTGTGGTTTTCAACACTTGCGCATGTGCGGAAAGTGGTTTTCAACACAAGCACAAGTGTGGAGAGTGGTTTTCCACACCAGCACATGTGCGAAAAGTGGTTTTGAAACACCAACACAAGTGAGACAAGTGGTTTTGCAACACCAAGTGTGGAAACATAAAACCACTTTCCACACACAAGTGCAAAAAGTGGTTTTGCAACACTAACACAAGTGCGAAAAGTGCTTTTGCAATACTAACACAAGTGCAAAAAGTGGTTTTGCAACACTAACACAAGTGCGAAAAGTGGTTTTGCAATACTTACACATGTGTGAAAAGTGGTTTTCAATGCCAGCACAAGTGTGTAAAGTGGTTTTGCAACACTAACCCAAGTGCGGAAAGCGGTTTTCCACACCAACAATTGTGGGTAAAGTGGTTTTCAATGCCAGCACAAGTGCGAAAAGTGGTTTTGAAACACCAACAAAAGTGAGACAAGTGGTTTTGCAACACTAACACAAGTGCAAAAAGTGGTCTTGCAACACTAACACAAGAGCAAAAAGTGATTTTCAACACTAGCACAAGTGCAAAAAGTGGTTTTTCAACACTAACACAAGTGCGAAAAGTGGTTTTTCAACACTAACACAAGTGCGAAAAGTGGTTTTTCCACACTAATACAAGTGCAAAAGTGGTTTCCTGCACCAAGACAAGTGCGAAAAGTGGTTTTTCAACACTAACACAAGTGCGAAAAGTGGTTTTTCAACACTATCACAAGTGCAAAAAGTGTTTTTTCCACACTAATACAAGTGCAAAAGTGGTTTCCTGCACCAACCCAAGTGCGAAAAGTGGTTTTTCAACACTAACACAAGTGCGAAAAGTGGTTTTTCAACACTAACACAAGTGCGAAAAGTGGTTTTTCAACACTATCACAAGTGCAAAAAGTGTTTTTTCCACACTAATACAAGTGCAAAAGTGGTTTCCTGCACCAACCCAAGTGCGAAAAGTGGTTTTTCAACACTAACACAAGTGCGAAAAGTGGTTTTTCAACACTATCACAAGTGCAAAAAGTGTTTTTTCCACACTAATACAAGTGCAAAAGTGGTTTCCTGCACCAACCCAAGTGCGAAAAGTGGTTTTTCAACACTAACACAAGTGCGAAAAGTGGTTTTTCAACACTAACACAAGTGCGAAAACTGGTTTTTCAACACTATCACAAGTGCAAAAAGTATTTTTTCCACACTAATACAAGTGCAAAAGTGGTTTCCTGCACCAACACAAGTGCGAAAAGTGGTTTTTCAATACTAACATAAGTGCGAAAAGTGTTTTTTCCACACTATCACAAGTGTAAAAAGTGTTTTTTCCACACTAATACAAGTGCAAAAGTGGTTTCCTGCACCAACACAAGTGCGAAAAGTGGTTTTTCAACACTAACACAAGTGCAAAAAGTGGTTTTTCAACACTAACACAAGTGCGAAAAGTGTTTTTTCCACACTAATACAAGTGCGAAAAGTGGTTTCCTGCACCAACACAAGTGTAAAAAGTGTTTTTCCACACTAATACAAGTACAAAAGTGGTTTCCTGCACCAACACAAGTGCGAAAAGTGGTTTTTCAACACTAACACAAGTGCGAAAAGTTATTTTTCAACACTAACACAAGTGCAAAAATTGGTTTTTCCACACTAATACAAGTGCAAAAGTGGTTTCCTGCACCAACACAAGTGCAAAAAGTGTTTTTCCACACTAATACAAGTACAAAAGTGGATTCCTGCACCAACACAAGTGCGAAAAGTGGTTTTTCAACACTAACACAAGTGCGAAAAGTGATTTTTCAACACTAACACAAGTGCAAAAAGTGGTTTTTCCACACAAACACAAGTGCACAAGTGGTTTCCTGCCCCAACACAAGTGCGAAAAGTGGTTTTTCAACACTAACACAAGTGCGAAAAGTGGTTTTTCAACACTATCACAAGTGCAAAAAGTGTTTTTCCCACACTAATACAAGTGCAAAAGTGGTTTCCTGCACCAACACAAGTGCGAAATGTGGTTTTCAACACTAACACAAGTGAGAAAAGTGGTTTTTCAACACTATCACAAGTGCAAAAAGTGTTTTTTCCACACTAATACAAGTGCAAAAGTGGTTTCCTGCACCAACACAAGTGCGAAAAGTGGTTTTTCAACACTAACACAAGTGCGAAAACTGGTTTTTCAACACTATCACAAGTGCAAAAAGTGTTTTTTCCACACGAATACAAGTGCAAAAGTGGTTTCCTGCACCAACACAAGTGCGAAATGTGGTTTTCAACACTAACACAAGTGAGAAAAGTGGTTTTTCAACACTATCACAAGTGCAAAAAGTGTTTTTTCCACACTAATACAAGTGCAAAAGTGGTTTCCTGCACCAACACAAGTGCGAAAAGTGGTTTTTCAACACTAACACAAGTGCGAAAAGTGGTTTTGCAACACTAACACAAGTGCGAAAAGTGGTTTTGCAATACTTACACATGTGTGAAAAGTGGTTTTCAATGCCAGCACAAGTGTGTAAAGTGGTTTTGCAACACTAACCCAAGTGCGGAAAGCGGTTTTCAACACCAACAATTGTGGGTAAAGTGGTTTTCAATGCCAGCACAAGTGCGAAAAGTGGTTTTGAAACACCAACAAAAGTGAGACAAGTGGTTTTGCAACACTAACACAAGTGCAAAAAGTGGTCTTGCAACACTAACACAAGTGCAAAAAGTGATTTTCAACACTAGCGCAAGTGCAAAAAGTGGTTTTTCAACACTAACACAAGTGCGAAAAGTGGTTTTTCAACACTAACACAAGTGCGAAAAGTGGTTTTTCCACACTAATACAAGTGTGAAAGTGGTTTCCTGCACCAAGACAAGTGCGAAAAGTGGTTTTTCAACACTAACACAAGTGCGAAAAGTGGTTTTTCAACACTATCACAAGTGCAAAAAGTGTTTTTTCCACACTAATACAAGTGCGAAAAGTGGTTTTTCAACACTAACACAAGTGCGAAAAGTGGTTTTTCAACACTAACACAAGTGCGAAAAGTGGTTTTTCCACACTAACACAAGTGCGAAAAGTGGTTTTTCCACACTAATACAAGTGCAAAAGTGGTTTACTGCACCAACACAAGTGCGAAAAGTGGTTTTTCCACACTAATACAAGTGCAAAAGCGGTTTCCTGCACCAACACAAGTGCGAAAAGTGGTTTTTCAACACTATCACAAGTGCAAAAAGTGTTTTTTCCACACTAATACAAGTGCAAAAGCGGTTTCCTGCACCAACACAAGTGCGAAAAGTGGTTTTTCAATACTAACACAAGTGCGAAAAATGGTTTTTCAACACTAACACAAGTGCGAAAAGTGGTTTTTCCACACTAATACAAGTGCAAAAGTGGTTTCCTGCACCAACACAAGTGCGAAAAGTGGTTTTTCAACACTAACACAAGTGCGAAAAGTGGTTTTTCAACACTAACACAAGTGCGAAAAGTGGTTTTTCAACACTAATACAAGTGCGAAAAGTGGTTTTTCCACACTAATACAAGTGCAAAAGTGGTTTCCTGCACCAACACAAGTGCGAAAAGTGGTTTTTCAACACCAACACAAGTGCGAAAAGTGGTTTTTCAACACTAACACAAGTGCGAAAAGTGGTTTTTCCACACTAATACAAGTGCAAAAGTGGTTTCCTGCACCAACACAAGTGCGAAAAGTGGTTTTTCAACACTAACACAAGTGCGAAAAGTGGTTTTTCAACACTATCACAAGTGCAAAAAGTGTTTTTCCCACACCAATACAAGTGCAAAAGTGGTTTCCTGCACCAACACAAGTGCGAAATGTGGTTTTCAACACGAACACAAGTGAGAAAAGTGGTTTTTCAACACTATCACAAATGCAAAAAGTGTTTTTTCCACACTAATACAAGTGCAAAAGTGGTTTCCTGCACCAACACAATTGCGAAAAGTGGTTTTCAACACCAGCACAAGCACGGAAAGTGGTTTTGCAATACTAGCACATGTGTGAAAAGTGGTTTTCAATGCCAGCGCAAGTGCAGAAAGTGGTTCTGCAACATTAGCTCAAGTGCGGAAAGTGGTTCTGCAATACCAGCACATGTGTGAAAAGTGGTTCTCAACGCCAGCATAAGTGTGGAAATTGGTTTTTGCAACACCAACACAAATGCGAATAATGGTTTACAACACTAGCACGAGTGCGGAAAGTGGTTTTCCAACACTAACCCAATTGCGAAAAGTGGTTTTCAACACAAGCACGAGTGCGGAAAGTGGTTTTCAATGCCAGCACACGCGTGGAAATTGGTTTTGCAACACGAAGACAAATGCGAATTGTGGTTTTCAACACTTGCGCATGTGCGGAAAGTGGTTTTCAACACAAGCACAAGTGTGGAGAGTGGTTTTCCACACCAGCACATGTGCGAAAAGTGGTTTTGAAACACCAACACAAGTGAGACAAGTGGTTTTGCAACACCAAGTGTGGAAACATAAAACCACTTTCCACACACAAGTGCAAAAAGTGGTTTTGCAACACTAACACAAGTGCGAAAAGTGCTTTTGCAATACTAACACAAGTGCAAAAAGTGGTTTTGCAACACTAACACAAGTGCGAAAAGTGGTTTTGCAATACTTACACATGTGTGAAAAGTGGTTTTCAATGCCAGCACAAGTGTGTAAAGTGGTTTTGCAACACTAACCCAAGTGCGGAAAGCGGTTTTCCACACCAACAATTGTGGGTAAAGTGGTTTTCAATGCCAGCACAAGTGCGAAAAGTGGTTTTGAAACACCAACAAAAGTGAGACAAGTGGTTTTGCAACACTAACACAAGTGCAAAAAGTGGTCTTGCAACACTAACACAAGAGCAAAAAGTGATTTTCAACACTAGCACAAGTGCAAAAAGTGGTTTTTCAACACTAACACAAGTGCGAAAAGTGGTTTTTCAACACTAACACAAGTGCGAAAAGTGGTTTTTCCACACTAATACAAGTGCAAAAGTGGTTTCCTGCACCAAGACAAGTGCGAAAAGTGGTTTTTCAACACTAACACAAGTGCGAAAAGTGGTTTTTCAACACTATCACAAGTGCAAAAAGTGTTTTTTCCACACTAATACAAGTGCAAAAGTGGTTTCCTGCACCAACCCAAGTGCGAAAAGTGGTTTTTCAACACTAACACAAGTGCGAAAAGTGGTTTTTCAACACTAACACAAGTGCGAAAAGTGGTTTTTCAACACTATCACAAGTGCAAAAAGTGTTTTTTCCACACTAATACAAGTGCAAAAGTGGTTTCCTGCACCAACCCAAGTGCGAAAAGTGGTTTTTCAACACTAACACAAGTGCGAAAAGTGGTTTTTCAACACTATCACAAGTGCAAAAAGTGTTTTTTCCACACTAATACAAGTGCAAAAGTGGTTTCCTGCACCAACCCAAGTGCGAAAAGTGGTTTTTCAACACTAACACAAGTGCGAAAAGTGGTTTTTCAACACTAACACAAGTGCGAAAACTGGTTTTTCAACACTATCACAAGTGCAAAAAGTATTTTTTCCACACTAATACAAGTGCAAAAGTGGTTTCCTGCACCAACACAAGTGCGAAAAGTGGTTTTTCAATACTAACATAAGTGCGAAAAGTGTTTTTTCCACACTATCACAAGTGTAAAAAGTGTTTTTTCCACACTAATACAAGTGCAAAAGTGGTTTCCTGCACCAACACAAGTGCGAAAAGTGGTTTTTCAACACTAACACAAGTGCAAAAAGTGGTTTTTCAACACTAACACAAGTGCGAAAAGTGTTTTTTCCACACTAATACAAGTGCGAAAAGTGGTTTCCTGCACCAACACAAGTGTAAAAAGTGTTTTTCCACACTAATACAAGTACAAAAGTGGTTTCCTGCACCAACACAAGTGCGAAAAGTGGTTTTTCAACACTAACACAAGTGCGAAAAGTTATTTTTCAACACTAACACAAGTGCAAAAATTGGTTTTTCCACACTAATACAAGTGCAAAAGTGGTTTCCTGCACCAACACAAGTGCGAAAAGTGGTTTTTCAACACGAACACAATTGCGAAAAGTGGTTTTTCAACACTATCACAAGTGCAAAAAGTGTTTTTTCCACACTAATACAAGTGCAAAAGTGGTTTCCTGCACCAACACAAGTGCGAAAAGTGGTTTTTCAACACTAACACAAGTGCAAAAAGTGGTTTTTCAACACTAACACAAGTGCGAAAAGTGTTTTTTCCACACTAATACAAGTGCGAAAAGTGGTTTCCTGCACCAACACAAGTGCAAAAAGTGTTTTTCCACACTAATACAAGTACAAAAGTGGTTTCCTGCACCAACACAAGTGCGAAAAGTGGTTTTTCAACACTAACACAAGTGCGAAAAGTGATTTTTCAACACTAACACAAGTGCAAAAAGTGGTTTTTCCACACTAATACAAGTGCAAAAGTGGTTTCCTGCACCAACACAAGTGCGAAAAGTGGTTTTTCAACACGAACACAATTGCGAAAAGTGGTTTTTCAACACTATCACAAGTGCAAAAAGTGGTTTTTCCACACAAACACAAGTGCACAAGTGGTTTCCCGCCCCAACACAAGTGCGAAAAGTGGTTTTTCAACACTAACACAAGTGCGAAAAGTGTTTTTTCAACACTATCACAAGTGCAAAAAGTGTTTTTCCCACACTAATACAAGTGCAAAAGTGGTTTCCTGCACCAACACAAGTGCGAAATGTGGTTTTCAACACTAACACAAGTGAGAAAAGTGGTTTTTCAACACTATCACAAGTGCAAAAAGTGTTTTTTTCCACACTAATACAAGTGCAAAAGTGGTTTCCTGCACCAACACAAGTGCGAAAAGTGGTTTTTCAACACTAACACAAGTGCGAAAACTGGTTTTTCAACACTATCACAAGTGCAAAAAGTGTTTTTTCCACACGAATACAAGTGCAAAAGTGGTTTCCTGCACCAACACAAGTGCGAAATGTGGTTTTCAACACTAACACAAGTGAGAAAAGTGGTTTTTCAACACTATCACAAGTGCAAAAAGTGTTTTTTCCACACTAATACAAGTGCAAAAGTGGTTTCCTGCACCAACACAAGTGCGAAAAGTGGTTTTTCAACACTAACACAAGTGCGAAAAGTGGTTTTTCAACACTAACACAAGTGCGAAAAGTGTTTTTCCACACTACTACAAGTGCGAAAAGTGGTTTCCTGCACCAACACAAGTGCGAAAAGTGGTTTTTCAACACTAACACAAGTGCGAAAAGTGGTTTTTCAACACAAACACAAGTGCGAAAAGTGGTTTTTCAACACTAAGGCAAGTGCGAAAAGTGGTTTTTCAACACTATCACAAGTGCAAAAAGTGTTTTTTCCACACTAATACAAGTGCAAAAAGTGGTTTTTCAACACTATCACAAGTGCGAAAATTGGTTTTTCAACACTAACACAAGTGCGAAAAGTGGTTTTTCAAAACTAACACAAGTGCGAAAAGTGGTTTTTCCACACTAATACAAGTGCAAAAGTGGTTTCCTGCACCAACACAAGTGCGAAAAGTGGTTTTTCAACACTAATTCAAGTGCGAAAAGTGGTTTTTCAACACTATCACAAGTGCAAAAAGTGTTTTTTCCACACTAATACAAGTGCAAAAGTGGTTTCCTGCACCAACACAAGTGCGAAAAGTGGTTTTTCAACACTAACACAAGTGCGAAAAGTGGTTTATCAACACTAACACAAGTGCGAAAAGTGTTTTTTCCACACTAATACAAGTGCAAAAGTGGTTTCCTGCACCAACACAAGTGCGAAAAGTGGTTTTTCAACACTAACACAAGTGCGAAAAGTGGTTTTTCAACACTAACACAAGTGCGAAAAGTGGTTTTTCCACACTAATACAAGTGCAAAAGTGGTTTCCTGCACCAACACAAGTGCGAAAAGTGGTTTTTCAACACTAACACAAGTGCGAAAAGTGGTTTTTCAACACTATCACAAGGGCAAAAAGTGTTTTTTCTACACTAATACAAGTGCAAAAGTGGTTTCCTGCACCAACACAAGTGCGAAAAGTGGTTTTTCAACACTAACAAAAGTGCGAAAAGTGGTTTTTCAACACTATCACAAGTGCAAAAAGTGTTTTTTCTACACTAATACAAGTGCAAAAGTGGTTTCCTGCACCAACACAAGTGCGAAAAGTGGTTTTTCAACACTAACACAAGTGCTAAAAGTGGTTTTTCAACACTAACACAAGTGCGAAAAGTGGTTTTTCAACACTAACACAAGTGCGAAAAGTGGTTTTTCCACACTAATACAAGTGCAAAAGTGGTTTCCTGCACCAAGACAAGTGCGAAACGTGGTTTTTCAACACTAACACAAGTGCGAAAAGTGGTTTTTCAACACTATCACAAGTGCAAAAAGTGTTTTTTCCACACTAATACAAGTGCAAAAGTGGTTTCCTGCACTAACACAGGTGCGAAAAGTGGTTTTTCAACACTAACACAAGTGCAAAAAGTGATTTTTCAACACTAACACAAGTGCGAAAAGTGGTTTTTCCACACTAATACAAGTGCAAAAGTGGTTTCCTGCACCAACACAAGTGCGAAAAGTGGTTTTTCCACACTAATACAAGTGCAAAAGTGGTTTCCTGCACCAACACAAGTGTGAAAAGTGGTTTTTCAACACTAACACAAGTGCGAAAAGTGTTTTTTCCACACTAATACAAGTGCAAAAGTGGTTTCCTGCACCAACACAAGTGCGAAAAGTGGTTTTTCAACACTAACACAAGTGCGAAAAGTGGTTTTTCAACACTAACACAAGTGCGAAAGGTGGTTTTTCCACACTAATACAAGTGCAAAAGTGGTTTCCTGCACCAACACAAGTGCGAAAGGTGGTTTTTCAACACTAACACAAGTGCGAAAAGTGGTTTTTCAACACTAACACTAGTGCGAAAAGTGGTTTTTCAACACTATCACAAGTGCAAAAAGTGTTTTTTCCACACTAATACAAGTGCAAAAGTGGTTTCCTGCACCAACACAAGTGCGAAAAGTGGTTTTTCAACACTAACACAAGTGCGAAAAGTGGTTTTTCAACACTAACACAAGTGCGAAAAGTGGTTTTTCAACACTAATGCAAGTGCGAAAAGTGGTTTTTCCACACTAATACAAGTGCAAAAGTGGTTTCCTGCACCAACACAAGTGCGAAAAGTGGTTTTTCAACACCAACACAAGTGCGAAACGTGATTTTTCAACACTAACACAAGTGCGAAAAGTGGTTTTTCCACACTAATACAAGTGCAAAAGTGGTTTCCTGCACCAACACAAGTGCGAAAAGTGGTTTTTCAACACTAACACAGGTGCGAAAAGTGGTTTTTCAACACTATCACAAGTGCAAAAAGTGTTTTTCCCACACCAATACAAGTGCAAAAGTGGTTTCCTGCACCAACCCAAGTGCGAAATGTGGTTTTCAACACGAACACAAATGAGAAAAGTGGTTTTTCAACACTATCACAAATGCAAAAAGTGTTTTTTCCACACTAATACAAGTGCAAAAGTGGTTTCCTGCACCAACACAAGTGCGAAAAGTGGTTTTCAACACCAGCACAAGCACGGAAAGTGGTTTTGCAATACTAGCACATGTGTGAAAAGTGGTTTTGAATGCCAGCACAAGTGTGGAAAGTGGTTTTGCAACACCAACACAAGTGCAAAAAGTGGTTTTCAATGCCAGCGCAAGTGCAGAAAGTGGTTCTGCAACATTAGCTCAAGTGCAGAAAGTGGTTCTGCAATACCAGCACATGTGTGAAAAGTGGTTCTCAACGCCAGCATAAGTGTGGAAATTGGTTTTTGCAACACCAACACAAATGCGAATAATGGTTTACAACACTAGCACGAGTGCGGAAAGTGGTTTTCCAACACTAACCCAATTGCGAAAAGTGGTTTTCAACACAAGCACGAGTGCGGAAAGTGGTTTTCAATGCCAGCACACGTGTGGAAATTGGTTTTGCAACACGAAGACAAATGCGAATTGTGGTTTTCAACACTTGCGCATGTGCGGAAAGTGGTTTTCAACACAAGCACAAGTGTGGAGAGTGGTTTTCCACACCAGCACATGTCCGAAAAGTGGTTTTGAAACACCAACACAAGTGAGACAAGTGGTTTTGCAACACCAAGTGTGGAAACATAAAACCACTTTCCACACACAAGTGCAAAAAGTGGTTTTGCAATACTAACACAAGTGCAAAAAGTGGTTTTGCAACACTAACACAAGTGCGAAAAGTGGTTTTGCAATACTTACACATGTGTGAAAAGTGGTTTTCAATGCCAGCACAAGTGTGTAAAGTGGTTTTGCAACACGAACCCAAGTGCGGAAAGTGGTTTTCCACACCAACACTAGTGCGAAAAGTGGTTTTTCAACACTATCACAAGTGCAAAAAGTGTTTTTTCCACACTAATACAAGTGCAAAAGTGGTTTCCTGCACCAACACAAGTGCGAAAAGTGGTTTTTCAACACTAACACAAGTGCGAAAAGTGGTTTTTCAACACTATCACAAGTGCAAAAAGTGTTTTTTCCACACTAATACAAGTGCAAAAGCGGTTTCCTGCACCAACACAAGTGCGAAAAGTGGTTTTTCAATACTAACACAAGTGCGATAAATGGTTTTTCAACACTAACACAAGTGCGAAAAGTGGTTTTTCCACACTAATACAAGTGCAAAAGTGGTTTCCTGCACCAACACAAGTGCGAAAGGTGGTTTTTCAACACTAACACAAGTGCGAAAAGTGGTTTTTCAACACTATCACAAGTGCAAAAAGTGTTTTTTCTACACTATTACAAGTGCAAAAGTGGTTTCCTGCACCAACACAAGTGCGAAAAGTGGTTTTTCAACACTAACACAAGTGCGAAAAGTGGTTTTTCAACACTATCACAAGTGCAAAAAGTGTTTTTTCCACACTAATACAAGTGCAAAAGTGGTTTCCTGCACCAACACAAGTGCGAAAAGTGGTTTTTCAACACTAACACAAGTGCGAAAAGTGGTTTTTCAACACTAACACAAGTGCGAAAAGTGGTTTTTCAACACTAATACAAGTGCGAAAAGTGGTTTTTCCACACTAATACAAGTGCAAAAGTGGTTTCCTGCACCAACACAAGTGCGAAAAGTGGTTTTTCAACACCAACACAAGTGCGAAAAGTGGTTTTTCAACACTAACACAAGTGCGAAAAGTGGTTTTTCCACACTAATACAAGTGCAAAAGTGGTTTCCTGCACCAACACAAGTGCGAAAAGTGGTTTTTCAACACTAACACAAGTGCGAAAAGTGGTTTTTCAACACTATCACAAGTGCAAAAAGTGCTTTTCCCACACCAATACAAGTGCAAAAGTGGTTTCCTGCACCAACACAAGTGCGAAATGTGGTTTTCAACACGAACACAAGTGAGAAAAGTGGTTTTTCAACACTATCACAAATGCAAAAAGTGTTTTTTCCACACTAATACAAGTGCAAAAGTGGTTTCCTGCACCAACACAAGTGCAAAAAGTGGTTTTTCAACACTAACACAAGTGCGAAAAGTGTTTTTTCCACACTAATACAAGTGCGAAAAGTGGTTTCCTGCACCAACACAAGTGCAAAAAGTGTTTTTCCACACTAATACAAGTACAAAAGTGGTTTCCTGCACCAACACAAGTGCGAAAAGTGGTTTTTCAACACTAACACAAGTGCGAAAAGTGATTTTTCAACACTAACACAAGTGCAAAAAGTGGTTTTTCCACACTAATACAAGTGCAAAAGTGGTTTCCTGCACCAACACAAGTGCGAAAAGTGGTTTTTCAACACGAACACAATTGCGAAAAGTGGTTTTTCAACACTATCACAAGTGCAAAAAGTGGTTTTTCCACACAAACACAAGTGCACAAGTGGTTTCCTGCCCCAACACAAGTGCGAAAAGTGGTTTTTCAACACTAACACAAGTGCGAAAAGTGGTTTTTCAACACTATCACAAGTGCAAAAAGTGTTTTTCCCACACTAATACAAGTGCAAAAGTGGTTTCCTGCACCAACACAAGTGCGAAATGTGGTTTTCAACACTAACACAAGTGAGAAAAGTGGTTTTTCAACACTATCACAAGTGCAAAAAGTGTTTTTTTCCACACTAATACAAGTGCAAAAGTGGTTTCCTGCACCAACACAAGTGCGAAAAGTGGTTTTTCAACACTAACACAAGTGCGAAAACTGGTTTTTCAACACTATCACAAGTGCAAAAAGTGTTTTTTCCACACGAATACAAGTGCAAAAGTGGTTTCCTGCACCAACACAAGTGCGAAATGTGGTTTTCAACACTAACACAAGTGAGAAAAGTGGTTTTTCAACACTATCACAAGTGCAAAAAGTGTTTTTTCCACACTAATACAAGTGCAAAAGTGGTTTCCTGCACCAACACAAGTGCGAAAAGTGGTTTTTCAACACTAACACAAGTGCGAAAAGTGGTTTTTCAACACTAACACAAGTGCGAAAAGTGTTTTTCCACACTACTACAAGTGCGAAAAGTGGTTTCCTGCACCAACACAAGTGCGAAAAGTGGTTTTTCAACACTAACACAAGTGCGAAAAGTGGTTTTTCAACACAAACACAAGTGCGAAAAGTGGTTTTTCAACACTAAGACAAGTGCGAAAAGTGGTTTTTCAACACTATCACAAGTGCAAAAAGTGTTTTTCCCACACTAATACAAGTGCGAAAAGTGGTTTTTCAACACTATCACAAGTGCGAAAATTGGTTTTTCAACACTAACACAAGTGCGAAAAGTGGTTTTTCAAAACTAACACAAGTGCGAAAAGTGGTTTTTCCACACTAATACAAGTGCAAAAGTGGTTTCCTGCACCAACACAAGTGCGAAAAGTGGTTTTTCAACACCAATTCAAGTGCGAAAAGTGGTTTTTCAACACTATCACAAGTGCAAAAAGTGTTTTTTCCACACTAATACAAGTGCAAAAGTGGTTTCCTGCACCAACACAAGTGCGAAAAGTGGTTTTTCAACACTAACACAAGTGCGAAAAGTGGTTTATCAACACTAACACAAGTGCGAAAAGTGTTTTTTCCACACTAATACAAGTGCAAAAGTGGTTTCCTGCACCAACACAAGTGCGAAAAGTGGTTTTTCAACACTAACACAAGTGCGAAAAGTGGTTTTTCAACACTAACACAAGTGCGAAAAGTGGTTTTTCCACACTAATACAAGTGCAAAAGTGGTTTCCTGCACCAACACAAGTGCGAAAAGTGGTTTTTCAACACTAACACAAGTGCGAAAAGTGGTTTTTCAACACTATCACAAGGGCAAAAAGTGTTTTTTCTACACTAATACAAGTGCAAAAGTGGTTTCCTGCACCAACACAAGTGCGAAAAGTGGTTTTTCAACACTAACACAAGTGCGAAAAGTGGTTTTTCAACACTAACACAAGTGCGAAAGGTGGTTTTTCCACACTAATACAAGTGCAAAAGTGGTTTCCTGCACCAACACAAGTGCGAAAGGTGGTTTTTCAACACTAACACAAGTGCGAAAAGTGGTTTTTCAACACTAACACTAGTGCGAAAAGTGGTTTTTCAACACTATCACAAGTGCAAAAAGTGTTTTTTCCACACTAATACAAGTGCAAAAGTGGTTTCCTGCACCAACACAAGTGCGAAAAGTGGTTTTTCAACACTAACACAAGTGCGAAAAGTGGTTTTTCAACACTAACACAAGTGCGAAAAGTGGTTTTTCAACACTAATGCAAGTGCGAAAAGTGGTTTTTCCACACTAATACAAGTGCAAAAGTGGTTTCCTGCACCAACACAAGTGCGAAAAGTGGTTTTTCAACACCAACACAAGTGCGAAACGTGATTTTTCAACACTAACACAAGTGCGAAAAATGGTTTTTCCACACTAATACAAGTGCAAAAGTGGTTTCCTGCACCAACACAAGTGCGAAAAGTGGTTTTTCAACACTAACACAGGTGCGAAAAGTGGTTTTTCAACACTATCACAAGTGCAAAAAGTGTTTTTCCCACACCAATACAAGTGCAAAAGTGGTTTCCTGCACCAACCCAAGTGCGAAATGTGGTTTTCAACACGAACACAAATGAGAAAAGTGGTTTTTCAACACTATCACAAATGCAAAAAGTGTTTTTTCCACACTAATACAAGTGCAAAAGTGGTTTCCTGCACCAACACAAGTGCGAAAAGTGGTTTTCAACACCAGCACAAGCACGGAAAGTGGTTTTGCAATACTAGCACATGTGTGAAAAGTGGTTTTGAATGCCAGCACAAGTGTGGAAAGTGGTTTTGCAACACCAACACAAGTGCAAAAAGTGGTTTTCAATGCCAGCGCAAGTGCAGAAAGTGGTTCTGCAACATTAGCTCAAGTGCAGAAAGTGGTTCTGCAATACCAGCACATGTGTGAAAAGTGGTTCTCAACGCCAGCATAAGTGTGGAAATTGGTTTTTGCAACACCAACACAAATGCGAATAATGGTTTACAACACTAGCACGAGTGCGGAAAGTGGTTTTCCAACACTAACCCAATTGCGAAAAGTGGTTTTCAACACAAGCACGAGTGCGGAAAGTGGTTTTCAATGCCAGCACACGTGTGGAAATTGGTTTTGCAACACGAAGACAAATGCGAATTGTGGTTTTCAACACTTGCGCATGTGCGGAAAGTGGTTTTCAACACAAGCACAAGTGTGGAGAGTGGTTTTCCACACCAGCACATGTCCGAAAAGTGGTTTTGAAACACCAACACAAGTGAGACAAGTGGTTTTGCAACACCAAGTGTGGAAACATAAAACCACTTTCCACACACAAGTGCAAAAAGTGGTTTTGCAATACTAACACAAGTGCAAAAAGTGGTTTTGCAACACTAACACAAGTGCGAAAAGTGGTTTTGCAATACTTACACATGTGTGAAAAGTGGTTTTCAATGCCAGCACAAGTGTGTAAAGTGGTTTTGCAACACGAACCCAAGTGCAGAAAGCGGTTTTCCACACCAACAATTGTGGGTAAAGTGGTTTTCAATGCCAGCACAAGTGCGAAAAGTGGTTTTGAAACACCAACAAAAGTGAGACAAGTGGTTTTGCAACACTAACACAAGTGCAAAAAGTGGTCTTGCAACACTAACACAAGTGCAAAAAGTGATTTTCAACACTAGCACAAGTGCAAAAAGTGGTTTTTCAACACTAACACAAGTGCGAAAAGTGGTTTTTCAACACTAACACAAGTGCGAAAAGTGGTTTTTCCACACTAATACAAGTGTGAAAGTGGTTTCCTGCACCAAGACAAGTGCGAAAAGTGGTTTTTCAACACTAACACAAGTGCGAAATGTGGTTTTTCAACACTATCACAAGTGCAAAAAGTGTTTTTCCACACTAATACAAGTGCGAAAAGTGGTTTTTCAACACTAACACAAGTGCGAAAAGTGGTTTTTCAACACTAACACAAGTGCGAAAAGTGGTTTTTCCACACTAACACAAGTGCGAAAAGTGGTTTTTCCACACTAATACAAGTGCAAAAGTGGTTTCCTGCACCAACACAAGTGCGAAAAGTGGTTTTTCCACACTAATGCAAGTGCAAAAGTGGTTTCCTGCACCAACACAAGTGCGAAAAGTGGTTTTTCAACACTAACACAAGTGCGAAAAGTGGTTTTTCAACACTATCACAAGTGCAAAAAGTGTTTTTTCCACACTAATACAAGTGCTAAAGCGGTTTCCTGCACCAACACAAGTGCAAAAAGTGGTTTTTCAATACTAACACAAGTGCGAAAAATGGTTTTTCAACACTAACACAAGTGCGAAAAGTGGTTTTTCCACACTAATACAAGTGCAAAAGTGGTTTCCTGCACCAACACAAGTGCGAAAGGTGGTTTTTCAACACTAACACAAGTGCGAAAAGTGGTTTTTCAACACTATCACAAGTGCAAAAAGTGTTTTTTCTACACTATTACAAGTGCAAAAGTGGTTTCCTGCACCAACACAAGTGCGAAAAGTGGTTTTTCAACACTAACACAAGTGCGAAAAGTGGTTTTTCAACACTATCACAAGTGCAAAAAGTGTTTTTTCCACACTAATACAAGTGCAAAAGTGGTTTCCTGCACCAACACAAGTGCGAAAAGTGGTTTTTCAACACTAACACAAGTGCGAAAAGTGGTTTTTCAACACTAACACAAGTGCGAAAAGTGGTTTTTCAACACTAATGCAAGTGCGAAAAGTGGTTTTTCCACACTAATACAAGTGCAAAAGTGGTTTCCTGCACCAACACAAGTGCGAAAAGTGGTTTTTCAACACCAACCCAAGTGCGAAAAGTGGTTTTTCAACACTAACACAAGTGCGAAAAGTGGTTTTTCCACACTAATACAAGTGCAAAAGTGGTTTCCTGCACCAACACAAGTGCGAAAAGTGGTTTTTCAACACTAACACAAGTGCGAAAAGTGGTTTTTCAACACTATCACAAGTGCAAAAAGTGTTTTTCCCACACCAATACAAGTGCAAAAGTGGTTTCCTGCACCAACACAAGTGCGAAATGTGGTTTTCAACACGAACACAAGTGAGAAAAGTGGTTTTTCAACACTATCACAAATGCAAAAAGTGTTTTTTCCACACTAATACAAGTGCAAAAGTGGTTTCCTGCACCAACACAAGTGCGAAAAG
This sequence comes from Myxine glutinosa, assembly GCF_964187855.1. Lineage (NCBI taxonomy): Eukaryota > Metazoa > Chordata > Myxini > Myxiniformes > Myxinidae > Myxine > Myxine glutinosa. Next base: position 176,634,607 of record NC_136261.1, read on the forward strand.
TGGTTTTCAACACCAGCACAAGCACGGAAAGTGGTTTTGCAATACTAGCACATGTGTGAAAAGTGGTTTTGAATGCCAGCACAAGTGTGGAAAGTGGTTTTGCAACACCAACACAAGTGCAAAAAGTGGTTTTCAATGCCAGCGCAAGTGCAGAAAGTGGTTCTGCAACATTAGCTCAAGTGCGGAAAGTGGTTCTGCAATACCAGCACATGTGTGAAAAGTGGTTCTCAACGCCAGCATAAGTGTGGAAATTGGTTTTTGCAACACCAACACAAATGCGAATAATGGTTTACAACACTAGCACGAGTGCGGAAAGTGGTTTTCCAACACTAACCCAATTGCGAAAAGTGGTTTTCAACACAAGCACGAGTGCGGAAAGTGGTTTTCAATGCCAGCACACGCGTGGAAATTGGTTTTGCAACACGAAGACAAATGCGAATTGTGGTTTTCAACACTTGCGCATGTGCGGAAAGTGGTTTTCAACACAAGCACAAGTGTGGAGAGTGGTTTTCCACACCAGCACATGTGCGAAAAGTGGTTTTGAAACACCAACACAAGTGAGACAAGTGGTTTTGCAACACCAAGTGTGGAAACATAAAACCACTTTCCACACACAAGTGCAAAAAGTGGTTTTGCAACACTAACACAAGTGCGAAAAGTGCTTTTGCAATACTAACACAAGTGCAAAAAGTGGTTTTGCAACACTAACACAAGTGCGAAAAGTGGTTTTGCAATACTTACACATGTGTGAAAAGTGGTTTTCAATGCCAGCACAAGTGTGTAAAGTGGTTTTGCAACACTAACCCAAGTGCGGAAAGCGGTTTTCCACACCAACAATTGTGGGTAAAGTGGTTTTCAATGCCAGCACAAGTGCGAAAAGTGGTTTTGAAACACCAACAAAAGTGAGACAAGTGGTTTTGCAACACTAACACAAGTGCAAAAAGTGGTCTTGCAACACTAACACAAGTGCAAAAAGTGATTTTCAACACTAGCACAAGTGCAAAAAGTGGTTTTTCAACACTAACACAAGTGCGAAAAGTGGTTTTTCAACACTAACACAAGTGCGAAAAGTGGTTTTTCCACACTAATACAAGTGCAAAAGTGGTTTCCTGCACCAAGACAAGTGCGAAAAGTGGTTTTTCAACACTAACACAAGTGCGAAAAGTGGTTTTTCAACACTATCACAAGTGCAAAAAGTGTTTTTTCCACACTAATACAAGTGCAAAAGTGGTTTCCTGCACCAACCCAAGTGCAAAAAGTGGTTTTTCAACACTAACACAAGTGCGAAAAGTGGTTTTACAACACTAACACAAGTGCGAAAAGTGGTTTTTCAACACTATCACAAGTGCAAAAAGTGTTTTTTCCACACTAATACAAGTGCAAAAGTGGTTTCCTGCACCAACCCAAGTGCGAAAAGTGGTTTTTCAACACTAACACAAGTGCGAAAAGTGGTTTTTCAACACTATCACAAGTGCAAAAAGTGTTTTTTCCACACTAATACAAGTGCAAAAGTGGTTTCCTGCACCAACCCAAGTGTGAAAAGTGGTTTTTCAACACTAACACAAGTGCGAAAAGTGGTTTTTCAACACTAACACAAGTGCGAAAACTGGTTTTTCAACACTATCACAAGTGCAAAAAGTTTTTTTTCCACACTAATACAAGTGCAAAAGTGGTTTCCTGCACCAACACAAGTGCGAAAAGTGGTTTTTCAATACTAACATAAGTGCGAAAAGTGTTTTTTCCACACTAATACAAGTGCAAAAGTGGTTTCCTGCACCAACACAAGTGCGAAAAGTGGTTTTTCAACACTAACACAAGTGCGAAAAGTGGTTTTTCAACACTAACACAAGTGCGAAAAGTGGTTTTTCCACACTAATACAAGTGCAAAAGTGGTTTCCTGCACCAACACAAGTGCGAAAGGTGGTTTTTCAACAATAACACAAGTGCGAAAAGTGGTTTTTCAACACTAACACAAGTGCGAAAAGTGGTTTTTCAACACTATCACAAGTGCAAAAAGTGTTTTTTCCACACTAATACAAGTGCAAAAGTGGTTTCCTGCACCAACACAAGTGCGAAAAGTGGTTTTTCAACACTAACACAAGTGCGAAAAGTGGTTTTTCAACACTAACACAAGTGCGAAAAGTGGTTTTTCAACACTAATACAAGTGCGAAAAGTGGTTTTTCCACACTAATACAAGTGCAAAAGTGGTTTCCTGCACCAACACAAGTGCGAAATGTGGTTTTTCAACACCAACACAAGTGCGAAAAGTGGTTTTTCAACACTAACACAAGTGCGAAAAGTGGTTTTGCCACACTAATACAAGTGCAAAAGTGGTTTCCTGCACCAACACAAGTGCGAAAAGTGGTTTTTCAACACTAACACAAGTGCGAAAAGTGGTTTTTCAACACTATCACAAGTGCAAAAAGTGTTTTTCCCACACCAATACAAGTGCAAAAGTGGTTTCCTGCACCAACACAAGTGCGAAATGTGGTTTTCAACACGAACACAAGTGAGAAAAGTGGTTTTCAACACTATCACAAGTGCAAAAAGTGTTTTTCCCACACCAATACAAGTGCAAAAGTGGTTTCCTGCACCAACACAAGTGCGAAATGTGGTTTTCAACACGAACACAAGTGAGAAAAGTGGTTTTTCAACACTATCACAAATGCAAAAAGTGTTTTTTCAACACTAATACAAGTGCAAAAGTGGTTTCCTGCACCAACACAAGTGCGAAAAGTGGTTTTCAACACCAGCACAAGCACGGAAAGTGGTTTTGCAATACTAGCACATGTGTGAAAAGTGGTTTTGAATGCCAGCACAAGTGTGGAAAGTGGTTTTGCAACACCAACACAAGTGCAAAAAGTGGTTTTCAATGCCAGCGCAAGTGCAGAAAGTGGTTCTGCAACATTAGCTCAAGTGCGGAAAGTGGTTCTGCAATACCAGCACATGTGTGAAAAGTGGTTCTCAACGCCAGCATAAGTGTGGAAATTGGTTTTTGCAACACCAACACAAATGCGAATAATGGTTTACAACACTAGCACGAGTGCGGAAAGTGGTTTTCCAACACTAACCCAATTGCGAAAAGTGGTTTTCAACACAAGCACGAGTGCGGAAAGTGGTTTTCAATGCCAGCACACGCGTGGAAATTGGTTTTGCAACACGAAGACAAATGCGAATTGTGGTTTTCAACACTTGCGCATGTGCGGAAAGTGGTTTTCAACACAAGCACAAGTGTGGAGAGTGGTTTTCCACGCCAGCACAAGTGCGAAAAGTGGTTTTGAAACACCAACACAAGTGAGACAAGTGGTTTTGCAACACCAAGTGTGGAAACATAAAACCACTTTCCACACACAAGTGCAAAAAGTGGTTTTGCAACACTAACACAAGTGCGAAAAGTGGTTTTGCAATACTAACACAAGTGCAAAAAGTGGTTTTGCAACACTAACACAAGTGCGAAAAGTGGTTTTGCAATACTTACACATATGTGAAAAGTGGTTTTCAATGCCAGCACAAGTGCGAAAAGTGGTTTTGAAACACCAACAAAAGTGAGACAAGTGGTTTTGCAACACTAACACAAGTGCAAAAAGTGGTCTTGCAACACTAACACAAGTGCAAAAAGTGATTTTCAACACTGGCACAAGTGCAAAAAGTGGTTTTTCAACACTAACACAAGTGCGAAAAGTGGTTTTTCAACACTAACACAAGTGCGAAAAGTGGTTTTTCCACACTAATACAAGTGCAAAAGTGGTTTCCTGCACCAAGACAAGTGCGAAAAGTGGTTTTTCAACACTAACACAAGTGCGAAAAGTGGTTTTTCAACACTATCACAAGTGCAAAAAGTGTTTTTTCCACACTAATACAAGTGCAAAAGTGGTTTCCTGCACCAACCCAAGTGCAAAAAGTGGTTTTTCACCACTAACACAAGTGCGAAAAGTGGTTTTTCAACACTAACACAAGTGCGAAAAGTGGTTTTTCAACACTATCACAAGTGCAAAAAGTGTTTTTTCCACACTAATACAAGTGCAAAAGTGGTTTCCTGCACCAACCCAAGTGCGAAAAGTGGTTTTTCAACACTAACACAAGTGCGAAAAGTGGTTTTTCAACACTATCACAAGTGCAAAAAGTGTTTTTTCCACACTAATACAAGTGCAAAAGTGGTTTCCTGCACCAACCCAAGTGCGAAAAGTGGTTTTTCAACACTAACACAAGTGCGAAAAGTGGTTTTTCAACACTAACACAAGTGCGAAAACTGGTTTTTCAACACTATCACAAGTGCAAAAAGTTTTTTTTCCACACTAATACAAGTGCAAAAGTGGTTTCCTGCACCAACACAAGTGCGAAAAGTGGTTTTTCAATACTAACATAAGTGCGAAAAGTGTTTTTTCCACACTAATACAAGTGCAAAAGTGGTTTCCTGCACCAACACAAGTGCGAAAAGTGGTTTTTCAACACTAACACAAGTGCGAAAAGTGGTTTTTCAACACTATCACAAGTGCAAAAAGTGTTTTTTCCACACTAATACAAGTGCAAAAGCGGTTTCCTGCACCAACACAAGTGCGAAAAGTGGTTTTTCAATACTAACACAAGTGCGAAAAATGGTTTTTCAACACTAACACAAGTGCGAAAAGTGGTTTTTCCACACTAATACAAGTGCAAAAGTGGTTTCCTGCACCAACACAAGTGCGAAAGGTGGTTTTTCAACACTAACACAAGTGCGAAAAGTGGTTTTTCAACACTATCACAAGTGCAAAAAGTGTTTTTTCTACACTATTACAAGTGCAAAAGTGGTTTCCTGCACCAACACATGTGCGAAAAGTGGTTTTTCAACACTAACACAAGTGCGAAAAGTGGTTTTTCAACACTATCACAAGTGCAAAAAGTGTTTTTTCCACACTAATACAAGTGCAAAAGTGGTTTCCTGCACCACACAAGTGCGAAAAGTGGTTTTTCAACACTAACACAAGTGCGAAAAGTGGTTTTTCAACACTAACACAAGTGCGAAAAGTGGTTTTTCAACACTAATGCAAGTGCGAAAAGTGGTTTTTCCACACTAATACAAGTGCAAAAGTGGTTTCCTGCACCAACACAAGTGCGAAAAGTGGTTTTTCACCACTAACACAAGTGCGAAAAGTGGTTTTTCAACACTAACACAAGTGCGAAAAGTGGTTTTTCAACACTATCACAAGTGCAAAAAGTGTTTTTTCCACACTAATACAAGTGCAAAAGTGGTTTCCTGCACCAACCCAAGTGCGAAAAGTGGTTTTTCAACACTAACACAAGTGCGAAAAGTGGTTTTTCAACACTATCACAAGTGCAAAAAGTGTTTTTTCCACACTAATACAAGTGCAAAAGTGGTTTCCTGCACCAACCCAAGTGCGAAAAGTGGTTTTTCAACACTAACACAAGTGCGAAAAGTGGTTTTTCAACACTAACACAAGTGCGAAAACTGGTTTTTCAACACTATCACAAGTGCAAAAAGTTTTTTTTCCACACTAATACAAGTGCAAAAGTGGTTTCCTGCACCAACACAAGTGCGAAAAGTGGTTTTTCAATACTAACATAAGTGCGAAAAGTGTTTTTTCCACACTAATACAAGTGCAAAAGTGGTTTCCTGCACCAACACAAGTGCGAAAAGTGGTTTTTCAACACTAACACAAGTGCGAAAAGTGGTTTTTCAACACTATCACAAGTGCAAAAAGTGTTTTTTCCACACTAATACAAGTGCAAAAGCGGTTTCCTGCACCAACACAAGTGCGAAAAGTGGTTTTTCAATACTAACACAAGTGCGAAAAATGGTTTTTCAACACTAACACAAGTGCGAAAAGTGGTTTTTCCACACTAATACAAGTGCAAAAGTGGTTTCCTGCACCAACACAAGTGCGAAAGGTGGTTTTTCAACACTAACACAAGTGCGAAAAGTGGTTTTTCAACACTATCACAAGTGCAAAAAGTGTTTTTTCTACACTATTACAAGTGCAAAAGTGGTTTCCTGCACCAACACAAGTGCGAAAAGTGGTTTTTCAACACTAACACAAGTGCGAAAAGTGGTTTTTCAACACTATCACAAGTGCAAAAAGTGTTTTTTCCACACTAATACAAGTGCAAAAGTGGTTTCCTGCACCACACAAGTGCGAAAAGTGGTTTTTCAACACTAACACAAGTGCGAAAAGTGGTTTTTCAACACTAACACAAGTGCGAAAAGTGGTTTTTCAACACTAATGCAAGTGCGAAAAGTGGTTTTTCCACACTAATACAAGTGCAAAAGTGGTTTCCTGCACCAACACAAGTGCGAAAAGTGGTTTTTCAACACCAACCCAAGTGCGAAAAGTGGTTTTTCAACACTAACACAAGTGCGAAAAGTGGTTTTTCCACACTAATACAAGTGCAAAAGTGGTTTCCTGCACCAACACAAGTGCGAAAAGTGGTTTTTCAACACTAACACAAGTGCGAAAAGTGGTTTTTCAACACTATCACAAGTGCAAAAAGTGTTTTTCCCACACCAATACAAGTGCAAAAGTGGTTTCCTGCACCAACACAAGTGCGAAATGTGGTTTTCAACACGAACACAAGTGAGAAAAGTGGTTTTTCAACACTATCACAAATGCAAAAAGTGTTTTTTCCACACTAATACAAGTGCAAAAGTGGTTTCCTGCACCAACACAAGTGCGAAAAGTGGTTTTCAACACCAGCACAAGCACGGAAAGTGGTTTTGCAATACTAGCACATGTGTGAAAAGTGGTTTTGAATGCCAGCACAAGTGTGGAAAGTGGTTTTGCAACACCAACACAAGTGCAAAAAGTGGTTTTCAATGCCAGCGCAAGTGCAGAAAGTGGTTCTGCAACATTAGCTCAAGTGCGGAAAGTGGTTCTGCAATACCAGCACATGTGTGAAAAGTGGTTCTCAACGCCAGCATAAGTGTGGAAATTGGTTTTTGCAACACCAACACAAATGCGAATAATGGTTTACAACACTAGCACGAGTGCGGAAAGTGGTTTTCCAACACTAACCCAATTGCGAAAAGTGGTTTTCAACACAAGCACGAGTGCGGAAAGTGGTTTTCAATGCCAGCACACGCGTGGAAATTGGTTTTGCAACACGAAGACAAATGCGAATTGTGGTTTTCAACACTTGCGCATGTGCGGAAAGTGGTTTTCAACACAAGCACAAGTGTGGAGAGTGGTTTTCCACACCAGCACATGTGCGAAAAGTGGTTTTGAAACACCAACACAAGTGAGACAAGTGGTTTTGCAACACCAAGTGTGGAAACATAAAACCACTTTCCACACACAAGTGCAAAAAGTGGTTTTGCAACACTAACACAAGTGCGAAAAGTGCTTTTGCAATACTAACACAAGTGCAAAAAGTGGTTTTGCAACACTAACACAAGTGCGAAAAGTGGTTTTGCAATACTTACACATGTGTGAAAAGTGGTTTTCAATGCCAGCACAAGTGTGTAAAGTGGTTTTGCAACACTAACCCAAGTGCGGAAAGCGGTTTTCCACACCAACAATTGTGGGTAAAGTGGTTTTCAATGCCAGCACAAGTGCGAAAAGTGGTTTTGAAACACCAACAAAAGTGAGACAAGTGGTTTTGCAACACTAACACAAGTGCAAAAAGTGGTCTTGCAACACTAACACAAGTGCAAAAAGTGATTTTCAACACTAGCACAAGTGCAAAAAGTGGTTTTCAACACTAACACAAGTGCGAAAAGTGGTTTTTCAACACTAACACAAGTGCGAAAAGTGGTTTTTCCACACTAATACAAGTGCAAAAGTGGTTTCCTGCACCAAGACAAGTGCGAAAAGTGGTTTTTCAACACTAACACAAGTGCGAAAAGTGGTTTTTCAACACTATCACAAGTGCAAAAAGTTTTTTTTCCACACTAATACAAGTGCAAAAGTGGTTTCCTGCACCAACACAAGTGCGAAAAGTGGTTTTTCAATACTAACATAAGTGCGAAAAGTGTTTTTTCCACACTAATACAAGTGCAAAAGTGGTTTCCTGCACCAACACAAGTGCGAAAAGTGGTTTTTCAACACTAACACAAGTGCGAAAAGTGGTTTTTCAACACTATCACAAGTGCAAAAAGTGTTTTTTCCACACTAATACAAGTGCAAAAGCGGTTTCCTGCACCAACACAAGTGCGAAAAGTGGTTTTTCAATACTAACACAAGTGCGAAAAATGGTTTTTCAACACTAACACAAGTGCGAAAAGTGGTTTTTCCACACTAATACAAGTGCAAAAGTGGTTTCCTGCACCAACACAAGTGCGAAAGGTGGTTTTTCAACACTAACACAAGTGCGAAAAGTGGTTTTTCAACACTATCACAAGTGCAAAAAGTGTTTTTTCTACACTATTACAAGTGCAAAAGTGGTTTCCTGCACCAACACAAGTGCGAAAAGTGGTTTTTCAACACTAACACAAGTGCGAAAAGTGGTTTTTCAACACTATCACAAGTGCAAAAAGTGTTTTTTCCACACTAATACAAGTGCAAAAGTGGTTTCCTGCACCACACAAGTGCGAAAAGTGGTTTTTCAACACTAACACAAGTGCGAAAAGTGGTTTTTCAACACTAACACAAGTGCGAAAAGTGGTTTTTCAACACTAATGCAAGTGCGAAAAGTGGTTTTTCCACACTAATACAAGTGCAAAAGTGGTTTCCTGCACCAACACAAGTGCGAAAAGTGGTTTTTCAACACCAACCCAAGTGCGAAAAGTGGTTTTTCAACACTAACACAAGTGCGAAAAGTGGTTTTTCCACACTAATACAAGTGCAAAAGTGGTTTCCTGCACCAACACAAGTGCGAAAAGTGGTTTTTCAACACTAACACAAGTGCGAAAAGTGGTTTTTCAACACTATCACAAGTGCAAAAAGTGTTTTTCCCACACCAATACAAGTGCAAAAGTGGTTTCCTGCACCAACACAAGTGCGAAATGTGGTTTTCAACACGAACACAAGTGAGAAAAGTGGTTTTTCAACACTATCACAAATGCAAAAAGTGTTTTTTCCACACTAATACAAGTGCAAAAGTGGTTTCCTGCACCAACACAAGTGCGAAAAGTGGTTTTCAACACCAGCACAAGCACGGAAAGTGGTTTTGCAATACTAGCACATGTGTGAAAAGTGGTTTTGAATGCCAGCACAAGTGTGGAAAGTGGTTTTGCAACACCAACACAAGTGCAAAAAGTGGTTTTCAATGCCAGCGCAAGTGCAGAAAGTGGTTCTGCAACATTAGCTCAAGTGCGGAAAGTGGTTCTGCAATACCAGCACATGTGTGAAAAGTGGTTCTCAACGCCAGCATAAGTGTGGAAATTGGTTTTTGCAACACCAACACAAATGCGAATAATGGTTTACAACACTAGCACGAGTGCGGAAAGTGGTTTTCCAACACTAACCCAATTGCGAAAAGTGGTTTTCAACACAAGCACGAGTGCGGAAAGTGGTTTTCAATGCCAGCACACGCGTGGAAATTGGTTTTGCAACACGAAGACAAATGCGAATTGTGGTTTTCAACACTTGCGCATGTGCGGAAAGTGGTTTTCAACACAAGCACAAGTGTGGAGAGTGGTTTTCCACACCAGCACATGTGCGAAAAGTGGTTTTGAAACACCAACACAAGTGAGACAAGTGGTTTTGCAACACCAAGTGTGGAAACATAAAACCACTTTCCACACACAAGTGCAAAAAGTGGTTTTGCAACACTAACACAAGTGCGAAAAGTGCTTTTGCAATACTAACACAAGTGCAAAAAGTGGTTTTGCAACACTAACACAAGTGCGAAAAGTGGTTTTGCAATACTTACACATGTGTGAAAAGTGGTTTTCAATGCCAGCACAAGTGTGTAAAGTGGTTTTGCAACACTAACCCAAGTGCGGAAAGCGGTTTTCCACACCAACAATTGTGGGTAAAGTGGTTTTCAATGCCAGCACAAGTGCGAAAAGTGGTTTTGAAACACCAACAAAAGTGAGACAAGTGGTTTTGCAACACTAACACAAGTGCAAAAAGTGGTCTTGCAACACTAACACAAGTGCAAAAAGTGATTTTCAACACTAGCACAAGTGCAAAAAGTGGTTTTTCAACACTAACACAAGTGCGAAAAGTGGTTTTTCAACACTAACACAAGTGCGAAAAGTGGTTTTTCCACACTAATACAAGTGCAAAAGTGGTTTCCTGCACCAAGACAAGTGCGAAAAGTGGTTTTTCAACACTAACACAAGTGCGAAAAGTGGTTTTTCAACACTATCACAAGTGCAAAAAGTGTTTTTTCCACACTAATACAAGTGCAAAAGTGGTTTCCTGCACCAACCCAAGTGCAAAAAGTGGTTTTTCAACACTAACACAAGTGCGAAAAGTGGTTTTACAACACTAACACAAGTGCGAAAAGTGGTTTTTCAACACTATCACAAGTGCAAAAAGTGTTTTTTCCACACTAATACAAGTGCAAAAGTGGTTTCCTGCACCAACCCAAGTGCGAAAAGTGGTTTTTCAACACTAACACAAGTGCGAAAAGTGGTTTTTCAACACTATCACAAGTGCAAAAAGTGTTTTTTCCACACTAATACAAGTGCAAAAGTGGTTTCCTGCACCAACCCAAGTGTGAAAAGTGGTTTTTCAACACTAACACAAGTGCGAAAAGTGGTTTTTCAACACTAACACAAGTGCGAAAAGTGGTTTTTCCACACTAATACAAGTGCAAAAGTGGTTTCCTGCACCAACACAAGTGCGAAAAGTGGTTTTTCAACACTAACACAAGTGCGAAAAGTGGTTTTTCAACACTATCACAAGTGCAAAAAGTGTTTTTCCCACACCAATACAAGTGCAAAAGTGGTTTCCTGCACCAACACAAGTGCGAAATGTGGTTTTCAACACGAACACAAGTGAGAAAAGTGGTTTTTCAACACTATCACAAATGCAAAAAGTGTTTTTTCCACACTAATACAAGTGCAAAAGTGGTTTCCTGCACCAACACAAGTGCGAAAAGTGGTTTTCAACACCAGCACAAGCACGGAAAGTGGTTTTGCAATACTAGCACATGTGTGAAAAGTGGTTTTGAATGCCAGCACAAGTGTGGAAAGTGGTTTTGCAACACCAACACAAGTGCAAAAAGTGGTTTTCAATGCCAGCGCAAGTGCAGAAAGTGGTTCTGCAACATTAGCTCAAGTGCGGAAAGTGGTTCTGCAATACCAGCACATGTGTGAAAAGTGGTTCTCAACGCCAGCATAAGTGTGGAAATTGGTTTTTGCAACACCAACACAAATGCGAATAATGGTTTACAACACTAGCACGAGTGCGGAAAGTGGTTTTCCAACACTAACCCAATTGCGAAAAGTGGTTTTCAACACAAGCACGAGTGCGGAAAGTGGTTTTCAATGCCAGCACACGCGTGGAAATTGGTTTTACAACACGAAGACAAATGCGAATTGTGGTTTTCAACACTTGCGCATGTGCGGAAAGTGGTTTTCAACACAAGCACAAGTGTGGAGAGTGGTTTTTCCACACCAGCACATGTGCGAAAAGTGGTTTTGAAACACCAACACAAGTGAGACAAGTGGTTTTGCAACACCAAGTGTGGAAACATAAAACCACTTTCCACACACAAGTGCAAAAAGTGGTTTTGCAACACTAACACAAGTGCGAAAAGTGCTTTTGCAATACTAACACAAGTGCAAAAAGTGGTTTTGCAACACTAACACAAGTGCGAAAAGTGGTTTTGCAATACTTACACATGTGTGAAAAGTGGTTTTCAATGCCAGCACAAGTGTGTAAAGTGGTTTTGCAACACTAACCCAAGTGCGGAAAGCGGTTTTCCACACCAACAATTGTGGGTAAAGTGGTTTTCAATGCCAGCACAAGTGCGAAAAGTGGTTTTGAAACACCAACAAAAGTGAGACAAGTGGTTTTGCAACACTAACACAAGTGCAAAAAGTGGTCTTGCAACACTAACACAAGTGCAAAAAGTGATTTTCAACACTAGCACAAGTGCAAAAAGTGGTTTTTCAACACTAACACAAGTGCGAAAAGTGGTTTTTCAACACTAACACAAGTGCGAAAAGTGGTTTTTCCACACTAATACAAGTGCAAAAGTGGTTTCCTGCACCAACACAAGTGCGAAAGGTGGTTTTTCAACAATAACACAAGTGCGAAAAGTGGTTTTTCAACACTAACACAAGTGCGAAAAGTGGTTTTTCAACACTATCACAAGTGCAAAAAGTGTTTTTTCCACACTAATACAAGTGCAAAAGTGGTTTCCTGCACCAACACAAGTGCGAAAAGTGGTTTTTCAACACTAACACAAGTGCGAAAAGTGGTTTTTCAACACTAACACAAGTGCGAAAAGTGGTTTTTCAACACTAATACAAGTGCGAAAAGTGGTTTTTCCACACTAACACAAGTGCGAAAAGTGGTTTTGCCACACTAATACAAGTGCAAAAGTGGTTTCCTGCACCAACACAAGTGCGAAAAGTGGTTTTTCAACACTAACACAAGTGCGAAAAGTGGTTTTTCAACACTATCACAAGTGCAAAAAGTGTTTTTCCCACACCAATACAAGTGCAAAAGTGGTTTCCTGCACCAACACAAGTGCGAAATGTGGTTTTCAACACGAACACAAGTGAGAAAAGTGGTTTTCAACACTATCACAAGTGCAAAAAGTGTTTTTCCCACACCAATACAAGTGCAAAAGTGGTTTCCTGCACCAACACAAGTGCGAAATGTGGTTTTCAACACGAACACAAGTGAGAAAAGTGGTTTTTCAACACTATCACAAATGCAAAAAGTGTTTTTTCCACACTAATACAAGTGCAAAAGTGGTTTCCTGCACCAACACAAGTGCGAAAAGTGGTTTTCAACACCAGCACAAGCACGGAAAGTGGTTTTGCAATACTAGCACATGTGTGAAAAGTGGTTTTGAATGCCAGCACAAGTGTGGAAAGTGGTTTTGCAACACCAACACAAGTGCAAAAAGTGGTTTTCAATGCCAGCGCAAGTGCAGAAAGTGGTTCTGCAACATTAGCTCAAGTGCGGAAAGTGGTTCTGCAATACCAGCACATGTGTGAAAAGTGGTTCTCAACGCCAGCATAAGTGTGGAAATTGGTTTTTGCAACACCAACACAAATGCGAATAATGGTTTACAACACTAGCACGAGTGCGGAAAGTGGTTTTCCAACACTAACCCAATTGCGAAAAGTGGTTTTCAACACAAGCACGAGTGCGGAAAGTGGTTTTCAATGCCAGCACACGCGTGGAAATTGGTTTTGCAACACGAAGACAAATGCGAATTGTGGTTTTCAACACTTGCGCATGTGCGGAAAGTGGTTTTCAACACAAGCACAAGTGTGGAGAGTGGTTTTCCACGCCAGCACAAGTGCGAAAAGTGGTTTTGAAACACCAACACAAGTGAGACAAGTGGTTTTGCAACACCAAGTGTGGAAACATAAAACCACTTTCCACACACAAGTGCAAAAAGTGGTTTTGCAACACTAACACAAGTGCGAAAAGTGGTTTTGCAATACTAACACAAGTGCAAAAAGTGGTTTTGCAACACTAACACAAGTGCGAAAAGTGGTTTTGCAATACTTACACATATGTGAAAAGTGGTTTTCAATGCCAGCACAAGTGCGAAAAGTGGTTTTGAAACACCAACAAAAGTGAGACAAGTGGTTTTGCAACACTAACACAAGTGCAAAAAGTGGTCTTGCAACACTAACACAAGTGCAAAAAGTGATTTTCAACACTAGCACAAGTGCAAAAAGTGGTTTTTCAACACTAACACAAGTGCGAAAAGTGGTTTTTCAACACTAACACAAGTGCGAAAAGTGGTTTTTCCACACTAATACAAGTGCAAAAGTGGATTCCTGCACCAAGACAAGTGCGAAAAGTGGTTTTTCAACACTAACACAAGTGCGAAAAGTGGTTTTTCAACACTATCACAAGTGCAAAAAGTGTTTTTTCCACACTAATACAAGTGCAAAAGTGGTTTCCTGCACCAACCCAAGTGCAAAAAGTGGTTTTTCACCACTAACACAAGTGCGAAAAGTGGTTTTTCAACACTAACACAAGTGCGAAAAGTGGTTTTTCAACACTATCACAAGTGCAAAAAGTGTTTTTTCCACACTAATACAAGTGCAAAAGTGGTTTCCTGCACCAACACAAGTGCGAAAAGTGGTTTTTCAACACTAACACAAGTGCGAAAAGTGGTTTTTCAACACTACCACAAGTGCGAAAAGTGGTTTTTCCACACTAATACAAGTGCAAAAGTGGTTTCCTGCACCAACACAAGTGCGAAAGGTGGTTTTTCAACAATAACACAAGTGCGAAAAGTGGTTTTTCAACACTAACACAAGTGCGAAAAGTGGTTTTTCAACACTATCACAAGTGCAAAAAGTGTTTTTTCCACACTAATACAAGTGCAAAAGTGGTTTCCTGCACCAACACAAGTGCGAAAAGTGGTTTTTCAACACTAACACAAGTGCGAAAAGTGGTTTTTCAACACTAACACAAGTGCGAAAAGTGGTTTTTCAACACTAATACAAGTGCGAAAAGTGGTTGTCCACACTAATACAAGTGCAAAAGTGGTTTCCTGCACCAACACAAGTGCGAAATGTGGTTTTTCAACACCAACACAAGTGCGAAAAGTGGTTTTTCAACACTAACACAAGTGCGAAAAGTGGTTTTGCCACACTAATACAAGTGCAAAAGTGGTTTCCTGCACCAACACAAGTGCGAAAAGTGGTTTTTCAACACTAACACAAGTGCGAAAAGTGGTTTTTCAACACTATCACAAGTGCAAAAAGTGTTTTTCCCACACCAATACAAGTGCAAAAGTGGTTTCCTGCACCAACACAAGTGCGAAATGTGGTTTTCAACACGAACACAAGTGAGAAAAGTGGTTTTCAACACTATCACAAGTGCAAAAAGTGTTTTTCCCACACCAATACAAGTGCAAAAGAGGTTTCCTGCACCAACACAAGTGCGAAATGTGGTTTTCAACACGAACACAAGTGAGAAAAGTGGTTTTTCAACACTATCACAAATGCAAAAAGTGTTTTTTCCACACTAATACAAGTGCAAAAGTGGTTTCCTGCACCAACACAAGTGCGAAAAGTGGTTTTCAACACCAGCACAAGCACGGAAAGTGGTTTTGCAATACTAGCACATGTGTGAAAAGTGGTTTTGAATGCCAGCACAAGTGTGGAAAGTGGTTTTGCAACACCAACACAAGTGCAAAAAGTGGTTTTCAATGCCAGCGCAAGTGCAGAAAGTGGTTCTGCAACATTAGCTCAAGTGCGGAAAGTGGTTCTGCAATACCAGCACATGTGTGAAAAGTGGTTCTCAACGCCAGCATAAGTGTGGAAATTGGTTTTTGCAACACCAACACAAATGCGAATAATGGTTTACAACACTAGCACGAGTGCGGAAAGTGGTTTTCCAACACTAACCCAATTGCGAAAAGTGGTTTTCAACACAAGCACGAGTGCGGAAAGTGGTTTTCAATGCCAGCACACGCGTGGAAATTGGTTTTGCAACACGAAGACAAATGCGAATTGTGGTTTTCAACACTTGCGCATGTGCGGAAAGTGGTTTTCAACACAAGCACAAGTGTGGAGAGTGGTTTTCCACGCCAGCACAAGTGCGAAAAGTGGTTTTGAAACACCAACACAAGTGAGACAAGTGGTTTTGCAACACCAAGTGTGGAAACATAAAACCACTTTCCACACACAAGTGCAAAAAGTGGTTTTGCAACACTAACACAAGTGCGAAAAGTGGTTTTGCAATACTAACACAAGTGCAAAAAGTGGTTTTGCAACACTAACACAAGTGCGAAAAGTGGTTTTGCAATACTTACACATATGTGAAAAGTGGTTTTCAATGCCAGCACAAGTGTGTAAAGTGGTTTTGCAACACTAACCCAAGTGCGGAAAGCGGTTTTCCACACCAACAATTGTGGGTAAAGTGGTTTTCAATGCCAGCACAAGTGCGAAAAGTGGTTTTGAAACACCATCAAAAGTGAGACAAGTGGTTTTGCAACACTAACACAAGTGCAAAAAGTGGTCTTGCAACACTAACACAAGTGCAAAAAGTGATTTTCAACACTAGCACAAGTGCAAAAAGTGGTTTTTCAACACTAACACAAGTGCGAAAAGTGGTTTTTCAACACTAACACAAGTGCGAAAAGTGGTTTTTCCACACTAATACAAGTGTGAAAGTGGTTTCCTGCACCAAGACAAGTGCGAAAAGTGGTTTTTCAACACTAACACAAGTGCGAAACGTGGTTTTTCAACACTATCACAAGTGCAAAAAGTGTTTTTTCCACACTAATACAAGTGCGAAAAGTGGTTTTTCAACACCAACACAAGTGCGAAAAGTGGTTTTTCAACACTAACACAAGTGCGAAAAGTGGTTTTGCCACACTAATACAAGTGCAAAAGTGGTTTCCTGCACCAACACAAGTGCGAAAAGTGGTTTTTCAACACTAACACAAGTGCGAAAAGTGGTTTTTCAACACTATCACAAGTGCAAAAAGTGTTTTTCCCACACCAATACAAGTGCAAAAGTGGTTTCCTGCACCAACACAAGTGCGAAATGTGGTTTTCAACACGAACACAAGTGAGAAAAGTGGTTTTCAACACTATCACAAGTGCAAAAAGTGTTTTTCCCACACCAATACAAGTGCAAAAGAGGTTTCCTGCACCAACACAAGTGCGAAATGTGGTTTTCAACACGAACACAAGTGAGAAAAGTGGTTTTTCAACACTATCACAAATGCAAAAAGTGTTTTTTCCACACTAATACAAGTGCAAAAGTGGTTTCCTGCACCAACACAAGTGCGAAAAGTGGTTTTCAACACCAGCACAAGCACGGAAAGTGGTTTTGCAATACTAGCACATGTGTGAAAAGTGGTTTTGAATGCCAGCACAAGTGTGGAAAGTGGTTTTGCAACACCAACACAAGTGCAAAAAGTGGTTTTCAATGCCAGCGCAAGTGCAGAAAGTGGTTCTGCAACATTAGCTCAAGTGCGGAAAGTGGTTCTGCAATACCAGCACATGTGTGAAAAGTGGTTCTCAACGCCAGCATAAGTGTGGAAATTGGTTTTTGCAACACCAACACAAATGCGAATAATGGTTTACAACACTAGCACGAGTGCGGAAAGTGGTTTTCCAACACTAACCCAATTGCGAAAAGTGGTTTTCAACACAAGCACGAGTGCGGAAAGTGGTTTTCAATGCCAGCACACGCGTGGAAATTGGTTTTGCAACACGAAGACAAATGCGAATTGTGGTTTTCAACACTTGCGCATGTGCGGAAAGTGGTTTTCAACACAAGCACAAGTGTGGAGAGTGGTTTTCCACGCCAGCACAAGTGCGAAAAGTGGTTTTGAAACACCAACACAAGTGAGACAAGTGGTTTTGCAACACCAAGTGTGGAAACATAAAACCACTTTCCACACACAAGTGCAAAAAGTGGTTTTGCAACACTAACACAAGTGCGAAAAGTGGTTTTGCAATACTAACACAAGTGCAAAAAGTGGTTTTGCAACACTAACACAAGTGCGAAAAGTGGTTTTGCAATACTTACACATATGTGAAAAGTGGTTTTCAATGCCAGCACAAGTGTGTAAAGTGGTTTTGCAACACTAACCCAAGTGCGGAAAGCGGTTTTCCACACCAACAATTGTGGGTAAAGTGGTTTTCAATGCCAGCACAAGTGCGAAAAGTGGTTTTGAAACACCATCAAAAGTGAGACAAGTGGTTTTGCAACACTAACACAAGTGCAAAAAGTGGTCTTGCAACACTAACACAAGTGCAAAAAGTGATTTTCAACACTAGCACAAGTGCAAAAAGTGGTTTTTCAACACTAACACAAGTGCGAAAAGTGGTTTTTCAACACTAACACAAGTGCGAAAAGTGGTTTTTCCACACTAATACAAGTGTGAAAGTGGTTTCCTGCACCAAGACAAGTGCGAAAAGTGGTTTTTCAACACTAACACAAGTGCGAAACGTGGTTTTTCAACACTATCACAAGTGCAAAAAGTGTTTTTTCCACACTAATACAAGTGCGAAAAGTGGTTTTTCAACACTAACACAAGTGCGAAAAGTGGTTTTTCAACACTAACACAAGTGCGAAAAGTGGTTTTTCAACACTAACACAAGTGCGAAAAGTGGTTTTTCCACACTAACACAAGTGCGAAAAGTGGTTTTTCCACACTAATACAAGTGCAAAAGTGGTTTCCTGCACCAACACAAGTGCGAAAAGTGGTTTTTCCACACTAATACAAGTGCAAAAGTGGTTTCCTGCACCAACACAAGTGCGAAAAGTGGTTTTTCAACACTAACACAAGTGCGAAAAGTGGTTTTTCAACACTATCACAAGTGCAAAAAGTGTTTTTTCCACACTAATACAAGTGCAAAAGCGGTTTCCTGCACCAACACAAGTGCGAAAAGTGGTTTTTCAATACTAACACAAGTGCGAAAAATGGTTTTTCAACACTAACACAAGTGCGAAAAGTGGTTTTTCAACACTATCACAAGTGCAAAAAGTGTTTTTTCCACACTAATACAAGTGCAAAAGTGGTTTCCTGCACCAACCCAAGTGCGAAAAGTGGTTTTTCAACACTAACACAAGTGCGAAAAGTGGTTTTTCAACACTATCACAAGTGCAAAAAGTGTTTTTTCCACACTAATACAAGTGCAAAAGTGGTTTCCTGCACCAACACAAGTGCGAAAAGTGGTTTTTCAACACTAACACAAGTGCGAAAAGTGGTTTTTCAACACTAACACAAGTGCGAAAACTGGTTTTTCAACACTATCACAAGTGCAAAAAGTTTTTTTTCCACACTAATACAAGTGCAAAAGTGGTTTCCTGCACCAACACAAGTGCGAAAAGTGGTTTTTCAATACTAACATAAGTGCGAAAAGTGTTTTTTCCACACTAATACAAGTGCAAAAGTGGTTTCCTGCACCAACACAAGTGCGAAAAGTGGTTTTTCAACACTAACACAAGTGCGAAAAGTGGTTTTTCAACACTAACACAAGTGCGAAAAGTGGTTTTTCCACACTAATACAAGTGCAAAAGTGGTTTCCTGCACCAACACAAGTGCGAAAGGTGGTTTTTCAACAATAACACAAGTGCGAAAAGTGGTTTTTCAACACTAACACAAGTGCGAAAAGTGGTTTTTCAACACTATCACAAGTGCAAAAAGTGTTTTTTCCACACTAATACAAGTGCAAAAGTGGTTTCCTGCACCAACACAAGTGCGAAAAGTGGTTTTTCAACACTAACACAAGTGCGAAAAGTGGTTTTTCAACACTAACACAAGTGCGAAAAGTGGTTTTTCAACACTAATACAAGTGCGAAAAGTGGTTGTCCACACTAATACAAGTGCAAAAGTGGTTTCCTGCACCAACACAAGTGCGAAATGTGGTTTTTCAACACCAACACAAGTGCGAAAAGTGGTTTTTCAACACTAACACAAGTGCGAAAAGTGGTTTTGCCACACTAATACAAGTGCAAAAGTGGTTTCCTGCACCAACACAAGTGCGAAAAGTGGTTTTTCAACACTAACACAAGTGCGAAAAGTGGTTTTTCAACACTATCACAAGTGCAAAAAGTGTTTTTCCCACACCAATACAAGTGCAAAAGTGGTTTCCTGCACCAACACAAGTGCGAAATGTGGTTTTCAACACGAACACAAGTGAGAAAAGTGGTTTTCAACACTATCACAAGTGCAAAAAGTGTTTTTCCCACACCAATACAAGTGCAAAAGAGGTTTCCTGCACCAACACAAGTGCGAAATGTGGTTTTCAACACGAACACAAGTGAGAAAAGTGGTTTTTCAACACTATCACAAATGCAAAAAGTGTTTTTTCCACACTAATACAAGTGCAAAAGTGGTTTCCTGCACCAACACAAGTGCGAAAAGTGGTTTTCAACACCAGCACAAGCACGGAAAGTGGTTTTGCAATACTAGCACATGTGTGAAAAGTGGTTTTGAATGCCAGCACAAGTGTGGAAAGTGGTTTTGCAACACCAACACAAGTGCAAAAAGTGGTTTTCAATGCCAGCGCAAGTGCAGAAAGTGGTTCTGCAACATTAGCTCAAGTGCGGAAAGTGGTTCTGCAATACCAGCACATGTGTGAAAAGTGGTTCTCAACGCCAGCATAAGTGTGGAAATTGGTTTTTGCAACACCAACACAAATGCGAATAATGGTTTACAACACTAGCACGAGTGCGGAAAGTGGTTTTCCAACACTAACCCAATTGCGAAAAGTGGTTTTCAACACAAGCACGAGTGCGGAAAGTGGTTTTCAATGCCAGCACACGCGTGGAAATTGGTTTTGCAACACGAAGACAAATGCGAATTGTGGTTTTCAACACTTGCGCATGTGCGGAAAGTGGTTTTCAACACAAGCACAAGTGTGGAGAGTGGTTTTCCACGCCAGCACAAGTGCGAAAAGTGGTTTTGAAACACCAACACAAGTGAGACAAGTGGTTTTGCAACACCAAGTGTGGAAACATAAAACCACTTTCCACACACAAGTGCAAAAAGTGGTTTTGCAACACTAACACAAGTGCGAAAAGTGGTTTTGCAATACTAACACAAGTGCAAAAAGTGGTTTTGCAACACTAACACAAGTGCGAAAAGTGGTTTTGCAATACTTACACATATGTGAAAAGTGGTTTTCAATGCCAGCACAAGTGTGTAAAGTGGTTTTGCAACACTAACCCAAGTGCGGAAAGCGGTTTTCCACACCAACAATTGTGGGTAAAGTGGTTTTCAATGCCAGCACAAGTGCGAAAAGTGGTTTTGAAACACCATCAAAAGTGAGACAAGTGGTTTTGCAACACTAACACAAGTGCAAAAAGTGGTCTTGCAACACTAACACAAGTGCAAAAAGTGATTTTCAACACTAGCACAAGTGCAAAAAGTGGTTTTTCAACACTAACACAAGTGCGAAAAGTGGTTTTTCAACACTAACACAAGTGCGAAAAGTGGTTTTTCCACACTAATACAAGTGTGAAAGTGGTTTCCTGCACCAAGACAAGTGCGAAAAGTGGTTTTTCAACACTAACACAAGTGCGAAACGTGGTTTTTCAACACTATCACAAGTGCAAAAAGTGTTTTTTCCACACTAATACAAGTGCGAAAAGTGGTTTTTCAACACTAACACAAGTGCGAAAAGTGGTTTTTCAACACTAACACAAGTGCGAAAAGTGGTTTTTCAACACTAACACAAGTGCGAAAAGTGGTTTTTCCACACTAACACAAGTGCGAAAAGTGGTTTTTCCACACTAATACAAGTGCAAAAGTGGTTTCCTGCACCAACACAAGTGCGAAAAGTGGTTTTTCCACACTAATACAAGTGCAAAAGTGGTTTCCTGCACCAACACAAGTGCGAAAAGTGGTTTTTCAACACTAACACAAGTGCGAAAAGTGGTTTTTCAACACTATCACAAGTGCAAAAAGTGTTTTTTCCACACTAATACAAGTGCAAAAGCGGTTTCCTGCACCAACACAAGTGCGAAAAGTGGTTTTTCAATACTAACACAAGTGCGAAAAATGGTTTTTCAACACTAACACAAGTGCGAAAAGTGGTTTTTCAACACTATCACAAGTGCAAAAAGTGTTTTTTCCACACTAATACAAGTGCAAAAGTGGTTTCCTGCACCAACCCAAGTGCGAAAAGTGGTTTTTCAACACTAACACAAGTGCGAAAAGTGGTTTTTCAACACTATCACAAGTGCAAAAAGTGTTTTTTCCACACTAATACAAGTGCAAAAGTGTTTTCCTGCACCAACCCAAGTGTGAAAAGTGGTTTTTCAACACTAACACAAGTGCGAAAAGTGGTTTTTCAACACTAACACAAGTGCGAAAACTGGTTTTTCAACACTATCACAAGTGCAAAAAGTTTTTTTTCCACACTAATACAAGTGCAAAAGTGGTTTCCTGCACCAACACAAGTGCGAAAAGTGGTTTTTCAATACTAACATAAGTGCGAAAAGTGTTTTTTCCACACTATTACAAGTGCAAAAGTGGTTTCCTGCACCAACACAAGTGCGAAAAGTGGTTTTTCAACACTAACACAAGTGCGAAAAGTGGTTTTTCAACACTAACACAAGTGCGAAAAGTGGTTTTTCCAAACTAATACAAGTGCGAAAGTGGTTTTTCAACACTAACACAAATGCGAAAAGTGGTTTTTCAACACTAACACAAGTGCGAAAAGTGGTTTTTCAACACTAACACAAGTGCAAAAAGTGATTTTTCAACACTATCACAAGTGCGAAAGTGGTTTTTCAACACTAACACAAATGCGAAAAGTGGTTTTTCAACACTAACACAAATGCGAAAAGTGGTTTTTCAACACTAACACAAGTGCGAAAAGTGGTTTTTCAACACTAACACAAGTGCGAAAAGTGGTTTTTCCAAACTAATACAAGTGCGAAAGTGGTTTTTCAACACTAACACAAATGCGAAAAGTGGTTTTTCAACACTAACACAAGTGCGAAAAGTGGTTTTTCAACACTAACACAAGTGCGAAAACTGGTTTTTCAACACTATCACAAGTGCGAAAGTGGTTTTTCAACACTAACACAAATGCGAAAAGTGGTTTTTCAACACTAACACAAATGCGAAAAGTGGTTTTTCAACACTAACACAAGTGCGAAAAGTGGTTTTTCAACACTAACACAAGTGCAAAAAGTGATTTTCAACACTAGCACAAGTGCAAAAAGTGGTTTTTCAACACTAACACAAGTGCGAAAAGTGGTTTTTCAACACTAACACAAGTGCGAAAAGTGGTTTTTCCACACTAATACAAGTGTGAAAGTGGTTTCCTGCACCAAGACAAGTGCGAAAAGTGGTTTTTCAACACTAACACAAGTGCGAAACGTGGTTTTTCAACACTATCACAAGTGCAAAAAGTGTTTTTTCCACACTAATACAAGTGCGAAAAGTGGTTTTTCAACACTAACACAAGTGCGAAAAGTGGTTTTTCAACACTAACACAAGTGCGAAAAGTGGTTTTTCAACACTAACACAAGTGCGAAAAGTGGTTTTTCCACACTAACACAAGTGCGAAAAGTGGTTTTTCCACACTAATACAAGTGCAAAAGTGGTTTCCTGCACCAACACAAGTGCGAAAAGTGGTTTTTCCACACTAATACAAGTGCAAAAGTGGTTTCCTGCACCAACACAAGTGCGAAAAGTGGTTTTTCAACACTAACACAAGTGCGAAAAGTGGTTTTTCAACACTATCACAAGTGCAAAAAGTGTTTTTTCCACACTAATACAAGTGCAAAAGCGGTTTCCTGCACCAACACAAGTGCGAAAAGTGGTTTTTCAATACTAACACAAGTGCGAAAAATGGTTTTTCAACACTAACACAAGTGCGAAAAGTGGTTTTTCAACACTATCACAAGTGCAAAAAGTGTTTTTTCCACACTAATACAAGTGCAAAAGTGGTTTCCTGCACCAACCCAAGTGCGAAAAGTGGTTTTTCAACACTAACACAAGTGCGAAAAGTGGTTTTTCAACACTATCACAAGTGCAAAAAGTGTTTTTTCCACACTAATACAAGTGCAAAAGTGGTTTCCTGCACCAACACAAGTGCGAAAAGTGGTTTTTCAACACTAACACAAGTGCGAAAAGTGGTTTTTCAACACTAACACAAGTGCGAAAACTGGTTTTTCAACACTATCACAAGTGCAAAAAGTTTTTTTTCCACACTAATACAAGTGCAAAAGTGGTTTCCTGCACCAACACAAGTGCGAAAAGTGGTTTTTCAATACTAACATAAGTGCGAAAAGTGTTTTTTCCACACTAATACAAGTGCAAAAGTGGTTTCCTGCACCAACACAAGTGCGAAAAGTGGTTTTTCAACACTAACACAAGTGCGAAAAGTGGTTTTTCAACACTAACACAAGTGCGAAAAGTGGTTTTTCCACACTAATACAAGTGCAAAAGTGGTTTCCTGCACCAACACAAGTGCGAAAGGTGGTTTTTCAACAATAACACAAGTGCGAAAAGTGGTTTTTCAACACTAACACAAGTGCGAAAAGTGGTTTTTCAACACTATCACAAGTGCAAAAAGTGTTTTTTCCACACTAATACAAGTGCAAAAGTGGTTTCCTGCACCAACACAAGTGCGAAAAGTGGTTTTTCAACACTAACACAAGTGCGAAAAGTGGTTTTTCAACACTAACACAAGTGCGAAAAGTGGTTTTTCAACACTAATACAAGTGCGAAAAGTGGTTGTCCACACTAATACAAGTGCAAAAGTGGTTTCCTGCACCAACACAAGTGCGAAATGTGGTTTTTCAACACCAACACAAGTGCGAAAAGTGGTTTTTCAACACTAACACAAGTGCGAAAAGTGGTTTTGCCACACTAATACAAGTGCAAAAGTGGTTTCCTGCACCAACACAAGTGCGAAAAGTGGTTTTTCAACACTAACACAAGTGCGAAAAGTGGTTTTTCAACACTATCACAAGTGCAAAAAGTGTTTTTCCCACACCAATACAAGTGCAAAAGTGGTTTCCTGCACCAACACAAGTGCGAAATGTGGTTTTCAACACGAACACAAGTGAGAAAAGTGGTTTTCAACACTATCACAAGTGCAAAAAGTGTTTTTCCCACACCAATACAAGTGCAAAAGAGGTTTCCTGCACCAACACAAGTGCGAAATGTGGTTTTCAACACGAACACAAGTGAGAAAAGTGGTTTTTCAACACTATCACAAATGCAAAAAGTGTTTTTTCCACACTAATACAAGTGCAAAAGTGGTTTCCTGCACCAACACAAGTGCGAAAAGTGGTTTTCAACACCAGCACAAGCACGGAAAGTGGTTTTGCAATACTAGCACATGTGTGAAAAGTGGTTTTGAATGCCAGCACAAGTGTGGAAAGTGGTTTTGCAACACCAACACAAGTGCAAAAAGTGGTTTTCAATGCCAGCGCAAGTGCAGAAAGTGGTTCTGCAACATTAGCTCAAGTGCGGAAAGTGGTTCTGCAATACCAGCACATGTGTGAAAAGTGGTTCTCAACGCCAGCATAAGTGTGGAAATTGGTTTTTGCAACACCAACACAAATGCGAATAATGGTTTACAACACTAGCACGAGTGCGGAAAGTGGTTTTCCAACACTAACCCAATTGCGAAAAGTGGTTTTCAACACAAGCACGAGTGCGGAAAGTGGTTTTCAATGCCAGCACACGCGTGGAAATTGGTTTTGCAACACGAAGACAAATGCGAATTGTGGTTTTCAACACTTGCGCATGTGCGGAAAGTGGTTTTCAACACAAGCACAAGTGTGGAGAGTGGTTTTCCACGCCAGCACAAGTGCGAAAAGTGGTTTTGAAACACCAACACAAGTGAGACAAGTGGTTTTGCAACACCAAGTGTGGAAACATAAAACCACTTTCCACACACAAGTGCAAAAAGTGGTTTTGCAACACTAACACAAGTGCGAAAAGTGGTTTTGCAATACTAACACAAGTGCAAAAAGTGGTTTTGCAACACTAACACAAGTGCGAAAAGTGGTTTTGCAATACTTACACATATGTGAAAAGTGGTTTTCAATGCCAGCACAAGTGTGTAAAGTGGTTTTGCAACACTAACCCAAGTGCGGAAAGCGGTTTTCCACACCAACAATTGTGGGTAAAGTGGTTTTCAATGCCAGCACAAGTGCGAAAAGTGGTTTTGAAACACCATCAAAAGTGAGACAAGTGGTTTTGCAACACTAACACAAGTGCAAAAAGTGGTCTTGCAACACTAACACAAGTGCAAAAAGTGATTTTCAACACTAGCACAAGTGCAAAAAGTGGTTTTTCAACACTAACACAAGTGCGAAAAGTGGTTTTTCAACACTAACACAAGTGCGAAAAGTGGTTTTTCCACACTAATACAAGTGTGAAAGTGGTTTCCTGCACCAAGACAAGTGCGAAAAGTGGTTTTTCAACACTAACACAAGTGCGAAACGTGGTTTTTCAACACTATCACAAGTGCAAAAAGTGTTTTTTCCACACTAATACAAGTGCGAAAAGTGGTTTTTCAACACTAACACAAGTGCGAAAAGTGGTTTTTCAACACTAACACAAGTGCGAAAAGTGGTTTTTCAACACTAACACAAGTGCGAAAAGTGGTTTTTCCACACTAACACAAGTGCGAAAAGTGGTTTTTCCACACTAATACAAGTGCAAAAGTGGTTTCCTGCACCAACACAAGTGCGAAAAGTGGTTTTTCCACACTAATACAAGTGCAAAAGTGGTTTCCTGCACCAACACAAGTGCGAAAAGTGGTTTTTCAACACTAACACAAGTGCGAAAAGTGGTTTTTCAACACTATCACAAGTGCAAAAAGTGTTTTTTCCACACTAATACAAGTGCAAAAGCGGTTTCCTGCACCAACACAAGTGCGAAAAGTGGTTTTTCAATACTAACACAAGTGCGAAAAATGGTTTTTCAACACTAACACAAGTGCGAAAAGTGGTTTTTCAACACTATCACAAGTGCAAAAAGTGTTTTTTCCACACTAATACAAGTGCAAAAGTGGTTTCCTGCACCAACCCAAGTGCGAAAAGTGGTTTTTCAACACTAACACAAGTGCGAAAAGTGGTTTTTCAACACTATCACAAGTGCAAAAAGTGTTTTTTCCACACTAATACAAGTGCAAAAGTGTTTTCCTGCACCAACCCAAGTGTGAAAAGTGGTTTTTCAACACTAACACAAGTGCGAAAAGTGGTTTTTCAACACTAACACAAGTGCGAAAACTGGTTTTTCAACACTATCACAAGTGCAAAAA
The DNA here is from genome assembly GCF_964187855.1 of Myxine glutinosa. Taxonomy (NCBI): domain Eukaryota; kingdom Metazoa; phylum Chordata; class Myxini; order Myxiniformes; family Myxinidae; genus Myxine; species Myxine glutinosa. The sequence continues at coordinate 176,661,402 of NC_136261.1, forward strand.
GTTTTTTTTCCACACTAATACAAGTGCAAAAGTGGTTTCCTGCACCAACACAAGTGCGAAAAGTGGTTTTTCAATACTAACATAAGTGCGAAAAGTGTTTTTTCCACACTATTACAAGTGCAAAAGTGGTTTCCTGCACCAACACAAGTGCGAAAAGTGGTTTTTCAACACTAACACAAGTGCGAAAAGTGGTTTTTCAACACTAACACAAGTGCGAAAAGTGGTTTTTCCACACTAATACAAGTGCAAAAGTGGTTTCCTGCACCAACACAAGTGCGAAAGGTGGTTTTTCAACAATAACACAAGTGCGAAAAGTGGTTTTTCAACACTAACACAAGTGCGAAAAGTGGTTTTTCAACACTATCACAAGTGCAAAAAGTGTTTTTTCCACACTAATACAAGTGCAAAAGTGGTTTCCTGCACCAACACAAGTGCGAAAAGTGGTTTTTCAACACTAACACAAGTGCGAAAAGTGGTTTTTCAACACTAACACAAGTGCGAAAAGTGGTTTTTCAACACTAATACAAGTGCGAAAAGTGGTTTTTCCACACTAATACAAGTGCAAAAGTGGTTTCCTGCACCAACACAAGTGCGAAATGTGGTTTTTCAACACCAACACAAGTGCGAAAAGTGGTTTTGCCACACTAATACAAGTGCAAAAGTGGTTTCCTGCACCAACACAAGTGCGAAAAGTGGTTTTTCAACACTAACACAAGTGCGAAAAGTGGTTTTTCAACACTATCACAAGTGCAAAAAGTGTTTTTCCCACACCAATACAAGTGCAAAAGTGGTTTCCTGCACCAACACAAGTGCGAAATGTGGTTTTCAACACGAACACAAGTGAGAAAAGTGGTTTTCAACACTATCACAAGTGCAAAAAGTGTTTTTCCCACACCAATACAAGTGCAAAAGTGGTTTCCTGCACCAACACAAGTGCGAAATGTGGTTTTCAACACGAACACAAGTGAGAAAAGTGGTTTTTCAACACTATCACAAATGCAAAAAGTGTTTTTTCCACACTAATACAAGTGCAAAAGTGGTTTCCTGCACCAACACAAGTGCGAAAAGTGGTTTTCAACACCAGCACAAGCACGGAAAGTGGTTTTGCAATACTAGCACATGTGTGAAAAGTGGTTTTGAATGCCAGCACAAGTGTGGAAAGTGGTTTTGCAACACCAACACAAGTGCAAAAAGTGGTTTTCAATGCCAGCGCAAGTGCAGAAAGTGGTTCTGCAACATTAGCTCAAGTGCGGAAAGTGGTTCTGCAATACCAGCACATGTGTGAAAAGTGGTTCTCAACGCCAGCATAAGTGTGGAAATTGGTTTTTGCAACACCAACACAAATGCGAATAATGGTTTACAACACTAGCACGAGTGCGGAAATTGGTTTTCCAACACTAACCCAATTGCGAAAAGTGGTTTTCAACACAAGCACGAGTGCGGAAAGTGGTTTTCAATGCCAGCACACGCGTGGAAATTGGTTTTGCAACACGAAGACAAATGCGAATTGTGGTTTTCAACACTTGCGCATGTGCGGAAAGTGGTTTTCAACACAAGCACAAGTGTGGAGAGTGGTTTTCCACGCCAGCACAAGTGCGAAAAGTGGTTTTGAAACACCAACACAAGTGAGACAAGTGGTTTTGCAACACCAAGTGTGGAAACATAAAACCACTTTCCACACACAAGTGCAAAAAGTGGTTTTGCAACACTAACACAAGTGCGAAAAGTGGTTTTGCAATACTAACACAAGTGCAAAAAGTGGTTTTGCAACACTAACACAAGTGCGAAAAGTGGTTTTGCAATACTTACACATATGTGAAAAGTGGTTTTCAATGCCAGCACAAGTGCGAAAAGTGGTTTTGAAACACCAACAAAAGTGAGACAAGTGGTTTTGCAACACTAACACAAGTGCAAAAAGTGGTCTTGCAACACTAACACAAGTGCAAAAAGTGATTTTCAACACTAGCACAAGTGCAAAAAGTGGTTTTTCAACACTAACACAAGTGCGAAAAGTGGTTTTTCAACACTAACACAAGTGCGAAAAGTGGTTTTTCCACACTAATACAAGTGCAAAAGTGGTTTCCTGCACCAAGACAAGTGCGAAAAGTGGTTTTTCAACACTAACACAAGTGCGAAAAGTGGTTTTTCAACACTATCACAAGTGCAAAAAGTGTTTTTTCCACACTAATACAAGTGCAAAAGTGGTTTCCTGCACCAACCCAAGTGCAAAAAGTGGTTTTTCACCACTAACACAAGTGCGAAAAGTGGTTTTTCAACACTAACACAAGTGCGAAAAGTGGTTTTTCAACACTATCACAAGTGCAAAAAGTGTTTTTTCCACACTAATACAAGTGCAAAAGTGGTTTCCTGCACCAACCCAAGTGCGAAAAGTGGTTTTTCAACACTAACACAAGTGCGAAAAGTGGTTTTTCAACACTATCACAAGTGCAAAAAGTGTTTTTTCCACACTAATACAAGTGCAAAAGTGGTTTCCTGCACCAACCCAAGTGCGAAAAGTGGTTTTTCAACACTAACACAAGTGCGAAAAGTGGTTTTTCAACACTAACACAAGTGCGAAAACTGGTTTTTCAACACTATCACAAGTGCAAAAAGTTTTTTTTCCACACTAATACAAGTGCAAAAGTGGTTTCCTGCACCAACACAAGTGCGAAAAGTGGTTTTTCAATACTAACATAAGTGCGAAAAGTGTTTTTTCCACACTAATACAAGTGCAAAAGTGGTTTCCTGCACCAACACAAGTGCGAAAAGTGGTTTTTCAACACTAACACAAGTGCGAAAAGTGGTTTTTCAACACTAACACAAGTGCGAAAAGTGGTTTTTCCACACTAATACAAGTGCAAAAGTGGTTTCCTGCACCAACACAAGTGCGAAAGGTGGTTTTTCAACAATAACACAAGTGCGAAAAGTGGTTTTTCAACACTAACACAAGTGCGAAAAGTGGTTTTTCAACACTATCACAAGTGCAAAAAGTGTTTTTTCCACACTAATACAAGTGCAAAAGTGGTTTCCTGCACCAACACAAGTGCGAAAAGTGGTTTTTCAACACGAACACAAGTGCGAAAAGTGGTTTTTCAACACTAACACAAGTGCGAAAAGTGGTTTATCAACACTAATACAAGTGCGAAAAGTGGTTTTTCCACACTAATACAAGTGCAAAAGTGGTTTCCTGCACCAACACAAGTGCGAAATGTGGTTTTTCAACACCAACACAAGTGCGAAAAGTGGTTTTTCAACACTAACACAAGTGCGAAAAGTGGTTTTGCCACACTAATACAAGTGCAAAAGTGGTTTCCTGCACCAACACAAGTGCGAAAAGTGGTTTTTCAACACTAACACAAGTGCGAAAAGTGGTTTTTCAACACTATCACAAGTGCAAAAAGTGTTTTTCCCACACCAATACAAGTGCAAAAGTGGTTTCCTGCACCAACACAAGTGCGAAATGTGGTTTTCAACACGAACACAAGTGAGAAAAGTGGTTTTCAACACTATCACAAGTGCAAAAAGTGTTTTTCCCACACCAATACAAGTGCAAAAGAGGTTTCCTGCACCAACACAAGTGCGAAATGTGGTTTTCAACACGAACACAAGTGAGAAAAGTGGTTTTTCAACACTATCACAAATGCAAAAAGTGTTTTTTCCACACTAATACAAGTGCAAAAGTGGTTTCCTGCACCAACACAAGTGCGAAAAGTGGTTTTCAACACCAGCACAAGCACGGAAAGTGGTTTTGCAATACTAGCACATGTGTGAAAAGTGGTTTTGAATGCCAGCACAAGTGTGGAAAGTGGTTTTGCAACACCAACACAAGTGCAAAAAGTGGTTTTCAATGCCAGCGCAAGTGCAGAAAGTGGTTCTGCAACATTAGCTCAAGTGCGGAAAGTGGTTCTGCAATACCAGCACATGTGTGAAAAGTGGTTCTCAACGCCAGCATAAGTGTGGAAATTGGTTTTTGCAACACCAACACAAATGCGAATAATGGTTTACAACACTAGCACGAGTGCGGAAAGTGGTTTTCCAACACTAACCCAATTGCGAAAAGTGGTTTTCAACACAAGCACGAGTGCGGAAAGTGGTTTTCAATGCCAGCACACGCGTGGAAATTGGTTTTGCAACACGAAGACAAATGCGAATTGTGGTTTTCAACACTTGCGCATGTGCGGAAAGTGGTTTTCAACACAAGCACAAGTGTGGAGAGTGGTTTTCCACGCCAGCACAAGTGCGAAAAGTGGTTTTGAAACACCAACACAAGTGAGACAAGTGGTTTTGCAACACCAAGTGTGGAAACATAAAACCACTTTCCACACACAAGTGCAAAAAGTGGTTTTGCAACACTAACACAAGTGCGAAAAGTGGTTTTGCAATACTAACACAAGTGCAAAAAGTGGTTTTGCAACACTAACACAAGTGCGAAAAGTGGTTTTGCAATACTTACACATATGTGAAAAGTGGTTTTCAATGCCAGCACAAGTGTGTAAAGTGGTTTTGCAACACTAACCCAAGTGCGGAAAGCGGTTTTCCACACCAACAATTGTGGGTAAAGTGGTTTTCAATGCCAGCACAAGTGCGAAAAGTGGTTTTGAAACACCATCAAAAGTGAGACAAGTGGTTTTGCAACACTAACACAAGTGCAAAAAGTGGTCTTGCAACACTAACACAAGTGCAAAAAGTGATTTTCAACACTAGCACAAGTGCAAAAAGTGGTTTTTCAACACTAACACAAGTGCGAAAAGTGGTTTTTCAACACTAACACAAGTGCGAAAAGTGGTTTTTCCACACTAATACAAGTGTGAAAGTGGTTTCCTGCACCAAGACAAGTGCGAAAAGTGGTTTTTCAACACTAACACAAGTGCGAAACGTGGTTTTTCAACACTATCACAAGTGCAAAAAGTGTTTTTTCCACACTAATACAAGTGCGAAAAGTGGTTTTTCAACACTAACACAAGTGCGAAAAGTGGTTTTTCAACACTAACACAAGTGCGAAAAGTGGTTTTTCAACACTAACACAAGTGCGAAAAGTGGTTTTTCCACACTAACACAAGTGCGAAAAGTGGTTTTTCCACACTAATACAAGTGCAAAAGTGGTTTCCTGCACCAACACAAGTGCGAAAAGTGGTTTTTCCACACTAATACAAGTGCAAAAGTGGTTTCCTGCACCAACACAAGTGCGAAAAGGGGTTTTTCAACACTAACACAAGTGCGAAAAGTGGTTTTTCAACACTATCACAAGTGCAAAAAGTGTTTTTTCCACACTAATACAAGTGCAAAAGCGGTTTCCTGCACCAACACAAGTGCGAAAAGTGGTTTTTCAATACTAACACAAGTGCGAAAAATGGTTTTTCAACACTAACACAAGTGCGAAAAGTGGTTTTTCCACACTAATACAAGTGCAAAAGTGGTTTCCTGCACCAACACAAGTGCGAACGGTGGTTTTTCAACACTAACACAAGTGCGAAAAGTGGTTTTTCAACACTATCACAAGTGCAAAAAGTGTTTTTTCTACACTATTACAAGTGCAAAAGTGGTTTCCTGCACCAACACAAGTGCGAAAAGTGGTTTTTCAACACTAACACAAGTGCGAAAAGTGGTTTTTCAACACTGTCACAAGTGCAAAAAGTGTTTTTTCCACTAATACAAGTGCAAAAGTGGTTTCCTGCAACAACACAAGTGCGAAAAGTGGTTTTTCAACACTAACACAAGTGCGAAAAGTGGTTTTTCAACACTAATACAAGTGCGAAAAGTGGTTTTTCCACACTAATACAAGTGCAAAAGTGGTTTCCTGCACCAACACAAGTGCGAAAAGTGGTTTTTCAACACCAACACAAGTGCGAAAAGTGGTTTTTCAACACTAACACAAGTGCGAAAAGTGGTTTTTCCACACTAATACAAGTGCAAAAGTGGTTTCCTGCACCAACACAAGTGCGAAAAGTGGTTTTTCAACACTAACACAAGTGCGAAAAGTGGTTTTTCAACACTATCACAAGTGCAAAAAGTGTTTTTCTCACACCAATACAAGTGCAAAAGTGGTTTCCTGCACCAACACAAGTGCGAAATGTGGTTTTTCAACACCAACACAAGTGCGAAAAGTGGTTTTTCAACACTAACACAAGTGCGAAAAGTGGTTTTGCCACACTAATACAAGTGCAAAAGTGGTTTCCTGCACCAACACAAGTGCGAAAAGTGGTTTTTCAACACTAACACAAGTGCGAAAAGTGGTTTTTCAACACTATCACAAGTGCAAAAAGTGTTTTTCCCACACCAATACAAGTGCAAAAGTGGTTTCCTGCACCAACACAAGTGCGAAATGTGGTTTTCAACACGAACACAAGTGAGAAAAGTGGTTTTCAACACTATCACAAGTGCAAAAAGTGTTTTTCCCACACCAATACAAGTGCAAAAGAGGTTTCCTGCACCAACACAAGTGCGAAATGTGGTTTTCAACACGAACACAAGTGAGAAAAGTGGTTTTTCAACACTATCACAAATGCAAAAAGTGTTTTTTCCACACTAATACAAGTGCAAAAGTGGTTTCCTGCACCAACACAAGTGCGAAAAGTGGTTTTCAACACCAGCACAAGCACGGAAAGTGGTTTTGCAATACTAGCACATGTGTGAAAAGTGGTTTTGAATGCCAGCACAAGTGTGGAAAGTGGTTTTGCAACACCAACACAAGTGCAAAAAGTGGTTTTCAATGCCAGCGCAAGTGCAGAAAGTGGTTCTGCAACATTAGCTCAAGTGCGGAAAGTGGTTCTGCAATACCAGCACATGTGTGAAAAGTGGTTCTCAACGCCAGCATAAGTGTGGAAATTGGTTTTTGCAACACCAACACAAATGCGAATAATGGTTTACAACACTAGCACGAGTGCGGAAAGTGGTTTTCCAACACTAACCCAATTGCGAAAAGTGGTTTTCAACACAAGCACGAGTGCGGAAAGTGGTTTTCAATGCCAGCACACGCGTGGAAATTGGTTTTGCAACACGAAGACAAATGCGAATTGTGGTTTTCAACACTTGCGCATGTGCGGAAAGTGGTTTTCAACACAAGCACAAGTGTGGAGAGTGGTTTTCCACGCCAGCACAAGTGCGAAAAGTGGTTTTGAAACACCAACACAAGTGAGACAAGTGGTTTTGCAACACCAAGTGTGGAAACATAAAACCACTTTCCACACACAAGTGCAAAAAGTGGTTTTGCAACACTAACACAAGTGCGAAAAGTGGTTTTGCAATACTAACACAAGTGCAAAAAGTGGTTTTGCAACACTAACACAAGTGCGAAAAGTGGTTTTGCAATACTTACACATATGTGAAAAGTGGTTTTCAATGCCAGCACAAGTGTGTAAAGTGGTTTTGCAACACTAACCCAAGTGCGGAAAGCGGTTTTCCACACCAACAATTGTGGGTAAAGTGGTTTTCAATGCCAGCACAAGTGCGAAAAGTGGTTTTGAAACACCATCAAAAGTGAGACAAGTGGTTTTGCAACACTAACACAAGTGCAAAAAGTGGTCTTGCAACACTAACACAAGTGCAAAAAGTGATTTTCAACACTAGCACAAGTGCAAAAAGTGGTTTTTCAACACTAACACAAGTGCGAAAAGTGGTTTTTCAACACTAACACAAGTGCGAAAAGTGGTTTTTCAACACTAACACAAGTGCGAAAAGTGGTTTTTCCACACTAATACAAGTGTGAAAGTGGTTTCCTGCACCAAGACAAGTGCGAAAAGTGGTTTTTCAACACTAACACAAGTGCGAAACGTGGTTTTTCAACACTATCACAAGTGCAAAAAGTGTTTTTTCCACACTAATACAAGTGCGAAAAGTGGTTTTTCAACACTAACACAAGTGCGAAAAGTGGTTTTTCAACACTAACACAAGTGCGAAAAGTGGTTTTTCAACACTAACACAAGTGCGAAAAGTGGTTTTTCCACACTAACACAAGTGCGAAAAGTGGTTTTTCCACACTAATACAAGTGCAAAAGTGGTTTCCTGCACCAACACAAGTGCGAAAAGTGGTTTTTCCACACTAATACAAGTGCAAAAGTGGTTTCCTGCACCAACACAAGTGCGAAAAGTGGTTTTTCAACACTAACACAAGTGCGAAAAGTGGTTTTTCAACACTATCACAAGTGCAAAAAGTGTTTTTTCCACACTAATACAAGTGCAAAAGCGGTTTCCTGCACCAACACAAGTGCGAAAAGTGGTTTTTCAATACTAACACAAGTGCGAAAAATGGTTTTTCAACACTAACACAAGTGCGAAAAGTGGTTTTTCCACACTAATACAAGTGCAAAAGTGGTTTCCTGCACCAACACAAGTGCGAAAGGTGGTTTTTCAACACTAACACAAGTGCGAAAAGTGGTTTTTCAACACTATCACAAGTGCAAAAAGTGTTTTTTCTACACTATTACAAGTGCAAAAGTGGTTTCCTGCACCAACACAAGTGCGAAAAGTGGTTTTTCAACACTAACACAAGTGCGAAAAGTGGTTTTTCAACACTGTCACAAGTGCAAAAAGTGTTTTTTCCACTAATACAAGTGCAAAAGTGGTTTCCTGCAACAACACAAGTGCGAAAAGTGGTTTTTCAACACTAACACAAGTGCGAAAAGTGGTTTTTCAACACTAACACAAGTGCGAAAAGTGGTTTTTCAACACTAATACAAGTGCGAAAAGTGGTTTTTCCACACTAATACAAGTGCAAAAGTGGTTTCCTGCACCAACACAAGTGCGAAAAGTGGTTTTTCAACACCAACACAAGTGCGAAAAGTGGTTTTTCAACACTAACACAAGTGCGAAAAGTGGTTTTTCCACACTAATACAAGTGCAAAAGTGGTTTCCTGCACCAACACAAGTGCGAAAAGTGGTTTTTCAACACTAACACAAGTGCGAAAAGTGGTTTTTCAACACTATCACAAGTGCAAAAAGTGTTTTTCCCACACCAATACAAGTGCAAAAGTGGTTTCCTGCACCAACACAAGTGCGAAAAGTGGTTTTGAAACACCAACACAAGTGAGACAAGTGGTTTTGCAACACCAAGTGTGGAAACATAAAACCACTTTCCACACACAAGTGCAAAAAGTGGTTTTGCAACACTAACACAAGTGCGAAAAGTGCTTTTGCAATACTAACACAAGTGCAAAAAGTGGTTTTGCAACACTAACACAAGTGCAAAAAGTGGTTTTGCAATACTTACACATGTGTGAAAAGTGGTTTTCAATGCCAGCACAAGTGTGTAAAGTGGTTTTGCAACACTAACCCAAGTGCGGAAAGCGGTTTTCCACACCAACAATTGTGGGTAAAGTGGTTTTCAATGCCAGCACAAGTGCGAAAAGTGGTTTTGAAACACCAACAAAAGTGAGACAAGTGGTTTTGCAACACTAACACAAGTGCAAAAAGTGGTCTTGCAACACTAACACAAGTGCAAAAAGTGATTTTCAACACTAGCACAAGTGCAAAAAGTGGTTTTTCAACACTAACACAAGTGCGAAAAGTGGTTTTTCAACACTAACACAAGTGCGAAAAGTGGTTTTTCAACACTATCACAAGTGCAAAAAGTGTTTTTTCCACACTAATACAAGTACAAAAGTGGTTTCCTGCACCAACCCAAGTGCGAAAAGTGGTTTTTCAACACTAACACAAGTGCGAAAAGTGGTTTTTCAACACTAACACAAGTGCGAAAAGTGGTTTTTCAACACTATCTCAAGTGCAAAAAGTGTTTTTTCCACACTAATACAAGTGCAAAAGTGGTTTCCTGCACCAACCCAAGTGCGAAAAGTCGTTTTTCAACACTAACACAAGTGCGAAAAGTGGTTTTTCAACACAATCACAAGTGCAAAAACTGGTTTTTCAACACTATCACAAGTGCAAAAAGTGGTTTTTCAACACTAACACAAGTGCGAAAACTGGTTTTTCAACACTATCACAAGTGCAAAAAGTGTTTTTTCCACACTAATACAAGTGCAAAAGTGGTTTCCTGAACCAACACAAGTGCGAAAAGTGGTTTTTCAATACTAACATAAGTGCGAAAAGTGTTTTTTCCACACTAATACAAGTGCAAAAGTGGTTTCCTGCACCAACACAAGTGCGAAAAGTGGTTTTTCAACACTAACACAAGTGCGAAAAGTGGTTTTTCAACACTAACACAAATGCGAAAAGTGGTTTTTCCACACTAATACAAGTGCAAAAGTGGTTTCCTGCACCAACACAAGTGCGAAAGGTGGTTTTTCAACAATAACACAAGTGCGAAAAGTGGTTTTTCAACACTAACACAAGTGCGAAAAGTGGTTTTTCAACACTATCACAAGTGCAAAAAGTGTTTTTTCCACACTAATACAAGTGCAAAAGTGGTTTCCTGCACCAACACAAGTGCGAAAAGTGGTTTTTCAACACTAACACAAGTGCGAAAAGTGGTTTTTCAACACTAACACAAGTGCGAAAAGTGGTTTTTCAACACTAATACAAGTGCAAAAGTGGTTTCCTGCACCAACACAAGTGCGAAAAGTGGTTTTTCAACACTAACACAAGTGCGAAAAGTGGTTTTTCAACACTATCACAAGTGCAAAAAGTGTTTTTCCCACACCAATACAAGTGCAAAAGTGGTTTCCTGCACCAACACAAGTGCGAAATGTGGTTTTCAACACGAACACAAGTGAGAAAAGTGGTTTTTCAACACTATCACAAATGCAAAAAGTATTTTTTCCACACTAATACAAGTGCAAAAGTGGTTTCCTGCACCAACACAAGTGCGAAAAGTGGTTTTCAACACCAGCACAAGCACGGAAAGTGGTTTTGCAATACTAGCACATGTGTGAAAAGTGGTTTTGAATGCCAGCACAATTGTGGAAAGTGGTTTTGCAACACCAACACAAGTGCAAAAAGTGGTTTTCAATGCCAGCGCAAGTGCAGAAAGTGGTTCTGCAACATTAGCTCAAGTGCGGAAAGTGGTTCTGCAATACCAGCATGTGTGAAAAGTGGTTCTCAACGCCAGCATAAGTGTGGAAATTGGTTTTTGCAACACCAACACAAATGCGAATAATGGTTTACAACACTAGCACGAGTGCGGAAAGTGGTTTTCCAACACTAACTCAATTGCGAAAAGTGGTTTTCAACACAAGCACGAGTGCGGAAAGTGGTTTTCAATGCCAGCACACGCGTGGAAATTGGTTTTGCAACACGCAGACAAATGCGAATTGTGGTTTTCAACACTTGCGCATGTGCGGAAAGTGGTTTTCAACACAAGCACAAGTGTGGAGAGTGGTTTTCCACACCAGCACATGTGCGAAAAGTGGTTTTGAAACACCAACACAAGTGAGACAAGTGGTTTTGCAACACCAAGTGTGGAAACATAAAACCACTTTCCACACACAAGTGCGAAAAGTGCTTTTGCAATACTAACACAAGTGCAAAAAGTGGTTTTGCAACACTAACACAAGTGCGAAAAGTGGTTTTGCAATACTTACACATGTGTGAAAAGTGGTTTTCAATGCCAGCACAAGTGCGAAAAGTGGTTTTGAAACACCAACAAAGTGAGACAAGTGGTTTTGCAACACTAACACAAGTGCAAAAAGTGGTCTTGCAACACTAACACAAGTGCAAAAAGTGATTTTCAACACTAGCACAAGTGCAAAAAGTGGTTTTTCAACACTAACACAAGTGCGAAAAGTGGTTTTTCAACACTAACACAAGTGCGAAAAGTGGTTTTTCAACACTATCACAAGTGCAAAAAGTGTTTTTTCCACACTAATACAAGTGCAAAAGTGGTTTCCTGCACCAACCCAAGTGCGAAAAGTGGTTTTTTAACACTAACACAAGTGCGAAAAGTGGTTTTTCAACACTAACACAAGTGCGAAAAGTGGTTTTTCAACACTATCACAAGTGCAAAAAGTGTTTTTTCCACACTAATACAAGTGCAAAAGTGGTTTCCTGCACCAACCCAAGGGCGAAAAGTGGTTTTTCAACACTAACACAAGTGCGAAAAGTGGTTTTTCAACACTATCACAAGTGCAAAAACTGGTTTTTCAACACTATCACAAGTGCAAACAGTGGTTTTTCAACACTAACACAAGTGCGAAAACTGGTTTTTCAACACTATCACAAGTGCAAAAAGTGTTTTTTCCACACTAATACAAGTGCAAAAGTGGTTTCCTGCACCAAGACAAGTGCGAAAAGTGGTTTTTCAATACTAACATAAGTGCGAAAAGTGTTTTTTCCACACTAATACAAGTGCAAAAGTGGTTTCTTGCACCAACACAAGTGCGAAAAGTGGTTTTTCAACACTAACACAAGTGCGAAAAGTGGTTTTTCAACACTAACACAAATGCGAAAAGTGGTTTTTCCACACTAATACAAGTGCAAAAGTGGTTTCCTGCACCAACACAAGTGCGAAAGGTGGTTTTTCAACAATAACACAAGTGCGAAAAGTGGTTTTTCAACACTAACACAAGTGCGAAAAGTGGTTTTTCCACACTAATACAAGTGCAAAAGTGGTTTCCTGCACCAACACAAGTGCGAAAAGTGGTTTTTCAACACTAACACAAGTGCGAAAAGTGGTTTTTCAACACTAACACAAGTGCGAAAAGTGGTTTTTCAACACTAATACAAGTGCGAAAAGTGGTTTTTCCACACTAATACAAGTGCAAAAGTGGTTTCCTGCACCAACACAAGTGCGAAAAGTGGTTTTTCAACACTAACACAAGTGCGAAAAGTGGTTTTTCAACACTAACACAAGTGCGAAAAGTGGCTTTTCAACACTAATACAAGTGCGAAAAGTGGTTTTTCCACACTAATACAAGTGCAAAAGTGGTTTCCTGCACCAACACAAGTGCGAAATGTGGTTTTTCAACACCAACACAAGTGCGAAAAGTGGTTTTTCAACACTAACACAAGTGCGAAAAGTGGTTTTTCCACACTAATACAAGTGCAAAAGTGGTTTCCTGCACCAACACAAGTGCGAAAAGTGGTTTTTCAACACTAACACAAGTGCGAAAAGTGGTTTTTCAACACTATCACAAGTGCAAAAAGTGTTTTTCCCACACCAATACAAGTGCAAAAGTGGTTTCCTGCACCAACACAAGTGCGAAATGTGGTTTTCAACACGAACACAAGTGAGAAAAGTGGTTTTCAACACTATCACAAGTGCAAAAAGTGTTTTTCCCACACCAATACAAGTGCAAAAGTGGTTTCCTGCACCAACACAAGTGCGAAATGTGGTTTTCAACACGAACACAAGTGAGAAAAGTGGTTTTTCAACACTATCACAAATGCAAAAAGTGTTTTTTCCACACTAATACAAGTGCAAAAGTGGTTTCCTGCACCAACACAAGTGCGAAAAGTGGTTTTCAACACCAGCACAAGCACGGAAAGTGGTTTTGCAATACTAGCACATGTGTGAAAAGTGGTTTTGAATGCCAGCACAAGTGTGGAAAGTGGTTTTGCAACACCAACACAAGTGCAAAAAGTGGTTTTCAATGCCAGCGCAAGTGCAGAAAGTGGTTCTGCAACATTAGCTCAAGTGCGGAAAGTGGTTCTGCAATACCAGCACATGTGTGAAAAGTGGTTCTCAACGCCAGCATAAGTGTGGAAATTGGTTTTTGCAACACCAACACAAATGCGAATAATGGTTTACAACACTAGCACGAGTGCGGAAAGTGGTTTTCCAACACTAACCCAATTGCGAAAAGTGGTTTTCAACACAAGCACGAGTGCGGAAAGTGGTTTTCAATGCCAGCACACGCTTGGAAATTGGTTTTGCAACACGAAGACAAATGCGAATTGTGGTTTTCAACACTTGCGCATGTGCGGAAAGTGGTTTTCAACACAAGCACAAGTGTGGAGAGTGGTTTTCCACGCCAGCACAAGTGCGAAAAGTGGTTTTGAAACACCAACACAAGTGAGACAAGTGGTTTTGCAACACCAAGTGTGGAAACATAAAACCACTTTCCACACACAAGTGCAAAAAGTGGTTTTGCAACACTAACACAAGTGCGAAAAGTGGTTTTGCAATACTAACACAAGTGCAAAAAGTGGTTTTGCAACACTAACACAAGTGCGAAAAGTGGGTTTGCAATACTTACACATGTGTGAAAAGTGGTTTTCAATGCCAGCACAAGTGTGTAAAGTGGTTTTGCAACACTAACCCAAGTGCGGAAAGCGGTTTTCCACACCAACAATTGTGGGTAAAGTGGTTTTCAATGCCAGCACAAGTGCGAAAAGTGGTTTTGAAACACCATCAAAAGTGAGACAAGTGGTTTTGCAACACTAACACAAGTGCAAAAAGTGGTCTTGCAACACTAACACAAGTGCAAAAAGTGATTTTCAACACTAGCACAAGTGCAAAAAGTGGTTTTTCAACACTAACACAAGTGCAAAAAGTGGTTTTTCAACACTAACACAAGTGCGAAAAGTGGTTTTTCCACACTAATACAAGTGTGAAAGTGGTTTCCTGCACCAAGACAAGTGCGAAAAGTGGTTTTTCAACACTAACACAAGTGCGAAACGTGGTTTTTCAACACTATCACAAGTGCAAAAAGTGTTTTTTCCACACTAATACAAGTGCGAAAAGTGGTTTTTCAACACTAACACAAGTGCGAAAAGTGGTTTTTCAACACTAACACAAGTGCGAAAAGTGGTTTTTCAACACTAACACAAGTGCGAAAAGTGGTTTTTCCACACTAATACAAGTGCAAAAGTGGTTTCCTGCACCAACACAAGTGCGAAAAGTGGTTTTTCCACACTAATACAAGTGCAAAAGTGGTTTCCTGCACCAACACAAGTGCGAAAAGTGGTTTTTCAACACTAACACAAGTGCGAAAAGTGGTTTTTCAACACTATCACAAGTGCAAAAAGTGTTTTTTCCACACTAATACAAGTGCAAAAGCGGTTTCCTGCACCAACACAAGTGCGAAAAGTGGTTTTTCAATACTAACACAAGTGCGAAAAATGGTTTTTCAACACTAACACAAGTGCGAAAAGTGGTTTTTCCACACTAATACAAGTGCAAAAGTGGTTTCCTGCACCAACACAAGTGCGAAAGGTGGTTTTTCAACACTAACACAAGTGCGAAAAGTGGTTTTTCAACACTATCACAAGTGCAAAAAGTGTTTTTTCTACACTATTACAAGTGCAAAAGTGGTTTCCTGCACCAACACAAGTGCGAAAAGTGGTTTTTCAACACTAACACAAGTGCGAAAAGTGGTTTTTCAACACTGTCACAAGTGCAAAAAGTGTTTTTTCCACTAATACAAGTGCAAAAGTGGTTTCCTGCAACAACACAAGTGCGAAAAGTGGTTTTTCAACACTAACACAAGTGCGAAAAGTGGTTTTTCAACACTAACACAAGTGCGAAAAGTGGTTTTTCAACACTAATACAAGTGCGAAAAGTGGTTTTTCCACACTAATACAAGTGCAAAAGTGGTTTCCTGCACCAACACAAGTGCGAAAAGTGGTTTTTCAACACCAACACAAGTGCGAAAAGTGGTTTTTCAACACTAACACAAGTGCGAAAAGTGGTTTTTCCACACTAATACAAGTGCAAAAGTGGTTTCCTGCACCAACACAAGTGCGAAAAGTGGTTTTTCAACACTAACACAAGTGCGAAAAGTGGTTTTTCAACACTATCACAAGTGCAAAAAGTGTTTTTCCCACACCAATACAAGTGCAAAAGTGGTTTCCTGCACCAACACAAGTGCGAAATGTGGTTTTCAACACGAACACAAGTGAGAAAAGTGGTTTTTCAACACTATCACAAATGCAAAAAGTGTTTTTTCCACACTAATACAATTGCAAAAGTGGTTTCCTGCACCAACACAAATGCAAAAAGTGGTTTTCAACACCAGCACAAGCACGGAAAGTGGTTTTGCAATACTAGCACATGTGTGAAAAGTGGTTTTGAATGCCAGCACAAGTGTGGAAAGTGGTTTTGCAACACCAACACAAGTGCAAAAAGTGGTTTTCAATGCCAGCGCAAGTGCAGAAAGTGGTTCTTCAACATTAGCTCAAGTGCGGAAAGTGGTTCTGCAATACCAGCACGTGTGAAAAGTGGTTCTCAACGCCAGCATAAGTGTGGAAATTGGTTTTTGCAACACCAACACAAATGCGAATAATGGTTTACAACACTAGCACGAGTGCGGAAAGTGGTTTTCCAACACTAACCCAATTGCGAAAAGTGGTTTTCAACACAAGCACGAGTGCGGAAAGTGGTTTTCAATGCCAGCACACGCATGGAAATTGGTTTTGCAACACGAAGACAAATGCGAATTGTGGTTTTCAACACTTGCGCATGTGCGGAAAGTGGATTTCAACACAAGCACAAGTGTGGAGAGTGGTTTTCCACACCAGCACATGTGCGAAAAGTGGTTTTGAAACACCAACACAAGTGAGACAAGTGGTTTTGCAACACCAAGTGTGGAAACATAAAACCACTTTCCACACACAAGTGCAAAAAGTGGTTTTGCAACACTAACACAAGTGCGAAAAGTGCTTTTGCAATACTAACACAAGTGCGAAAAGTGGTTTTTCAACACTAACACAAGTGCGAAAAGTGGTTTTTCCACACTAATACAAGTGCAAAAGTGGTTTCCTGCACCAACACAAGTGCGAAAAGTGGTTTTTCAACACTAACACAAGTGCGAAAAGTGGTTTTTCAACACTATCACAAGTGCAAAAAGTGTTTTTCCCACACCAATACAAGTGCAAAAGTGGTTTCCTGCACCAACACAAGTGCGAAATGTGGTTTTCAACACGAACACAAGTGAGAAAAGTGGTTTTCAACACTATCACAAGTGCAAAAAGTGTTTTTCCCACACCAATACAAGTGCAAAAGTGGTTTCCTGCACCAACACAAGTGCGAAATGTGGTTTTCAACACGAACACAAGTGAGAAAAGTGGTTTTTCAACACTATCACAAATGCAAAAAGTGTTTTTTCCACACTAATACAAGTGCAAAAGTGGTTTCCTGCACCAACACAAGTGCGAAAAGTGGTTTTCAACACCAGCACAAGCACGGAAAGTGGTTTTGCAATACTAGCACATGTGTGAAAAGTGGTTTTGAATGCCAGCACAAGTGTGGAAAGTGGTTTTGCAACACCAACACAAGTGCAAAAAGTGGTTTTCAATGCCAGCGCAAGTACAGAAAGTGGTTCTGCAACATTAGCTCAAGTGCGGAAAGTGGTTCTGCAATACCAGCACATGTGTGAAAAGTGGTTCTCAACGCCAGCATAAGTGTGGAAATTGGTTTTTGCAACACCAACACAAATGCGAATAATGGTTTACAACACTAGCACGAGTGCGGAAAGTGGTTTTCCAACACTAACCCAATTGCGAAAAGTGGTTTTCAACACAAGCACGAGTGCGGAAAGTGGTTTTTCAACACTATCACACGCTTGGAAATTGGTTTTGCAACACGAAGACAAATGCGAATTGTGGTTTTCAACACTTGCGCATGTGCGGAAAGTGGTTTTCAACACAAGCACAAGTGTGGAGAGTGGTTTTCCACGCCAGCACAAGTGCGAAAAGTGGTTTTGAAACACCAACACAAGTGAGACAAGTGGTTTTGCAACACCAAGTGTGGAAACATAAAACCACTTTCCACACACAAGTGCAAAAAGTGGTTTTGCAACACTAACACAAGTGCGAAAAGTGGTTTTGCAATACTAACACAAGTGCAAAAAGTGGTTTTGCAACACTAACACAAGTGCGAAAAGTGGTTTTGCAATACTTACACATGTGTGAAAAGTGGTTTTCAATGCCAGCACAAGTGTGTAAAGTGGTTTTGCAACACTAACCCAAGTGCGGAAGGCGGTTTTCCATACCAACAATTGTGGGTAAAGTGGTTTTCAATGCCAGCACAAGTGCGAAAAGTGGTTTTGAAACACCATCAAAAGTGAGACAAGTGGTTTTGCAACACTAACACAAGTGCAAAAAGTGGTCTTGCAACACTAACACAAGTGCAAAAAGTGATTTTCAACACTAGCACAAGTGCAAAAAGTGGTTTTTCAACACTAACACAAGTGCGAAAAGTGGTTTTTCAACACTAACACAAGTGCGAAAAGTGGTTTTTCCACACTAATACAAGTGTGAAAGTGGTTTCCTGCACCAAGACAAGTGCGAAAAGTGGTTTTTCAACACTAACACAAGTGCGAAACGTGGTTTTTCAACACTATCACAAGTGCAAAAAGTGTTTTTTCCACACTAATACAAGTGCGAAAAGTGGTTTTTCAACACTAACACAAGTGCGAAAAGTGGTTTTTCAACACTAACACAAGTGCGAAAAGTGGTTTTTCAACACTAACACAAGTGCGAAAAGTGGTTTTTCCACACTAACACAAGTGCGAAAAGTGGTTTTTCCACACTAATACAAGTGCAAAAGTGGTTTCCTGCACCAACACAAGTGCGAAAAGTGGTTTTTCCACACTAATACAAGTGCAAAAGTGGTTTCCTGCACCAACACAAGTGCGAAAAGTGGTTTTTCAACACTAACACAAGTGCGAAAAGTGGTTTTTCAACACTATCACAAGTGCAAAAAGTGTTTTTTCCACACTAATACAAGTGCAAAAGCGGTTTCCTGCACCAACACAAGTGCGAAAAGTGGTTTTTCAATACTAACACAAGTGCGAAAAATGGTTTTTCAACACTAACACAAGTGCGAAAAGTGGTTTTTCCACACTAATACAAGTGCAAAAGTGGTTTCCTGCACCAACACAAGTGCGAAAGGTGGTTTTTCAACACTAACACAAGTGCGAAAAGTGGTTTTTCAACACTATCACAAGTGCAAAAAGTGTTTTTTCTACACTATTACAAGTGCAAAAGTGGTTTCCTGCACCAACACAAGTGCGAAAAGTGGTTTTTCAACACTAACACAAGTGCGAAAAGTGGTTTTTCAACACTGTCACAAGTGCAAAAAGTGTTTTTTTCCACTAATACAAGTGCAAAAGTGGTTTCCTGCAACAACACAAGTGCGAAAAGTGGTTTTTCAACACTAACACAAGTGCGAAAAGTGGTTTTTCAACACTAACACAAGTGCGAAAAGTGGTTTTTCAACACTAATACAAGTGCGAAAAGTGGTTTTTCCACACTAATACAAGTGCAAAAGTGGTTTCCTGCACCAACACAAGTGCGAAAAGTGGTTTTTCAACACCAACACAAGTGCGAAAAGTGGTTTTTCAACACTAACACAAGTGCGAAAAGTGGTTTTTCCACACTAATACAAGTGCAAAAGTGGTTTCCTGCACCAACACAAGTGCGAAAAGTGGTTTTTCAACACTAACACAAGTGCGAAAAGTGGTTTTTCAACACTATCACAAGTGCAAAAAGTGTTTTTCCCACACCAATACAAGTGCAAAAGTGGTTTCCTGCACCAACACAAGTGCGAAATGTGGTTTTCAACACGAACACAAGTGAGAAAAGTGGTTTTTCAACACTATCACAAATGCAAAAAGTGTTTTTTCCACACTAATACAATTGCAAAAGTGGTTTCCTGCACCAACACAAATGCAAAAAGTGGTTTTCAACACCAGCACAAGCACGGAAAGTGGTTTTGCAATACTAGCACATGTGTGAAAAGTGGTTTTGAATGCCAGCACAAGTGTGGAAAGTGGTTTTGCAACACCAACACAAGTGCAAAAAGTGGTTTTCAATGCCAGCGCAAGTGCAGAAAGTGGTTCTGCAACATTAGCTCAAGTGCGGAAAGTGGTTCTGCAATACCAGCACGTGTGAAAAGTGGTTCTCAACGCCAGCATAAGTGTGGAAATTGGTTTTTGCAACACCAACACAAATGCGAATAATGGTTTACAACACTAGCACGAGTGCGGAAAGTGGTTTTCCAACACTAACCCAATTGCGAAAAGTGGTTTTCAACACAAGCACGAGTGCGGAAAGTGGTTTTCAATGCCAGCACACGCATGGAAATTGGTTTTGCAACACGAAGACAAATGCGAATTGTGGTTTTCAACACTTGCGCATGTGCGGAAAGTGGATTTCAACACAAGCACAAGTGTGGAGAGTGGTTTTCCACACCAGCACATGTGCGAAAAGTGGTTTTGAAACACCAACACAAGTGAGACAAGTGGTTTTGCAACACCAAGTGTGGAAACATAAAACCACTTTCCACACACAAGTGCAAAAAGTGGTTTTGCAACACTAACACAAGTGCGAAAAGTGCTTTTGCAATACTAACACAAGTGCAAAAAGTGGTTTTGCAACACTAACACAAGTGCAAAAAGTGGTTTTGCAATACTTACACATGTGTGAAAAGTGGTTTTCAATGCCAGCACAAGTGTGTAAAGTGGTTTTGCAACACTAACCCAAGTGCGGAAAGCGGTTTTCCACACCAACAATTGTGGGTAAAGTGGTTTTCAATGCCAGCACAAGTGCGAAAAGTGGTTTTGAAACACCAACAAAAGTGAGACAAGTGGTTTTGCAACACTAACACAAGTGCAAAAAGTGGTCTTGCAACACTAACACAAGTGCAAAAAGTGATTTTCAACACTAGCACAAGTGCAAAAAGTGGTTTTTCAACACTAACACAAGTGCGAAAAGTGGTTTTTCAACACTAACACAAGTGCGAAAAGTGGTTTTTCAACACTATCACAAGTGCAAAAAGTGTTTTTTCCACACTAATACAAGTGCAAAAGTGGTTTCCTGCACCAACCCAAGTGCGAAAAGTGGTTTTTCAACACTAACACAAGTGCGAAAAGTGGTTTTTCAACACTAACACAAGTGCGAAAAGTGGTTTTTCAACACTATCACAAGTGCAAAAAGTGTTTTTTCCACACTAATACAAGTGCAAAAGTGGTTTCCTGCACCAACCCAAGTGCGAAAAGTCGTTTTTCAACACTAACACAAGTGCGAAAAGTGGTTTTTCAACACTATCACAAGTGCAAAAACTGGTTTTTCAACACTATCACAAGTGCAAAAAGTGGTTTTTCAACACCAACACAAGTGCGAAAACTGGTTTTTCAACACTATCACAAGTGCAAAAAGTGTTTTTTCCACACTAATACAAGTGCAAAAGTGGTTTCCTGCACCAACACAAGTGCGAAAAGTGGTTTTTCAATACTAACATAAGTGCGAAAAGTGTTTTTTCCACACTAACACAAATGCGAAAAGTGGTTTTTCCACACTAATACAAGTGCAAAAGTGGTTTCCTGCACCAACACAAGTGCGAAAGGTGGTTTTTCAACAATAACACAAGTGCGAAAAGTGGTTTTTCAACACTAACACAAGTGCGAAAAGTGGTTTTTCAACACTATCACAAGTGCAAAAAGTGTTTTTTCCACACTAATACAAGTGCAAAAGTGGTTTCCTGCACCAACACAAGTGCGAAAAGTGGTTTTTCAACACTAACACAAGTGCGAAAAGTGGTTTTTCAACACTAACACAAGTGCGAAAAGTGGTTTTTCAACACTAATACAAGTGCAAAAGTGGTTTCCTGCACCAACACAAGTGCGAAAAGTGGTTTTTCAACACTAACACAAGTGCGAAAAGTGGTTTTTCAACACTATCACAAGTGCAAAAAGTGTTTTTCCCACACCAATACAAGTGCAAAAGTGGTTTCCTGCACCAACACAAGTGCGAAATGTGGTTTTCAACACGAACACAAGTGAGAAAAGTGGTTTTTCAACACTATCACAAATGCAAAAAGTATTTTTTCCACACTAATACAAGTGCAAAAGTGGTTTCCTGCACCAACACAAGTGCGAAAAGTGGTTTTCAACACCAGCACAAGCACGGAAAGTGGTTTTGCAATACTAGCACATGTGTGAAAAGTGGTTTTGAATGCCAGCACAAGTGTGGAAAGTGGTTTTGCAACACCAACACAAGTGCAAAAAGTGGTTTTCAATGCCAGCGCAAGTGCAGAAAGTGGTTCTGCAACATTAGCTCAAGTGCGGAAAGTGGTTCTGCAATACCAGCACGTGTGAAAAGTGGTTCTCAACGCCAGCATAAGTGTGGAAATTGGTTTTTGCAACACCAACACAAATGCGAATAATGGTTTACAACACTAGCACGAGTGCGGAAAGTGGTTTTCCAACACTAACCCAATTGCGAAAAGTGGTTTTCAACACAAGCACGAGTGCGGAAAGTGGTTTTCAATGCCAGCACACGCGTGGAAATTGGTTTTGCAACACGAAGACAAATGCGAATTGTGGTTTTCAACACTTGCGCATGTGCGGAAAGTGGTTTTCAACACAAGCACAAGTGTGGAGAGTGGTTTTCCACACCAGCACATGTGCGAAAAGTGGTTTTGAAACACCAACACAAGTGAGACAAGTGGTTTTGCAACACCAAGTGTGGAAACATAAAACCACTTTCCACACACAAGTGCAAAAAGTGGTTTTGCAACACTAACACAAGTGCGAAAAGTGCTTTTGCAATACTAACACAAGTGCAAAAAGTGGTTTTGCAACACTAACACAAGTGCGAAAAGTGGTTTTGCAATACTTACACATGTGTGAAAAGTGGTTTTCAATGCCAGCACAAGTGCGAAAAGTGGTTTTGAAACACCAACAAAGTGAGACAAGTGGTTTTGCAACACTAACACAAGTGCAAAAAGTGGTCTTGCAACACTAACACAAGTGCAAAAAGTGATTTTCAACACTAGCACAAGTGCAAAAAGTGGTTTTTCAACACTAACACAAGTGCGAAAAGTGGTTTTTCAAAACTAACACAAGTGCGAAAAGTGGTTTTTCAACACTATCACAAGTGCAAAAAGTGTTTTTTCCACACTAATACAAGTGCAAAAGTGGTTTCCTGCACAAACCCAAGTGCGAAAAGTGGTTTTTCAACACTAACACAAGTGCGAAAAGTGGTTTTTCAACACTAACACAAGTGCGAAAAGTGGTTTTTCAACACTATCACAAGTGCAAAAAGTGTTTTTTCCACACTAATACAAGTGCAAAAGTGGTTTCCTGCACCAACCCAAGGGCGAAAAGTGGTTTTTCAACACTAACACAAGTGCGAAAAGTGGTTTTTCAACACTATCACAAGTGCAAAAACTGGTTTTTCAACACTATCACAAGTGCAAACAGTGGTTTTTCAACACTAACACAAGTGCGAAAACTGGTTTTTCAACACTATCACAAGTGCAAAAAGTGTTTTTTCCACACTAATACAAGTGCAAAAGTGGTTTCCTGCACCAACACAAGTGCGAAAAGTGGTTTTTCAATACTAACATAAGTGCGAAAAGTGTTTTTTCCACACTAATACAAGTGCAAAAGTGGTTTCCTGCACCAACACAAGTGCGAAAAGTGGTTTTTCAACACTAACACAAGTGCGAAAAGTGGTTTTTCAACACTAACACAAATGCGAAAAGTGGTTTTTCCACACTAATACAAGTGCAAAAGTGGTTTCCTGCACCAACACAAGTGCGAAAGATGGTTTTTCAAAAATAACACAAGTGCGAAAAGTGGTTTTTCAACACTAACACAAGTGCGAAAAGTGGTTTTTCAACACTATCACAAGTGCAAAAAGTGTTTTTTCCACACTAATACAAGTGCAAAAGTGGTTTCCTGCACCAACACAAGTGCGAAAAGTGGTTTTTCAACACTAACACAAGTGCGAAAAGTGGTTTTTCAACACTAATACAAGTGCGAAAAGTGGTTTTTCCACACTAATACAAGTGCAAAAGTGGTTTCCTGCACCAACACAAGTGCGAAATGTGGTTTTTCAACACCAACACAAGTGCGAAAAGTGGTTTTTCAACACTAACACAAGTGCGAAAAGTGGTTTTTCCACACTAATACAAGTGCAAAAGTGGTTTCCTGCACCAACACAAGTGCGAAAAGTGGTTTTTCAACACTAACACAAGTGCGAAAAGTGGTTTTTCAACACTATCACAAGTGCAAAAAGTGTTTTTCCCACACCAATACAAGTGCAAAAGTGGTTTCCTGCACCAACACAAGTGCGAAATGTGGTTTTCAACACGAACACAAGTGAGAAAAGTGGTTTTCAACACTATCACAAGTGCAAAAAGTGTTTTTCCCACACCAATACAAGTGCAAAAGTGGTTTCCTGCACCAACACAAGTGCGAAATGTGGTTTTCAACACGAACACAAGTGAGAAAAGTGGTTTTTCAACACTATCACAAATGCAAAAAGTGTTTTTTCCACACTAATACAAGTGCAAAAGTGGTTTCCTGCACCAACACAAGTGCGAAAAGTGGTTTTCAACACCAGCACAAGCACGGAAAGTGGTTTTGCAATACTAGCACATGTGTGAAAAGTGGTTTTGAATGCCAGCACAAGTGTGGAAAGTGGTTTTGCAACACCAACACAAGTGCAAAAAGTGGTTTTCAATGCCAGCGCAAGTGCAGAAAGTGGTTCTGCAACATTAGCTCAAGTGCGGAAAGTGGTTCTGCAATACCAGCACATGTGTGAAAAGTGGTTCTCAACGCCAGCATAAGTGTGGAAATTGGTTTTTGCAACACCAACACAAATGCGAATAATGGTTTACAACACTAGCACGAGTGCGGAAAGTGGTTTTCCAACACTAACCCAATTGCGAAAAGTGGTTTTCAACACAAGCACGAGTGCGGAAAGTGGTTTTCAATGCCAGCACACGCGTGGAAATTGGTTTTGCAACACGAAGACAAATGCGAATTGTGGTTTTCAACACTTGCACATGTGCGGAAAGTGGTTTTCAACACAAGCACAAGTGTGGAGAGTGGTTTTCCACGCCAGCACAAGTGCGAAAAGTGGTTTTGAAACACCAACACAAGTGAGACAAGTGGTTTTGCAACACCAAGTGTGGAAACATAAAACCACTTTCCACACACAAGTGCAAAAAGTGGTTTTGCAACACTAACACAAGTGCGAAAAGTGGTTTTGCAATACTAACACAAGTGCAAAAAGTGGTTTTGCAACACTAACACAAGTGCGAAAAGTGGTTTTGCAATACTTACACATGTGTGAAAAGTGGTTTTCAATGCCAGCACAAGTGTGTAAAGTGGTTTTGCAACACTAACCCAAGTGCGGAAAGCGGTTTTCCACACCAACAATTGTGGGTAAAGTGGTTTTCAATGCCAGCACAAGCGCGAAAAGTGGTTTTGAAACACTAACACAAGTGCGAAAAGTGGTTTTTCAACACTAACACAAGTGCGAAAAGTGTTTTTTCCACACTAATACAAATGCAAAAGTGGTTTCCTGCACCAACACAAGTGCGAAAAGTGGTTTTTCAACACTAACACAAGTGCGAAAAGTGGTTTTTCAACACTAACACAAGTGCGAAAAGTGGTTTTTCAACACTATCACAAGTGCAAAAAGTGTTTTTTCCACACTAATACAAGTGCAAAAGTGGTTTTTCAACACTAACACAAGTGCGAAAAGTGTTTTTTCCACACTAATACAAGCGCAAAAGTGGTTTCCTGCACCAACACAAGTGCGAAAAGTGGTTTTTCAACACTAACACAAGTGCGAAAAGTGGTTTTTCCACACTATCACAAGTGCAAAAAGTGTTTTTTCCACACTAATACAAGTGCAAAAGTGGTTTCCTGCACCAACACAAGTGCGAAAAGTGGTTTTTCAACACTAACACAAGTGCGAAAAGTGATTTTTCAACACTAACACAAGTGCGAAAAGTGGTTTTTCAACACTAACACAAGTGCAAAAAGTGGTTTTGCCACACTAATACAAGTGAAAAAGTGGTTTCCTGCACCAACACAAGTGCGAAAAGTGGTTTTTCAACACTAACACAAGAGCGAAAAGTGGTTTTTCAACACTATCACAAGTGCAAAAAGTGGTTTTTCCACACAAACACAAGTGCACAAGTGGTTTCCTGCACCAACACAAGTGCGAAATGTGGTTTTCAACACTAACACAAGTGCAAAAAGTGGTTTTTCCACACTAATACAAGTGCAAAAGTGGTTTCCTGCACCAACACAAGTGCGAAAAGTGGTTTTTCAACACTAACACAAGAGCGAAAAGTGGTTTTTCAACACTATCACAACTGCAAAAAGTGTTTTTCCCACACTAATACAAGTGCAAAAGTGGTTTCCTGCACCAACACAAGTGCGAAATGTGGTTTTCAACACTAACACAAGTGCGAAAAGTGGTTTTTCAACACTATCACAAGTGCAAAAAGTGTTTTTTCCACACTAATACAAGTGCAAAAGTGGTTTCCTGCACCAACACAAGTGCGAAAAGTGGTTTTTCAACACTAACACAAGTGCGAAAAGTGGTTTTCAACACTATCACAAGTGCAAAAAGTGTTTTTTCCACACTAATACAAGTGCAAAAGTGGTTTCCTGCACCAACACAAGTGCGAAAAGTGGTTTTTCAACACTCACACAAGTGCAAAAAGTGGTTTTTCAACACTAACACAAGTGCGAAAAGTGTTTTTTCCACACTAATACAAGTGCGAAAAGTGGTTTCCTGCACCAACACAAGTGCAAAAAGTGTTTTTCCACACTAATACAAGTACAAAAGTGGTTTCCTGCACCAACACAAGTGCGAAAAGTGGTTTTTCAACACTAACACAAGTGCGAAAAGTGGTTTTTCAACACTAACACAAGTGCAAAAAGTGGTTTTTCCACACTAATACAAGTGCAAAAGTGGTTTCCTGCACCAACACAAGTGCGAAAAGTGGTTTTTCAACACGAACACAAGTGCGAAAAGTGGTTTTTCAACACTATCACAAGTGCAAAAAGTGGTTTTTCCACACAAACACAAGTGCACAAGTGGTTTCCTGCCCCAACACAAGTGCGAAAAGTGGTTTTTCAACACTAACACAAGTGCGAAAAGTATTTTTTCCACACTAATACAAGTGCAAAAGTGGTTTCCTGCACCAACACAAGTGCGAAAAGTGGTTTTCAACACCAGCACAAGCACGGAAAGTGGTTTTGCAATACTAGCACATGTGTGAAAAGTGGTTTTGAATGCCAGCACAAGTGTGGAAAGTGGTTTTGCAACACCAACACAAGTGCAAAAAGTGGTTTTCAATGCCAGCGCAAGTGCAGAAAGTGGTTCTGCAACATTAGCTCAAGTGCGGAAAGTGGTTCTGCAATACCAGCACGTGTGAAAAGTGGTTCTCAACGCCAGCATAAGTGTGGAAATTGGTTTTTGCAACACCAACACAAATGCGAATAATGGTTTACAACACTAGCACGAGTGCGGAAAGTGGTTTTCCAACACTAACCCAATTGCGAAAAGTGGTTTTCAACACAAGCACGAGTGCGGAAAGTGGTTTTCAATGCCAGCACACGCGTGGAAATTGGTTTTGCAACACGAAGACAAATGCGAATTGTGGTTTTCAACACTTGCGCATGTGCGGAAAGTGGTTTTCAACACAAGCACAAGTGTGGAGAGTGGTTTTCCACACCAGCACATGTGCGAAAAGTGGTTTTGAAACACCAACACAAGTGAGACAAGTGGTTTTGCAACACCAAGTGTGGAAACATAAAACCACTTTCCACACACAAGTGCAAAAAGTGGTTTTGCAACACTAACACAAGTGCGAAAAGTGCTTTTGCAATACTAACACAAGTGCAAAAAGTGGTTTTGCAACACTAACACAAGTGCGAAAAGTGGTTTTGCAATACTTACACATGTGTGAAAAGTGGTTTTCAATGCCAGCACAAGTGCGAAAAGTGGTTTTGAAACACCAACAAAGTGCAAAAGTGGTTTCCTGCACCAACACAAGTGCGAAAAGTGGTTTTTCAATACTAACATAAGTGCGAAAAGTGTTTTTTCCACACTAATACAAGTGCAAAAGTGGTTTCCTGCACCAACACAAGTGCGAAAAGTGGTTTTTCAACACTAACACAAGTGCGAAAAGTGGTTTTTCAACACTAACACAAATGCGAAAAGTGGTTTTTCCACACTAATACAAGTGCAAAAGTGGTTTCCTGCACCAACACAAGTGCGAAAGATGGTTTTTCAAAAATAACACAAGTGCGAAAAGTGGTTTTTCAACACTAACACAAGTGCGAAAAGTGGTTTTTCAACACTATCACAAGTGCAAAAAGTGTTTTTTCCACACTAATACAAGTGCAAAAGTGGTTTCCTGCACCAACACAAGTGCGAAAAGTGGTTTTTCAACACTAACACAAGTGCGAAAAGTGGTTTTTCAACACTAATACAAGTGCGAAAAGTGGTTTTTCCACACTAATACAAGTGCAAAAGTGGT
Organism: Myxine glutinosa; assembly: GCF_964187855.1. Classification (NCBI taxonomy): domain Eukaryota; kingdom Metazoa; phylum Chordata; class Myxini; order Myxiniformes; family Myxinidae; genus Myxine; species Myxine glutinosa. The sequence continues at coordinate 176,689,528 of NC_136261.1, forward strand.
TTCCTGCACCAACACAAGTGCGAAATGTGGTTTTTCAACACCAACACAAGTGCGAAAAGTGGTTTTTCAACACTAACACAAGTGCGAAAAGTGGTTTTTCCACACTAATACAAGTGCAAAAGTGGTTTCCTGCACCAACACAAGTGCGAAAAGTGGTTTTTCAACACTAACACAAGTGCGAAAAGTGGTTTTTCAACACTATCACAAGTGCAAAAAGTGTTTTTCCCACACCAATACAAGTGCAAAAGTGGTTTCCTGCACCAACACAAGTGCGAAATGTGGTTTTCAACACGAACACAAGTGAGAAAAGTGGTTTTCAACACTATCACAAGTGCAAAAAGTGTTTTTCCCACACCAATACAAGTGCAAAAGTGGTTTCCTGCACCAACACAAGTGCGAAATGTGGTTTTCAACACGAACACAAGTGAGAAAAGTGGTTTTTCAACACTATCACAAATGCAAAAAGTGTTTTTTCCACACTAATACAAGTGCAAAAGTGGTTTCCTGCACCAACACAAGTGCGAAAAGTGGTTTTCAACACCAGCACAAGCACGGAAAGTGGTTTTGCAATACTAGCACATGTGTGAAAAGTGGTTTTGAATGCCAGCACAAGTGTGGAAAGTGGTTTTGCAACACCAACACAAGTGCAAAAAGTGGTTTTCAATGCCAGCGCAAGTGCAGAAAGTGGTTCTGCAACATTAGCTCAAGTGCGGAAAGTGGTTCTGCAATACCAGCACATGTGTGAAAAGTGGTTCTCAACGCCAGCATAAGTGTGGAAATTGGTTTTTGCAACACCAACACAAATGCGAATAATGGTTTACAACACTAGCACGAGTGCGGAAAGTGGTTTTCCAACACTAACCCAATTGCGAAAAGTGGTTTTCAACACAAGCACGAGTGCGGAAAGTGGTTTTCAATGCCAGCACACGCGTGGAAATTGGTTTTGCAACACGAAGACAAATGCGAATTGTGGTTTTCAACACTTGCACATGTGCGGAAAGTGGTTTTCAACACAAGCACAAGTGTGGAGAGTGGTTTTCCACGCCAGCACAAGTGCGAAAAGTGGTTTTGAAACACCAACACAAGTGAGACAAGTGGTTTTGCAACACCAAGTGTGGAAACATAAAACCACTTTCCACACACAAGTGCAAAAAGTGGTTTTGCAACACTAACACAAGTGCGAAAAGTGGTTTTGCAATACTAACACAAGTGCAAAAAGTGGTTTTGCAACACTAACACAAGTGCGAAAAGTGGTTTTGCAATACTTACACATGTGTGAAAAGTGGTTTTCAATGCCAGCACAAGTGTGTAAAGTGGTTTTGCAACACTAACCCAAGTGCGGAAAGCGGTTTTCCACACCAACAATTGTGGGTAAAGTGGTTTTCAATGCCAGCACAAGCGCGAAAAGTGGTTTTGAAACACTAACACAAGTGCGAAAAGTGGTTTTTCAACACTAACACAAGTGCGAAAAGTGTTTTTTCCACACTAATACAAATGCAAAAGTGGTTTCCTGCACCAACACAAGTGCGAAAAGTGGTTTTTCAACACTAACACAAGTGCGAAAAGTGGTTTTTCAACACTAACACAAGTGCGAAAAGTGGTTTTTCAACACTATCACAAGTGCAAAAAGTGTTTTTTCCACACTAATACAAGTGCAAAAGTGGTTTTTCAACACTAACACAAGTGCGAAAAGTGTTTTTTCCACACTAATACAAGCGCAAAAGTGGTTTCCTGCACCAACACAAGTGCGAAAAGTGGTTTTTCAACACTAACACAAGTGCGAAAAGTGGTTTTTCCACACTATCACAAGTGCAAAAAGTGTTTTTTCCACACTAATACAAGTGCAAAAGTGGTTTCCTGCACCAACACAAGTGCGAAAAGTGGTTTTTCAACACTAACACAAGTGCGAAAAGTGATTTTTCAACACTAACACAAGTGCGAAAAGTGGTTTTTCAACACTATCACAACTGCAAAAAGTGTTTTTCCCACACTAATACAAGTGCAAAAGTGGTTTCCTGCACCAACACAAGTGCGAAATGTGGTTTTCAACACTAACACAAGTGCGAAAAGTGGTTTTTCAACACTATCACAAGTGCAAAAAGTGTTTTTTCCACACTAATACAAGTGCAAAAGTGGTTTCCTGCACCAACACAAGTGCGAAAAGTGGTTTTTCAACACTAACACAAGTGCGAAAAGTGGTTTTTCAACACTAACACAAGTGCGAAAAGTGGTTTTTCAACACTATCACAAGTGCAAAAAGTGTTTTTTCCACACTAATACAAGTGCAAAAGTGGTTTTTCAACACTAACACAAGTGCGAAAAGTGTTTTTTCCACACTAATACAAGCGCAAAAGTGGTTTCCTGCACCAACACAAGTGCAAAAAGTGTTTTTCCACACTAATACAAGTACAAAAGTGGTTTCCTGCACCAACACAAGTGCGAAAAGTGGTTTTTCAACACTAACACAAGTGCGAAAAGTGGTTTTTCAACACTAACACAAGTGCAAAAAGTGGTTTTTCCACACTAATACAAGTGCAAAAGTGGTTTCCTGCACCAACACAAGTGCGAAAAGTGGTTTTTCAACACTATCACAAGTGCAAAAAGTGTTTTTTCCACACTAATACAAGTGCAAAAGTGGTTTCCTGCACCAACACAAGTGCGAAATGTGGTTTTCAACACGAACACAAGTGAGAAAAGTGGTTTTTCAACACTATCACAAATGCAAAAAGTATTTTTTCCACACTAATACAAGTGCAAAAGTGGTTTCCTGCACCAACACAAGTGCGAAAAGTGGTTTCCTGCACCAACACAAGTGCGAAATGTGGTTTTCAACACTAACACAAGTGAGAAAAGTGGTTTTTCAACACTATCACAAGTGCAAAAAGTGTTTTTTCCACACGAATAGAAGTGCAAAAGTGGTTTCCTGCACCAACACAAGTGCGAAATGTGGTTTTCAACACTAACACAAGTGAGAAAAGTGGTTTTTCAACACTATCACAAGTGAAAAAAGTGTTTTTTCCACACTAATACAAGTGCAAATGTGGTTTCCTGCACCAACACAAGTGCGAAAAGTGGTTTTTCAACACTAACACAAGTGCGAAAAGTGGTTTTTCAACACTAACACAAGTGCGAAAAGTGTTTTTCCACACTACTACAAGTGCGAAAAGTGGTTTCCTGCACCAACACAAGTGCGAAAAGTGGTTTTTCAACACTAACACAAGTGCGAAAAGTGGTTTTTCAACACAAACACAAGTGCGAAAAGTGGTTTTTCAACACTAAGACAAGTGCGAAAAGTGGTTTTTCAACACTATCACAAGTGCAAAAAGTGTTTTTTCCACACTAATACAAGTGCGAAAAGTGGTTTTTCAACACTATCACAAGTGCGAAAAGTGGTTTTTCAACACTAACACAAGTGCGAAAAGTGGTTTTTCAACACTAACACAAGTGCGAAAAGTGGTTTTTCCACACTAATACAAGTGCAAAAGTGGTTTCCTGCACCAACACAAGTGCGAAAAGTGGTTTTTCAACACTAACTCAAGTGCGAAAAGTGGTTTTTCAACACTATCACAAGTGCAAAAAGTGTTTTTTCCACACTAATACAAGTGCAAAAGTGGTTTCCTGCACCAACACAAGTGCGAAAAGTGGTTTTTCAACACTAACACAAGTGCGAAAATTGGTTTATCAACACTAACACAAGTGCGAAAAGTGTTTTTTCCACACTAATACAAGTGCAAAAGTGGTTTCCTGCACCAACACAAGTGCGAAAAGTGGTTTTTCAACACTAACACAAGTGCGAAAAGTGGTTTTTCCACACTAATACAAGTGCAAAAGTGGTTTCCTGCACCAACACAAGGGCGAAAAGTGGTTTTTCAACACTAACACAAGTGCGAAAAGTGGTTTTTCAACACTATCACAAGGGCAAAAAGTGTTTTTTCTACACTAATACAAGTGCAAAAGTGGTTTCCTGCACCAACACAAGTGCGAAAAGTGGTTTTTCAACACTAACAAAAGTGCGAAAAGTGGTTTTTCAACACTATCACAAGTGCAAAAAGTGTTTTTTCTACACTAATACAAGTGCAAAAGTGGTTTCCTGCACCAAAAGTGCGAAAAGTGGTTTTTCAACACTAACACAAGTGCTAAAAGTGGTTTTTTCAACACTAACACAAGTGCGAAAAGTGGTTTTTTCAACACTAACACAAGTTGCGAAAAGTGGTTTTTCCACACTAATACAAGTGCAAAAGTGGTTTCCTGCACCAAGACAAGTGCGAAACGTGGTTTTTCAACACTAACACAAGTGCGAAAAGTGGTTTTTCAACACTATCACAAGTGCAAAAAGTGTTTTTTCCACACTAATACAAGTGCAAAAGTGGTTTCCTGCACTAACACAGGTGCGAAAAGTGGTTTTTCAACACTAACACAAGTGCAAAAAGTGATTTTTAAACACTAACACAAGTGCGAAAAGTGGTTTTTCCACACTAATACAAGTGCAAAAGTGGTTTTCCTGCACCAACACAAGTGCGAAAAGTGGTTTTTCCACACTAATACAAGTGCAAAAGTGGTTTCCTGCACCAACACAAGTGTGAAAAGTGGTTTTTCAACACTAACACAAGTGCGAAAAGTGTTTTTTCCACACTAATACAAGTGCAAAAGTGGTTTCCTGCACCAACACAAGTGCGAAAAGTGGTTTTTCAACACTAACACAAGTGCGAAAAAGTGGTTTTTCAACACTAACACAAGTGCGAAAGGTGGTTTTTCCACACTAATACAAGTGCAAAAGTGGTTTCCTGCACCAACACAAGTGCGAAAGGTGGTTTTTCAACACTAACACAAGTGCGAAAAGTGGTTTTTCAACACTAACACTAGTGCGAAAAGTGGTTTTTCAACACTATCACAAGTGCAAAAAGTGTTTTTTCCACACTAATACAAGTGCAAAAGTGGTTTCCTGCACCAACACAAGTGCGAAAAGTGGTTTTTCAACACTAACACAAGTGCGAAAAGTGGTTTTTCAACACTATCACAAGTGCAAAAAGTGTTTTTTCCACACGAATACAAGTGCAAAAGTGATTTCCTGCACTAACACAAGTGCGAAATGTGGTTTTCAACACTAACACAAGTGAGAAAAGTGGTTTTTCAACACTATCACAAGTGCAAAAAGTGTTTTTTTCCACACTAATACAAGTGCAAAAGTGGTTTCCTGCACCAACACAAGTGCGAAAAGTGGTTTTTCAACACTAACACAAGTGCGAAAAGTGGTTTTTTCAACACTAACACAAGTGCGAAAAGTGTTTTTCCACACTACTACAAGTGCGAAAAGTGGTTTCCTGCACCAACACAAGTGCGAAAAGTGGTTTTTCAACACTAACACAAGTGCGAAAAGTGGTTTTTCAACACAAACACAAGTGCGAAAAGTGGTTTTTCAACACGAAGACAAGTGCGAAAAGTGGTTTTTCAACACTATCACAAGTGCAAAAAGTGTTTTTTCCACACTAATACAAGTGCGAAAAGTGGTTTTTCAACACTATCACAAGTGCGAAAAGTGGTTTTTCAACACTAACACAAGTGCGAAAAGTGGTTTTTCAACACTAACACAAGTGCGAAAAGTGGTTTTTCCACACTAATACAAGTGCAAAAGTGGTTTCCTGCACCAACACAAGTGCGAAAAGTGGTTTTTCAACACTAACTCAAGTGCGAAAAGTGGTTTTTCAACACTATCACAAGTGCAAAAAGTGTTTTTTCCACACTAATACAAGTGCAAAAGTGGTTTCCTGCACCAACACAAGTGCGAAAAGTGGTTTTTCAACACTAACACAAGTGCGAAAATTGGTTTATCAACACTAACACAAGTGCGAAAAGTGTTTTTTCCACACTAATACAAGTGCAAAAGTGGTTTCCTGCACCAACACAAGTGCGAAAAGTGGTTTTTTCAACACTAACACAAGTGCGAAAAGTGGTTTTTCAACACTATCACAAGGGCAAAAAGTGTTTTTTCTACACTAATACAAGTGCAAAAAGTGTTTTTTCTACACTAATACAAGTGCAAAAGTGGTTTCCTGCACCAACACAAGTGCGAAAAGTGGTTTTTCAACACTAACACAAGTGCGAAAAGTGGTTTTTCAACACTAACACAAGTGCGAAAAGTGGTTTTTTCCACACTAATACAAGTGCAAAAGTGGTTTCCTGCACCAACACAAGTGCGAAAAGTGGTTTTTCAACACTAACACAAGTGCGAAAAGTGGTTTTTCAACACTATCACAAGGGCAAAAAGTGTTTTTTCCACACTAATACAAGTGCAAAAGTGGTTTCCTGCACCAACACAAGTGCGAAAAGTGGTTTTTTCAACACTAACAAAAGTGCGAAAAGTGGTTTTTCAACACTATCACAAGTGCAAAAAGTGTTTTTTCTACACTAATACAAGTGCAAAAGTGGTTTCCTGCACCAACACAAGTGCGAAAAGTGGTTTTTCAACACTAACACAAGTGCTAAAAGTGGTTTTTCAACACTAACACAAGTGCGAAAAGTGGTTTTTCAACACTAACAAAAGTGCGAAAAGTGGTTTTTCCACACTAATACAAGTGCAAAAGTGGTTTCCTGCACCAAGACAAGTGCGAAACGTGGTTTTTCAACACTAACACAAGTGCGAAAAGTGGTTTTTCAACACTATCACAAGTGCAAAAAGTGTTTTTTCCACACTAATACAAGTGCAAAAGTGGTTTCCTGCACTAACACAGGTGCGAAAAGTGGTTTTTCAACACTAACACAAGTGCAAAAAGTGATTTTTCAACACTAACACAAGTGCGAAAAGTGGTTTTTCCACACTAATACAAGTGCAAAAGTGGTTTCCTGCACCAACACAAGTGCGAAAAGTGGTTTTCCACACTAATACAAGTGCAAAAGTGGTTTCCTGCACCAACACAAGTGTGAAAAGTGGTTTTTCAACACTAACACAAGTGCGAAAAGTGTTTTTTCCACACTAATACAAGTGCAAAAGTGGTTTCCTGCACCAACACAAGTGCGAAAAGTGGTTTTTCAACACTAACACAAGTGCGAAAAGTGGTTTTTCAACACTAACACAAGTGCGAAAGGTGGTTTTTCCACACTAATACAAGTGCAAAAGTGGTTTCCTGCACCAACACAAGTGCGAAAGGTGGTTTTTCAACACTAACACAAGTGCGAAAAGTGGTTTTTCAACACTAACACTAGTGCGAAAAGTGGTTTTTCAACACTATCACAAGTGCAAAAAGTGTTTTTTCCACACTAATACAAGTGCAAAAGTGGTTTCTTGCACCAACACAAGTGCGAAAAGTGGTTTTTCAACACTAACACAAGTGCGAAAAGTGGTTTTTCAACACTAACACAAGTGCGAAAAGTGGTTTTTCAACACTAATGCAAGTGCGAAAAGTGGTTTTTCCACACTAATACAAGTGCAAAAGTGGTTTCCTGCACCAACACAAGTGCGAAAAGTGGTTTTTCAACACCAACACAAGTGCGAAAGTGATTTTTCCACACTAATACAAGTGCAAAAGTGGTTTCCTGCACCAACACAAGTGCGAAAAGTGGTTTTTCAACACTAACACAGGTGCGAAAAGTGGTTTTTCAACACTATCACAAGTGCAAAAGGTGTTTTTCCCACACCAATACAAGTGCAAAAGTGGTTTCCTGCACCAACACAAGTGAGAAAAGTGGTTTTTCAACACTATCACAAATGCAAAAAGTGTTTTTTCCACACTAATACAAGTGCAAAAGTGGTTTCCTGCACCAACACAAGTGCGAAAAGTGGTTTTCAACACCAGCACAAGCACGGAAAGTGGTTTTGCAATACTAGCACATGTGTGAAAAGTGGTTTTGAATGCCAGCACAAGTGTGGAAAGTGGTTTTGCAACACCAACACAAGTGCAAAAAGTGGTTTTCAATGCCAGCGCAAGTGCAGAAAGTGGTTCTGCAACATTAGCTCAAGTGCGGAAAGTGGTTCTGCAATACCAGCACATGTGTGAAAAGTGGTTCTCAACGCCAGCATAAGTGTGGAAATTGGTTTTTGCAACACCAACACAAATGCGAATAATGGTTTACAACACTAGCACGAGTGCGGAAAGTGGTTTTCCAACACTAACCCAATTGCGAAAAGTGGTTTTCAACACAAGCACGAGTGCGGAAAGTGGTTTTCAATGCCAGCACACGCGTGGAAATTGGTTTTGCAACACGAAGACAAATGCGAATTGTGGTTTTCAACACTTGCGCATGTGCGGAAAGTGGTTTTCAACACAAGCACAAGTGTGGAGAGTGGTTTTCCACACCAGCACATGTGCGAAAAGTGGTTTTGAAACACCAACACAAGTGAGACAAGTGGTTTTGCAACACCAAGTGTGGAAACATAAAACCACTTTCCACACACAAGTGCAAAAAGTGGTTTTGCAACACTAACACAAGTGCGAAAAGTGGTTTTGCAATACTAACACAAGTGCAAAAAGTGGTTTTGCAACACTAACACAAGTGCGAAAAGTGGTTTTGCAATACTTACACATGTGTGAAAAGTGGTTTTCAATGCCAGCACAAGTGTGTAAAGTGGTTTTGCAACACTAACCCAAGTGCGGAAAGCGGTTTTCCACACCAACAATTGTGGGTAAAGTGGTTTTCAATGCCAGCACAAGTGCGAAAATTGGTTTTGAAACACCAACAAAAGTGAGACAAGTGGTTTTGCAACACTAACACAAGTGCAAAAAGTGGTCTTGCAACACTAACACAAGTGCAAAAAGTGATTTTCCACACTAGCACAAGTGCAAAAAGTGGTTTTTCAACACTAACACAAGTGCGAAAAGTGGTTTTTCAACACTAACACAAGTGCGAAAAGTGGTTTTTCCACACTAATACAAGTGCGAAAGTGGTTTCCTGCACCAAGACAAGTGCGAAAAGTGGTTTTTCAACACTAACACAAGTGCGAAAAGTGGTTTTTCAACACTATCACAAGTGCAAAAAGTGTTTTTTCCACACTAATACAAGTGCAAAAGTGGTTTCCTGCACCAACCCAAGTGCGAAAAGTGGTTTTTCAACACTAACACAAGTGCGAAAAGTGGTTTTTCAATACTAACACAAGTGCGAAAAATGGTTTTTCAACACTAACACAAGTGCGAAAAGTGGTTTTTCCACACTAATACAAGTGCAAAAGTGGTTTCCTGCACCAACACAAGTGCGAAAGGTGGTTTTTCAACACTAACACAAGTGTGAAAAGTGGTTTTTCAACACTATCACAAGTGCAAAAAGTGTTTTTTCCACACTAACACAAGTGCGAAAAGTGGTTTTTCAACACTAACACAAGTGCGAAAGGTGGTTTTTCCACACTAATACAAGTGCAAAAGTGGTTTCCTGCACCAACACAAGTGCGAAAGGTGGTTTTTCAACACTAACACAAGTGCGAAAAGTGGTTTTTCAACACTAACACTAGTGCGAAAAGTGGTTTTTCAACACTATCACAAGTGCAAAAAGTGTTTTTTCCACACTAATACAAGTGCAAAAGTGGTTTCCTGCACCAACACAAGTGCGAAAAGTGGTTTTTCAACACTAACACAAGTGCGAAAAGTGGTTTTTCAACACTAACACAAGTGCGAAAAGTGGTTTTTCAACACTAATGCAAGTGCGAAAAGTGGTTTTTCCACACTAATACAAGTGCAAAAGTGGTTTCCTGCACCAACACAAGTGCGAAAAGTGGTTTTTCAACACCAACACAAATGCGAAAAGTGATTTTTCAACACTAACACAAGTGCGAAAAGTGGTTTTTCCACACTAATACAAGTGAAAAAGTGGTTTCCTGCACCAACACAAGTGCGAAAAGTGGTTTTTCAACACTAACACAGGTGCGAAAAGTGGTTTTTCAACACTATCACAAGTGCAAAAAGTGTTTTTCCCACACCAATACAAGTGCAAAAGTGGTTTCCTGCAGCAACACAAGTGAGAAAAGTGGTTTTTCAACACTATCACAAATGCAAAAAGTGTTTTTTCCACACTAATACAAGTGCAAAAGTGGTTTCCTGCACCAACACAAGTGCGAAAAGTGGTTTTCAACACCAGCACAAGCACGGAAAGTGGTTTTGCAATACTATCACATGTGTGAAAAGTGGTTTTGAATGCCAGCACAAGTGTGGAAAGTGGTTTTGCAACACCAACACAAGTGCAAAAAGTGGTTTTCAATGCCAGCGCAAGTGCAGAAAGTGGTTCTGCAACATTAGCTCAAGTGCGGAAAGTGGTTCTGCAATACCAGCACATGTGTGAAAAGTGGTTCTCAACGCCAGCATAAGTGTGGAAATTGGTTTTTGCAACACCAACACAAATGCGAATAATGGTTTACAACACTAGCACGAGTGCGGAAAGTGGTTTTCCAACACTAACCCAATTGCGAAAAGTGGTTTTCAACACAAGCACGAGTGCGGAAAGTGGTTTTCAATGCCAGCACACGCGTGGAAATTGGTTTTGCAACACGAAGACAAATACGAATTGTGGTTTTCAACACTTGCGCATGTGCGGAAAGTGGTTTTCAACACAAGCACAAGTGTGGAGAGTGGTTTTCCACACCAGCACATGTGCGAAAAGTGGTTTTGAAACACCAACACAAGTGAGACAAGTGGTTTTGCAACACCAAGTGTGGAAACATAAAACCACTTTCCACACACAAGTGCAAAAAGTGGTTTTGCAACACTAACACAAGTGCGAAAAGTGCTTTTGCAATACTAACACAAGTGCAAAAAGTGGTTTTGCAACACTAACACAAGTGCGAAAAGTGGTTTTGCAATACTTACACATGTGTGAAAAGTGGTTTTCAATGCCAGCACAAGTGTGTAAAGTGGTTTTGCAACACTAACCCAAGTGCGGAAAGCGGTTTTCCACACCAACAATTGTGGGTAAAGTGGTTTTCAATGCCAGCACAAGTGCGAAAATTGGTTTTGAAACACCAACAAAAGTGAGACAAGTGGTTTTGCAACACTAACACAAGTGCAAAAAGTGGTCTTGCAACACTAACACAAGTGCAAAAAGTGATTTTCAACACTAGAACAAGTGCAAAAAGTGGTTTTTCAACACTAACACAAGTGCGAAAAGTGGTTTTTCAACACTAACACAAGTGCAAAAGTGGTTTCCTGCACCAACACAAGGGCGAAAAGTGGTTTTTCAACACTAACACAAGTGCGAAAAGTGGTTTTTCCACACTAATACAAGTGCAAAAGTGGTTTCCTGCACCAACACAAGGGCGAAAAGTGGTTTTTCAACACTAACACAAGTGCGAAAAGTGGTTTTTCAACACTATCACAAGGGCAAAAAGTGTTTTTTCTACACTAATACAAGTGCAAAAGTGGTTTCCTGCACCAACACAAGTGCGAAAAGTGGTTTTTCAACACTAACAAAAGTGCGAAAAGTGGTTTTTCAACACTATCACAAGTGCAAAAAGTGTTTTTTCTACACTAATACAAGTGCAAAAGTGGTTTCCTGCACCAACACAAGTGCGAAAAGTGGTTTTTCAACACTAACACAAGTGCTAAAAGTGGTTTTTCAACACTAACACAAGTGCGAAAAGTGGTTTTTCAACACTAACACAAGTGCGAAAAGTGGTTTTTCCACACTAATACAAGTGCAAAAGTGGTTTCCTGCACCAAGACAAGTGCGAAACGTGGTTTTTCAACACTAACACAAGTGCGAAAAGTGGTTTTTCAACACTATCACAAGTGCAAAAAGTGTTTTTTCCACACTAATACAAGTGCAAAAGTGGTTTCCTGCACTAACACAGGTGCGAAAAGTGGTTTTTCAACACTAACACAAGTGCAAAAAGTGATTTTTAAACACTAACACAAGTGCGAAAAGTGGTTTTTCCACACTAATACAAGTGCAAAAGTGGTTTCCTGCACCAACACAAGTGCGAAAAGTGGTTTTTCCACACTAATACAAGTGCAAAAGTGGTTTCCTGCACCAACACAAGTGTGAAAAGTGGTTTTTCAACACTAACACAAGTGCGAAAAGTGTTTTTTCCACACTAATACAAGTGCAAAAGTGGTTTCCTGCACCAACACAAGTGCGAAAAGTGGTTTTTCAACACTAACACAAGTGCGAAAAGTGGTTTTTCAACACTAACACAAGTGCGAAAGGTGGTTTTTCCACACTAATACAAGTGCAAAAGTGGTTTCCTGCACCAACACAAGTGCGAAAGGTGGTTTTTCAACACTAACACAAGTGCGAAAAGTGGTTTTTCAACACTAACACTAGTGCGAAAAGTGGTTTTTCAACACTATCACAAGTGCAAAAAGTGTTTTTTCCACACTAATACAAGTGCAAAAGTGGTTTCCTGCACCAACACAAGTGCGAAAAGTGGTTTTTCAACACTAACACAAGTGCGAAAAGTGGTTTTTCAACACTATCACAAGTGCAAAAAGTGTTTTTTCCACACGAATACAAGTGCAAAAGTGATTTCCTGCACTAACACAAGTGCGAAATGTGGTTTTCAACACTAACACAAGTGAGAAAAGTGGTTTTTCAACACTATCACAAGTGCAAAAAGTGTTTTTTCCACACTAATACAAGTGCAAAAGTGGTTTCCTGCACCAACACAAGTGCGAAAAGTGGTTTTTCAACACTAACACAAGTGCGAAAAGTGGTTTTTCAACACTAACACAAGTGCGAAAAGTGTTTTTCCACACTACTACAAGTGCGAAAAGTGGTTTCCTGCACCAACACAAGTGCGAAAAGTGGTTTTTCAACACTAACACAAGTGCGAAAAGTGGTTTTTCAACACAAACACAAGTGCGAAAAGTGGTTTTTCAACACGAAGACAAGTGCGAAAAGTGGTTTTTCAACACTATCACAAGTGCAAAAAGTGTTTTTTCCACACTAATACAAGTGCGAAAAGTGGTTTTTCAACACTATCACAAGTGCGAAAAGTGGTTTTTCAACACTAACACAAGTGCGAAAAGTGGTTTTTCAACACTAACACAAGTGCGAAAAGTGGTTTTTCCACACTAATACAAGTGCAAAAGTGGTTTCCTGCACCAACACAAGTGCGAAAAGTGGTTTTTCAACACTAACTCAAGTGCGAAAAGTGGTTTTTCAACACTATCACAAGTGCAAAAAGTGTTTTTTCCACACTAATACAAGTGCAAAAGTGGTTTCCTGCACCAACACAAGTGCGAAAAGTGGTTTTTCAACACTAACACAAGTGCGAAAATTGGTTTATCAACACTAACACAAGTGCGAAAAGTGTTTTTTCCACACTAATACAAGTGCAAAAGTGGTTTCCTGCACCAACACAAGTGCGAAAAGTGGTTTTTCAACACTAACACAAGTGCGAAAAGTGGTTTTTCAACACTATCACAAGGGCAAAAAGTGTTTTTTCTACACTAATACAAGTGCAAAAAGTGTTTTTTCTACACTAATACAAGTGCAAAAGTGGTTTCCTGCACCAACACAAGTGCGAAAAGTGGTTTTTCAACACTAACACAAGTGCGAAAAGTGGTTTTTCAACACTAACACAAGTGCGAAAAGTGGTTTTTCCACACTAATACAAGTGCAAAAGTGGTTTCCTGCACCAACACAAGTGCGAAAAGTGGTTTTTCAACACTAACACAAGTGCGAAAAGTGGTTTTTCAACACTATCACAAGGGCAAAAAGTGTTTTTTCCACACTAATACAAGTGCAAAAGTGGTTTCCTGCACCAACACAAGTGCGAAAAGTGGTTTTTCAACACTAACACAAGTGCGAAAAGTGGTTTTTCAACACTAACACAAGTGCGAAAAGTGGTTTTTCCACACTAATACAAGTGCAAAAGTGGTTTCCTGCACCAACACAAGTGCGAAAAGTGGTTTTTCAACACTAACACAAGTGCGAAAAGTGGTTTTTCAACACTATCACAAGGGCAAAAAGTGTTTTTTCTACACTAATACAAGTGCAAAAGTGGTTTCCTGCACCAACATAAGTGCGAAAAGTGGTTTTTCAACACTAACAAAAGTGCGAAAAGTGGTTTTTCAACACTATCACAAGTGCAAAAAGTGTTTTTTCTACACTAATACAAGTGCAAAAGTGGTTTCCTGCACCAACACAAGTGCGAAAAGTGGTTTTTCAACACTAACACAAGTGCTAAAAGTGGTTTTTCAACACTAACACAAGTGCGAAAAGTGGTTTTTCAACACTAACAAAAGTGCGAAAAGTGGTTTTTCCACACTAATACAAGTGCAAAAGTGGTTTCCTGCACCAAGACAAGTGCGAAACGTGGTTTTTCAACACTAACACAAGTGCGAAAAGTGGTTTTTCAACACTATCACAAGTGCAAAAAGTGTTTTTTCCACACTAATACAAGTGCAAAAGTGGTTTCCTGCACTAACACAGGTGCGAAAAGTGGTTTTTCAACACTAACACAAGTGCAAAAAGTGATTTTTCAACACTAACACAAGTGCGAAAAGTGGTTTTTCCACACTAATACAAGTGCAAAAGTGGTTTCCTGCACCAACACAAGTGCGAAAAGTGGTTTTTCCACACTAATACAAGTGCAAAAGTGGTTTCCTGCACCAACACAAGTGTGAAAAGTGGTTTTTCAACACTAACACAAGTGCGAAAAGTGTTTTTTCCACACTAATACAAGTGCAAAAGTGGTTTCCTGCACCAACACAAGTGCGAAAAGTGGTTTTTCAACACTAACACAAGTGCGAAAAGTGGTTTTTCAACACTAACACAAGTGCGAAAGGTGGTTTTTCCACACTAATACAAGTGCAAAAGTGGTTTCCTGCACCAACACAAGTGCGAAAGGTGGTTTTTCAACACTAACACAAGTGTGAAAAGTGGTTTTTCAACACTATCACAAGTGCAAAAAGTGTTTTTTCCACACTAACACAAGTGCGAAAAGTGGTTTTTCAACACTAACACAAGTGCGAAAGGTGGTTTTTCCACACTAATACAAGTGCAAAAGTGGTTTCCTGCACCAACACAAGTGCGAAAGGTGGTTTTTCAACACTAACACAAGTGCGAAAAGTGGTTTTTCAACACTAACACTAGTGCGAAAAGTGGTTTTTCAACACTATCACAAGTGCAAAAAGTGTTTTTTCCACACTAATACAAGTGCAAAAGTGGTTTCCTGCACCAACACAAGTGCGAAAAGTGGTTTTTCAACACTAACACAAGTGCGAAAAGTGGTTTTTCAACACTAACACAAGTGCGAAAAGTGGTTTTTCAACACTAATGCAAGTGCGAAAAGTGGTTTTTCCACACTAATACAAGTGCAAAAGTGGTTTCCTGCACCAACACAAGTGCGAAAAGTGGTTTTTCAACACCAACACAAATGCGAAAAGTGATTTTTCAACACTAACACAAGTGCGAAAAGTGGTTTTTCCACACTAATACAAGTGAAAAAGTGGTTTCCTGCACCAACACAAGTGCGAAAAGTGGTTTTTCAACACTAACACAGGTGCGAAAAGTGGTTTTTCAACACTATCACAAGTGCAAAAAGTGTTTTTCCCACACCAATACAAGTGCAAAAGTGGTTTCCTGCAGCAACACAAGTGAGAAAAGTGGTTTTTCAACACTATCACAAATGCAAAAAGTGTTTTTTCCACACTAATACAAGTGCAAAAGTGGTTTCCTGCACCAACACAAGTGCGAAAAGTGGTTTTCAACACCAGCACAAGCACGGAAAGTGGTTTTGCAATACTATCACATGTGTGAAAAGTGGTTTTGAATGCCAGCACAAGTGTGGAAAGTGGTTTTGCAACACCAACACAAGTGCAAAAAGTGGTTTTCAATGCCAGCGCAAGTGCAGAAAGTGGTTCTGCAACATTAGCTCAAGTGCGGAAAGTGGTTCTGCAATACCAGCACATGTGTGAAAAGTGGTTCTCAACGCCAGCATAAGTGTGGAAATTGGTTTTTGCAACACCAACACAAATGCGAATAATGGTTTACAACACTAGCACGAGTGCGGAAAGTGGTTTTCCAACACTAACCCAATTGCGAAAAGTGGTTTTCAACACAAGCACGAGTGCGGAAAGTGGTTTTCAATGCCAGCACACGCGTGGAAATTGGTTTTGCAACACGAAGACAAATACGAATTGTGGTTTTCAACACTTGCGCATGTGCGGAAAGTGGTTTTCAACACAAGCACAAGTGTGGAGAGTGGTTTTCCACACCAGCACATGTGCGAAAAGTGGTTTTGAAACACCAACACAAGTGAGACAAGTGGTTTTGCAACACCAAGTGTGGAAACATAAAACCACTTTCCACACACAAGTGCAAAAAGTGGTTTTGCAACACTAACACAAGTGCGAAAAGTGCTTTTGCAATACTAACACAAGTGCAAAAAGTGGTTTTGCAACACTAACACAAGTGCGAAAAGTGGTTTTGCAATACTTACACATGTGTGAAAAGTGGTTTTCAATGCCAGCACAAGTGTGTAAAGTGGTTTTGCAACACTAACCCAAGTGCGGAAAGCGGTTTTCCACACCAACAATTGTGGGTAAAGTGGTTTTCAATGCCAGCACAAGTGCGAAAATTGGTTTTGAAACACCAACAAAAGTGAGACAAGTGGTTTTGCAACACTAACACAAGTGCAAAAAGTGGTCTTGCAACACTAACACAAGTGCAAAAAGTGATTTTCAACACTAGAACAAGTGCAAAAAGTGGTTTTTCAACACTAACACAAGTGCGAAAAGTGGTTTTTCAACACTAACACAAGTGCAAAAGTGGTTTCCTGCACCAACACAAGGGCGAAAAGTGGTTTTTCAACACTAACACAAGTGCGAAAAGTGGTTTTTCCACACTAATACAAGTGCAAAAGTGGTTTCCTGCACCAACACAAGGGCGAAAAGTGGTTTTTCAACACTAACACAAGTGCGAAAAGTGGTTTTTCAACACTATCACAAGGGCAAAAAGTGTTTTTTCTACACTAATACAAGTGCAAAAGTGGTTTCCTGCACCAACACAAGTGCGAAAAGTGGTTTTTCAACACTAACAAAAGTGCGAAAAGTGGTTTTTCAACACTATCACAAGTGCAAAAAGTGTTTTTTCTACACTAATACAAGTGCAAAAGTGGTTTCCTGCACCAACACAAGTGCGAAAAGTGGTTTTTCAACACTAACACAAGTGCTAAAAGTGGTTTTTCAACACTAACACAAGTGCGAAAAGTGGTTTTTCAACACTAACACAAGTGCGAAAAGTGGTTTTTCCACACTAATACAAGTGCAAAAGTGGTTTCCTGCACCAAGACAAGTGCGAAACGTGGTTTTTCAACACTAACACAAGTGCGAAAAGTGGTTTTTCAACACTATCACAAGTGCAAAAAGTGTTTTTTCCACACTAATACAAGTGCAAAAGTGGTTTCCTGCACTAACACAGGTGCGAAAAGTGGTTTTTCAACACTAACACAAGTGCAAAAAGTGATTTTTAAACACTAACACAAGTGCGAAAAGTGGTTTTTCCACACTAATACAAGTGCAAAAGTGGTTTCCTGCACCAACACAAGTGCGAAAAGTGGTTTTTCCACACTAATACAAGTGCAAAAGTGGTTTCCTGCACCAACACAAGTGTGAAAAGTGGTTTTTCAACACTAACACAAGTGCGAAAAGTGTTTTTTCCACACTAATACAAGTGCAAAAGTGGTTTCCTGCACCAACACAAGTGCGAAAAGTGGTTTTTCAACACTAACACAAGTGCGAAAAGTGGTTTTTCAACACTAACACAAGTGCGAAAGGTGGTTTTTCCACACTAATACAAGTGCAAAAGTGGTTTCCTGCACCAACACAAGTGCGAAAGGTGGTTTTTCAACACTAACACAAGTGCGAAAAGTGGTTTTTCAACACTAACACTAGTGCGAAAAGTGGTTTTTCAACACTATCACAAGTGCAAAAAGTGTTTTTTCCACACTAATACAAGTGCAAAAGTGGTTTCCTGCACCAACACAAGTGCGAAAAGTGGTTTTTCAACACTAACACAAGTGCGAAAAGTGGTTTTTCAACACTATCACAAGTGCAAAAAGTGTTTTTTCCACACGAATACAAGTGCAAAAGTGATTTCCTGCACTAACACAAGTGCGAAATGTGGTTTTCAACACTAACACAAGTGAGAAAAGTGGTTTTTCAACACTATCACAAGTGCAAAAAGTGTTTTTTCCACACTAATACAAGTGCAAAAGTGGTTTCCTGCACCAACACAAGTGCGAAAAGTGGTTTTTCAACACTAACACAAGTGCGAAAAGTGGTTTTTCAACACTAACACAAGTGCGAAAAGTGTTTTTCCACACTACTACAAGTGCGAAAAGTGGTTTCCTGCACCAACACAAGTGCGAAAAGTGGTTTTTCAACACTAACACAAGTGCGAAAAGTGGTTTTTCAACACAAACACAAGTGCGAAAAGTGGTTTTTCAACACGAAGACAAGTGCGAAAAGTGGTTTTTCAACACTATCACAAGTGCAAAAAGTGTTTTTTCCACACTAATACAAGTGCGAAAAGTGGTTTTTCAACACTATCACAAGTGCGAAAAGTGGTTTTTCAACACTAACACAAGTGCGAAAAGTGGTTTTTCAACACTAACACAAGTGCGAAAAGTGGTTTTTCCACACTAATACAAGTGCAAAAGTGGTTTCCTGCACCAACACAAGTGCGAAAAGTGGTTTTTCAACACTAACTCAAGTGCGAAAAGTGGTTTTTCAACACTATCACAAGTGCAAAAAGTGTTTTTTCCACACTAATACAAGTGCAAAAGTGGTTTCCTGCACCAACACAAGTGCGAAAAGTGGTTTTTCAACACTAACACAAGTGCGAAAATTGGTTTATCAACACTAACACAAGTGCGAAAAGTGTTTTTTCCACACTAATACAAGTGCAAAAGTGGTTTCCTGCACCAACACAAGTGCGAAAAGTGGTTTTTCAACACTAACACAAGTGCGAAAAGTGGTTTTTCAACACTATCACAAGGGCAAAAAGTGTTTTTTCTACACTAATACAAGTGCAAAAAGTGTTTTTTCTACACTAATACAAGTGCAAAAGTGGTTTCCTGCACCAACACAAGTGCGAAAAGTGGTTTTTCAACACTAACACAAGTGCGAAAAGTGGTTTTTCAACACTAACACAAGTGCGAAAAGTGGTTTTTCCACACTAATACAAGTGCAAAAGTGGTTTCCTGCACCAACACAAGTGCGAAAAGTGGTTTTTCAACACTAACACAAGTGCGAAAAGTGGTTTTTCAACACTATCACAAGGGCAAAAAGTGTTTTTTCCACACTAATACAAGTGCAAAAGTGGTTTCCTGCACCAACACAAGTGCGAAAAGTGGTTTTTCAACACTAACACAAGTGCGAAAAGTGGTTTTTCAACACTAACACAAGTGCGAAAAGTGGTTTTTCCACACTAATACAAGTGCAAAAGTGGTTTCCTGCACCAACACAAGTGCGAAAAGTGGTTTTTCAACACTAACACAAGTGCGAAAAGTGGTTTTTCAACACTATCACAAGGGCAAAAAGTGTTTTTTCTACACTAATACAAGTGCAAAAGTGGTTTCCTGCACCAACATAAGTGCGAAAAGTGGTTTTTCAACACTAACAAAAGTGCGAAAAGTGGTTTTTCAACACTATCACAAGTGCAAAAAGTGTTTTTTCTACACTAATACAAGTGCAAAAGTGGTTTCCTGCACCAACACAAGTGCGAAAAGTGGTTTTTCAACACTAACACAAGTGCTAAAAGTGGTTTTTCAACACTAACACAAGTGCGAAAAGTGGTTTTTCAACACTAACA
The DNA here is from genome assembly GCF_964187855.1 of Myxine glutinosa. Lineage (NCBI taxonomy): Eukaryota > Metazoa > Chordata > Myxini > Myxiniformes > Myxinidae > Myxine > Myxine glutinosa. Next base: position 176,709,262 of record NC_136261.1, read on the forward strand.
AAAGTGCGAAAAGTGGTTTTTCCACACTAATACAAGTGCAAAAGTGGTTTCCTGCACCAAGACAAGTGCGAAACGTGGTTTTTCAACACTAACACAAGTGCGAAAAGTGGTTTTTCAACACTATCACAAGTGCAAAAAGTGTTTTTTCCACACTAATACAAGTGCAAAAGTGGTTTCCTGCACTAACACAGGTGCGAAAAGTGGTTTTTCAACACTAACACAAGTGCAAAAAGTGATTTTTCAACACTAACACAAGTGCGAAAAGTGGTTTTTCCACACTAATACAAGTGCAAAAGTGGTTTCCTGCACCAACACAAGTGCGAAAAGTGGTTTTTCCACACTAATACAAGTGCAAAAGTGGTTTCCTGCACCAACACAAGTGTGAAAAGTGGTTTTTCAACACTAACACAAGTGCGAAAAGTGTTTTTTCCACACTAATACAAGTGCAAAAGTGGTTTCCTGCACCAACACAAGTGCGAAAAGTGGTTTTTCAACACTAACACAAGTGCGAAAAGTGGTTTTTCAACACTAACACAAGTGCGAAAGGTGGTTTTTCCACACTAATACAAGTGCAAAAGTGGTTTCCTGCACCAACACAAGTGCGAAAGGTGGTTTTTCAACACTAACACAAGTGCGAAAAGTGGTTTTTCAACACTAACACTAGTGCGAAAAGTGGTTTTTCAACACTATCACAAGTGCAAAAAGTGTTTTTTCCACACTAATACAAGTGCAAAAGTGGTTTCTTGCACCAACACAAGTGCGAAAAGTGGTTTTTCAACACTAACACAAGTGCGAAAAGTGGTTTTTCAACACTAACACAAGTGCGAAAAGTGGTTTTTCAACACTAATGCAAGTGCGAAAAGTGGTTTTTCCACACTAATACAAGTGCAAAAGTGGTTTCCTGCACCAACACAAGTGCGAAAAGTGGTTTTTCAACACCAACACAAGTGCGAAAGTGATTTTTCCACACTAATACAAGTGCAAAAGTGGTTTCCTGCACCAACACAAGTGCGAAAAGTGGTTTTTCAACACTAACACAGGTGCGAAAAGTGGTTTTTCAACACTATCACAAGTGCAAAAGGTGTTTTTCCCACACCAATACAAGTGCAAAAGTGGTTTCCTGCACCAACACAAGTGAGAAAAGTGGTTTTTCAACACTATCACAAATGCAAAAAGTGTTTTTTCCACACTAATACAAGTGCAAAAGTGGTTTCCTGCACCAACACAAGTGCGAAAAGTGGTTTTCAACACCAGCACAAGCACGGAAAGTGGTTTTGCAATACTAGCACATGTGTGAAAAGTGGTTTTGAATGCCAGCACAAGTGTGGAAAGTGGTTTTGCAACACCAACACAAGTGCAAAAAGTGGTTTTCAATGCCAGCGCAAGTGCAGAAAGTGGTTCTGCAACATTAGCTCAAGTGCGGAAAGTGGTTCTGCAATACCAGCACATGTGTGAAAAGTGGTTCTCAACGCCAGCATAAGTGTGGAAATTGGTTTTTGCAACACCAACACAAATGCGAATAATGGTTTACAACACTAGCACGAGTGCGGAAAGTGGTTTTCCAACACTAACCCAATTGCGAAAAGTGGTTTTCAACACAAGCACGAGTGCGGAAAGTGGTTTTCAATGCCAGCACACGCGTGGAAATTGGTTTTGCAACACGAAGACAAATGCGAATTGTGGTTTTCAACACTTGCGCATGTGCGGAAAGTGGTTTTCAACACAAGCACAAGTGTGGAGAGTGGTTTTCCACACCAGCACATGTGCGAAAAGTGGTTTTGAAACACCAACACAAGTGAGACAAGTGGTTTTGCAACACCAAGTGTGGAAACATAAAACCACTTTCCACACACAAGTGCAAAAAGTGGTTTTGCAACACTAACACAAGTGCGAAAAGTGGTTTTGCAATACTAACACAAGTGCAAAAAGTGGTTTTGCAACACTAACACAAGTGCGAAAAGTGGTTTTGCAATACTTACACATGTGTGAAAAGTGGTTTTCAATGCCAGCACAAGTGTGTAAAGTGGTTTTGCAACACTAACCCAAGTGCGGAAAGCGGTTTTCCACACCAACAATTGTGGGTAAAGTGGTTTTCAATGCCAGCACAAGTGCGAAAATTGGTTTTGAAACACCAACAAAAGTGAGACAAGTGGTTTTGCAACACTAACACAAGTGCAAAAAGTGGTCTTGCAACACTAACACAAGTGCAAAAAGTGATTTTCAACACTAGCACAAGTGCAAAAAGTGGTTTTTCAACACTAACACAAGTGCGAAAAGTGGTTTTTCAACACTAACACAAGTGCGAAAAGTGGTTTTTCCACACTAATACAAGTGCGAAAGTGGTTTCCTGCACCAAGACAAGTGCGAAAAGTGGTTTTTCAACACTAACACAAGTGCGAAAAGTGGTTTTTCAACACTATCACAAGTGCAAAAAGTGTTTTTTCCACACTAATACAAGTGCAAAAGTGGTTTCCTGCACCAACCCAAGTGCGAAAAGTGGTTTTTCAACACTAACACAAGTGCGAAAAGTGGTTTTTCAATACTAACACAAGTGCGAAAAATGGTTTTTCAACACTAACACAAGTGCGAAAAGTGGTTTTTCCACACTAATACAAGTGCAAAAGTGGTTTCCTGCACCAACACAAGTGCGAAAGGTGGTTTTTCAACACTAACACAAGTGTGAAAAGTGGTTTTTCAACACTATCACAAGTGCAAAAAGTGTTTTTTCCACACTAACACAAGTGCGAAAAGTGGTTTTTCAACACTAACACAAGTGCGAAAGGTGGTTTTTCCACACTAATACAAGTGCAAAAGTGGTTTCCTGCACCAACACAAGTGCGAAAGGTGGTTTTTCAACACTAACACAAGTGCGAAAAGTGGTTTTTCAACACTAACACTAGTGCGAAAAGTGGTTTTTCAACACTATCACAAGTGCAAAAAGTGTTTTTTCCACACTAATACAAGTGCAAAAGTGGTTTCCTGCACCAACACAAGTGCGAAAAGTGGTTTTTCAACACTAACACAAGTGCGAAAAGTGGTTTTTCAACACTAACACAAGTGCGAAAAGTGGTTTTTCAACACTAACGCAAGTGCGAAAAGTGGTTTTTCCACACTAATACAAGTGCAAAAGTGGTTTCCTGCACCAACACAAGTGCGAAAAGTGGTTTTTCAACACCAACACAAATGCGAAAAGTGATTTTTCAACACTAACACAAGTGCGAAAAGTGGTTTTTCCACACTAATACAAGTGAAAAAGTGGTTTCCTGCACCAACACAAGTGCGAAAAGTGGTTTTTCAACACTAACACAGGTGCGAAAAGTGGTTTTTCAACACTATCACAAGTGCAAAAAGTGTTTTTCCCACACCAATACAAGTGCAAAAGTGGTTTCCTGCAGCAACACAAGTGAGAAAAGTGGTTTTTCAACACTATCACAAATGCAAAAAGTGTTTTTTCCACACTAATACAAGTGCAAAAGTGGTTTCCTGCACCAACACAAGTGCGAAAAGTGGTTTTCAACACCAGCACAAGCACGGAAAGTGGTTTTGCAATACTATCACATGTGTGAAAAGTGGTTTTGAATGCCAGCACAAGTGTGGAAAGTGGTTTTGCAACACCAACACAAGTGCAAAAAGTGGTTTTCAATGCCAGCGCAAGTGCAGAAAGTGGTTCTGCAACATTAGCTCAAGTGCGGAAAGTGGTTCTGCAATACCAGCACATGTGTGAAAAGTGGTTCTCAACGCCAGCATAAGTGTGGAAATTGGTTTTTGCAACACCAACACAAATGCGAATAATGGTTTACAACACTAGCACGAGTGCGGAAAGTGGTTTTCCAACACTAACCCAATTGCGAAAAGTGGTTTTCAACACAAGCACGAGTGCGGAAAGTGGTTTTCAATGCCAGCACACGCGTGGAAATTGGTTTTGCAACACGAAGACAAATGCGAATTGTGGTTTTCAACACTTGCGCATGTGCGGAAAGTGGTTTTCAACACAAGCACAAGTGTGGAGAGTGGTTTTCCACACCAGCACATGTGCGAAAAGTGGTTTTGAAACACCAACACAAGTGAGACAAGTGGTTTTGCAACACCAAGTGTGGAAACATAAAACCACTTTCCACACACAAGTGCAAAAAGTGGTTTTGCAACACTAACACAAGTGCGAAAAGTGCTTTTGCAATACTAACACAAGTGCAAAAAGTGGTTTTGCAACACTAACACAAGTGCGAAAAGTGGTTTTGCAATACTTACACATGTGTGAAAAGTGGTTTTCAATGCCAGCACAAGTGTGTAAAGTGGTTTTGCAACACTAACCCAAGTGCGGAAAGCGGTTTTCCACACCAACAATTGTGGGTAAAGTGGTTTTCAATGCCAGCACAAGTGCGAAAATTGATTTTGAAACACCAACAAAAGTGAGACAAGTGGTTTTGCAACACTAACACAAGTGCAAAAAGTGGTCTTGCAACACTAACACAAGTGCAAAAAGTGATTTTCAACACTAGAACAAGTGCAAAAAGTGGTTTTTCAACACTAACACAAGTGCGAAAAGTGGTTTTTCAACACTAACACAAGTGCGAAAAGTGGTTTTTCCACACTAATACAAGTGCGAAAGTGGTTTCCTGCACCAAGACAAGTGCGAAAAGTGGTTTTTCAACACTAACACAAGTGCGAAAAGTGGTTTTTCAACACTATCACAAGTGCAAAAAGTGTTTTTTCCACACTAATAAAAGTGCAAAAGTGGTTTCCTGCACCAACCCAAGTGCGAAAAGTGGTTTTTCAACACTAACACAAGTGCGAAAAGTGGTTTTTCAATACTAACACAAGTGCGAAAAATGGTTTTTCAACACTAACACAAGTGCGAAAAGTGGTTTTTCCACACTAATACAAGTGCAAAAGTGGTTTCCTGCACCAACACAAGTGCGAAAGGTGGTTTTTCAACACTAACACAAGTGTGAAAAGTGGTTTTTCAACACTATCACAAGTGCAAAAAGTGTTTTTTCCACACTAATACAAGTGCGAAAAGTGGTTTTTCAACACTAACACAAGTGCGAAAGGTGGTTTTTCCACACTAATACAAGTGCAAAAGTGGTTTCCTGCACTAACACAAGTGCGAAAAGTGGTTTTGCAATACTAACACAAGTGCAAAAAGTGGTTTTGCAACACTAACACAAGTGCGAAAAGTGGTTTTGCAATACTTACACATGTGTGAAAAGTGGTTTTCAATGCCAGCACAAGTGTGTAAAGTGGTTTTGCAACACTAACCCAAGTGCGGAAAGCGGTTTTCCACACCAACAATTGTGGGTAAAGTGGTTTTCAATGCCAGCACAAGTGCGAAAATTGGTTTTGAAACACCAACAAAAGTGAGACAAGTGGTTTTGCAACACTAACACAAGTGCAAAAAGTGGTCTTGCAACACTAACACAAGTGCAAAAAGTGATTTTCAACACTAGCACAAGTGCAAAAAGTGGTTTTTCAACACTAACACAAGTGCGAAAAGTGGTTTTTCAACACTAACACAAGTGCGAAAAGTGGTTTTTCCACACTAATACAAGTGCGAAAGTGGTTTCCTGCACCAAGACAAGTGCGAAAATTGGTTTTGAAACACCAACAAAAGTGAGACAAGTGGTTTTGCAACACTAACACAAGTGCAAAAAGTGGTCTTGCAACACTAACACAAGTGCAAAAAGTGATTTTCAACACTAGAACAAGTGCAAAAAGTGGTTTTTCAACACTAACACAAGTGCGAAAAGTGGTTTTTCAACACTAACACAAGTGCGAAAAGTGGTTTTTCCACACTAATACAAGTGCGAAAGTGGTTTCCTGCACCAAGACAAGTGCGAAAAGTGGTTTTTCAACACTAACACAAGTGCGAAAAGTGGTTTTTCAACACTATCACAAGTGCAAAAAGTGTTTTTTCCACACTAATAAAAGTGCAAAAGTGGTTTCCTGCACCAACCCAAGTGCGAAAAGTGGTTTTTCAACACTAACACAAGTGCGAAAAGTGGTTTTTCAATACTAACACAAGTGCGAAAAATGGTTTTTCAACACTAACACAAGTGCGAAAAGTGGTTTTCCACACTAATACAAGTGCAAAAGTGGTTTCCTGCACCAACACAAGTGCGAAAGGTGGTTTTTCAACACTAACACAAGTGTGAAAAGTGGTTTTTCAACACTATCACAAGTGCAAAAAGTGTTTTTTCCACACTAATACAAGTGCGAAAAGTGGTTTTTCAACACTAACACAAGTGCGAAAGGTGGTTTTTCCACACTAATACAAGTGCAAAAGTGGTTTCCTGCACTAACACAAGTGCGAAAAGTGGTTTTGCAATACTAACACAAGTGCAAAAAGTGGTTTTGCAACACTAACACAAGTGCGAAAAGTGGTTTTGCAATACTTACACATGTGTGAAAAGTGGTTTTCAATGCCAGCACAAGTGTGTAAAGTGGTTTTGCAACACTAACCCAAGTGCGGAAAGCGGTTTTCCACACCAACAATTGTGGGTAAAGTGGTTTTCAATGCCAGCACAAGTGCGAAAATTGGTTTTGAAACACCAACAAAAGTGAGACAAGTGGTTTTGCAACACTAACACAAGTGCAAAAAGTGGTCTTGCAACACTAACACAAGTGCAAAAAGTGATTTTCAACACTAGCACAAGTGCAAAAAGTGGTTTTTCAACACTAACACAAGTGCGAAAAGTGGTTTTTCAACACTAACACAAGTGCGAAAAGTGGTTTTTCCACACTAATACAAGTGCGAAAGTGGTTTCCTGCACCAAGACAAGTGCGAAAAGTGGTTTTTCAACACTAACACAAGTGCGAAAAGTGGTTTTTCAACACTATCACAAGTGCAAAAAGTGTTTTTTCCACACTAATACAAGTGCAAAAGTGGTTTCCTGCACCAACCCAAGTGCGAAAAGTGGTTTTTCAACACTAACACAAGTGCGAAAAGTGGTTTTTCAATACTAACACAAGTGCGAAAAATGGTTTTTCAACACTAACACAAGTGCGAAAAGTGGTTTTTCCACACTAATACAAGTGCAAAAGTGGTTTCCTGCACCAACACAAGTGCGAAAGGTGGTTTTTCAACACTAACACAAGTGTGAAAAGTGGTTTTTCAACACTATCACAAGTGCAAAAAGTGTTTTTTCCACACTAACACAAGTGCGAAAAGTGGTTTTTCAACACTAACACAAGTGCGAAAGGTGGTTTTTCCACACTAATACAAGTGCAAAAGTGGTTTCCTGCACCAACACAAGTGCGAAAGGTGGTTTTTCAACACTAACACAAGTGCGAAAAGTGGTTTTTCAACACTAACACTAGTGCGAAAAGTGGTTTTTCAACACTATCACAAGTGCAAAAAGTGTTTTTTCCACACTAATACAAGTGCAAAAGTGGTTTCCTGCACCAACACAAGTGCGAAAAGTGGTTTTTCAACACTAACACAAGTGCGAAAAGTGGTTTTTCAACACTAACACAAGTGCGAAAAGTGGTTTTTCAACACTAATGCAAGTGCGAAAAGTGGTTTTTCCACACTAATACAAGTGCAAAAGTGGTTTCCTGCACCAACACAAGTGCGAAAAGTGGTTTTTCAACACCAACACAAATGCGAAAAGTGATTTTTCAACACTAACACAAGTGCGAAAAGTGGTTTTTCCACACTAATACAAGTGAAAAAGTGGTTTCCTGCACCAACACAAGTGCGAAAAGTGGTTTTTCAACACTAACACAGGTGCGAAAAGTGGTTTTTCAACACTATCACAAGTGCAAAAAGTGTTTTTCCCACACCAATACAAGTGCAAAAGTGGTTTCCTGCAGCAACACAAGTGAGAAAAGTGGTTTTTCAACACTATCACAAATGCAAAAAGTGTTTTTTCCACACTAATACAAGTGCAAAAGTGGTTTCCTGCACCAACACAAGTGCGAAAAGTGGTTTTCAACACCAGCACAAGCACGGAAAGTGGTTTTGCAATACTATCACATGTGTGAAAAGTGGTTTTGAATGCCAGCACAAGTGTGGAAAGTGGTTTTGCAACACCAACACAAGTGCAAAAAGTGGTTTTCAATGCCAGCGCAAGTGCAGAAAGTGGTTCTGCAACATTAGCTCAAGTGCGGAAAGTGGTTCTGCAATACCAGCACATGTGTGAAAAGTGGTTCTCAACGCCAGCATAAGTGTGGAAATTGGTTTTTGCAACACCAACACAAATGCGAATAATGGTTTACAACACTAGCACGAGTGCGGAAAGTGGTTTTCCAACACTAACCCAATTGCGAAAAGTGGTTTTCAACACAAGCACGAGTGCGGAAAGTGGTTTTCAATGCCAGCACACGCGTGGAAATTGGTTTTGCAACACGAAGACAAATGCGAATTGTGGTTTTCAACACTTGCGCATGTGCGGAAAGTGGTTTTCAACACAAGCACAAGTGTGGAGAGTGGTTTTCCACACCAGCACATGTGCGAAAAGTGGTTTTGAAACACCAACACAAGTGAGACAAGTGGTTTTGCAACACCAAGTGTGGAAACATAAAACCACTTTCCACACACAAGTGCAAAAAGTGGTTTTGCAACACTAACACAAGTGCGAAAAGTGCTTTTGCAATACTAACACAAGTGCAAAAAGTGGTTTTGCAACACTAACACAAGTGCGAAAAGTGGTTTTGCAATACTTACACATGTGTGAAAAGTGGTTTTCAATGCCAGCACAAGTGTGTAAAGTGGTTTTGCAACACTAACCCAAGTGCGGAAAGCAGTTTTCCACACCAACAATTGTGGGTAAAGTGGTTTTCAATGCCAGCACAAGTGCGAAAATTGGTTTTGAAACACCAACAAAAGTGAGACAAGTGGTTTTGCAACACTAACACAAGTGCAAAAAGTGGTCTTGCAACACTAACACAAGTGCAAAAAGTGATTTTCAACACTAGAACAAGTGCAAAAAGTGGTTTTTCACCACTAACACAAGTGCGAAAAGTGGTTTTTCAACACTAACACAAGTGCGAAAAGTGGTTTTTCCACACTAATACAAGTGCGAAAGTGGTTTCCTGCACCAAGACAAGTGCGAAAAGTGGTTTTTCAACACTAACACAAGTGCGAAAAGTGGTTTTTCAACACTATCACAAGTGCAAAAAGTGTTTTTTCCACACTAATAAAAGTGCAAAAGTGGTTTCCTGCACCAACCCAAGTGCGAAAAGTGGTTTTTCAACACTAACACAAGTGCGAAAAGTGGTTTTTCAATACTAACACAAGTGCGAAAAATGGTTTTTCAACACTAACACAAGTGCGAAAAGTGGTTTTTTCACACTAATACAAGTGCAAAAGTGGTTTCCTGCACCAACACAAGTGCGAAAGGTGGTTTTTCAACACTAACACAAGTGTGAAAAGTGGTTTTTCAACACTATCACAAGTGCAAAAAGTGTTTTTTCCACACTAATACAAGTGCGAAAAGTGGTTTTTCAACACCAACACAAGTGCGAAAGGTGGTTTTTCCACACTAATACAAGTGCAAAAGTGGTTTCCTGCACCAACACAAGTGCGAAAGGTGGTTTTTCAACACTAACACAAGTGCGAAAAGTGGTTTTTCAACACTAACACTAGTGCGAAAAGTGGTTTTTCAACACTATCACAAGTGCAAAAAGTGTTTTTTCCACACTAATACAAGTGCAAAAGTGGTTTCCTGCACCAACACAAGTGCGAAAAGTGGTTTTTCAACACTAACACAAGTGCGAAAAGTGGTTTTTCAACACTAACACAAGTGCGAAAAGTGGTTTTTCAACACTAATGCAAGTGCGAAAAGTGGTTTTTCCACACTAATACAAGTGCAAAAGTGGTTTCCTGCACCAACACAAGTGCGAAAAGTGGTTTTTCAACACCAACACAAGTGCGAAAAGTGATTTTTCAACACTAACACAGGTGCGAAAAGTGGTTTTTCAACACTATCACAAGTGCAAAAAGTGTTTTTCCCACACCAATACAAGTGCAAAAGTGGTTTCCTGCAGCAACACAAGTGAGCAAAGTGGTTTTTCAACACTATCACAAATGCAAAAAGTGTTTTTTCCACACTAATACAAGTGCAAAAGTGGTTTCCTGCACCAACACAAGTGCGAAAAGTGGTTTTCAACACCAGCACAAGCACGGAAAGTGGTTTTGCAATACTAGCACATGTGTGAAAAGTGGTTTTGAATGCCAGCACAAGTGTGGAAAGTGGTTTTGCAACACCAACACAAGTGCAAAAAGTGGTTTTCAATGCCAGCGCAAGTGCAGAAAGTGGTTCTGCAACATTAGCTCAAGTGCGGAAAGTGGTTCTGCAATACCAGCACATGTGTGAAAAGTGGTTCTCAACGCCAGCATAAGTGTGGAAATTGGTTTTTGCAACACCAACACAAATGCGAATAATGGTTTACAACACTAGCAAGAGTGCGGAAAGTGGTTTTCCAACACTAACCCAATTGCGAAAAGTGGTTTTCAACACAAGCACGAGTGCGGAAAGTGGTTTTCAATGCCAGCACACGCGTGGAAATTGGTTTTGCAACACGAAGACAAATGCGAATTGTGGTTTTCAACACTTGCGCATGTGCGGAAAGTGGTTTTCAACACAAGCACAAGTGTGGAGAGTGGTTTTCCACACCAGCACATGTGCGAAAAGTGGTTTTGAAACACCAACACAAGTGAGACAAGTGGTTTTGCAACACCAAGTGTGGAAACATAAAACCACTTTCCACACACAAGTGCAAAAAGTGGTTTTGCAACACTAACACAAGTGCGAAAAGTGCTTTTGCAATACTAACACAAGTGCAAAAAGTGGTTTTGCAACACTAACACAAGTGCGAAAAGTGGTTTTGCAATACTTACACATGTGTGAAAAGTGGTTTTCAATGCCAGCACAAGTGTGTAAAGTGGTTTTGCAACACTAACCCAAGTGCGGAAAGCGGTTTTCCACACCAACAATTGTGGGTAAAGTGGTTTTCAATGCCAGCACAAGTGCGAAAATTGGTTTTGAAACACCAACAAAAGTGAGACAAGTGGTTTTGCAACACTAACACAAGTGCAAAAAGTGGTCTTGCAACACTAACACAAGTGCAAAAAGTGATTTTCAACACTAGCACAAGTGCAAAAAGTGGTTTTTCACCACTAACACAAGTGCGAAAAGTGGTTTTTCAACACTAACACAAGTGCGAAAAGTGGTTTTTCCACACTAATACAAGTGCGAAAGTGGTTTCCTGCACCAAGACAAGTGCGAAAAGTGGTTTTTCAACACTAACACAAGTGCGAAAAGTGGTTTTTCAACACTATCACAAGTGCAAAAAGTGTTTTTTCCACACTAATACAAGTGCAAAAGTGGTTTCCTGCACCAACCCAAGTGCGAAAAGTGGTTTTTCAACACTAACACAAGTGCGAAAAGTGGTTTTTCAATACTAACACAAGTGCGAAAAATGGTTTTTCAACACTAACACAAGTGCGAAAAGTGGTTTTCCCACACTAATACAAGTGCAAAAGTGGTTTCCTGCACCAACACAAGTGCGAAAGGTGGTTTTTCAACACTAACACAAGTGCGAAAAGTGGTTTTTCAACACTATCACAAGTGCAAAAAGTGTTTTTTCTACACTATTACAAGTGCAAAAGTGGTTTCCTGCACCAACACAAGTGCGAAAAGTGGTTTTTCAACACTAACACAAGTGCGAAAAGTGGTTTTTCAACACTATCACAAGTGCAAAAAGTGTTTTTTCCACACTAATACAAGTGCAAAAGTGGTTTCCTGCACCAACACAAGTGCGAAAAGTGGTTTTTCAACACTAACACAAGTGCGAAAAGTGGTTTTTCAACACTAACACAAGTGCGAAAAGTGGTTTTTCAACACTAATACAAGTGCGAAAAGTGGTTTTTCCACACTAATACAAGTGCAAAAGTGGTTTCCTGCACCAACACAAGTGCGAAAGGTGGTTTTTCAACACTAACACAAGTGTGAAAAGTGGTTTTTCAACACTATCACAAGTGCAAAAAGTGTTTTTTCCACACTAATACAAGTGCGAAAAGTGGTTTTTCAACACTAACACAAGTGCGAAAGGTGGTTTTTCCACACTAATACAAGTGCAAAAGTGGTTTCCTGCACCAACACAAGTGCGAAAGGTGGTTTTTCAACACTAACACAAGTGCGAAAAGTGGTTTTTCAACACTAACACTAGTGCGAAAAGTGGTTTTTCAACACTATCACAAGTGCAAAAAGTGTTTTTTCCACACTAATACAAGTGCAAAAGTGGTTTCCTGCACCAACACAAGTGCGAAAAGTGGTTTTTCAACACTAACACAAGTGCGAAAAGTGGTTTTTCAACACTAACACAAGTGCGAAAAGTGGTTTTTCAACACTAATGCAAGTGCGAAAAGTGGTTTTTCCACACTAATACAAGTGCAAAAGTGGTTTCCTGCACCAACACAAGTGCGAAAAGTGGTTTTTCAACACCAACACAAGTGCGAAAAGTGATTTTTCAACACTAACACAGGTGCGAAAAGTGGTTTTTCAACACTATCACAAGTGCAAAAAGTGTTTTTCCCACACCAATACAAGTGCAAAAGTGGTTTCCTGCAGCAACACAAGTGAGCAAAGTGGTTTTTCAACACTATCACAAATGCAAAAAGTGTTTTTTCCACACTAATACAAGTGCAAAAGTGGTTTCCTGCACCAACACAAGTGCGAAAAGTGGTTTTCAACACCAGCACAAGCACGGAAAGTGGTTTTGCAATACTAGCACATGTGTGAAAAGTGGTTTTGAATGCCAGCACAAGTGTGGAAAGTGGTTTTGCAACACCAACACAAGTGCAAAAAGTGGTTTTCAATGCCAGCGCAAGTGCAGAAAGTGGTTCTGCAACATTAGCTCAAGTGCGGAAAGTGGTTCTGCAATACCAGCACATGTGTGAAAAGTGGTTCTCAACGCCAGCATAAGTGTGGAAATTGGTTTTTGCAACACCAACACAAATGCGAATAATGGTTTACAACACTAGCAAGAGTGCGGAAAGTGGTTTTCCAACACTAACCCAATTGCGAAAAGTGGTTTTCAACACAAGCACGAGTGCGGAAAGTGGTTTTCAATGCCAGCACACGCGTGGAAATTGGTTTTGCAACACGAAGACAAATGCGAATTGTGGTTTTCAACACTTGCGCATGTGCGGAAAGTGGTTTTCAACACAAGCACAAGTGTGGAGAGTGGTTTTCCACACCAGCACATGTGCGAAAAGTGGTTTTGAAACACCAACACAAGTGAGACAAGTGGTTTTGCAACACCAAGTGTGGAAACATAAAACCACTTTCCACACACAAGTGCAAAAAGTGGTTTTGCAACACTAACACAAGTGCGAAAAGTGCTTTTGCAATACTAACACAAGTGCAAAAAGTGGTTTTGCAACACTAACACAAGTGCGAAAAGTGGTTTTGCAATACTTACACATGTGTGAAAAGTGGTTTTCAATGCCAGCACAAGTGTGTAAAGTGGTTTTGCAACACTAACCCAAGTGCGGAAAGCGGTTTTCCACACCAACAATTGTGGGTAAAGTGGTTTTCAATGCCAGCACAAGTGCGAAAATTGGTTTTGAAACACCAACAAAAGTGAGACAAGTGGTTTTGCAACACTAACACAAGTGCAAAAAGTGGTCTTGCAACACTAACACAAGTGCAAAAAGTGATTTTCAACACTAGCACAAGTGCAAAAAGTGGTTTTTCAACACTAACACAAGTGCGAAAAGTGGTTTTTCAACACTAACACAAGTGCGAAAAGTGGTTTTTCCACACTAATACAAGTGCGAAAGTGGTTTCCTGCACCAAGACAAGTGCGAAAAGTGGTTTTTCAACACTAACACAAGTGCGAAAAGTGGTTTTTCAACACTATCACAAGTGCAAAAAGTGTTTTTTCCACACTAATACAAGTGCAAAAGTGGTTTCCTGCACCAACCCAAGTGCGAAAAGTGGTTTTTCAACACTAACACAAGTGCGAAAAGTGGTTTTTCAATACTAACACAAGTGCGAAAAATGGTTTTTCAACACTAACACAAGTGCGAAAAGTGGTTTTCCCACACTAATACAAGTGCAAAAGTGGTTTCCTGCACCAACACAAGTGCGAAAGGTGGTTTTTCAACACTAACACAAGTGCGAAAAGTGGTTTTTCAACACTATCACAAGTGCAAAAAGTGTTTTTTCTACACTATTACAAGTGCAAAAGTGGTTTCCTGCACCAACACAAGTGCGAAAAGTGGTTTTTCAACACTAACACAAGTGCGAAAAGTGGTTTTTCAACACTATCACAAGTGCAAAAAGTGTTTTTTCCACACTAATACAAGTGCAAAAGTGGTTTCCTGCACCAACACAAGTGCGAAAAGTGGTTTTTCAACACTAACACAAGTGCGAAAAGTGGTTTTTCAACACTAACACAAGTGCGAAAAGTGGTTTTTCAACACTAATACAAGTGCGAAAAGTGGTTTTTCCACACTAATACAAGTGCAAAAGTGGTTTCCTGCACCAACACAAGTGCGAAAAGTGGTTTTTCAACACCAACACAAGTGCGAAAAGTGGTTTTTCAACACTAACATAAGTGCGAAAAGTGGTTTTTCCACACTTATACAAGTGCAAAAGTGGTTTCCTGCACCAACACAAGTGCGAAAAGTGGTTTTTCAACACTATCACAAGTGCAAAAATTGTTTTTCCCACACCAATACAAGTGCAAAAGTGGTTTCCTGCACCAACACAAGTGCGAAATGTGGTTTTCAACACGAACACAAGTGAGAAAAGTGGTTTTTCAACACTATCACAAATGCAAAAAGTGTTTTTTCCACACTAATACAAGTGCAAAAGTGGTTTCCTGCACCAACACAAGTGCGAAAAGTGGTTTTCAACACCAGCACAAGCACGGAAAGTGGTTTTGCAATACTAGCACATGTGTGAAAAGTGGTTTTGAATGCCAGCACAAGTGTGGAAAGTGGTTTTGCAACACCAACACAAGTGCAAAAAGTGGTTTTCAATGCCAGCGCAAGTGCAGAAAGTGGTTCTGCAACATTAGCTCAAGTGCGGAAAGTGGTTCTGCAATACCAGCACATGTGTGAAAAGTGGTTCTCAACGCCAGCATAAGTGTGGAAATTGGTTTTTGCAACACCAACACAAATGCGAATAATGGTTTACAACACTAGCACGAGTGCGGAAAGTGGTTTTCCAACACTAACCCAATTGCGAAAAGTGGTTTTCAACACAAGCACGAGTGCGGAAAGTGGTTTTCAATGCCAGCACACGCGTGGAAATTGGTTTTGCAACACGAAGACAAATGCGAATTGTGGTTTTTAACACTTGCGCATGTGCGGAAAGTGGTTTTCAACACAAGCACAAGTGTGGAGAGTGGTTTTCCACACCAGCACATGTGCGAAAAGTGGTTTTGAAACACCAACACAAGTGAGACAAGTGGTTTTGCAACACCAAGTGTGGAAACATAAAACCACTTTCCACACACAAGTGCAAAAAGTGGTTTTGCAACACTAACACAAGTGCGAAAAGTGCTTTTGCAATACTAACACAAGTGCAAAAAGTGGTTTTGCAACACTAACACAAGTGCGAAAAGTGGTTTTGCAATACTTACACATGTGTGAAAAGTGGTTTTCAATGCCAGCACAAGTGTGTAAAGTGGTTTTGCAACACTAACCCAAGTGCGGAAAGCGGTTTTCCACACCAACAATTGTGGGTAAAGTGGTTTTCAATGCCAGCACAAGTGCGAAAATTGGTTTTGAAACACCAACAAAAGTGAGACAAGTGGTTTTGCAACACTAACACAAGTGCAAAAAGTGGTCTTGCAACACTAACACAAGTGCAAAAAGTGATTTTCAACACTAGAACAAGTGCAAAAAGTGGTTTTTCAACACTAACACAAGTGCGAAAAGTGGTTTTTCAACACTAACACAAGTGCGAAAAGTGGTTTTTCCACACTAATACAAGTGCGAAAGTGGTTTCCTGCACCAAGACAAGTGCGAAAAGTGGTTTTTCAACACTAACACAAGTGCGAAAAGTGGTTTTTCAACACTATCACAAGTGCAAAAAGTGTTTTTTCCACACTAATAAAAGTGCAAAAGTGGTTTCCTGCACCAACCCAAGTGCGAAAAGTGGTTTTTCAACACTAACACAAGTGCGAAAAGTGGTTTTTCAATACTAACACAAGTGCGAAAAATGGTTTTTCAACACTAACACAAGTGCGAAAAGTGGTTTTTCCACACTAATACAAGTGCAAAAGTGGTTTCCTGCACCAACACAAGTGCGAAAGGTGGTTTTTCAACACTAACACAAGTGTGAAAAGTGGTTTTTCAACACTATCACAAGTGCAAAAAGTGTTTTTTCCACACTAATACAAGTGCGAAAAGTGGTTTTTCAACACTAACACAAGTGCGAAAGGTGGTTTTTCCACACTAATACAAGTGCAAAAGTGGTTTCCTGCACTAACACAAGTGCGAAAAGTGGTTTTGCAATACTAACACAAGTGCAAAAAGTGGTTTTGCAACACTAACACAAGTGCGAAAAGTGGTTTTGCAATACTTACACATGTGTGAAAAGTGGTTTTCAATGCCAGCACAAGTGTGTAAAGTGGTTTTGCAACACTAACCCAAGTGCGGAAAGCGGTTTTCCACACCAACAATTGTGGGTAAAGTGGTTTTCAATGCCAGCACAAGTGCGAAAATTGGTTTTGAAACACCAACAAAAGTGAGACAAGTGGTTTTGCAACACTAACACAAGTGCAAAAAGTGGTCTTGCAACACTAACACAAGTGCAAAAAGTGATTTTCAACACTAGCACAAGTGCAAAAAGTGGTTTTTCAACACTAACACAAGTGCGAAAAGTGGTTTTTCAACACTAACACAAGTGCGAAAAGTGGTTTTTCCACACTAATACAAGTGCGAAAGTGGTTTCCTGCACCAAGACAAGTGCGAAAATTGGTTTTGAAACACCAACAAAAGTGAGACAAGTGGTTTTGCAACACTAACACAAGTGCAAAAAGTGGTCTTGCAACACTAACACAAGTGCAAAAAGTGATTTTCAACACTAGAACAAGTGCAAAAAGTGGTTTTTCAACACTAACACAAGTGCGAAAAGTGGTTTTTCAACACTAACACAAGTGCGAAAAGTGGTTTTTCCACACTAATACAAGTGCGAAAGTGGTTTCCTGCACCAAGACAAGTGCGAAAAGTGGTTTTTCAACACTAACACAAGTGCGAAAAGTGGTTTTTCAACACTATCACAAGTGCAAAAAGTGTTTTTTCCACACTAATAAAAGTGCAAAAGTGGTTTCCTGCACCAACCCAAGTGCGAAAAGTGGTTTTTCAACACTAACACAAGTGCGAAAAGTGGTTTTTCAATACTAACACAAGTGCGAAAAATGGTTTTTCAACACTAACACAAGTGCGAAAAGTGGTTTTTCCACACTAATACAAGTGCAAAAGTGGTTTCCTGCACCAACACAAGTGCGAAAGGTGGTTTTTCAACACTAACACAAGTGTGAAAAGTGGTTTTTCAACACTATCACAAGTGCAAAAAGTGTTTTTTCCACACTAATACAAGTGCGAAAAGTGGTTTTTCAACACTAACACAAGTGCGAAAGGTGGTTTTTCCACACTAATACAAGTGCAAAAGTGGTTTCCTGCACTAACACAAGTGCGAAAAGTGGTTTTGCAATACTAACACAAGTGCAAAAAGTGGTTTTGCAACACTAACACAAGTGCGAAAAGTGGTTTTGCAATACTTACACATGTGTGAAAAGTGGTTTTCAATGCCAGCACAAGTGTGTAAAGTGGTTTTGCAACACTAACCCAAGTGCGGAAAGCGGTTTTCCACACCAACAATTGTGGGTAAAGTGGTTTTCAATGCCAGCACAAGTGCGAAAATTGGTTTTGAAACACCAACAAAAGTGAGACAAGTGGTTTTGCAACACTAACACAAGTGCAAAAAGTGGTCTTGCAACACTAACACAAGTGCAAAAAGTGATTTTCAACACTAGCACAAGTGCAAAAAGTGGTTTTTCAACACTAACACAAGTGCGAAAAGTGGTTTTTCAACACTAACACAAGTGCGAAAAGTGGTTTTTCCACACTAATACAAGTGCGAAAGTGGTTTCCTGCACCAAGACAAGTGCGAAAAGTGGTTTTTCAACACTAACACAAGTGCGAAAAGTGGTTTTTCAACACTATCACAAGTGCAAAAAGTGTTTTTTCCACACTAATACAAGTGCAAAAGTGGTTTCCTGCACCAACCCAAGTGCGAAAAGTGGTTTTTCAACACTAACACAAGTGCGAAAAGTGGTTTTTCAATACTAACACAAGTGCGAAAAATGGTTTTTCAACACTAACACAAGTGCGAAAAGTGGTTTTTCCACACTAATACAAGTGCAAAAGTGGTTTCCTGCACCAACACAAGTGCGAAAGGTGGTTTTTCAACACTAACACAAGTGTGAAAAGTGGTTTTTCAACACTATCACAAGTGCAAAAAGTGTTTTTTCCACACTAATACAAGTGCAAAAGTGGTTTCCTGCACCAACCCAAGTGCGAAAAGTGGTTTTTCAACACTAACACAAGTGCGAAAAGTGGTTTTTCAATACTAACACAAGTGCGAAAAATGGTTTTTCAACACTAACACAAGTGCGAAAAGTGGTTTTTCCACACTAATACAAGTGCAAAAGTGGTTTCCTGCACCAACACAAGTGCGAAAGGTGGTTTTGCAATACTAACACAAGTGCAAAAAGTGGTTTTGCAACACTAACACAAGTGCGAAAAGTGGTTTTGCAATACTTACACATGTGTGAAAAGTGGTTTTCAATGCCAGCACAAGTGTGTAAAGTGGTTTTGCAACACTAACCCAAGTGCGGAAAGCGGTTTTCCACACCAACAATTGTGGGTAAAGTGGTTTTCAATGCCAGCACAAGTGCGAAAATTGGTTTTGAAACACCAACAAAAGTGAGACAAGTGGTTTTGCAACACTAACACAAGTGCAAAAAGTGGTCTTGCAACACTAACACAAGTGCAAAAAGTGATTTTCAACACTAGCACAAGTGCAAAAAGTGGTTTTTCAACACTAACACAAGTGCGAAAAGTGGTTTTTCAACACTAACACAAGTGCGAAAAGTGGTTTTTCCACACTAATACAAGTGCGAAAGTGGTTTCCTGCACCAAGACAAGTGCGAAAATTGGTTTTGAAACACCAACAAAAGTGAGACAAGTGGTTTTGCAACACTAACACAAGTGCAAAAAGTGGTCTTGCAACACTAACACAAGTGCAAAAAGTGATTTTCAACACTAGAACAAGTGCAAAAAGTGGTTTTTCAACACTAACACAAGTGCGAAAAGTGGTTTTTCAACACTAACACAAGTGCGAAAAGTGGTTTTTCCACACTAATACAAGTGCGAAAGTGGTTTCCTGCACCAAGACAAGTGCGAAAAGTGGTTTTTCAACACTAACACAAGTGCGAAAAGTGGTTTTTCAACACTATCACAAGTGCAAAAAGTGTTTTTTCCACACTAATAAAAGTGCAAAAGTGGTTTCCTGCACCAACCCAAGTGCGAAAAGTGGTTTTTCAACACTAACACAAGTGCGAAAAGTGGTTTTTCAATACTAACACAAGTGCGAAAAATGGTTTTTCAACACTAACACAAGTGCGAAAAGTGGTTTTTCCACACTAATACAAGTGCAAAAGTGGTTTCCTGCACCAACACAAGTGCGAAAGGTGGTTTTTCAACACTAACACAAGTGTGAAAAGTGGTTTTTCAACACTATCACAAGTGCAAAAAGTGTTTTTTCCACACTAATACAAGTGCGAAAAGTGGTTTTTCAACACTAACACAAGTGCGAAAGGTGGTTTTTCCACACTAATACAAGTGCAAAAGTGGTTTCCTGCACTAACACAAGTGCGAAAAGTGGTTTTGCAATACTAACACAAGTGCAAAAAGTGGTTTTGCAACACTAACACAAGTGCGAAAAGTGGTTTTGCAATACTTACACATGTGTGAAAAGTGGTTTTCAATGCCAGCACAAGTGTGTAAAGTGGTTTTGCAACACTAACCCAAGTGCGGAAAGCGGTTTTCCACACCAACAATTGTGGGTAAAGTGGTTTTCAATGCCAGCACAAGTGCGAAAATTGGTTTTGAAACACCAACAAAAGTGAGACAAGTGGTTTTGCAACACTAACACAAGTGCAAAAAGTGGTCTTGCAACACTAACACAAGTGCAAAAAGTGATTTTCAACACTAGCACAAGTGCAAAAAGTGGTTTTTCAACACTAACACAAGTGCGAAAAGTGGTTTTTCAACACTAACACAAGTGCGAAAAGTGGTTTTTCCACACTAATACAAGTGCGAAAGTGGTTTCCTGCACCAAGACAAGTGCGAAAAGTGGTTTTTCAACACTAACACAAGTGCGAAAAGTGGTTTTTCAACACTATCACAAGTGCAAAAAGTGTTTTTTCCACACTAATACAAGTGCAAAAGTGGTTTCCTGCACCAACCCAAGTGCGAAAAGTGGTTTTTCAACACTAACACAAGTGCGAAAAGTGGTTTTTCAATACTAACACAAGTGCGAAAAATGGTTTTTCAACACTAACACAAGTGCGAAAAGTGGTTTTTCCACACTAATACAAGTGCAAAAGTGGTTTCCTGCACCAACACAAGTGCGAAAGGTGGTTTTTCAACACTAACACAAGTGTGAAAAGTGGTTTTTCAACACTATCACAAGTGCAAAAAGTGTTTTTTCCACACTAACACAAGTGCGAAAAGTGGTTTTTCAACACTAACACAAGTGCGAAAGGTGGTTTTTCCACACTAATACAAGTGCAAAAGTGGTTTCCTGCACCAACACAAGTGCGAAAGGTGGTTTTTCAACACTAACACAAGTGCGAAAAGTGGTTTTTCAACACTAACACTAGTGCGAAAAGTGGTTTTTCAACACTATCACAAGTGCAAAAAGTGTTTTTTCCACACTAATACAAGTGCAAAAGTGGTTTCCTGCACCAACACAAGTGCGAAAAGTGGTTTTTCAACACTAACACAAGTGCGAAAAGTGGTTTTTCAACACTAACACAAGTGCGAAAAGTGGTTTTTCAACACTAATGCAAGTGCGAAAAGTGGTTTTTCCACACTAATACAAGTGCAAAAGTGGTTTCCTGCACCAACACAAGTGCGAAAAGTGGTTTTTCAACACCAACACAAATGCGAAAAGTGATTTTTCAACACTAACACAAGTGCGAAAAGTGGTTTTTCCACACTAATACAAGTGAAAAAAGTGGTTTCCTGCACCAACACAAGTGCGAAAAGTGGTTTTTCAACACTAACACAGGTGCGAAAAGTGGTTTTTCAACACTATCACAAGTGCAAAAAGTGTTTTTCCCACACCAATACAAGTGCAAAAGTGGTTTCCTGCAGCAACACAAGTGAGAAAAGTGGTTTTTCAACACTATCACAAATGCAAAAAGTGTTTTTTCCACACTAATACAAGTGCAAAAGTGGTTTCCTGCACCAACACAAGTGCGAAAAGTGGTTTTCAACACCAGCACAAGCACGGAAAGTGGTTTTGCAATACTATCACATGTGTGAAAAGTGGTTTTGAATGCCAGCACAAGTGTGGAAAGTGGTTTTGCAACACCAACACAAGTGCAAAAAGTGGTTTTCAATGCCAGCGCAAGTGCAGAAAGTGGTTCTGCAACATTAGCTCAAGTGCGGAATGTGGTTCTGCAATACCAGCACATGTGTGAAAAGTGGTTCTCAACGCCAGCATAAGTGTGGAAATTGGTTTTTGCAACACCAACACAAATGCGAATAATGGTTTACAACACTAGCACGAGTGCGGAAAGTGGTTTTCCAACACTAACCCAATTGCGAAAAGTGGTTTTCAACACAAGCACGAGTGCGGAAAGTGGTTTTCAATGCCAGCACACGCGTGGAAATTGGTTTTGCAACACGAAGACAAATGCGAATTGTGGTTTTCAACACTTGCGCATGTGCGGAAAGTGGTTTTCAACACAAGCACAAGTGTGGAGAGTGGTTTTCCACACCAGCACATGTGCGAAAAGTGGTTTTGAAACACCAACACAAGTGAGACAAGTGGTTTTGCAACACCAAGTGTGGAAACATAAAACCACTTTCCACACACAAGTGCAAAAAGTGGTTTTGCAACACTAACACAAGTGCGAAAAGTGCTTTTGCAATACTAACACAAGTGCAAAAAGTGGTTTTGCAACACTAACACAAGTGCGAAAAGTGGTTTTGCAATACTTACACATGTGTGAAAAGTGGTTTTCAATGCCAGCACAAGTGTGTAAAGTGGTTTTGCAACACTAACCCAAGTGCGGAAAGCAGTTTTCCACACCAACAATTGTGGGTAAAGTGGTTTTCAATGCCAGCACAAGTGCGAAAATTGGTTTTGAAACACCAACAAAAGTGAGACAAGTGGTTTTGCAACACTAACACAAGTGCAAAAAGTGGTCTTGCAACACTAACACAAGTGCAAAAAGTGATTTTCAACACTAGAACAAGTGCAAAAAGTGGTTTTTCACCACTAACACAAGTGCGAAAAGTGGTTTTTCAACACTAACACAAGTGCGAAAAGTGGTTTTTCCACACTAATACAAGTGCGAAAGTGGTTTCCTGCACCAAGACAAGTGCGAAAAGTGGTTTTTCAACACTAACACAAGTGCGAAAAGTGGTTTTTCAACACTATCACAAGTGCAAAAAGTGTTTTTTCCACACTAATAAAAGTGCAAAAGTGGTTTCCTGCACCAACCCAAGTGCGAAAAGTGGTTTTTCAACACTAACACAAGTGCGAAAAGTGGTTTTTCAATACTAACACAAGTGCGAAAAATGGTTTTTCAACACTAACACAAGTGCGAAAAGTGGTTTTTCCACACTAATACAAGTGCAAAAGTGGTTTCCTGCACCAACACAAGTGCGAAAGGTGGTTTTTCAACACTAACACAAGTGTGAAAAGTGGTTTTTCAACACTATCACAAGTGCAAAAAGTGGTTTTTCCACACTAATACAAGTGCAAAAGTGGTTTCCTGCACCAACACAAGTGCGAAAAGTGGTTTTTCAATACTAACACAAGTGCGAAAAGTGGTTTTTCAACACTAACACAAGTGCGAAAGGTGGTTTTTCCACACTAATACAAGTGCAAAAGTGGTTTCCTGCACCAACACAAGTGCGAAAGGTGGTTTTTCAACACTAACACAAGTGCGAAAAGTGGTTTTTCAACACTAACACTAGTGCGAAAAGTGGTTTTTCAACACTATCACAAGTGCAAAAAGTGTTTTTTCCACACTAATACAAGTGCAAAAGTGGTTTCCTGCACCAACACAAGTGCGAAAAGTGGTTTTTCAACACTAACACAAGTGCGAAAAGTGGTTTTTCAACACTAACACAAGTGCGAAAAGTGGTTTTTCAACACTAATGCAAGTGCGAAAAGTGGTTTTTCCACACTAATACAAGTGCAAAAGTGGTTTCCTGCACCAACACAAGTGCGAAAAGTGGTTTTTCAACACCAACACAAGTGCGAAAAGTGATTTTTCAACACTAACACAGGTGCGAAAAGTGGTTTTTCAACACTATCACAAGTGCAAAAAGTGTTTTTCCCACACCAATACAAGTGCAAAAGTGGTTTCCTGCAGCAACACAAGTGAGCAAAGTGGTTTTTCAACACTATCACAAATGCAAAAAGTGTTTTTTCCACACTAATACAAGTGCAAAAGTGGTTTCCTGCACCAACACAAGTGCGAAAAGTGGTTTTCAACACCAGCACAAGCACGGAAAGTGGTTTTGCAATACTAGCACATGTGTGAAAAGTGGTTTTGAATGCCAGCACAAGTGTGGAAAGTGGTTTTGCAACACCAACACAAGTGCAAAAAGTGGTTTTCAATGCCAGCGCAAGTGCAGAAAGTGGTTCTGCAACATTAGCTCAAGTGCGGAAAGTGGTTCTGCAATACCAGCACATGTGTGAAAAGTGGTTCTCAACGCCAGCATAAGTGTGGAAATTGGTTTTTGCAACACCAACACAAATGCGAATAATGGTTTACAACACTAGCAAGAGTGCGGAAAGTGGTTTTCCAACACTAACCCAATTGCGAAAAGTGGTTTTCAACACAAGCACGAGTGCGGAAAGTGGTTTTCAATGCCAGCACACGCGTGGAAATTGGTTTTGCAACACGAAGACAAATGCGAATTGTGGTTTTCAACACTTGCGCATGTGCGGAAAGTGGTTTTCAACACAAGCACAAGTGTGGAGAGTGGTTTTCCACACCAGCACATGTGCGAAAAGTGGTTTTGAAACACCAACACAAGTGAGACAAGTGGTTTTGCAACACCAAGTGTGGAAACATAAAACCACTTTCCACACACAAGTGCAAAAAGTGGTTTTGCAACACTAACACAAGTGCGAAAAGTGCTTTTGCAATACTAACACAAGTGCAAAAAGTGGTTTTGCAACACTAACACAAGTGCGAAAAGTGGTTTTGCAATACTTACACATGTGTGAAAAGTGGTTTTCAATGCCAGCACAAGTGTGTAAAGTGGTTTTGCAACACTAACCCAAGTGCGGAAAGCGGTTTTCCACACCAACAATTGTGGGTAAAGTGGTTTTCAATGCCAGCACAAGTGCGAAAATTGGTTTTGAAACACCAACAAAAGTGAGACAAGTGGTTTTGCAACACTAACACAAGTGCAAAAAGTGGTCTTGCAACACTAACACAAGTGCAAAAAGTGATTTTCAACACTAGCACAAGTGCAAAAAGTGGTTTTTCACCACTAACACAAGTGCGAAAAGTGGTTTTTCAACACTAACACAAGTGCGAAAAGTGGTTTTTCCACACTAATACAAGTGCGAAAGTGGTTTCCTGCACCAAGACAAGTGCGAAAAGTGGTTTTTCAACACTAACACAAGGGCGAAAAGTGGTTTTTCAACACTATCACAAGTGCAAAAAGTGTTTTTTCCACACTAATACAAGTGCAAAAGTGGTTTCCTGCACCAACCCAAGTGCGAAAAGTGGTTTTTCAACACTAACACAAGTGCGAAAAGTGGTTTTTCAATACTAACACAAGTGCGAAAAATGGTTTTTCAACACTAACACAAGTGCGAAAAGTGGTTTTCCCACACTAATACAAGTGCAAAAGTGGTTTCCTGCACCAACACAAGTGCGAAAGGTGGTTTTTCAACACTAACACAAGTGCGAAAAGTGGTTTTTCAACACTATCACAAGTGCAAAAAGTGTTTTTTCTACACTATTACAAGTGCAAAAGTGGTTTCCTGCACCAACACAAGTGCGAAAAGTGGTTTTTCAACACTAACACAAGTGCGAAAAGTGGTTTTTCAACACTATCACAAGTGCAAAAAGTGTTTTTTCCACACTAATACAAGTGCAAAAGTGGTTTCCTGCACCAACACAAGTGCGAAAAGTGGTTTTTCAACACTAACACAAGTGCGAAAAGTGGTTTTTCAACACTAACACAAGTGCGAAAAGTGGTTTTTCAACACTAATACAAGTGCGAAAAGTGGTTTTTCCACACTAATACAAGTGCAAAAGTGGTTTCCTGCACCAACACAAGTGCGAAAGGTGGTTTTTCAACACTAACACAAGTGTGAAAAGTGGTTTTTCAACACTATCACAAGTGCAAAAAGTGTTTTTTCCACACTAATACAAGTGCGAAAAGTGGTTTTTCAACACTAACACAAGTGCGAAAGGTGGTTTTTCCACACTAATACAAGTGCAAAAGTGGTTTCCTGCACCAACACAAGTGCGAAAGGTGGTTTTTCAACACTAACACAAGTGCGAAAAGTGGTTTTTCAACACTAACACTAGTGCGAAAAGTGGTTTTTCAACACTATCACAAGTGCAAAAAGTGTTTTTTCCACACTAATACAAGTGCAAAAGTGGTTTCCTGCACCAACACAAGTGCGAAAAGTGGTTTTTCAACACTAACACAAGTGCGAAAAGTGGTTTTTCAACACTAACACAAGTGCGAAAAGTGGTTTTTCAACACTAATGCAAGTGCGAAAAGTGGTTTTTCCACACTAATACAAGTGCAAAAGTGGTTTCCTGCACCAACACAAGTGCGAAAAGTGGTTTTTCAACACCAACACAAGTGCGAAAAGTGATTTTTCAACACTAACACAGGTGCGAAAAGTGGTTTTTCAACACTATCACAAGTGCAAAAAGTGTTTTTCCCACACCAATACAAGTGCAAAAGTGGTTTCCTGCAGCAACACAAGTGAGCAAAGTGGTTTTTCAACACTATCACAAATGCAAAAAGTGTTTTTTCCACACTAATACAAGTGCAAAAGTGGTTTCCTGCACCAACACAAGTGCGAAAAGTGGTTTTCAACACCAGCACAAGCACGGAAAGTGGTTTTGCAATACTAGCACATGTGTGAAAAGTGGTTTTGAATGCCAGCACAAGTGTGGAAAGTGGTTTTGCAACACCAACACAAGTGCAAAAAGTGGTTTTCAATGCCAGCGCAAGTGCAGAAAGTGGTTCTGCAACATTAGCTCAAGTGCGGAAAGTGGTTCTGCAATACCAGCACATGTGTGAAAAGTGGTTCTCAACGCCAGCATAAGTGTGGAAATTGGTTTTTGCAACACCAACACAAATGCGAATAATGGTTTACAACACTAGCAAGAGTGCGGAAAGTGGTTTTCCAACACTAACCCAATTGCGAAAAGTGGTTTTCAACACAAGCACGAGTGCGGAAAGTGGTTTTCAATGCCAGCACACGCGTGGAAATTGGTTTTGCAACACGAAGACAAATGCGAATTGTGGTTTTCAACACTTGCGCATGTGCGGAAAGTGGTTTTCAACACAAGCACAAGTGTGGAGAGTGGTTTTCCACACCAGCACATGTGCGAAAAGTGGTTTTGAAACACCAACACAAGTGAGACAAGTGGTTTTGCAACACCAAGTGTGGAAACATAAAACCACTTTCCACACACAAGTGCAAAAAGTGGTTTTGCAACACTAACACAAGTGCGAAAAGTGCTTTTGCAATACTAACACAAGTGCAAAAAGTGGTTTTGCAACACTAACACAAGTGCGAAAAGTGGTTTTGCAATACTTACACATGTGTGAAAAGTGGTTTTCAATGCCAGCACAAGTGTGTAAAGTGGTTTTGCAACACTAACCCAAGTGCGGAAAGCGGTTTTCCACACCAACAATTGTGGGTAAAGTGGTTTTCAATGCCAGCACAAGTGCGAAAATTGGTTTTGAAACACCAACAAAAGTGAGACAAGTGGTTTTGCAACACTAACACAAGTGCAAAAAGTGGTCTTGCAACACTAACACAAGTGCAAAAAGTGATTTTCAACACTAGCACAAGTGCAAAAAGTGGTTTTTCAACACTAACACAAGTGCGAAAAGTGGTTTTTCAACACTAACACAAGTGCGAAAAGTGGTTTTTCCACACTAATACAAGTGCGAAAGTGGTTTCCTGCACCAAGACAAGTGCGAAAAGTGGTTTTTCAACACTAACACAAGTGCGAAAAGTGGTTTTTCAACACTATCACAAGTGCAAAAAGTGTTTTTTCCACACTAATACAAGTGCAAAAGTGGTTTCCTGCACCAACCCAAGTGCGAAAAGTGGTTTTTCAACACTAACACAAGTGCGAAAAGTGGTTTTTCAATACTAACACAAGTGCGAAAAATGGTTTTTCAACACTAACACAAGTGCGAAAAGTGGTTTTCCCACACTAATACAAGTGCAAAAGTGGTTTCCTGCACCAACACAAGTGCGAAAGGTGGTTTTTCAACACTAACACAAGTGCGAAAAGTGGTTTTTCAACACTATCACAAGTGCAAAAAGTGTTTTTTCTACACTATTACAAGTGCAAAAGTGGTTTCCTGCACCAACACAAGTGCGAAAAGTGGTTTTTCAACACTAACACAAGTGCGAAAAGTGGTTTTTCAACACTATCACAAGTGCAAAAAGTGTTTTTTCCACACTAATACAAGTGCAAAAGTGGTTTCCTGCACCAACACAAGTGCGAAAAGTGGTTTTTCAACACTAACACAAGTGCGAAAAGTGGTTTTTCAACACTAACACAAGTGCGAAAAGTGGTTTTTCAACACTAATACAAGTGCGAAAAGTGGTTTTTCCACACTAATACAAGTGCAAAAGTGGTTTCCTGCACCAACACAAGTGCGAAAAGTGGTTTTTCAACACCAACACAAGTGCGAAAGGTGGTTTTTCAACACTAACATAAGTGCGAAAAGTGGTTTTTCCACACTTATACAAGTGCAAAAGTGGTTTCCTGCACCAACACAAGTGCGAAAAGTGGTTTTTCAACACTATCACAAGTGCAAAAATTGTTTTTCCCACACCAATACAAGTGCAAAAGTGGTTTCCTGCACCAACACAAGTGCGAAATGTGGTTTTCAACACGAACACAAGTGAGAAAAGTGGTTTTTCAACACTATCACAAATGCAAAAAGTGTTTTTTCCACACTAATACAAGTGCAAAAGTGGTTTCCTGCACCAACACAAGTGCGAAAAGTGGTTTTCAACACCAGCACAAGCACGGAAAGTGGTTTTGCAATACTAGCACATGTGTGAAAAGTGGTTTTGAATGCCAGCACAAGTGTGGAAAGTGGTTTTGCAACACCAACACAAGTGCAAAAAGTGGTTTTCAATGCCAGCGCAAGTGCAGAAAGTGGTTCTGCAACATTAGCTCAAGTGCGGAAAGTGGTTCTGCAATACCAGCACATGTGTGAAAAGTGGTTCTCAACGCCAGCATAAGTGTGGAAATTGGTTTTTGCAACACCAACACAAATGCGAATAATGGTTTACAACACTAGCACGAGTGCGGAAAGTGGTTTTCCAACACTAACCCAATTGCGAAAAGTGGTTTTCAACACAAGCACGAGTGCGGAAAGTGGTTTTCAATGCCAGCACACGCGTGGAAATTGGTTTTGCAACACGAAGACAAATGCGAATTGTGGTTTTTAACACTTGCGCATGTGCGGAAAGTGGTTTTCAACACAAGCACAAGTGTGGAGAGTGGTTTTCCACACCAGCACATGTGCGAAAAGTGGTTTTGAAACACCAACACAAGTGAGACAAGTGGTTTTGCAACACCAAGTGTGGAAACATAAAACCACTTTCCACACACAAGTGCAAAAAGTGGTTTTGCAACACTAACACAAGTGCGAAAAGTGCTTTTGCAATACTAACACAAGTGCAAAAAGTGGTTTTGCAACACTAACACAAGTGCGAAAAGTGGTTTTGCAATACTCACACATGTGTGAAAGTGGTTTTCAATGCCAGCACAAGTGTGTAAAGTGGTTTTGCAACACTAACCCAAGTGCGGAAAGCGGTTTTCCACACCAACAATTGTGGGTAAAGTGGTTTTCAATGCCAGCACAAGTGCGAAAAGTGGTTTTGAAACACCAACAAAAGTGAGACAAGTGGTTTTGCAACACTAACACAAGTGCAAAAAGTGGTCTTGCAACACTAACACAAGTGCAAAAAGTGATTTTCAACACTAGCACAAGTGCAAAAAGTGGTTTTTCACCACTAACACAAGTGCGAAAAGTGGTTTTTCAACACTAACACAAGTGCGAAAAGTGGTTTTTCCACACTAATACAAGTGCGAAAGTGGTTTCCTGCACCAAGACAAGTGCGAAAAGTGGTTTTTCAACACTAACACAAGGGCGAAAAGTGGTTTTTCAACACTATCACAAGTGCAAAAAGTGTTTTTTCCACACTAATACAAGTGCAAAAGTGGTTTCCTGCACCAACCCAAGTGCGAAAAGTGGTTTTTCAACACTAACACAAGTGCGAAAAGTGGTTTTTCAATACTAACACAAGTGCGAAAAATGGTTTTTCAACACTAACACAAGTGCGAAAAGTGGTTTTCCCACACTAATACAAGTGCAAAAGTGGTTTCCTGCACCAACACAAGTGCGAAAGGTGGTTTTTCAACACTAACACAAGTGCGAAAAGTGGTTTTTCAACACTATCACAAGTGCAAAAAGTGTTTTTTCTACACTATTACAAGTGCAAAAGTGGTTTCCTGCACCAACACAAGTGCGAAAAGTGGTTTTTCAACACTAACACAAGTGCGAAAAGTGGTTTTTCAACACTATCACAAGTGCAAAAAGTGTTTTTTCCACACTAATACAAGTGCAAAAGTGGTTTCCTGCACCAACACAAGTGCGAAAAGTGGTTTTTCAACACTAACACAAGTGCGAAAAGTGGTTTTTCAACACTAACACAAGTGCGAAAAGTGGTTTTTCAACACTAATACAAGTGCGAAAAGTGGTTTTTCCACACTAATACAAGTGCAAAAGTGGTTTCCTGCACCAACACAAGTGCGAAAGGTGGTTTTTCAACACTAACACAAGTGTGAAAAGTGGTTTTTCAACACTATCACAAGTGCAAAAAGTGTTTTTTCCACACTAATACAAGTGCGAAAAGTGGTTTTTCAACACTAACACAAGTGCGAAAGGTGGTTTTTCCACACTAATACAAGTGCAAAAGTGGTTTCCTGCACCAACACAAGTGCGAAAGGTGGTTTTTCAACACTAACACAAGTGCGAAAAGTGGTTTTTCAACACTAACACTAGTGCGAAAAGTGGTTTTTCAACACTATCACAAGTGCAAAAAGTGTTTTTTCCACACTAATACAAGTGCAAAAGTGGTTTCCTGCACCAACACAAGTGCGAAAAGTGGTTTTTCAACACTAACACAAGTGCGAAAAGTGGTTTTTCAACACTAACACAAGTGCGAAAAGTGGTTTTTCAACACTAATGCAAGTGCGAAAAGTGGTTTTTCCACACTAATACAAGTGCAAAAGTGGTTTCCTGCACCAACACAAGTGCGAAAAGTGGTTTTTCAACACCAACACAAGTGCGAAAAGTGATTTTTCAACACTAACACAGGTGCGAAAAGTGGTTTTTCAACACTATCACAAGTGCAAAAAGTGTTTTTCCCACACCAATACAAGTGCAAAAGTGGTTTCCTGCAGCAACACAAGTGAGCAAAGTGGTTTTTCAACACTATCACAAATGCAAAAAGTGTTTTTTCCACACTAATACAAGTGCAAAAGTGGTTTCCTGCACCAACACAAGTGCGAAAAGTGGTTTTCAACACCAGCACAAGCACGGAAAGTGGTTTTGCAATACTAGCACATGTGTGAAAAGTGGTTTTGAATGCCAGCACAAGTGTGGAAAGTGGTTTTGCAACACCAACACAAGTGCAAAAAGTGGTTTTCAATGCCAGCGCAAGTGCAGAAAGTGGTTCTGCAACATTAGCTCAAGTGCGGAAAGTGGTTCTGCAATACCAGCACATGTGTGAAAAGTGGTTCTCAACGCCAGCATAAGTGTGGAAATTGGTTTTTGCAACACCAACACAAATGCGAATAATGGTTTACAACACTAGCAAGAGTGCGGAAAGTGGTTTTCCAACACTAACCCAATTGCGAAAAGTGGTTTTCAACACAAGCACGAGTGCGGAAAGTGGTTTTCAATGCCAGCACACGCGTGGAAATTGGTTTTGCAACACGAAGACAAATGCGAATTGTGGTTTTCAACACTTGCGCATGTGCGGAAAGTGGTTTTCAACACAAGCACAAGTGTGGAGAGTGGTTTTCCACACCAGCACATGTGCGAAAAGTGGTTTTGAAACACCAACACAAGTGAGACAAGTGGTTTTGCAACACCAAGTGTGGAAACATAAAACCACTTTCCACACACAAGTGCAAAAAGTGGTTTTGCAACACTAACACAAGTGCGAAAAGTGCTTTTGCAATACTAACACAAGTGCAAAAAGTGGTTTTGCAACACTAACACAAGTGCGAAAAGTGGTTTTGCAATACTTACACATGTGTGAAAAGTGGTTTTCAATGCCAGCACAAGTGTGTAAAGTGGTTTTGCAACACTAACCCAAGTGCGGAAAGCGGTTTTCCACACCAACAATTGTGGGTAAAGTGGTTTTCAATGCCAGCACAAGTGCGAAAATTGGTTTTGAAACACCAACAAAAGTGAGACAAGTGGTTTTGCAACACTAACACAAGTGCAAAAAGTGGTCTTGCAACACTAACACAAGTGCAAAAAGTGATTTTCAACACTAGCACAAGTGCAAAAAGTGGTTTTTCAACACTAACACAAGTGCGAAAAGTGGTTTTTCAACACTAACACAAGTGCGAAAAGTGGTTTTTCCACACTAATACAAGTGCGAAAGTGGTTTCCTGCACCAAGACAAGTGCGAAAAGTGGTTTTTCAACACTAACACAAGTGCGAAAAGTGGTTTTTCAACACTATCACAAGTGCAAAAAGTGTTTTTTCCACACTAATACAAGTGCAAAAGTGGTTTCCTGCACCAACCCAAGTGCGAAAAGTGGTTTTTCAACACTAACACAAGTGCGAAAAGTGGTTTTTCAATACTAACACAAGTGCGAAAAATGGTTTTTCAACACTAACACAAGTGCGAAAAGTGGTTTTCCCACACTAATACAAGTGCAAAAGTGGTTTCCTGCACCAACACAAGTGCGAAAGGTGGTTTTTCAACACTAACACAAGTGCGAAAAGTGGTTTTTCAACACTATCACAAGTGCAAAAAGTGTTTTTTCTACACTATTACAAGTGCAAAAGTGGTTTCCTGCACCAACACAAGTGCGAAAAGTGGTTTTTCAACACTAACACAAGTGCGAAAAGTGGTTTTTCAACACTATCACAAGTGCAAAAAGTGTTTTTTCCACACTAATACAAGTGCAAAAGTGGTTTCCTGCACCAACACAAGTGCGAAAAGTGGTTTTTCAACACTAACACAAGTGCGAAAAGTGGTTTTTCAACACTAACACAAGTGCGAAAAGTGGTTTTTCAACACTAATACAAGTGCGAAAAGTGGTTTTTCCACACTAATACAAGTGCAAAAGTGGTTTCCTGCACCAACACAAGTGCGAAAAGTGGTTTTTCAACACCAACACAAGTGCGAAAGGTGGTTTTTCAACACTAACATAAGTGCGAAAAGTGGTTTTTCCACACTTATACAAGTGCAAAAGTGGTTTCCTGCACCAACACAAGTGCGAAAAGTGGTTTTTCAACACTATCACAAGTGCAAAAATTGTTTTTCCCACACCAATACAAGTGCAAAAGTGGTTTCCTGCACCAACACAAGTGCGAAATGTGGTTTTCAACACGAACACAAGTGAGAAAAGTGGTTTTTCAACACTATCACAAATGCAAAAAGTGTTTTTTCCACACTAATACAAGTGCAAAAGTGGTTTCCTGCACCAACACAAGTGCGAAAAGTGGTTTTCAACACCAGCACAAGCACGGAAAGTGGTTTTGCAATACTAGCACATGTGTGAAAAGTGGTTTTGAATGCCAGCACAAGTGTGGAAAGTGGTTTTGCAACACCAACACAAGTGCAAAAAGTGGTTTTCAATGCCAGCGCAAGTGCAGAAAGTGGTTCTGCAACATTAGCTCAAGTGCGGAAAGTGGTTCTGCAATACCAGCACATGTGTGAAAAGTGGTTCTCAACGCCAGCATAAGTGTGGAAATTGGTTTTTGCAACACCAACACAAATGCGAATAATGGTTTACAACACTAGCACGAGTGCGGAAAGTGGTTTTCCAACACTAACCCAATTGCGAAAAGTGGTTTTCAACACAAGCACGAGTGCGGAAAGTGGTTTTCAATGCCAGCACACGCGTGGAAATTGGTTTTGCAACACGAAGACAAATGCGAATTGTGGTTTTTAACACTTGCGCATGTGCGGAAAGTGGTTTTCAACACAAGCACAAGTGTGGAGAGTGGTTTTCCACACCAGCACATGTGCGAAAAGTGGTTTTGAAACACCAACACAAGTGAGACAAGTGGTTTTGCAACACCAAGTGTGGAAACATAAAACCACTTTCCACACACAAGTGCAAAAAGTGGTTTTGCAACACTAACACAAGTGCGAAAAGTGCTTTTGCAATACTAACACAAGTGCAAAAAGTGGTTTTGCAACACTAACACAAGTGCGAAAAGTGGTTTTGCAATACTCACACATGTGTGAAAGTGGTTTTCAATGCCAGCACAAGTGTGTAAAGTGGTTTTGCAACACTAACCCAAGTGCGGAAAGCGGTTTTCCACACCAACAATTGTGGGTAAAGTGGTTTTCAATGCCAGCACAAGTGCGAAAAGTGGTTTTGAAACACCAACAAAAGTGAGACAAGTGGTTTTGCAACACTAACACAAGTGCAAAAAGTGGTCTTGCAACACTAACACAAGTGCAAAAAGTGATTTTCAACACTAGCACAAGTGCAAAAAGTGGTTTTTCAACACTAACACAAGTGCGAAAAGTGGTTTTTCAACACTAACACAAGTGCGAAAAGTGGTTTTTCCACACTAATACAAGTGCAAAAGTGGTTTCCTGCACCATGACAAGTGCGAAAAGTGGTTTTTCAACACTAACACAAGTGCGAAAAGTGTTTTTTCAACACTATCACAAGTGCAAAAAGTGTTTTTTCCACACTAATACAAGTGCAAAAGTGGTTTCCTGCACCAACCCAAGTGCGAAAAGTGGTTTTTCAACACTAACACAAGTGCGAAAAGTGGTTTTTCAACACTAACACAAGTGCGAAAAGTGGTTTTTCCACACTAATACAAGTGCAAAAGTGGTTTCCTGCACCAACACAAGTGCGAAAAGTGGTTTTTCCACACTAATACAAGTGCAAAAGTGGTTTCCTGCACCAACACAAGTGCGAAAAGTGGTTTTTCAACACTAACACAAGTGCGAAAAGTGGCTTTTCAACACTATCACAAGTGCAAAAAGTGTTTTTTCCACACTAATACAAGTGCAAAAGTGGTTTCCTGCACCAACACAAGTGCGAAAAGTGGTTTTTCAATACTAACACAAGTGCGAAAAATGGTTTTTCAACACTAACACAAGTGCGAAAAGTGTTTTTTCAACACTATCACAAGTGCAAAAAGTGTTTTTTCCACACTAATACAAGTGCAAAAGTGGTTTCCTGCACCAACCCAAGTGCGAAAAGTGGTTTTTCAACACTAACACAAGTGCGAAAAGTGGTTTTTCAACACTAACACAAGTGCGAAAAGTGGTTTTTCCACACTAATACAAGTGCAAAAGTGGTTTCCTGCACCAACACAAGTGCGAAAAGTGGTTTTTCCACACTAATACAAGTGCAAAAGTGGTTTCCTGCACCAACACAAGTGCGAAAAGTGGTTTTTCAACACTAACACAAGTGCGAAAAGTGGTTTTTCAACACTATCACAAGTGCAAAAAGTGTTTTTTCCACACTAATACAAGTGCAAAAGTGGTTTCCTGCACCAACACAAGTGCGAAAAGTGGTTTTTCAACACTAACACAAGTGCGAAAAGTGGTTTCCTGCACCAACACAAGTGCGAAAAGTGGTTTTTCAACACTAACACAAGTGCGAAAAGTGGTTTTTCAACACTAACACAAGTGCGAAAAGTGGTTTTTCCACACTAATACAAGTGCAAAAGTGGTTTCCTGCACCAACACAAGTGCGAAAGGTGGTTTTTCAACACTAACACAAGTGCGAAAGTGGTTTCCTGCACCAACACAAGTGCGAAAAGTGGTTTTTCAACACTAACACAAGTGCGAAAAGTGGTTTTTCAACACTATCACAAGTGCAAAAAGTGTTTTTTCTACACTATTACAAGTGCAAAAGTGGTTTCCTGCACCAACACAAGTGCGAAAGGTGATTTTTCAACACTAACACAAGTGCGAAAGTGGTTTCCTGCACCAAGACAAGTGCGAAAAGTGGTTTTTCAACACTAACACAAGTGCGAAAAGTGGTTTTTCCACACTAATACAAGTGCGAAAGTGGTTTCCTGCACCAAGACAAGTGCGAAAAGTGGTTTTTCAACACTAACACAAGTGCGAAAAGTGGTTTTTCAACACTATCACAAGTGCAAAAAGTGTTTTTTCCACACTAATACAAGTGCAAAAGTGGTTTCCTGCACCAACCCAAGTGCGAAAAGTGGTTTTTCAACACTAACACAAGTGCGAAAAGTGGTTTTTCAATACTAACACAAGTGCGAAAAATGGTTTTTCAACACTAACACAAGTGCGAAAAGTGGTTTTTCCACACTAATACAAGTGCAAAAGTGGTTTCCTGCACCAACACAAGTGCGAAAGGTGGTTTTTCAACACTAACACAAGTGCGAAAAGTGGTTTTTCAACACTATCACAAGTGCAAAAAGTGTTTTTTCTACACTATTACAAGTGCAAAAGTGGTTTCCTGCACCAACACAAGTGCGAAAAGTGGTTTTTCAACACTAACACAAGTGCAAAAAGTGGTTTTTCAACACTATCACAAGTGCAAAAAGTGTTTTTTCCACACTAATACAAGTGCAAAAGTGGTTTCCTGCACCAACACAAGTGCGAAAAGTGGTTTTTCAACACTAACACAAGTGCGAAAAGTGGTTTTTCAACACTAATACAAGTGCGAAAAGTGGTTTTTCCACACTAATACAAGTGCAAAAGTGGTTTCCTGCACCAACACAAGTGCGAAAAGTGGTTTTTCAACACCAACACAAGTGCGAAAAGTGGTTTTTCAACACTAACATAAGTGCGAAAAGTGGTTTTTCCACACTAATACAAGTGCAAAAGTGGTTTCCTGCACCAACACAAGTGTGAAAAGTGGTTTTTCAACACTATCACAAGTGCAAAAAGTGTTTTTCCCACACCAATACAAGTGCAAAAGTGGTTTCCTGCACCAACACAAGTGCGAAATGTGGTTTTCAACACGAACACAAGTGAGAAAAGTGGTTTTTCAACACTATCACAAATGCAAAAAGTGTTTTTTCCACACTAATACAAGTGCAAAAGTGGTTTCCTGCACCAACACAAGTGCGAAAAGTGGTTTTCAACACCAGCACAAGCACGGAAAGTGGTTTTGCAATACTAGCACATGTGTGAAAAGTGGTTTTGAATGCCAGCACAAGTGTGGAAAGTGGTTTTGCAACACCAACACAAGTGCAAAAAGTGGTTTTCAATGCCAGCGCAAGTGCAGAAAGTGGTTCTGCAACATTAGCTCAAGTGCGGAAAGTGGTTCTGCAATACCAGCACATGTGTGAAAAGTGGTTCTCAACGCCAGCATAAGTGTGGAAATTGGTTTTTGCAACACCAACACAAATGCAAAAAGTGTTTTTTCCACACTAATACAAGTGCAAAAGTGGTTTCCTGCACCAACACAAGTGCGAAAAGTGGTTTTCAACACCAGCACAAGCACGGAAAGTGGTTTTGCAATACTAGCACATGTGTGAAAAGTGGTTTTGAATGCCAGCACAAGTGTGGAAAGTGGTTTTGCAACACCAACACAAGTGCAAAAAGTGGTTTTCAATGCCAGCGCAAGTGCAGAAAGTGGTTCTGCAACATTAGCTCAAGTGCGGAAAGTGGTTTTGCAACACCAACACAAGTGCAAAAAGTGGTTTTCAATGCCAGCGCAAGTGCAGAAAGTGGTTCTGCAACATTAGCTCAAGTGCGGAAAGTGGTTTTTCAACACTAACACAAGTGCGAAAGGTGGTTTTTCCACACTAATACAAGTGCAAAAGTGGTTTCCTGCACCAACACAAGTGCGAAAGGTGGTTTTTCAACACTAACACAAGTGCGAAAAGTGGTTTTTCAACACTAACACTAGTGCGAAAAGTGGTTTTTCAACACTATCACAAGTGCAAAAAGTGTTTTTTCCACACTAATACAAGTGCAAAAGTGGTTTCCTGCACCAACACAAGTGCGAAAAGTGGTTTTTCAACACTAACACAAGTGCGAAAAGTGGTTTTTCAACACTAACACAAGTGCGAAAAGTGGTTTTTCAACACTAATGCAAGTGCGAAAAGTGGTTTTTCCACACTAATTCAAGTGCAAAAGTGGTTCTGCAATACCAGCACATGTGTGAAAAGTGGTTCTCAACGCCAGCATAAGTGTGGAAATTGGTTTTTGCAACACCAACACAAATGCAAAAAGTGTTTTTTCCACACTAATACAAGTGCAAAAGTGGTTTCCTGCACCAACACAAGTGCGAAAAGTGGTTTTCAACACCAGCACAAGCACGGAAAGTGGTTTTGCAATACTAGCACATGTGTGAAAAGTGGTTTTGAATGCCAGCACAAGTGTGGAAAGTGGTTTTGCAACACCAACACAAGTGCAAAAAGTGGTTTTCAATGCCAGCGCAAGTGCAGAAAGTGGTTCTGCAACATTAGCTCAAGTGCGGAAAGTGGTTTTGCAACACCAACACAAGTGCAAAAAGTGGTTTTCAATGCCAGCGCAAGTGCAGAAAGTGGTTCTGCAACATTAGCTCAAGTGCGGAAAGTGGTTTTTCAACACTAACACAAGTGCGAAAGGTGGTTTTTCCACACTAATACAAGTGCAAAAGTGGTTTCCTGCACCAACACAAGTGCGAAAGGTGGTTTTTCAACACTAACACAAGTGCGAAAAGTGGTTTTTCAACACTAACACTAGTGCGAAAAGTGGTTTTTCAACACTATCACAAGTGCAAAAAGTGTTTTTTCCACACTAATACAAGTGCAAAAGTGGTTTCCTGCACCAACACAAGTGCGAAAAGTGGTTTTTCAACACTAACACAAGTGCGAAAAGTGGTTTTTCAACACTAACACAAGTGCGAAAAGTGGTTTTTCAACACTAATGCAAGTGCGAAAAGTGGTTTTTCCACACTAATTCAAGTGCAAAAGTGGTTTCCTGCACCAACACAAGTGCGAAAAGTGGTTTTTCAACACCAACACAAATGCGAAAAGTGATTTTTCAACACTAACACAAGTGCGAAAAGTGGTTTTTCCACACTAATACAAGTGAAAAAGTGGTTTCCTGCACCAACACAAGTGCGAAAAGTGGTTTTCAACACCAGCACAAGCACGGAAAGTGGTTTTGCAATACTAGCACATGTGTGAAAAGTGGTTTTGAATGCCAGCACAAGTGTGGAAAGTGGTTTTGCAACACCAACACAAGTGCAAAAAGTGGTTTTCAATGCCAGCGCAAGTGCAGAAAGTGGTTCTGCAACATTAGCTCAAGTGCGGAAAGTGGTTTTGCAACACCAACACAAGTGCAAAAAGTGGTTTTCAATGCCAGCGCAAGTGCAGAAAGTGGTTCTGCAACATTAGCTCAAGTGCGGAAAGTGGTTTTTCAACACTAACACAAGTGCGAAAGGTGGTTTTTCCACACTAATACAAGTGCAAAAGTGGTTTCCTGCACCAACACAAGTGCGAAAGGTGGTTTTTCAACACTAACACAAGTGCGAAAAGTGGTTTTTCAACACTAACACTAGTGCGAAAAGTGGTTTTTCAACACTATCACAAGTGCAAAAAGTGTTTTTTCCACACTAATACAAGTGCAAAAGTGGTTTCCTGCACCAACACAAGTGCGAAAAGTGGTTTTTCAACACTAACACAAGTGCGAAAAGTGGTTTTTCAACACTAACACAAGTGCGAAAAGTGGTTTTTCAACACTAATGCAAGTGCGAAAAGTGGTTTTTCCACACTAATACAAGTGCAAAAGTGGTTTCCTGCACCAACACAAGTGCGAAAAGTGGTTTTTCAACACCAACACAAATGCGAAAAGTGATTTTTCAACACTAACACAAGTGCGAAAAGTGGTTTTTCCACACTAATACAAGTGAAAAAGTGGTTTCCTGCACCAACACAAGTGCGAAAAGTGGTTTTTCAACACTAACACAGGTGCGAAAAGTGGCTTTTCAACACTATCACAAGTGCAAAAAGTGTTTTTCCCACACCAATACAAGTGCAAAAGTGGTTTCCTGCAGCAACACAAGTGAGAAAAGTGGTTTTTCAACACTATCACAAATGCAAAAAGTGTTTTTTCCACACTAATACAAGTGCAAAAGTGGTTTCCTGCACCAACACAAGTGCGAAAAGTGGTTTTCAACACCAGCACAAGCACGGAAAGTGGTTTTGCAATACTATCACATGTGTGAAAAGTGGTTTTGAATGCCAGCACAAGTGTGGAAAGTGGTTTTGCAACACCAACACAAGTGCAAAAAGTGGTTTTCAATGCCAGCGCAAGTGCAGAAAGTGGTTCTGCAACATTAGCTCAAGTGCGGAAAGTGGTTCTGCAATACCAGCACATGTGTGAAAAGTGGTTCTCAACGCCAGCATAAGTGTGGAAATTGGTTCTGCAACATTAGCTCAAGTGCGGAAAGTGGTTTTTCAACACTAACACAAGTGCGAAAGGTGGTTTTTCCACACTAATACAAGTGCAAAAGTGGTTTCCTGCACCAACACAAGTGCGAAAGGTGGTTTTTCAACAC
Source organism: Myxine glutinosa (assembly GCF_964187855.1). Lineage (NCBI taxonomy): Eukaryota > Metazoa > Chordata > Myxini > Myxiniformes > Myxinidae > Myxine > Myxine glutinosa. Next base: position 176,749,534 of record NC_136261.1, read on the forward strand.
TATCACAAGTGCAAAAAGTGTTTTTTCCACACTAATACAAGTGCAAAAGTGGTTTCCTGCACCAACACAAGTGCGAAAAGTGGTTTTTCAACACTAACACAAGTGCGAAAAGTGGTTTTTCAACACTAACACAAGTGCGAAAAGTGGTTTTTCCACACTAATACAAGTGCGAAAGTGGTTTCCTGCACCAAGACAAGTGCGAAAAGTGGTTTTTCAACACTAACACAAGTGCGAAAAGTGGTTTTTCAACACTATCACAAGTGCAAAAAGTGTTTTTTCCACACTAATACAAGTGCAAAAGTGGTTTCCTGCACCAACCCAAGTGCGAAAAGTGGTTTTTCAACACTAACACAAGTGCGAAAAGTGGTTTTTCAATACTAACACAAGTGCGAAAAATGGTTTTTCAACACTAACACAAGTGCGAAAAGTGGTTTTTCCACACTAATACAAGTGCAAAAGTGGTTTCCTGCACCAACACAAGTGCGAAAGGTGGTTTTTCAACACTAACACAAGTGCGAAAAGTGGTTTTTCAACACTATCACAAGTGCAAAAAGTGTTTTTTCTACACTATTACAAGTGCAAAAGTGGTTTCCTGCACCAACACAAGTGCGAAAAGTGGTTTTTCAACACTAACACAAGTGCGAAAAGTGGTTTTTCAACACTATCACAAGTGCAAAAAGTGTTTTTTCCACACTAATACAAGTGCAAAAGTGGTTTCCTGCACCAACACAAGTGCGAAAAGTGGTTTTTCAACACTAACACAAGTGCGAAAAGTGGTTTTTCAACACTAATACAAGTGCGAAAAGTGGTTTTTCCACACTAATACAAGTGCAAAAGTGGTTTCCTGCACCAACACAAGTGCGAAAAGTGGTTTTTTCAACACCAACACAAGTGCGAAAAGTGGTTTTTCAACACTAACATAAGTGCGAAAAGTGGTTTTTCCACACTAATACAAGTGCAAAAGTGGTTTCCTGCACCAACACAAGTGTGAAAAGTGGTTTTTCAACACTATCACAAGTGCAAAAAGTGTTTTTCCCACACCAATACAAGTGCAAAAGTGGTTTCCTGCACCAACACAAGTGCGAAATGTGGTTTTCAACACGAACACAAGTGAGAAAAGTGGTTTTTCACACTATCACAAATGCAAAAAGTGTTTTTTCCACACTAATACAAGTGCAAAAGTGGTTTCCTGCACCAACACAAGTGCGAAAAGTGGTTTTCAACACCAGCACAAGCACGGAAAGTGGTTTTGCAATACTAGCACATGTGTGAAAAGTGGTTTTGAATGCCAGCACAAGTGTGGAAAGTGGTTTTGCAACACCAACACAAGTGCAAAAAGTGGTTTTCAATGCCAGCGCAAGTGCAGAAAGTGGTTCTGCAACATTAGCTCAAGTGCGGAAAGTGGTTCTGCAATACCAGCACATGTGTGAAAAGTGGTTCTCAACGCCAGCATAAGTGAGGAAATTGGTTTTTGCAACACCAACACAAATGCAAAAAGTGTTTTTTCCACACTAATACAAGTGCAAAAGTGGTTTCCTGCACCAACACAAGTGCGAAAAGTGGTTTTCAACACCAGCACAAGCACGGAAAGTGGTTTTGCAATACTAGCACATGTGTGAAAAGTGGTTTTGAATGCCAGCACAAGTGTGGAAAGTGGTTTTGCAACACCAACACAAGTGCAAAAAGTGGTTTTCAATGCCAGCGCAAGTGCAGAAAGTGGTTCTGCAACATTAGCTCAAGTGCGGAAAGTGGTTTTGCAACACCAACACAAGTGCAAAAAGTGGTTTTCAATGCCAGCGCAAGTGCAGAAAGTGGTTCTGCAACATTAGCTCAAGTGCGGAAAGTGGTTTTTCAACACTAACACAAGTGCGAAAGGTGGTTTTTCCACACTAATACAAGTGCAAAAGTGGTTTCCTGCACCAACACAAGTGCGAAAGGTGGTTTTTCAACACTAACACAAGTGCGAAAAGTGGTTTTTCAACACTAACACTAGTGCGAAAAGTGGTTTTTCAACACTATCACAAGTGCAAAAAGTGTTTTTTCCACACTAATACAAGTGCAAAAGTGGTTTCCTGCACCAACACAAGTGCGAAAAGTGGTTTTTCAACACTAACACAAGTGCGAAAAGTGGTTTTTCAACACTAACACAAGTGCGAAAAGTGGTTTTTCAACACTAATGCAAGTGCGAAAAGTGGTTTTTCCACACTAATACAAGTGCAAAAGTGGTTTCCTGCACCAACACAAGTGCGAAAAGTGGTTTTTCAACACCAACACAAATGCGAAAAGTGATTTTTCAACACTAACACAAGTGCGAAAAGTGGTTTTTCCACACTAATACAAGTGAAAAAGTGGTTTCCTGCACCAACACAAGTGCGAAAAGTGGTTTTTCAACACTAACACAGGTGCGAAAAGTGGCTTTTCAACACTATCACAAGTGCAAAAAGTGTTTTTCCCACACCAATACAAGTGCAAAAGTGGTTTCCTGCAGCAACACAAGTGAGAAAAGTGGTTTTTCAACACTATCACAAATGCAAAAAGTGTTTTTTCCACACTAATACAAGTGCAAAAGTGGTTTCCTGCACCAACACAAGTGCGAAAAGTGGTTTTCAACACCAGCACAAGCACGGAAAGTGGTTTTGCAATACTATCACATGTGTGAAAAGTGGTTTTGAATGCCAGCACAAGTGTGGAAAGTGGTTTTGCAACACCAACACAAGTGCAAAAAGTGGTTTTCAATGCCAGCGCAAGTGCAGAAAGTGGTTCTGCAACATTAGCTCAAGTGCGGAAAGTGGTTCTGCAATACCAGCACATGTGTGAAAAGTGGTTCTCAACGCCAGCATAAGTGTGGAAATTGGTTCTGCAACATTAGCTCAAGTGCGGAAAGTGGTTTTTCAACACTAACACAAGTGCGAAAGGTGGTTTTTCCACACTAATACAAGTGCAAAAGTGGTTTCCTGCACCAACACAAGTGCGAAAGGTGGTTTTTCAACACTAACACAAGTGCGAAAAGTGGTTTTTCAACACTATCACAAGTGCAAAAAGTGTTTTTTCTACACTATTACAAGTGCAAAAGTGGTTTCCTGCACCAACACAAGTGCGAAAAGTGGTTTTTCAACACTAACACAAGTGCGAAAAGTGGTTTTTCAACACTATCACAAGTGCAAAAAGTGTTTTTTCCACACTAATACAAGTGCAAAAGTGGTTTCCTGCACCAACACAAGTGCGAAAAGTGGTTTTCAACACGAACACAAGTGAGAAAAGTGGTTTTTCAACACTATCACAAATGCAAAAAGTGTTTTTTCCACACTAATACAAGTGCAAAAGTGGTTTCCTGCACCAACACAAGTGCGAAAAGTGATTTTCAACACCAGCACAAGCACGGAAAGTGGTTTTGCAATACTAGCACATGTGTGAAAAGTGGTTTTGAATGCCAGCACAAGTGTGGAAAGTGGTTTTGCAACACCAACACAAGTGCAAAAAGTGGTTTTCAATGCCAGCGCAAGTGCAGAAAGTGGTTCTGCAACATTAGCTCAAGTGCGGAAAGTGGTTCTGCAATACCAGCACATGTGTGAAAAGTGGTTCTCAACGCCAGCATAAGTGTGGAAATTGGTTTTTGCAACACCAACACAAATGCAAAAAGTGTTTTTTCCACACTAATACAAGTGCAAAAGTGGTTTCCTGCACCAACACAAGTGCGAAAAGTGGTTTTCAACACCAGCACAAGCACGGAAAGTGGTTTTGCAATACTAGCACATGTGTGAAAAGTGGTTTTGAATGCCAGCACAAGTGTGGAAAGTGGTTTTGCAACACCAACACAAGTGCAAAAAGTGGTTTTCAATGCCAGCGCAAGTGCAGAAAGTGGTTCTGCAACATTAGCTCAAGTGCGGAAAGTGGTTTTGCAACACCAACACAAGTGCAAAAAGTGGTTTTCAATGCCAGCGCAAGTGCAGAAAGTGGTTCTGCAACATTAGCTCAAGTGCGGAAAGTGGTTTTTCAACACTAACACAAGTGCGAAAGGTGGTTTTTCCACACTAATACAAGTGCAAAAGTGGTTTCCTGCACCAACACAAGTGCGAAAGGTGGTTTTTCAACACTAACACAAGTGCGAAAAGTGGTTTTTCAACACTAACACTAGTGCGAAAAGTGGTTTTTCAACACTATCACAAGTGCAAAAAGTGTTTTTTCCACACTAATACAAGTGCAAAAGTGGTTTCCTGCACCAACACAAGTGCGAAAAGTGGTTTTTCAACACTAACACAAGTGCGAAAAGTGGTTTTTCAACACTAACACAAGTGCGAAAAGTGGTTTTTCAACACTAATGCAAGTGCGAAAAGTGGTTTTTCCACACTAATACAAGTGCAAAAGTGGTTTCCTGCACCAACACAAGTGCGAAAAGTGGTTTTTCAACACCAACACAAATGCGAAAAGTGATTTTTCAACACTAACACAAGTGCGAAAAGTGGTTTTTCCACACTAATACAAGTGAAAAAGTGGTTTCCTGCACCAACACAAGTGCGAAAAGTGGTTTTTCAACACTAACACAGGTGCGAAAAGTGGCTTTTCAACACTATCACAAGTGCAAAAAGTGTTTTTCCCACACCAATACAAGTGCAAAAGTGGTTTCCTGCAGCAACACAAGTGAGAAAAGTGGTTTTTCAACACTATCACAAATGCAAAAAGTGTTTTTTCCACACTAATACAAGTGCAAAAGTGGTTTCCTGCACCAACACAAGTGCGAAAAGTGGTTTTCAACACCAGCACAAGCACGGAAAGTGGTTTTGCAATACTATCACATGTGTGAAAAGTGGTTTTGAATGCCAGCACAAGTGTGGAAAGTGGTTTTGCAACACCAACACAAGTGCAAAAAGTGGTTTTCAATGCCAGCGCAAGTGCAGAAAGTGGTTCTGCAACATTAGCTCAAGTGCGGAAAGTGGTTCTGCAATACCAGCACATGTGTGAAAAGTGGTTCTCAACGCCAGCATAAGTGTGGAAATTGGTTCTGCAACATTAGCTCAAGTGCGGAAAGTGGTTTTTCAACACTAACACAAGTGCGAAAGGTGGTTTTGCCACACTAATACAAGTGCAAAAGTGGTTTCCTGCACCAACACAAGTGCGAAAGGTGGTTTTTCAACACTATCACAAGTGCAAAAAGTGTTTTTTCCACACTAATACAAGTGCAAAAGTGGTTTCCTGCACCAACACAAGTGCGAAAAGTGGTTTTTCAACACTAACACAAGTGCGAAAAGTGGTTTTTCAACACTAACACAAGTGCGAAAAGTGGTTTTTCCACACTAATACAAGTGCGAAAGTGGTTTCCTGCACCAAGACAAGTGCGAAAAGTGGTTTTTCAACACTAACACAAGTGCGAAAAGTGGTTTTTCAACACTATCACAAGTGCAAAAAGTGTTTTTTCCACACTAATACAAGTGCAAAAGTGGTTTCCTGCACCAACCCAAGTGCGAAAAGTGGTTTTTCAACACTAACACAAGTGCGAAAAGTGGTTTTTCCACACTAATACAAGTGCGAAAGTGGTTTCCTGCACCAAGACAAGTGCGAAAAGTGGTTTTTCAACACTAACACAAGTGCGAAAAGTGGTTTTTCAACACTATCACAAGTGCAAAAAGTGTTTTTTCCACACTAATACAAGTGCAAAAGTGGTTTCCTGCACCAACCCAAGTGCGAAAAGTGGTTTTTCAACACTAACACAAGTGCGAAAAGTGGTTTTTCAATACTAACACAAGTGCGAAAAATGGTTTTTCAACACTAACACAAGTGCGAAAAGTGGTTTTCCCACACTAATACAAGTGCAAAAGTGGTTTCCTGCACCAACACAAGTGCGAAAGGTGGTTTTTCAACACTAACACAAGTGCGAAAAGTGGTTTTTCAACACTATCACGAGTGCAAAAAGTGTTTTTTCCACACTAATACAAGTGCAAAAGTGGTTTCCTGCACCAACACAAGTGCGAAAAGTGGTTTTTCAACACTAACACAAGTGCGAAAAGTGGTTTTTCCACACTAATACAAGTGCAAAAGTGGTTTCCTGCACCAACACAAGTGCGAAAAGTGGTTTTTCAACACTAACACAAGTGCGAAAAGTGGTTTTTCAACACTATCACAAGTGCAAAAAGTGTTTTTTCCACACTAATACAAGTGCAAAAGTGGTTTCCTGCACCAACACAAGTGCGAAAAGTGGTTTTTCAACACTAACACAAGTGCGAAAAGTGGTTTCCTGCACCAACACAAGTGCGAAAAGTGGTTTTTCAACACTAACACAAGTGCGAAAAGTGGTTTTTCAACACTAACACAAGTGCGAAAAGTGGTTTTTCCACACTAATACAAGTGCAAAAGTGGTTTCCTGCACCAACACAAGTGCGAAAGGTGGTTTTTCAACACTAACACAAGTGCGAAAGTGGTTTCCTGCACCAACACAAGTGCGAAAAGTGGTTTTTCAACACTAACACAAGTGCGAAAAGTGGTTTTTCAACACTATCACAAGTGCAAAAAGTGTTTTTTCTACACTATTACAAGTGCAAAAGTGGTTTCCTGCACCAACACAAGTGCGAAAGGTGATTTTTCAACACTAACACAAGTGCGAAAGTGGTTTCCTGCACCAAGACAAGTGCGAAAAGTGGTTTTTCAACACTAACACAAGTGCGAAAAGTGGTTTTTCCACACTAATACAAGTGCGAAAGTGGTTTCCTGCACCAAGACAAGTGCGAAAAGTGGTTTTTCAACACTAACACAAGTGCGAAAAGTGGTTTTTCAACACTATCACAAGTGCAAAAAGTGTTTTTTCCACACTAATACAAGTGCAAAAGTGGTTTCCTGCACCAACCCAAGTGCGAAAAGTGGTTTTTCAACACTAACACAAGTGCGAAAAGTGGTTTTTCAATACTAACACAAGTGCGAAAAATGGTTTTTCAACACTAACACAAGTGCGAAAAGTGGTTTTTCCACACTAATACAAGTGCAAAAGTGGTTTCCTGCACCAACACAAGTGCGAAAGGTGGTTTTTCAACACTAACACAAGTGCGAAAAGTGGTTTTTCAACACTATCACAAGTGCAAAAAGTGTTTTTTCTACACTATTACAAGTGCAAAAGTGGTTTCCTGCACCAACACAAGTGCGAAAAGTGGTTTTTCAACACTAACACAAGTGCGAAAAGTGGTTTTTCAACACTATCACAAGTGCAAAAAGTGTTTTTTCCACACTAATACAAGTGCAAAAGTGGTTTCCTGCACCAACACAAGTGCGAAAAGTGGTTTTTCAACACTAACACAAGTGCGAAAAGTGGTTTTTCAACACTAATACAAGTGCGAAAAGTGGTTTTTCCACACTAATACAAGTGCAAAAGTGGTTTCCTGCACCAACACAAGTGCGAAAAGTGGTTTTTCAACACCAACACAAGTGCGAAAAGTGGTTTTTCAACACTAACATAAGTGCGAAAAGTGGTTTTTCCACACTAATACAAGTGCAAAAGTGGTTTCCTGCACCAACACAAGTGTGAAAAGTGGTTTTTCAACACTATCACAAGTGCAAAAAGTGTTTTTCCCACACCAATACAAGTGCAAAAGTGGTTTCCTGCACCAACACAAGTGCGAAATGTGGTTTTCAACACGAACACAAGTGAGAAAAGTGGTTTTTCAACACTATCACAAATGCAAAAAGTGTTTTTTCCACACTAATACAAGTGCAAAAGTGGTTTCCTGCACCAACACAAGTGCGAAAAGTGGTTTTCAACACCAGCACAAGCACGGAAAGTGGTTTTGCAATACTAGCACATGTGTGAAAAGTGGTTTTGAATGCCAGCACAAGTGTGGAAAGTGGTTTTGCAACACCAACACAAGTGCAAAAAGTGGTTTTCAATGCCAGCGCAAGTGCAGAAAGTGGTTCTGCAACATTAGCTCAAGTGCGGAAAGTGGTTCTGCAATACCAGCACATGTGTGAAAAGTGGTTCTCAACGCCAGCATAAGTGAGGAAATTGGTTTTTGCAACACCAACACAAATGCAAAAAGTGTTTTTTCCACACTAATACAAGTGCAAAAGTGGTTTCCTGCACCAACACAAGTGCGAAAAGTGGTTTTCAACACCAGCACAAGCACGGAAAGTGGTTTTGCAATACTAGCACATGTGTGAAAAGTGGTTTTGAATGCCAGCACAAGTGTGGAAAGTGGTTTTGCAACACCAACACAAGTGCAAAAAGTGGTTTTCAATGCCAGCGCAAGTGCAGAAAGTGGTTCTGCAACATTAGCTCAAGTGCGGAAAGTGGTTTTGCAACACCAACACAAGTGCAAAAAGTGGTTTTCAATGCCAGCGCAAGTGCAGAAAGTGGTTCTGCAACATTAGCTCAAGTGCGGAAAGTGGTTTTTCAACACTAACACAAGTGCGAAAGGTGGTTTTTCCACACTAATACAAGTGCAAAAGTGGTTTCCTGCACCAACACAAGTGCGAAAGGTGGTTTTTCAACACTAACACAAGTGCGAAAAGTGGTTTTTCAACACTAACACTAGTGCGAAAAGTGGTTTTTCAACACTATCACAAGTGCAAAAAGTGTTTTTTCCACACTAATACAAGTGCAAAAGTGGTTTCCTGCACCAACACAAGTGCGAAAAGTGGTTTTTCAACACTAACACAAGTGCGAAAAGTGGTTTTTCAACACTAACACAAGTGCGAAAAGTGGTTTTTCAACACTAATGCAAGTGCGAAAAGTGGTTTTTCCACACTAATACAAGTGCAAAAGTGGTTTCCTGCACCAACACAAGTGCGAAAAGTGGTTTTTCAACACCAACACAAATGCGAAAAGTGATTTTTCAACACTAACACAAGTGCGAAAAGTGGTTTTTCCACACTAATACAAGTGAAAAAGTGGTTTCCTGCACCAACACAAGTGCGAAAAGTGGTTTTTCAACACTAACACAGGTGCGAAAAGTGGCTTTTCAACACTATCACAAGTGCAAAAAGTGTTTTTCCCACACCAATACAAGTGCAAAAGTGGTTTCCTGCAGCAACACAAGTGAGAAAAGTGGTTTTTCAACACTATCACAAATGCAAAAAGTGTTTTTTCCACACTAATACAAGTGCAAAAGTGGTTTCCTGCACCAACACAAGTGCGAAAAGTGGTTTTCAACACCAGCACAAGCACGGAAAGTGGTTTTGCAATACTATCACATGTGTGAAAAGTGGTTTTGAATGCCAGCACAAGTGTGGAAAGTGGTTTTGCAACACCAACACAAGTGCAAAAAGTGGTTTTCAATGCCAGCGCAAGTGCAGAAAGTGGTTCTGCAACATTAGCTCAAGTGCGGAAAGTGGTTCTGCAATACCAGCACATGTGTGAAAAGTGGTTCTCAACGCCAGCATAAGTGTGGAAATTGGTTCTGCAACATTAGCTCAAGTGCGGAAAGTGGTTTTTCAACACTAACACAAGTGCGAAAGGTGGTTTTTCCACACTAATACAAGTGCAAAAGTGGTTTCCTGCACCAACACAAGTGCGAAAGGTGGTTTTTCAACACTAACACAAGTGCGAAAAGTGGTTTTTCAACACTATCACATGTGCAAAAAGTGTTTTTTCTACACTATTACAAGTGCAAAAGTGGTTTCCTGCACCAACACAAGTGCGAAAAGTGGTTTTTCAACACTAACACAAGTGCGAAAAGTGGTTTTTCAACACTATCACAAGTGCAAAAAGTGTTTTTTCCACACTAATACAAGTGCAAAAGTGGTTTCCTGCACCAACACAAGTGCGAAAAGTGGTTTTTCAACACTAACACAAGTGCGAAAAGTGGTTTTTCAACACTAATACAAATGCGAAAAGTGGTTTTTCCACACTAATACAAGTGCAAAAGTGGTTTCCTGCACCAACACAAGTGCGAAAAGTGGTTTTTCAACACCAACACAAGTGCGAAAAGTGGTTTTTCAACACTAACATAAGTGCGAAAAGTGGTTTTTCCACACTAATACAAGTGCAAAAGTGGTTTCCTGCACCAACACAAGTGTGAAAAGTGGTTTTTCAACACTATCACAAGTGCAAAAAGTGTTTTTCCCACACCAATACAAGTGCAAAAGTGGTTTCCTGCACCAACACAAGTGCGAAATGTGGTTTTCAACACGAACACAAGTGAGAAAAGTGGTTTTTCAACACTATCACAAATGCAAAAAGTGTTTTTTCCACACTAATACAAGTGCAAAAGTGGTTTCCTGCACCAACACAAGTGCGAAAAGTGGTTTTCAACACCAGCACAAGCACGGAAAGTGGTTTTGCAATACTAGCACATGTGTGAAAAGTGGTTTTGAATGCCAGCACAAGTGTGGAAAGTGGTTTTGCAACACCAACACAAGTGCAAAAAGTGGTTTTCAATGCCAGCGCAAGTGCAGAAAGTGGTTCTGCAACATTAGCTCAAGTGCGGAAAGTGGTTTTGCAACACCAACACAAGTGCAAAAAGTGGTTTTCAATGCCAGCGCAAGTGCAGAAAGTGGTTCTGCAACATTAGCTCAAGTGCGGAAAGTGGTTTTTCAACACTAACACAAGTGCGAAAGGTGGTTTTTCCACACTAATACAAGTGCAAAAGTGGTTTCCTGCACCAACACAAGTGCGAAAGGTGGTTTTTCAACACTAACACAAGTGCGAAAAGTGGTTTTTCAACACTAACACTAGTGCGAAAAGTGGTTTTTCAACACTATCACAAGTGCAAAAAGTGTTTTTTCCACACTAATACAAGTGCAAAAGTGGTTTCCTGCACCAACACAAGTGCGAAAAGTGGTTTTTCAACACTAACACAAGTGCGAAAAGTGGTTTTTCAACACTAACACAAGTGCGAAAAGTGGTTTTTCAACACTAATGCAAGTGCGAAAAGTGGTTTTTCCACACTAATACAAGTGCAAAAGTGGTTTCCTGCACCAACACAAGTGCGAAAAGTGGTTTTTCAACACCAACACAAATGCGAAAAGTGATTTTTCAACACTAACACAAGTGCGAAAAGTGGTTTTTCCACACTAATACAAGTGAAAAAGTGGTTTCCTGCACCAACACAAGTGCGAAAAGTGGTTTTTCAACACTAACACAGGTGCGAAAAGTGGCTTTTCAACACTATCACAAGTGCAAAAAGTGTTTTTCCCACACCAATACAAGTGCAAAAGTGGTTTCCTGCAGCAACACAAGTGAGAAAAGTGGTTTTTCAACACTATCACAAATGCAAAAAGTGTTTTTTCCACACTAATACAAGTGCAAAAGTGGTTTCCTGCACCAACACAAGTGCGAAAAGTGGTTTTCAACACCAGCACAAGCACGGAAAGTGGTTTTGCAATACTATCACATGTGTGAAAAGTGGTTTTGAATGCCAGCACAAGTGTGGAAAGTGGTTTTGCAACACCAACACAAGTGCAAAAAGTGGTTTTCAATGCCAGCGCAAGTGCAGAAAGTGGTTCTGCAACATTAGCTCAAGTGCGGAAAGTGGTCCTGCAATACCAGCACATGTGTGAAAAGTGGTTCTCAACGCCAGCATAAGTGTGGAAATTGGTTCTGCAACATTAGCTCAAGTGCGGAAAGTGGTTTTTCAACACTAACACAAGTGCGAAAGGTGGTTTTTCCACACTAATACAAGTGCAAAAGTGGTTTCCTGCACCAACACAAGTGCGAAAGGTGGTTTTTCAACACTATCACAAGTGCAAAAAGTGTTTTTTCCACACTAATACAAGTGCAAAAGTGGTTTCCTGCACCAACACAAGTGCGAAAAGTGGTTTTTCAACACTAACACAAGTGCGAAAAGTGGTTTTTCAACACTAACACAAGTGCGAAAAGTGGTTTTTCCACACTAATACAAGTGCGAAAGTGGTTTCCTGCACCAAGACAAGTGCGAAAAGTGGTTTTTCAACACTAACACAAGTGCGAAAAGTGGTTTTTCAACACTATCACAAGTGCAAAAAGTGTTTTTTCCACACTAATACAAGTGCAAAAGTGGTTTCCTGCACCAACCCAAGTGCGAAAAGTGGTTTTTCAACACTAACACAAGTGCGAAAAGTGGTTTTTCCACACTAATACAAGTGCGAAAGTGGTTTCCTGCACCAAGACAAGTGCGAAAAGTGGTTTTTCAACACTAACACAAGTGCGAAAAGTGGTTTTTCAACACTATCACAAGTGCAAAAAGTGTTTTTTCCACACTAATACAAGTGCAAAAGTGGTTTCCTGCACCAACCCAAGTGCGAAAAGTGGTTTTTCAACACTAACACAAGTGCGAAAAGTGGTTTTTCAATACTAACACAAGTGCGAAAAATGGTTTTTCAACACTAACACAAGTACGAAAAGTGGTTTTCCCACACTAATACAAGTGCAAAAGTGGTTTCCTGCACCAACACAAGTGCGAAAGGTGGTTTTTCAACACTAACACAAGTGCGAAAAGTGGTTTTTCAACACTATCACGAGTGCAAAAAGTGTTTTTTCTACACTATTACAAGTGCAAAAGTGGTTTCCTGCACCAACACAAGTGCGAAAAGTGGTTTTTCAACACTAACACAAGTGCGAAAAGTGGTTTTTCAACACTATCACAAGTGCAAAAAGTGTTTTTTCCACACTAATACAAGTGCAAAAGTGGTTTCCTGCACCAACACAAGTGCGAAAAGTGGTTTTTCAACACTAACACAAGTGCGAAAAGTGGTTTTTCAACACTAACACAAGTGCGAAAAGTGGTTTTTCAACACTAATACAAGTGCGAAAAGTGGTTTTTCCACACTAATACAAGTGCAAAAGTGGTTTCCTGCACCAACACAAGTGCGAAAAGTGGTTTTTCAACACCAACACAAGTGCGAAAAGTGGTTTTTCAACACTAACATAAGTGCGAAAAGTGGTTTTTCCACACTAATACAAGTGCAAAAGTGGTTTCCTGCACCAACACAAGTGCGAAAAGTGGTTTTTCAACACTATCACAAGTGCAAAAAGTGTTTTTCCCACACCAATACAAGTGCAAAAGTGGTTTCCTGCACCAACACAAGTGCGAAATGTGGTTTTCAACATGAACACAAGTGAGAAAAGTGGTTTTTCAACACTATCACAAATGCAAAAAGTGTTTTTTCCACACTAATACAAGTGCAAAAGTGGTTTCCTGCACCAACACAAGTGCGAAAAGTGGTTTTCAACACCAGCACAAGCACGGAAAGTGGTTTTGCAATACTAGCACATGTGTGAAAAGTGGTTTTGAATGCCAGCACAAGTGTGGAAAGTGGTTTTGCAACACCAACACAAGTGCAAAAAGTGGTTTTCAATGCCAGCGCAAGTGCAGAAAGTGGTTCTGCAACATTAGCTCAAGTGCGGAAAGTGGTTCTGCAATACCAGCACATGTGTGAAAAGTGGTTCTCAACGCCAGCATAAGTGTGGAAATTGGTTTTTGCAACACCAACACAAATGCGAATAATGGTTTACAACACCAGCACGAGTGCGGAAAGTGGTTTTCCAACACTAACCCAATTGCGAAAAGTGGTTTTCAACACAAGCACGAGTGCGGAAAGTGGTTTTCAATGCCAGCACACGCGTGGAAATTGGTTTTGCAACACGAAGACAAATGCGAATTGTGGTTTTCAACACTTGCGCATGTGCGGAAAGTGGTTTTCAACACAAGCACAAGTGTGGAGAGTGGTTTTCCACACCAGCACATGTGCGAAAAGTGGTTTTGAAACACCAACACAAGTGAGACAAGTGGTTTTGCAACACCAAGTGTGGAAACATAAAACCACTTTCCACACACAAGTGCAAAAAGTGGTTTTGCAACACTAACACAAGTGCGAAAAGTGCTTTTGCAATACTAACACAAGTGCAAAAAGTGGTTTTGCAACACTAACACAAGTGCGAAAAGTGGTTTTGCAATACTTACACATGTGTGAAAAGTGGTTTTCAATGCCAGCACAAGTGTGTAAAGTGGTTTTGCAACACTAACCCAAGTGCGGAAAGCGGTTTTCCACACCAACAATTGTGGGTAAAGTGGTTTTCAATGCCAGCACAAGTGCGAAAAGTGGTTTTGAAACACCAACAAAAGTGAGACAAGTGGTTTTGCAACACTAACACAAGTGCAAAAAGTGGTCTTGCAACACTAACACAAGTGCAAAAAGTGATTTTCAACACTAGCACAAGTGCAAAAAGTGGTTTTTCAACACTAACACAAGTGCGAAAAGTGGTTTTTCAACACTAACACAAGTGCGAAAAGTGGTTTTTCCACACTAATACAAGTGCAAAAGTGGTTTCCTGCACCATGACAAGTGCGAAAAGTGGTTTTTCAACACTAACACAAGTGCGAAAAGTGTTTTTTCAACACTATCACAAGTGCAAAAAGTGTTTTTTCCACACTAATACAAGTGCAAAAGTGGTTTCCTGCACCAACCCAAGTGCGAAAAGTGGTTTTTCAACACTAACACAAGTGCGAAAAGTGGTTTTTCAACACTAACACAAGTGCGAAAAGTGGTTTTTCCACACTAATACAAGTGCAAAAGTGGTTTCCTGCACCAACACAAGTGCGAAAAGTGGTTTTTCCACACTAATACAAGTGCAAAAGTGGTTTCCTGCACCAACACAAGTGCGAAAAGTGGTTTTTCAACACTAACACAAGTGCGAAAAGTGGTTTTTCCACACTAATACAAGTGCAAAAGTGGTTTCCTGCACCAACACAAGTGCGAAAGGTGGTTTTTCAACACTAACACAAGTGCGAAAGTGGTTTCCTGCACCAACACAAGTGCGAAAAGTGGTTTTTCAACACTAACACAAGTGCGAAAAGTGGTTTTTCAACACTATCACAAGTGCAAAAAGTGTTTTTTCTACACTATTACAAGTGCAAAAGTGGTTTCCTGCACCAACACAAGTGCGAAAGGTGATTTTTCAACACTAACACAAGTGCGAAAGTGGTTTCCTGCACCAAGACAAGTGCGAAAAGTGGTTTTTCAACACTAACACAAGTGCGAAAAGTGGTTTTTCCACACTAATACAAGTGCGAAAGTGGTTTCCTGCACCAAGACAAGTGCGAAAAGTGGTTTTTCAACACTAACACAAGTGCGAAAAGTGGTTTTTCAACACTATCACAAGTGCAAAAAGTGTTTTTTCCACACTAATACAAGTGCAAAAGTGGTTTCCTGCACCAACCCAAGTGCGAAAAGTGGTTTTTCAACACTAACACAAGTGCGAAAAGTGGTTTTTCAATACTAACACAAGTGCGAAAAATGGTTTTTCAACACTAACACAAGTGCGAAAAGTGGTTTTTCCACACTAATACAAGTGCAAAAGTGGTTTCCTGCACCAACACAAGTGCGAAAGGTGGTTTTTCAACACTAACACAAGTGCGAAAAGTGGTTTTTCAACACTATCACAAGTGCAAAAAGTGTTTTTTCTACACTATTACAAGTGCAAAAGTGGTTTCCTGCACCAACACAAGTGCGAAAAGTGGTTTTTCAACACTAACACAAGTGCGAAAAGTGGTTTTTCAACACTATCACAAGTGCAAAAAGTGTTTTTTCCACACTAATACAAGTGCAAAAGTGGTTTCCTGCACCAACACAAGTGCGAAAAGTGGTTTTTCAACACTAACACAAGTGCGAAAAGTGGTTTTTCAACACTAATACAAGTGCGAAAAGTGGTTTTTCCACACTAATACAAGTGCAAAAGTGGTTTCCTGCACCAACACAAGTGCGAAAAGTGGTTTTTCAACACCAACACAAGTGCG
Organism: Myxine glutinosa; assembly: GCF_964187855.1. NCBI lineage: Eukaryota > Metazoa > Chordata > Myxini > Myxiniformes > Myxinidae > Myxine > Myxine glutinosa. The sequence goes on from NC_136261.1 coordinate 176,765,223, forward strand.
AAAAGTGGTTTTTCAACACTAACATAAGTGCGAAAAGTGGTTTTTCCACACTAATACAAGTGCAAAAGTGGTTTCCTGCACCAACACAAGTGTGAAAAGTGGTTTTTCAACACTATCACAAGTGCAAAAAGTGTTTTTCCCACACCAATACAAGTGCAAAAGTGGTTTCCTGCACCAACACAAGTGCGAAATGTGGTTTTCAACACGAACACAAGTGAGAAAAGTGGTTTTTCAACACTATCACAAATGCAAAAAGTGTTTTTTCCACACTAATACAAGTGCAAAAGTGATTTCCTGCACCAACACAAGTGCGAAAAGTGGTTTTCAACACCAGCACAAGCACGGAAAGTGGTTTTGCAATACTAGCACATGTGTGAAAAGTGGTTTTGAATGCCAGCACAAGTGTGGAAAGTGGTTTTGCAACACCAACACAAGTGCAAAAAGTGGTTTTCAATGCCAGCGCAAGTGCAGAAAGTGGTTCTGCAACATTAGCTCAAGTGCGGAAAGTGGTTCTGCAATACCAGCACATGTGTGAAAAGTGGTTCTCAACGCCAGCATAAGTGTGGAAATTGGTTTTTGCAACACCAACACAAATGCGAATAATGGTTTACAACACTAGCACGAGTGCGGAAAGTGGTTTTCCAACACTAACCCAATTGCGAAAAGTGGTTTTCAACACAAGCACGAGTGCGGAAAGTGGTTTTCAATGCCAGCACACGCGTGGAAATTGGTTTTGCAACACGAAGACAAATGCGAATTGTGGTTTTCAACACTTGCGCATGTGCGGAAAGTGGTTTTCAACACAAGCACAAGTGTGGAGAGTGGTTTTCCACACCAGCACATGTGCGAAAAGTGGTTTTGAAACACCAACACAAGTGAGACAAGTGGTTTTGCAACACCAAGTGTGGAAACATAAAACCACTTTCCACACACAAGTGCAAAAAGTGGTTTTGCAACACTAACACAAGTGCGAAAAGTGCTTTTGCAATACTAACACAAGTGCAAAAAGTGGTTTTGCAACACTAACACAAGTGCGAAAAGTGGTTTTGCAATACTTACACATGTGTGAAAAGTGGTTTTCAATGCCAGCACAAGTGTGTAAAGTGGTTTTGCAACACTAACCCAAGTGCGGAAAGCGGTTTTCCACACCAACAATTGTGGGTAAAGTGGTTTTCAATGCCAGCACAAGTGCGAAAAGTGGTTTTGAAACACCAACAAAAGTGAGACAAGTGGTTTTGCAACACTAACACAAGTGCAAAAAGTGGTCTTGCAACACTAACACAAGTACAAAAAGTGATTTTCAACACTAGCACAAGTGCAAAAAGTGGTTTTTCAACACTAACACAAGTGCGAAAAGTGGTTTTTCAACACTAACACAAGTGCGAAAAGTGGTTTTTCCACACTAATACAAGTGCAAAAGTGGTTTCCTGCACCATGACAAGTGCGAAAAGTGGTTTTTCAACACTAACACAAGTGCGAAAAGTGTTTTTTCAACACTATCACAAGTGCAAAAAGTGTTTTTTCCACACTAATACAAGTGCAAAAGTGGTTTCCTGCACCAACCCAAGTGCGAAAAGTGGTTTTTCAACACTAACACAAGTGCGAAAAGTGGTTTTTCAACACTAACACAAGTGCGAAAAGTGGTTTTTCCACACTAATACAAGTGCAAAAGTGGTTTCCTGCACCAACACAAGTGCGAAAGGTGGTTTTTCAACACTAACACAAGTGCGAAAGTGGTTTCCTGCACCAACACAAGTGCGAAAAGTGGTTTTTCAACACTAACACAAGTGCGAAAAGTGGTTTTTCAACACTATCACAAGTGCAAAAAGTGTTTTTTCTACACTATTACAAGTGCAAAAGTGGTTTCCTGCACCAACACAAGTGCGAAAGGTGGTTTTTCAACACTAACACAAGTGCGAAAGTGGTTTCCTGCACCAACACAAGTGCGAAAAGTGGTTTTGCAACACCAACACAAGTGCAAAAAGTGGTTTTCAATGCCAGCGCAAGTGCAGAAAGTGGTTCTGCAACATTAGCTCAAGTGCGGAAAGTGGTTCTGCAATACCAGCACATGTGTGAAAAGTGGTTCTCAACGCCAGCATAAGTGTGGAAATTGGTTTTTGCAACACCAACACAAATGCGAATAATGGTTTACAACACTAGCACGAGTGCGGAAAGTGGTTTTCCAACACTAACCCAATTGCGAAAAGTGGTTTTCAACACAAGCACGAGTGCGGAAAGTGGTTTTCAATGCCAGCACACGCGTGGAAATTGGTTTTGCAACACGAAGACAAATGCGAATTGTGGTTTTCAACACTTGCGCATGTGCGGAAAGTGGTTTTCAACACAAGCACAAGTGTGGAGAGTGGTTTTCCACACCAGCACATGTGCGAAAAGTGGTTTTGAAACACCAACACAAGTGAGACAAGTGGTTTTGCAACACCAAGTGTGGAAACATAAAACCACTTTCCACACACAAGTGCAAAAAGTGGTTTTGCAACACTAACACAAGTGCGAAAAGTGCTTTTGCAATACTAACACAAGTGCAAAAAGTGGTTTTGCAACACTAACACAAGTGCGAAAAGTGGTTTTGCAATACTTACACATGTGTGAAAAGTGGTTTTCAATGCCAGCACAAGTGTGTAAAGTGGTTTTGCAACACTAACCCAAGTGCGGAAAGCGGTTTTCCACACCAACAATTGTGGGTAAAGTGGTTTTCAATGCCAGCACAAGTGCGAAAATTGGTTTTGAAACACCAACAAAAGTGAGACAAGTGGTTTTGCAACACTAACACAAGTGCAAAAAGTGGTCTTGCAACACTAACACAAGTGCAAAAAGTGATTTTCAACACTAGCACAAGTGCAAAAAGTGGTTTTTCAACACTAACACAAGTGCGAAAAGTGGTTTTTCAACACTAACACAAGTGCGAAAAGTGGTTTTTCCACACTAATACAAGTGCGAAAGTGGTTTCCTGCACCAAGACAAGTGCGAAAAGTGGTTTTTCAACACTAACACAAGTGCGAAAAGTGGTTTTTCAACACTATCACAAGTGCAAAAAGTGTTTTTTCCACACTAATACAAGTGCAAAAGTGGTTTCCTGCACCAACCCAAGTGCGAAAAGTGGTTTTTCAACACTAACACAAGTGCGAAAAGTGGTTTTTCAATACTAACACAAGTGCGAAAAATGGTTTTTCAACACTAACACAAGTGCGAAAAGTGGTTTTTCCACACTAATACAAGTGCAAAAGTGGTTTCCTGCACCAACACAAGTGCGAAAGGTGGTTTTTCAACACTAACACAAGTGCGAAAAGTGGTTTTTCAACACTATCACAAGTGCAAAAAGTGTTTTTTCTACACTATTACAAGTGCAAAAGTGGTTTCCTGCACCAACACAAGTGCGAAAAGTGGTTTTTCAACACTAACACAAGTGCGAAAAGTGGTTTTTCAACACTATCACAAGTGCAAAAAGTGTTTTTTCCACACTAATACAAGTGCAAAAGTGGTTTCCTGCACCAACACAAGTGCGAAAAGTGGTTTTTCAACACTAACACAAGTGCGAAAAGTGGTTTTTCAACACTAACACAAGTGCGAAAAGTGGTTTTTCAACACTAATACAAGTGCGAAAAGTGGTTTTTCCACACTAATACAAGTGCAAAAGTGGTTTCCTGCACCAACACAAGTGCGAAAAGTGGTTTTTCAACACCAACACAAGTGCGAAAAGTGGTTTTTCAACACTAACATAAGTGCGAAAAGTGGTTTTTCCACACTAATACAAGTGCAAAAGTGGTTTCCTGCACCAACACAAGTGCGAAAAGTGGTTTTTCAACACTATCACAAGTGCAAAAAGTGTTTTTCCCACACCAATACAAGTGCAAAAGTGGTTTCCTGCACCAACACATGTGCGAAATGTGGTTTTCAACACGAACACAAGTGAGAAAAGTGGTTTTTCAACACTATCACAAATGCAAAAAGTGTTTTTTCCACACTAATACAAGTGCAAAAGTGGTTTCCTGCACCAACACAAGTGCGAAAAGTGGTTTTCAACACCAGCACAAGCACGGAAAGTGGTTTTGCAATACTAGCACATGTGTGAAAAGTGGTTTTGAATGCCAGCACAAGTGTGGAAAGTGGTTTTGCAACACCAACACAAGTGCAAAAAGTGGTTTTCAATGCCAGCGCAAGTGCAGAAAGTGGTTCTGCAACATTAGCTCAAGTGCGGAAAGTGGTTCTGCAATACCAGCACATGTGTGAAAAGTGGTTCTCAACGCCAGCATAAGTGTGGAAATTGGTTTTTGCAACACCAACACAAATGCGAATAATGGTTTACAACACTAGCACAAGTGCGGAAAGTGGTTTTCCAACACTAACCCAATTGCGAAAAGTGGTTTTCAACACAAGCACGAGTGCGGAAAGTGGTTTTCAATGCCAGCACACGCGTGGAAATTGGTTTTGCAACACGAAGACAAATGCGAATTGTGGTTTTCAACACTTGCGCATGTGCGGAAAGTGGTTTTCAACACAAGCACAAGTGTGGAGAGTGGTTTTCCACACCAGCACATGTGCGAAAAGTGGTTTTGAAACACCAACACAAGTGAGACAAGTGGTTTTGCAACACCAAGTGTGGAAACATAAAACCACTTTCCACACACAAGTGCAAAAAGTGGTTTTGCAACACTAACACAAGTGCGAAAAGTGCTTTTGCAATACTAACACAAGTGCAAAAAGTGGTTTTGCAACACTAACACAAGTGCGAAAAGTGGTTTTGCAATACTTACACATGTGTGAAAAGTGGTTTTCAATGCCAGCACAAGTGTGTAAAGTGGTTTTGCAACACTAACCCAAGTGCGGAAAGCGGTTTTCCACACCAACAATTGTGGGTAAAGTGGTTTTCAATGCCAGCACAAGTGCGAAAAGTGGTTTTGAAACACCAACAAAAGTGAGACAAGTGGTTTTGCAACACTAACACAAGTGCAAAAAGTGGTCTTGCAACACTAACACAAGTGCAAAAAGTGATTTTCAACACTAGCACAAGTGCAAAAAGTGGTTTTTCAACACTAACACAAGTGCGAAAAGTGGTTTTTCAACACTAACACAAGTGCGAAAAGTGGTTTTTCCACACTAATACAAGTGCAAAAGTGGTTTCCTGCACCATGACAAGTGCGAAAAGTGGTTTTTCAACACTAACACAAGTGCGAAAAGTGTTTTTTCAACACTATCACAAGTGCAAAAAGTGTTTTTTCCACACTAATACAAGTGCAAAAGTGGTTTCCTGCACCAACCCAAGTGCGAAAAGTGGTTTTTCAACACTAACACAAGTGCGAAAAGTGGTTTTTCCACACTAATACAAGTGCAAAAGTGGTTTCCTGCACCAACACAAGTGCGAAAAGTGGTTTTTCCACACTAATACAAGTGCAAAAGTGGTTTCCTGCACCAACACAAGTGCGAAAAGTGGTTTTTCAACACTAACACAAGTGCGAAAAGTGGTTTTTCAACACTATCACAAGTGCAAAAAGTGTTTTTTCCACACTAATACAAGTGCAAAAGTGGTTTCCTGCACCAACACAAGTGCGAAAAGTGGTTTTTCAATACTAACACAAGTGCGAAAAATGGTTTTTCAACACTAACACAAGTGCGAAAAGTGTTTTTTCAACACTATCACAAGTGCAAAAAGTGTTTTTTCCACACTAATACAAGTGCAAAAGTGGTTTCCTGCACCAACCCAAGTGCGAAAAGTGGTTTTTCAACACTAACACAAGTGCGAAAAGTGGTTTTTCAACACTAACACAAGTGCGAAAAGTGGTTTTTCCACACTAATACAAGTGCAAAAGTGGTTTCCTGCACCAACACAAGTGCGAAAAGTGGTTTTTCCACACTAATACAAGTGCAAAAGTGGTTTCCTGCACCAACACAAGTGCGAAAAGTGGTTTTTCAACACTAACACAAGTGCGAAAAGTGGTTTTTCAACACTATCACAAGTGCAAAAAGTGTTTTTTCCACACTAATACAAGTGCAAAAGTGGTTTCCTGCACCAACACAAGTGCGAAAAGTGGTTTTTCAATACTAACACAAGTGCGAAAAATGGTTTTTCAACACTAACACAAGTGCGATTTTGTTTTTTCCACACTAATACAAGTGCAAAAGTGGTTTCCTGCACCAACACAAGTGCGAAAAGTGGTTTTTCAACACTAACACAAGTGCGAAAAGTGGTTTTTCAACACTAACACAAGTGCGAAAAGTGGTTTTTCCACACTAATACAAGTGCAAAAGTGGTTTCCTGCACCAACACAAGTGCGAAAGGTGGTTTTTCAACACTAACACAAGTGCGAAAGTGGTTTCCTGCACCAACACAAGTGCGAAAAGTGGTTTTTCAACACTAACACAAGTGCGAAAAGTGGTTTTTCAACACTATCACAAGTGCAAAAAGTGTTTTTTCTACACTAATACAAGTGCAAAAGTGGTTTCCTGCACCAACACAAGTGCGAAAAGTGGTTTTTCAACACTAACACAAGTGCGAAAAGTGGTTTTTCAACACTATCACAAGTGCGAAAAGTGGTTTTTCCACACGAATACAAGTGCGAAAAGTGGTTTTTCAACACCAACACAAGTGCGAAAAGTGGTTTTTCAACACTAACACAAGTGCGAAAAGTGTTTTTTCCACACTAATACAAGTGCAAAAGTGGTTTCCTGCACCAACACAAGTGCGAAAAGTGGTTTTTCAACACTAACACAAGTGCGAAAAGTGGTTTTTCAACACTAACACAAGTGCGAAAAGTGGTTTTTCCACACTAATACAAGTGCAAAAGTGGTTTCCTGCACCAACACAAGTGCGAAATGTGGTTTTTCAACACTAACACAAGTGCGAAAAGTGGTTTTTCAACACTATCACAAGTGCAAAAAGTGTTTTTTCTACACTATTACAAGTGCAAAAGTGGTTTCCTGCACCAACACAAGTGCGAAAAGTGGTTTTTCAACACTAACACAAGTGCGAAAAGTGGTTTTTCAACACTATCACAAGTGCAAAAAGTGTTTTTTCCACACTAATACAAGTGCAAAAGTGGTTTCCTGCACCAACACAAGTGCGAAAAGTGGTTTTTCAACACTAATACAAGTGCGAAAAGTGGTTTTTCCACACGAATACAAGTGCGAAAAGTGGTTTTTCAACACCAACACAAGTGCGAAAAGTGGTTTTTCAACACCAACACAAGTGCGAAAAGTGGTTTTTCCACACTAATACAAGTGCAAAAGTGGTTTCCTGCACCAACACAAGTGCGAAGAGTGGTTTTTCAACACTAACACAAGTGCGAAAAGTGGTTTTTCAACACTATCACAAGTGCAAAAAGTGTTTTTCCCACACTCATACAAGTGCAAAAGTGGTTTCCTGCACCAACACAAGTGCGAAATGTGGTTTTCAACAATAACACAAGTGAGAAAAGTGGTTTTTCAACACTATCACAAGTGCAAAAAGTGTTTTTCCCACACTAATACAAGTGCAAAAGTGGTTCCCTGCACCAACACAAGTGCGAAAAGTGGTTTTCAACACCAGCACAAGCACGGAAAGTGGTTTTGCAATACTAGCACATGTGTGAGAAGTGGTTTTGAATGCCAGCACAAGTGTGGAAAGTGGTTTTCAACACCAGCGCAAGCACGGAAAGTGGTTTTGCAATACTAGCACATGTGTGAGAAGTGGTTTTGAATGCCAGCACAAGTGTGGAAAGTGGTTTTGCAACACCAACACAAGTGCAAAAAGTGGTTTTCAATGTCAGCGCAAGTGCAGAAAGTGGTTCTGCAACATCAGCTCAAGTGCAGAAAGTGGTTCTGCAATACCAGCACATGTGCGAAAAGTGGTTTTGCAACACCAACACAAGTGCAAAAAGTGGTTTTCAATGTCAGCGCAAGTGCAGAAAGTGGTTCTGCAACATCAGCTCAAGTGCAGAAAGTGGTTCTGCAACATCAGCTCAAGTGCAGAAAGTGGTTTTGCAACACTAACCCAATTGCGAAAAGTGGTTTTCAACACAAGCACGAGTGCGGAAAGTGGTTTTCAATGCCAGCACACGCGTGGAAATTGGTTTTGCAACACGAAGACAAATGCGAATTGTGGTTTTCAACACTTGCGCATGTGCGGAAAGTGGTTTTCAACACAAGCACAAGTGTGGAGAGTGGTTTTCCATGCCAGCACAAGTGCGAAAAGTGGTTTTGAAACACCAACACAAGTGAGACAAGTGGTTTTGCAACACCAAGTGTGGAAACATAAAACCACTTTCCACACACAAGTGCAAAAAGTGGTTTTGCAACACTAACACAAGTGCGAAAAGTGGTTTTGCAACACTAACACAAGTGCGAAAAGTGGTTTTGCAATACTTACACATGTGTGAAAAGTGGTTTTCAATGCCAGCACAAGTGTGTAAAGTGGTTTTGCAACACTAACCCAAGTGCGGAAAGTGGTCTTGCAACACTAACACAAGTGCGAAAAGTGGTTTTTCAACACTAACACAAGTGCGAAAAGTGGTTTTGCAACACTAACACAAGTGCGAAAAGTGGTTTTCCACACCAACAATTGTGGGTAAAGTGGTTTTCAATGCCAGCACAAGTGCGAAAAGTGGTTTTGCAACACTAACACAAGTGCAAAAAGTGGTCTTGCAACACTAACACAAGTGCAAAAAGTGATTTTCAACACTAGCACAAGTGCAAAAAGTGGTTTTTCAACACTAACACAAGTGCGAAAAGTGGTTTTTCAACACTAACACAAGTGCGAAAAGTGGTTTTTCCACACTAATACAAGTGCAAAAGTGGTTTCCTGCACCAAGCCAAGTGCGAAAAGTGGTTTTTCAACACTAACACAAGTGCGAAAAGTGGTTTTGCAACACTAACACAAGTGCGAAAAGTGGTTTTCCACACCAACAATTGTGGGTAAAGTGGTTTTCAATGCCAGCACAAGTGCGAAAAGTGGTTTTGCAACACTAACACAAGTGCAAAAAGTGGTCTTGCAACACTAACACAAGTGCAAAAAGTGATTTTCAACACTAGCACAAGTGCAAAAAGTGGTTTTTCAACACTAACACAAGTGCGAAAAGTGGTTTTTCAACACTAACACAAGTGCGAAAAGTGGTTTTTCCACACTAATACAAGTGCAAAAGTGGTTTCCTGCACCAAGACAAGTGCGAAAAGTGGTTTTTCAACACTAACACAAGTGCAAAAAGTGGTTTTTCAACACTATCACAAGTGCAAAAAGTGTTTTTTCCACACTAATACAAGTGCAAAAGTGGTTTCCTGCACCAACCCAAGTGCGAAAAGTGGTTTTTCAACACTAACACAAGTGCGAAAAGTGGTTTTTCAACACTAACACAAGTGCGAAAAGTGGTTTTTCCACACTAATACAAGTGCAAAAGTGGTTTCCTGCACCAACACAAGTGCGAAAAGTGGTTTTTCCACACTAATACAAGTGCAAAAGTGGTTTCCTGCACCAACACAAGTGCGAAAAGTGGTTTTTCAACACTAACACAAGTGCGAAAAGTGGTTTTTCAACACTATCACAAGTGCAAAAAGTGTTTTTTCCACACTAATACAAGTGCAAAAGTGGTTTCCTGCACCAACACAAGTGCAAAAAGTGGTTTTTCAATACTAACACAAGTGCGAAAAATGGTTTTTCAACACTAACACAAGTGCGAAAAGTGTTTTTTCCACACTAATACAAGTGCAAAAGTGGTTTCCTGCACCAACACAAGTGCGAAAAGTGGTTTTTCAACACTAACACAAGTGCGAAAAGTGGTTTTTCAACACTAACACAAGTGCGAAAAGTGGTTTTTCCACACTAATACAAGTGCAAAAGTGGTTTCCTGCACCAACACAAGTGCGAAAGGTGGTTTTTCAACACTAACACAAGGGCGAAAAGTGGTTTTTCAACACTATCACAAGTGCAAAAAGTGTTTTTTCTACACTAATACAAGTGCAAAAGTGGTTTCCTGCACCAACACAAGTGCGAAAAGTGGTTTTTCAACACTAACACAAGTGCGAAAAGTGGTTTTTCAACACTATCACAAGTGCAAAAAGTGTTTTTTCCACACTAATACAAGTGCAAAAGTGGTTTCCTGCACCAACACAAGTGCGAAAAGTGGTTTTTCAACACTAACACAAGTGCGAAAAGTGGTTTTTCAACACTAACACAAGTGCGAAAAGTGGTTTTTCAACACTAATACAAGTGCGAAAAGTGGTTTTTCCACACTAATACAAGTGCAAAAGTGGTTTTTCAACACTATCACAAGTGCAAAAAGTGTTTTTCCCACACTCATACAAGTGCAAAAGTGGTTTCCTGCACCAACACAAGTGCGAAATGTGGTTTTCAACAATAACACAAGTGAGAAAAGTGGTTTTTCAACACTATCACAAGTGCAAAAAGTGTTTTTCCCACACTAATACAAGTGCAAAAGTGGTTTCCTGCACCAACACAAGTGCGAAAAGTGGTTTTCAACACCAGCACAAGCACGGAAAGTGGTTTTGCAATACTAGCACATGTGTGAGAAGTGGTTTTGAATGCCAGCACAAGTGTGGAAAGTGGTTTTGCAACACCAACACAAGTGCAAAAAGTGGTTTTCAATGTCAGCGCAAGTGCAGAAAGTGGTTCTGCAACATTAGCTCAAGTGCGGAAAGTGGTTCTGCAATACCAGCACATGTGTGAAAAGTGGTTTTCAACGCCAGCATAAGTGTGGAAATTGGTTTTTGCAACACCAACACAAATGCGAATAATGGTTTACAACACTAGCACGAGTGCGGAAAGTGGTTTTGCAACACTAACCCAATTGCGAAAAGTGGTTTTCAACACAAGCACGAGTGCGGAAAGTGGTTTTCAATGCCAGCACACGCGTGGAAATTGGTTTTGCAACACGAAGACAAATGCGAATTGTGGTTTTCAACACTTGCGCATGTGCGGAAAGTGGTTTTCAACACAAGCACAAGTGTGGAGAGTGGTTTTCCACGCCAGCACAAGTGCGAAAAGTGGTTTTGAAACACCAACACAAGTGAGACAAGTGGTTTTGCAACACCAAGTGTGGAAACATAAAACCACTTTCCACACACAAGTGCAAAAAGTGGTTTTGCAACACTAACACAAGTGCGAAAAGTGGTTTTGCAATACTAACACAAGTGCAAAAAGTGGTTTTGCAACACTAACACAAGTGCGAAAAGTGGTTTTGCAATACTTACACATGTGTGAAAAGTGGTTTTCAATGCCAGCACAAGTGTGTAAAGTGGTTTTGCAACACTAACCCAAGTGCGGAAAGCGGTTTTCCACACCAACAATTGTGGGTAAAGTGGTTTTCAATGCCAGCACAAGTGCGAAAAGTGGTTTTGAAACACCATCAAAAGTGAGACAAGTGGTTTTGCAACACTAACACAAGTGCAAAAAGTGGTCTTGCAACACTAACACAAGTGCAAAAAGTGATTTTCAACACTAGCACAAGTGCGAAAAGTGGTTTTTCAACACTAACACAAGTGCGAAAAGTGGTTTTTCCACACTAATACAAGTGTGAAAGTGGTTTCCTGCACCAAGACAAGTGCGAAAAGTGGTTTTTCAACACTAACACAAGTGCGAAAAGTGGTTTTTCAACACTATCACAAGTGCAAAAAGTGTTTTTTCCACACTAATACAAGTGCGAAAAGTGGTTTTTCAACACTAACACAAGTGCGAAAAGTGGTTTTTCAACACTAACACAAGTGCGAAAAGTGGTTTTTCCACACTAACACAAGTGCGAAAAGTGGTTTTTCCACACTAATACAAGTGCAAAAGTGGTTTCCTGCACCAACACAAGTGCGAAAAGTGTTTTTTCCACACTAATACAAGTGCAAAAGCGGTTTCCTGCACCAACACAAGTGCGAAAAGTGGTTTTTCAATACTAACACAAGTGCGAAAAATGGTTTTTCAACACTATCACAAGTGCAAAAAGTGTTTTTTCCACACTAATACAAGTGCAAAAGCGGTTTCCTGCACCAACACAAGTGCGAAAAGTGGTTTTTCAACACTAACACAAGTGCGAAAAGTGGTTTTTCAACACTATCACAAGTGCGAAAAGTGGTTTTTCAACACTAATACAAGTGCGAAAAGTGGTTTTTCCACACTAATACAAGTGCAAAAGTGGTTTCCTGCACCAACACAAGTGCGAAAAGTGGTTTTTCAACACCAACACAAGTGCGAAAAGTGGTTTTTCAACACTAACACAAGTGCGAAAAGTGGTTTTTCCACACTAATACAAGTGCAAAAGTGGTTTCCTGCACCAACACAAGTGCGAAAAGTGGTTTTTCAACACTAACACAAGTGCGAAAAGTGGTTTTTCAACACTATCACAAGTGCAAAAAGTGTTTTTCCCACACCAATACAAGTGCAAAAGTGGTTTCCTGCACCAACACAAGTGCGAAATGTGGTTTTCAACACGAACACAAGTGAGAAAAGTGGTTTTTCAACACTATCACAAATGCAAAAAGTGTTTTTTCCACACTAATACAAGTGCAAAAGTGGTTTCCTGCACCAACACAAGTGCGAAAAGTGGTTTTCAACACCAGCACAAGCACGGAAAGTGGTTTTGCAATACTAGCACATGTGTGAAAAGTGGTTTTGAATGCCAGCACAAGTGTGGAAAGTGGTTTTGCAACACCAACACAAGTGCAAAAAGTGGTTTTCAATGCCAGCGCAAGTGCAGAAAGTGGTTCTGCAACATTAGCTCAAGTGCGGAAAGTGGTTCTGCAATACCAGCACATGTGTGAAAAGTGGTTCTCAATGCCAGCATAAGTGTGGAAATTGGTTTTTGCAACACCAACACAAATGCGAATAATGGTTTACAACACTAGCACGAGTGCGGAAAGTGGTTTTCCAACACTAACCCAATTGCGAAAAGTGGTTTTCAACACAAGCACGAGTGCGGAAAGTGGTTTTCAATGCCAGCACACGCGTGGAAATTGGTTTTGCAACACGAAGACAAATGCGAATTGTGGTTTTCAACACTTGCGCATGTGCGGAAAGTGGTTTTCAACACAAGCACAAGTGTGGAGAGTGGTTTTCCACACCAGCACATGTGCGAAAAGTGGTTTTGAAACACCAACACAAGTGAGACAAGTGGTTTTGCAACACCAAGTGTGGAAACATAAAACCACTTTCCACACACAAGTGCAAAAAGTGGTTTTGCAACACTAACACAAGTGCGAAAAGTGCTTTTGCAATACTAACACAAGTGCAAAAAGTGGTTTTGCAACACTAACACAAGTGCGAAAAGTGGTTTTGCAATACTTACACATGTGTGAAAAGTGGTTTTCAATGCCAGCACAAGTGTGTAAAGTGGTTTTGCAACACTAACCCAAGTGCGGAAAGCGGTTTTCCACACCAACAATTGTGGGTAAAGTGGTTTTCAATGCCAGCACAAGTGCGAAAAGTGGTTTTGAAACACCAACAAAAGTGAGACAAGTGGTTTTGCAACACTAACACAAGTGCAAAAAGTGGTCTTGCAACACTAACACAAGTGCAAAAAGTGATTTTCAACACTAGCACAAGTGCAAAAAGTGGTTTTTCAACACTAACACAAGTGCGAAAAGTGGTTTTTCAACACTAACACAAGTGCGAAAAGTGGTTTTTCCACACTAATACAAGTGCAAAAGTGGTTTCCTGCACCAAGACAAGTGCGAAAAGTGGTTTTTCAACACTAACACAAGTGCGAAAAGTGGTTTTTCAACACTATCACAAGTGCAAAAAGTGTTTTTTCCACACTAATACAAGTGCAAAAGTGGTTTCCTGCACCAACCCAAGTGCGAAAAGTGGTTTTTCAACACTAACACAAGTGCGAAAAGTGGTTTTTCAACACTATCACAAGTGCAAAAAGTGTTTTTTCCACACTAATACAAGTGCAAAAGTGGTTTCCTGCACCAACCCAAGTGCGAAAAGTGGTTTTTCAACACTAACACAACTGCGAAAAGTTGTTTTTCAACACTATCACAAGTGCAAAACTGGTTTTTCAACACTATCACAAGTGCAAAAAGTGGTTTTTCAACACTAACACAAGTGCGAAAACTGGTTTTTCAACACTATCACAAGTGCAAAAAGTGTTTTTTCCACACTAATACAAGTGCAAAAGTGGTTTCCTGCACCAACACAAGTGCGAAAAGTGGTTTTTCAATACTAACATAAGTGCGAAAAGTGTTTTTTCCACACTAATACAAGTGCAAAAGTGGTTTCCTGCACCAACACAAGTGCGAAAAGTGGTTTTTCAACACTAACACAAGTGCGAAAAGTGGTTTTTCAACACTATCACAAGGGCAAAAAGTGTTTTTTCTACACTAATACAAGTGCAAAAGTGGTTTCCTGCACCAACACAAGTGCGAAAAGTGGTTTTTCAACACTAACAAAAGTGCGAAAAGTGGTTTTTCAACACTATCACAAGTGCAAAAAGTGTTTTTTCTACACTAATACAAGTGCAAAAGTGGTTTCCTGCACCAACACAAGTGCGAAAAGTGGTTTTTCAACACTAACACAAGTGCTAAAAGTGGTTTTTCAACACTAACACAAGTGCGAAAAGTGGTTTTTCAACACTAACACAAGTGCGAAAAGTGGTTTTTCCACACTAATACAAGTGCAAAAGTGGTTTCCTGCACCAACACAAGTGCGAAAGGTGGTTTTTCAACAATAACACAAGTGCGAAAAGTGGTTTTTCAACACTAACACAAGTGCGAAAAGTGGTTTTTCAACACTATCACAAGTGCAAAAAGTGTTTTTTCCACACTAATACAAGTGCGAAAAGTGGTTTCCTGCACCAACACAAGTGCGAAAAGTGGTTTTTCAACACTAACACAAGTGCGAAAAGTGGTTTTTCAACACTAACACAAGTGCGAAAAGTGGTTTTTCAACACTAATACAAGTGCGAAAAGTGGTTTTTCCACACTAATACAAGTGCAAAAGTGGTTTCCTGCACCAACACAAGTGCGAAATGTGGTTTTTCAACACCAACACAAGTGCGAAAAGTGGTTTTTCAACACTAACACAAGTGCGAAAAGTGGTTTTTCAACACTAACACAAGTGCGAAAAGTGGTTTTTCAACACTAACACAAGTGCGAAAAGTGGTTTTTCCACACTAACACAAGTGCGAAAAGTGGTTTTTCCACACTAATACAAGTGCAAAAGTGGTTTCCTGCACCAACACAAGTGCGAAAAGTGGTTTTTCCACACTAATACAAGTGCAAAAGTGGTTTCCTGCACCAACACAAGTGCGAAAAGTGGTTTTTCAACACTAACACAAGTGCGAAAAGTGGTTTTTCAACACTATCACAAGTGCAAAAAGTATTTTTTCCACACTAATACAAGTGCAAAAGCGGTTTCCTGCACCAACACAAGTGCGAAAAGTGGTTTTTCAATACTAACACAAGTGCGAAAAATGGTTTTTCAACACTAACACAAGTGCAAAAAGTGGTTTTTCCACACAAATACAAGTGCAAAAGTGGTTTCCTGCACCAACACAAGTGCGAAAGGTGGTTTTTCAACACTAACACAAGTGCGAAAAGTGGTTTTTCAACACTATCACAAGTGCGAAAAGTGGTTTTTCAACACTAATACAAGTGCGAAAAGTGGTTTTTCCACACTAATACAAGTGCAAAAGTGGTTTCCTGCACCAACACAAGTGCGAAAAGTGGTTTTTCAACACCAACACAAGTGCGAAAAGTGGTTTTTCAACACTAACACAAGTGCGAAAAGTGGTTTTTCCACACTAATACAAGTGCAAAAGTGGTTTCCTGCACCAACACAAGTGCGAAAAGTGGTTTTTCAACACTAACACAAGTGCGAAAAGTGGTTTTTCAACACTATCACAAGTGCAAAAAGTGTTTTTCCCACACCAATACAAGTGCAAAAGTGGTTTCCTGCACCAACACAAGTGCGAAATGTGGTTTTCAACACGAACACAAGTGAGAAAAGTGGTTTTTCAACACTATCACAAATGCAAAAAGTGTTTTTTCCACACTAATACAAGTGCAAAAGTGGTTTCCTGCACCAACACAAGTGCGAAAAGTGGTTTTCAACACCAGCACAAGCATGGAAAGTGGTTTTGCAATACTAGCACATGTGTGAAAAGTGGTTTTGAATGCCAGCACAAGTGTGGAAAGTGGTTTTGCAACACCAACACAAGTGCAAAAAGTGGTTTTCAATGCCAGCGCAAGTGCAGAAAGTGGTTCTGCAACATTAGCTCAAGTGCGGAAAGTGGTTCTGCAATACCAGCACATGTGTGAAAAGTGGTTCTCAACGCCAGCATAAGTGTGGAAATTGGTTTTTGCAACACCAACACAAATGCGAATAATGGTTTACAACACAAGCACGAGTGCGGAAAGTGGTTTTCCAACACTAACCCAATTGCGAAAAGTGGTTTTCAACACAAGCACGAGTGCGGAAAGTGGTTTTCAATGCCAGCACACGCGTGGAAATTGGTTTTGCAACACGAAGACAAATGCGAATTGTGGTTTTCAACACTTGCGCATGTGCGGAAAGTGGTTTTCAACACAAGCACAAGTGTGGAGAGTGGTTTTCCACACCAGCACATGTGCGAAAAGTGGTTTTGAAACACCAACACAAGTGAGACAAGTGGTTTTGCAACACCAAGTGTGGAAACATAAAACCACTTTCCACACACAAGTGCAAAAAGTGGTTTTGCAACACTAACACAAGTGCGAAAAGTTCTTTTGCAATACTAACACAAGTGCAAAAAGTGGTTTTGCAACACTAACACAAGTGCGAAGAGTGGTTTTGCAATACTTACACATGTGTGAAAAGTGGTTTTCAATGCCAGCACAAGTGTGTAAAGTGGTTTTGCAACACTAACCCAAGTGCGGAAAGCGGTTTTCCACACCAACAATTGTGGGTAAAGTGGTTTTCAATGCCAGTACAAGTGCGAAAAGTGGTTTTGAAACACCAACAAAAGTGAGACAAGTGGTTTTGCAACACTAACACAAGTGCAAAAAGTGGTCTTGCAACACTAACACAAGTGCAAAAAGTGATTTTCAACACTAGCACAAGTGCAAAAAGTGGTTTTTCAACACTAACACAAGTGCGAAAAGTGGTTTTTCAACACTAACACAAGTGCGAAAAGTGGTTTTCCACACTAATACAAGTGCAAAAGTGGTTTCCTGCACCAAGACAAGTGCGAAAAGTGGTTTTTCAACACTAACACAAGTGCGAAAAGTGGTTTTTCAACACTATCACAAGTGCAAAAAGTGTTTTTTCCACACTAATACAAGTGCAAAAGTGGTTTCCTGCACCAACCCAAGTGCGAAAAGTGGTTTTTCAACACTAACACAAGTGCGAAAAGTGGTTTTTCAACACTAACACAAGTGCGAAAAGTGGTTTTTCAACACTATCACAAGTGCAAAAAGTGTTTTTTCCACACTAATACAAGTGCAAAAGTGGTTTCCTGCACCAACCCAAGTGCGAAAAGTGGTTTTTCAACACTAACACAAGTGCGAAAAGTGGTTTTTCAACACTATAACAAGTGCAAAACTGGTTTTTCAACACTATCACAAGTGCAAAAAGTGGTTTTTCAACACTAACACAAGTGCGAAAACTGGTTTTTCAACACTATCACAAGTGCAAAAAGTGTTTTTTCCACACTAATACAAGTGCAAAAGTGGTTTCCTGCACCAACACAAGTGCGAAAAGTGGTTTTTCAACACTAACATAAGTGCGAAAAGTGTTTTTTCCACACTAATACAAGTGCAAAAGTGGTTTCCTGCACCAACACAAGTGCGAAAAGTGGTTTTTCAACACTAACACAAGTGCGAAAAGTGGTTTTTCAACACTAACACAAGTGCGAAAAGTGGTTTTTCCACACTAATACAAGTGCAAAAGTGGTTTCCTGCACCAACACAAGTGCGAAAGGTGGTTTTTCAACAATAACACAAGTGCGAAAAGTGGTTTTTCAACACTAACACAAGTGCGAAAAGTGGTTTTTCAACACTAATACAAGTGCGAAAAGTGGTTTTTCCACACTAATACAAGTGCAAAAGTGGTTTCCTGCACCAACACAAGTGCGAAATGTGGTTTTTCAACACCAACACAAGTGCGAAAAGTGGTTTTTCAACACTAACACAAGTGCGAAAAGTGGTTTTTTACACACTAATACAAGTGTAAAAGTGGTTTCCTGCACCAACACAAGTGCGAAAAGTGGTTTTTCAACACTAACACAAGTGCGAAAAGTGGTTTTTCAACACTATCACAAGTGCAAAAAGTGTTTTTCCCACACCAATACAAGTGCAAAAGTGGTTTCCTGCACCAACACAAGTGCGAAATGTGGTTTTCAACACGAACACAAGTGAGAAAAGTGGTTTTCAACACTATCACAAGTGCAAAAAGTGTTTTTCCCACACCAATACAAGTGCAAAAGTGGTTTCCTGCACCAACACAAGTGCGAAATGTGGTTTTCAACACGAACACAAGTGAGAAAAGTGGTTTTTCAACACTATCACAAATGCAAAAAGTGTTTTTTCCACACTAATACAAGTGCAAAAGTGGTTTCCTGCACCAACACAAGTGCGAAAAGTGGTTTTCAACACCAGCACAAGCACGGAAAGTGGTTTTGCAATACTAGCACATGTGTGAAAAGTGGTTTTGAATGCCAGCACAAGTGTGGAAAGTGGTTTTGCAACACCAACACAAGTGCAAAAAGTGGTTTTCAATGCCAGCGCAAGTGCAGAAAGTGGTTCTGCAACATTAGCTCAAGTGCGGAAAGTGGTTCTGCAATACCAGCACATGTGTGAAAAGTGGTTCTCAACGCCAGCATAAGTGTGGAAATTGGTTTTTGCAACACCAACACAAATGCGAATAATGGTTTACAACACTAGCACGAGTGCGGAAAGTGGTTTTCCAACACTAACCCAATTGCGAAAAGTGGTTTTCAACACAAGCACGAGTGCGGAAAGTGGTTTTCAATGCCAGCACACGCGTGGAAATTGGTTTTGCAACACGAAGACAAATGCGAATTGTGGTTTTCAACACTTGCACATGTGCGGAAAGTGGTTTTCAACACAAGCACAAGTGTGGAGAGTGGTTTTCCACGCCAGCTAAAGTGCGAAAAGTGGTTTTGAAACACCAACACAAGTGAGACAAGTGGTTTTGCAACACCAAGTGTGGAAACATAAAACCACTTTCCACACACAAGTGCAAAAAGTGGTTTTGCAACACTAACACAAGTGCGAAAAGTGGTTTTGCAATACTAACACAAGTGCAAAAAGTGGTTTTGCAACACTAACACAAGTGCGAAAAGTGGTTTTGCAATACTTACACATGTGTGAAAAGTGGTTTTCAATGCCAGCACAAGTGTGTAAAGTGGTTTTGCAACACTACCCCAAGTGCGGAAAGCGGTTTTCCACACCAACAATTGTGGGTAAAGTGGTTTTCAATGCCAGCACAAGTGCGAAAAGTGGTTTTGAAACACCATCAAAAGTGAGTCAAGTGGTTTTGCAACACTAACACAATTGCAAAAAGTGGTCTTGCAACACTAACACAAGTGCAAAAAGTGATTTTCAACACTAGCACAAGTGCAAAAAGTGGTTTTTCAACACTAACACAAGTGCGAAAAGTGGTTTTTCAACACTAACACAAGTGCGAAAAGTGTTTTTTCCACACTAATACAAATGCAAAAGTGGTTTCCTGCACCAACACAAGTGCGAAAAGTGGTTTTTCAACACTAACACAAGTGCCAAAAGTGGTTTTTCAACACTAACACAAGTGCAAAAAGTGGTTTTTCAACACTATCACAAGTGCAAAAAGTGTTTTTTCCACACTAATACAAGTGCAAAAGTGGTTTTTCAACACTAACACAAGTGCGAAAAGTGTTTTTTCCACACTAATACAAGCGCAAAAGTGGTTTCCTGCACCAACACAAGTGCGAAAAGTGGTTTTTCAACACTAACACAAGTGCGAAAAGTGGTTTTTCCACACTATCACAAGTGCAAAAAGTGTTTTTTCCACACTAATACAAGTGCAAAAGTGGTTTCCTGCACCAACACAAGTGCGAAAAGTGGTTTTTCAACACTAACACAAGTGCGAAAAGTGATTTTTCAACACTAACACAAGTGCGAAAAGTGGTTTTTCAACACTAACACAAGTGCAAAAAGTGGTTTTTCCACACTAATACAAGTGCAAAAGTGGTTTCCTGCACCAACACAAGTGCGAAAAGTGGTTTTTCAACACTAACACAAGAGCGAAAAGTGGTTTTTCAACACTATCACAAGTGCAAAAAGTGGTTTTTCCACACAAACACAAGTGCACAAGTGGTTTCCTGCACCAACACAAGTGCGAAATGTGGTTTTCAACACTAACACAAGTGCAAAAAGTGGTTTTTCCACACTAATACAAGTGCAAAAGTGGTTTCCTGCACCAACACAAGTGCGAAAAGTGGTTTTTCAACACTAACACAAGTGCGAAAAGTGGTTTTTCAACACTATCACAAGTGCAAAAAGTGTTTTTCCCACACTAATACAAGTGCAAAAGTGGTTTCCTGCACCAACACAAGTGCGAAATGTTGTTTTCAACACTAACACAAGTGCGAAAAGTGGTTTTTCAACACTATCACAAGTGCAAAAAGTGTTTTTTCCACACTAATACAAGTGCAAAAGTGGTTTCCTGCACCAACACAAGTGCGAAAAGTGGTTTTTCAACACTAACACAAGTGCGAAAAGTGGTTTTTCAACACTATCACAAGTGCAAAAAGTGTTTTTTCCACACTAATACAAGTGCAAAAGTGGTTTCCTGCACCAACACAAGTGCGAAAAGTGGTTTTTCAACACTAACACAAGTGCAAAAAGTGGTTTTTCAACACTAACACAAGTGCGAAAAGTGTTTTTTCCACACTAATACAAGTGCGAAAAGTGGTTTCCTGCACCAACACAAGTGCAAAAAGTGTTTTTCCACACTAATACAAGTACAAAAGTGGTTTCCTGCACCAACACAAGTGCGAAAAGTGGTTTTCAACACCAGCACAAGCACGGAAAGTGGTTTTGCAATACTAGCACATGTGTGAAAAGTGGTTTTGAATGCCAGCACAAGTGTGGAAAGTGGTTTTGCAACACCAACACAAGTGCAAAAAGTGGTTTTCAATGCCAGCGCAAGTGCAGAAAGTGGTTCTGCAACATTAGCTCAAGTGCGGAAAGTGGTTCTGCAATACCAGCACATGTGTGAAAAGTGGTTCTCAATGCCAGCATAAGTGTGGAAATTGGTTTTTGCAACACCAACACAAATGTGAATAATGGTTTACAACACTAGCACGAGTGCGGAAAGTGGTTTTCCAACACTAACCCAATTGCGAAAAGTGGTTTTCAACACAAGCACGAGTGCGGAAAGTGGTTTTCAATGCCAGCACACGCGTGGAAATTGGTTTTGCAACACGAAGACAAATGCGAATTGTGGTTTTCAACACTTGCGCATGTGCGGAAAGTGGTTTTCAACACAAGCACAAGTGTGGAGAGTGGTTTTCCACACCAGCACATGTGCGAAAAGTGGTTTTGAAACACCAACACAAGTGAGACAAGTGGTTTTGCAACACCAAGTGTGGAAACATAAAACCACTTTCCACACACAAGTGCAAAAAGTGGTTTTGCAACACTAACACAAGTGCGAAAAGTGCTTTTGCAATACTAACACAAGTGCAAAAAGTGGTTTTGCAACACTAACACAAGTGCGAAAAGTGGTTTTGCAATACTTACACATGTGTGAAAAGTGGTTTTCAATGCCAGCACAAGTGTGTAAAGTGGTTTTGCAACACTAACCCAAGTGCGGAAAGCGGTTTTCCACACCAACAATTGTGGGTAAAGTGGTTTTCAATGCCAGCACAAGTGCGAAAAGTGGTTTTGAAACACCAACAAAAGTGAGACAAGTGGTTTTGCAACACTAACACAAGTGCAAAAAGTGGTCTTGCAACACTAACACAAGTGCAAAAAGTGATTTTCAACACTAGCACAAGTGCAAAAAGTGGTTTTTCAACACTAACACAAGTGCGAAAAGTGGTTTTTCAACACTAACACAAGTGCGAAAAGTGGTTTTTCCACACTAATACAAGTGCAAAAGTGGTTTCCTGCACCAAGACAAGTGCGAAAAGTGGTTTTTCAACACTAACACAAGTGCGAAAAGTGGTTTTTCAACACTATCACAAGTGCAAAAAGTGTTTTTTCCACACTAATACAAGTGCAAAAGTGGTTTCCTGCACCAACCCAAGTGCGAAAAGTGGTTTTTCAACACTAACACAAGTGCGAAAAGTGGTTTTTCAACACTATCACAAGTGCAATAAGTGTTTTTTCCACACTAATACAAGTGCAAAAGTGGTTTCCTGCACCAACCCAAGTGCGAAAAGTGGTTTTTCAACACTAACACAACTGCGAAAAGTTGTTTTTCAACACTATCACAAGTGCAAAACTGGTTTTTCAACACTATCACAAGTGCAAAAAGTGGTTTTTCAACACTAACACAAGTGCGAAAACTGGTTTTTCAACACTATCACAAGTGCAAAAAGTGTTTTTTCCACACTAATACAAGTGCAAAAGTGGTTTCCTGCACCAACACAAGTGCGAAAAGTGGTTTTTCAATACTAACATAAGTGCGAAAAGTGTTTTTTCCACACTAATACAAGTGCAAAAGTGGTTTCCTGCACCAACACAAGTGCGAAAAGTGGTTTTTCAACACTAACACAAGTGCGAAAAGTGGTTTTTCAACACTATCACAAGGGCAAAAAGTGTTTTTTCTACACTAATACAAGTGCAAAAGTGGTTTCCTGCACCAACACAAGTGCGAAAAGTGGTTTTTCAACACTAACAAAAGTGCGAAAAGTGGTTTTTCAACACTATCACAAGTGCAAAAAGTGTTTTTTCTACACTAATACAAGTGCAAAAGTGGTTTCCTGCACCAACACAAGTGCGAAAAGTGGTTTTTCAACACTAACACAAGTGCTAAAAGTGGTTTTTCAACACTAACACAAGTGCGAAAAGTGGTTTTTCAACACTAACACAAGTGCGAAAAGTGGTTTTTCCACACTAATACAAGTGCAAAAGTGGTTTCCTGCACCAACACAAGTGCGAAAGGTGGTTTTTCAACAATAACACAAGTGCGAAAAGTGGTTTTTCAACACTAACACAAGTGCGAAAAGTGGTTTTTCAACACTATCACAAGTGCAAAAAGTGTTTTTTCCACACTAATACAAGTGCGAAAAGTGGTTTCCTGCACCAACACAAGTGCGAAAAGTGGTTTTTCAACACTAACACAAGTGCGAAAAGTGGTTTTTCAACACTAACACAAGTGCGAAAAGTGGTTTTTCAACACTAATACAAGTGCGAAAAGTGGTTTTTCCACACTAATACAAGTGCAAAAGTGGTTTCCTGCACCAACACAAGTGCGAAATGTGGTTTTTCAACACCAACACAAGTGCGAAAAGTGGTTTTTCAACACTAACACAAGTGCGAAAAGTGGTTTTTCAACACTAACACAAGTGCGAAAAGTGGTTTTTCAACACTAACACAAGTGCGAAAAGTGGTTTTTCCACACTAACACAAGTGCGAAAAGTGGTTTTTCCACACTAATACAAGTGCAAAAGTGGTTTCCTGCACCAACACAAGTGCGAAAAGTGGTTTTTCCACACTAATACAAGTGCAAAAGTGGTTTCCTGCACCAACACAAGTGCGAAAAGTGGTTTTTCAACACTAACACAAGTGCGAAAAGTGGTTTTTCAACACTATCACAAGTGCAAAAAGTGTTTTTTCCACACTAATACAAGTGCAAAAGCGGTTTCCTGCACCAACACAAGTGCGAAAAGTGGTTTTTCAATACTAACACAAGTGCGAAAAATGGTTTTTCAACACTAACACAAGTGCAAAAAGTGGTTTTTCCACACAAATACAAGTGCAAAAGTGGTTTCCTGCACCAACACAAGTGCGAAAGGTGGTTTTTCAACACTAACACAAGTGCGAAAAGTGGTTTTTCAACACTATCACAAGTGCGAAAAGTGGTTTTTCAACACTAATACAAGTGCGAAAAGTGGTTTTTCCACACTAATACAAGTGCAAAAGTGGTTTCCTGCACCAACACAAGTGCGAAAAGTGGTTTTTCAACACCAACACAAGTGCGAAAAGTGGTTTTTCAACACTAACACAAGTGCGAAAAGTGGTTTTTCCACACTAATACAAGTGCAAAAGTGGTTTCCTGCACCAACACAAGTGCGAAAAGTGGTTTTTCAACACTAACACAAGTGCGAAAAGTGGTTTTTCAACACTATCACAAGTGCAAAAAGTGTTTTTCCCACACCAATACAAGTGCAAAAGTGGTTTCCTGCACCAACACAAGTGCGAAATGTGGTTTTCAACACGAACACAAGTGAGAAAAGTGGTTTTTCAACACTATCACAAATGCAAAAAGTGTTTTTTCCACACTAATACAAGTGCAAAAGTGGTTTCCTGCACCAACACAAGTGCGAAAAGTGGTTTTCAACACCAGCACAAGCATGGAAAGTGGTTTTGCAATACTAGCACATGTGTGAAAAGTGGTTTTGAATGCCAGCACAAGTGTGGAAAGTGGTTTTGCAACACCAACACAAGTGCAAAAAGTGGTTTTCAATGCCAGCGCAAGTGCAGAAAGTGGTTCTGCAACATTAGCTCAAGTGCGGAAAGTGGTTCTGCAATACCAGCACATGTGTGAAAAGTGGTTCTCAACGCCAGCATAAGTGTGGAAATTGGTTTTTGCAACACCAACACAAATGCGAATAATGGTTTACAACACAAGCACGAGTGCGGAAAGTGGTTTTCCAACACTAACCCAATTGCGAAAAGTGGTTTTCAACACAAGCACGAGTGCGGAAAGTGGTTTTCAATGCCAGCACACGCGTGGAAATTGGTTTTGCAACACGAAGACAAATGCGAATTGTGGTTTTCAACACTTGCGCATGTGCGGAAAGTGGTTTTCAACACAAGCACAAGTGTGGAGAGTGGTTTTCCACACCAGCACATGTGCGAAAAGTGGTTTTGAAACACCAACACAAGTGAGACAAGTGGTTTTGCAACACCAAGTGTGGAAACATAAAACCACTTTCCACACACAAGTGCAAAAAGTGGTTTTGCAACACTAACACAAGTGCGAAAAGTTCTTTTGCAATACTAACACAAGTGCAAAAAGTGGTTTTGCAACACTAACACAAGTGCGAAGAGTGGTTTTGCAATACTTACACATGTGTGAAAAGTGGTTTTCAATGCCAGCACAAGTGTGTAAAGTGGTTTTGCAACACTAACCCAAGTGCGGAAAGCGGTTTTCCACACCAACAATTGTGGGTAAAGTGGTTTTCAATGCCAGTACAAGTGCGAAAAGTGGTTTTGAAACACCAACAAAAGTGAGACAAGTGGTTTTGCAACACTAACACAAGTGCAAAAAGTGGTCTTGCAACACTAACACAAGTGCAAAAAGTGATTTTCAACACTAGCACAAGTGCAAAAAGTGGTTTTTCAACACTAACACAAGTGCGAAAAGTGGTTTTTCAACACTAACACAAGTGCGAAAAGTGGTTTTCCACACTAATACAAGTGCAAAAGTGGTTTCCTGCACCAAGACAAGTGCGAAAAGTGGTTTTTCAACACTAACACAAGTGCGAAAAGTGGTTTTTCAACACTATCACAAGTGCAAAAAGTGTTTTTTCCACACTAATACAAGTGCAAAAGTGGTTTCCTGCACCAACCCAAGTGCGAAAAGTGGTTTTTCAACACTAACACAAGTGCGAAAAGTGGTTTTTCAACACTAACACAAGTGCGAAAAGTGGTTTTTCAACACTATCACAAGTGCAAAAAGTGTTTTTTCCACACTAATACAAGTGCAAAAGTGGTTTCCTGCACCAACCCAAGTGCGAAAAGTGGTTTTTCAACACTAACACAAGTGCGAAAAGTGGTTTTTCAACACTATAACAAGTGCAAAACTGGTTTTTCAACACTATCACAAGTGCAAAAAGTGGTTTTTCAACACTAACACAAGTGCGAAAACTGGGTTTTCAACACTATCACAAGTGCAAAAAGTGTTTTTTCCACACTAATACAAGTGCAAAAGTGGTTTCCTGCACCAACACAAGTGCGAAAAGTGGTTTTTCAACACTAACATAAGTGCGAAAAGTGTTTTTTCCACACTAATACAAGTGCAAAAGTGGTTTCCTGCACCAACACAAGTGCGAAAAGTGGTTTTTCAACACTAACACAAGTGCGAAAAGTGGTTTTTCAACACTAACACAAGTGCGAAAAGTGGTTTTTCCACACTAATACAAGTGCAAAAGTGGTTTCCTGCACCAACTCAAGTGCGAAAGGTGGTTTTTCAACAATAACACAAGTGCGAAAAGTGGTTTTTCAACACTAACACAAGTGCGAAAAGTGGTTTTTCAACACTAATACAAGTGCGAAAAGTGGTTTTTCCACACTAATACAAGTGCAAAAGTGGTTTCCTGCACCAACACAAGTGCGAAATGTGGTTTTTCAACACCAACACAAGTGCGAAAAGTGGTTTTTCAACACTAACACAAGTGCGAAAAGTGGTTTTTTACACACTAATACAAGTGTAAAAGTGGTTTCCTGCACCAACACAAGTGCGAAAAGTGGTTTTTCAACACTAACACAAGTGCGAAAAGTGGTTTTTCAACACTATCACAAGTGCAAAAAGTGTTTTTCCCACACCAATACAAGTGCAAAAGTGGTTTCCTGCACCAACACAAGTGCGAAATGTGGTTTTCAACACGAACACAAGTGAGAAAAGTGGTTTTCAACACTATCACAAGTGCAAAAAGTGTTTTTCCCACACCAATACAAGTGCAAAAGTGGTTTCCTGCACCAACACAAGTGCGAAATGTGGTTTTCAACACGAACACAAGTGAGAAAAGTGGTTTTTCAACACTATCACAAATGCAAAAAGTGTTTTTTCCACACTAATACAAGTGCAAAAGTGGTTTCCTGCACCAACACAAGTGCGAAAAGTGGTTTTCAACACCAGCACAAGCACGGAAAGTGGTTTTGCAATACTAGCACATGTGTGAAAAGTGGTTTTGAATGCCAGCACAAGTGTGGAAAGTGGTTTTGCAACACCAACACAAGTGCAAAAAGTGGTTTTCAATGCCAGCGCAAGTGCAGAAAGTGGTTCTGCAACATTAGCTCAAGTGCGGAAAGTGGTTCTGCAATACCAGCACATGTGTGAAAAGTGGTTCTCAACGCCAGCATAAGTGTGGAAATTGGTTTTTGCAACACCAACACAAATGCGAATAATGGTTTACAACACTAGCACGAGTGCGGAAAGTGGTTTTCCAACACTAACCCAATTGCGAAAAGTGGTTTTCAACACAAGCACGAGTGCGGAAAGTGGTTTTCAATGCCAGCACACGCGTGGAAATTAGTTTTGCAACACGAAGACAAATGCGAATTGTGGTTTTCAACACTTGCACATGTGCGGAAAGTGGTTTTCAACACAAGCACAAGTGTGGAGAGTGGTTTTCCACGCCAGCTAAAGTGCGAAAAGTGGTTTTGAAACACCAACACAAGTGAGACAAGTGGTTTTGCAACACCAAGTGTGGAAACATAAAACCACTTTCCACACACAAGTGCAAAAAGTGGTTTTGCAACACTAACACAAGTGCGAAAAGTGGTTTTGCAATACTAACACAAGTGCAAAAAGTGGTTTTGCAACACTAACACAAGTGCGAAAAGTGGTTTTGCAATACTTACACATGTGTGAAAAGTGGTTTTCAATGCCAGCACAAGTGTGTAAAGTGGTTTTGCAACACTACCCCAAGTGCGGAAAGCGGTTTTCCACACCAACAATTGTGGGTAAAGTGGTTTTCAATGCCAGCACAAGTGCGAAAAGTGGTTTTGAAACACCATCAAAAGTGAGTCAAGTGGTTTTGCAACACTAACACAATTGCAAAAAGTGGTCTTGCAACACTAACACAAGTGCAAAAAGTGATTTTCAACACTAGCACAAGTGCAAAAAGTGGTTTTTCAACACTAACACAAGTGCGAAAAGTGGTTTTTCAACACTAACACAAGTGCGAAAAGTGTTTTTTCCACACTAATACAAATGCAAAAGTGGTTTCCTGCACCAACACAAGTGCGAAAAGTGGTTTTTCAACACTAACACAAGTGCCAAAAGTGGTTTTTCAACACTAACACAAGTGCAAAAAGTGGTTTTTCAACACTATCACAAGTGCAAAAAGTGTTTTTTCCACACTAATACAAGTGCAAAAGTGGTTTTTCAACACTAACACAAGTGCGAAAAGTGTTTTTTCCACACTAATACAAGCGCAAAAGTGGTTTCCTGCACCAACACAAGTGCGAAAAGTGGTTTTTCAACACTAACACAAGTGCGAAAAGTGGTTTTTCCACACTATCACAAGTGCAAAAAGTGTTTTTTCCACACTAATACAAGTGCAAAAGTGGTTTCCTGCACCAACACAAGTGCGAAAAGTGGTTTTTCAACACTAACACAAGTGCGAAAAGTGATTTTTCAACACTAACACAAGTGCGAAAAGTGGTTTTTCAACACTAACACAAGTGCAAAAAGTGGTTTTTCCACACTAATACAAGTGCAAAAGTGGTTTCCTGCACCAACACAAGTGCGAAAAGTGGTTTTTCAACACTAACACAAGAGCGAAAAGTGGTTTTTCAACACTATCACAAGTGCAAAAAGTGGTTTTTCCACACAAACACAAGTGCACAAGTGGTTTCCTGCACCAACACAAGTGCGAAATGTGGTTTTCAACACTAACACAAGTGCAAAAAGTGGTTTTTCCACACTAATACAAGTGCAAAAGTGGTTTCCTGCACCAACACAAGTGCGAAAAGTGGTTTTTCAACACTAACACAAGTGCGAAAAGTGGTTTTTCAACACTATCACAAGTGCAAAAAGTGATTTTCCCACACTAATACAAGTGCAAAAGTGGTTTCCTGCACCAACACAAGTGCGAAATGTTGTTTTCAACACTAACACAAGTGCGAAAAGTGGTTTTTCAACACTATCACAAGTGCAAAAAGTGTTTTTTCCACACTAATACAAGTGCAAAAGTGGTTTCCTGCACCAACACAAGTGCGAAAAGTGGTTTTTCAACACTAACACAAGTGCGAAAAGTGGTTTTTCAACACTATCACAAGTGCAAAAAGTGTTTTTTCCACACTAATACAAGTGCAAAAGTGGTTTCCTGCACCAACACAAGTGCGAAAAGTGGTTTTTCAACACTAACACAAGTGCAAAAAGTGGTTTTTCAACACTAACACAAGTGCGAAAAGTGTTTTTTCCACACTAATACAAGTGCGAAAAGTGGTTTCCTGCACCAACACAAGTGCAAAAAGTGTTTTTCCACACTAATACAAGTACAAAAGTGGTTTCCTGCACCAACACAAGTGCGAAAAGTGGTTTTTCAACACTAACACAAGTGCGAAAAGTGGTTTTTCAACACTAACACAAGTGCAAAAAGTGGTTTTTCCACACTAATACAAGTGCAAAAGTGGTTTCCTGCACCAACACAAGTGCGAAAGGTGGTTTTTCAACACTAACACAAGTGCGAAAAGTGGTTTTTCAACACTATCACAAGTGCAAAAAGTGTTTTTTCTACACTATTACAAGTGCAAAAGTGGTTTCCTGCACCAACACAAGTGCGAAAAGTGGTTTTTCAACACTAACACAAGTGCGAAAAGTGGTTTTTCAACACTATCACAAGTGCAAAAAGTGTTTTTTCCACACTAATACAAGTGCAAAAGTGGTTTCCTGCACCAACACAAGTGCGAAATGTGGTTTTCAACACGAACACAAGTGAGAAAAGTGGTTTTTCAACACTATCACAAATGCAAAAAGTGTTTTTTCCACACTAATACAAGTGCAAAAGTGGTTTCCTGCACCAACACAAGTGCGAAAAGTGGTTTTCAACACCAGCACAAGCATGGAAAGTGGTTTTGCAATACTAGCACATGTGTGAAAAGTGGTTTTGAATGCCAGCACAAGTGTGGAAAGTGGTTTTGCAACACCAACACAAGTGCAAAAAGTGGTTTTCAATGCCAGCGCAAGTGCAGAAAGTGGTTCTGCAACATTAGCTCAAGTGCGGAAAGTGGTTCTGCAATACCAGCACATGTGTGAAAAGTGGTTCTCAACGCCAGCATAAGTGTGGAAATTGGTTTTTGCAACACCAACACAAATGCGAATAATGGTTTACAACACTAGCACGAGTGCTGAAAGTGGTTTTCCAACACTAACCCAATTGCGAAAAGTGGTTTTCAACACAAGCACGAGTGCGGAAAGTGGTTTTCAATGCCAGCACACGCGTGGAAATTGGTTTTGCAACACGAAGACAAATGCGAATTGTGGTTTTCAACACTTGCGCATGTGCGGAAAGTGGTTTTCAACACAAGCACACGTGTGGAGAGTGGTTTTCCACACCAGCACATGTGCGAAAAGTGGTTTTGAAACACCAACACAAGTGAGACAAGTGGTTTTGCAACACCAAGTGTGGAAACATAAAACCACTTTCCACACACAAGTGCAAAAAGTGGTTTTGCAACACTAACACAAGTGCGAAAAGTTCTTTTGCAATACTAACACAAGTGCAAAAAGTGGTTTTGCAACACTAACACAAGTGCGAAGAGTGGTTTTGCAATACTTACACATGTGTGAAAAGTGGTTTTCAATGCCAGCACAAGTGTGTAAAGTGGTTTTGCAACACTAACCCAAGTGCGGAAAGCGGTTTTCCACACCAACAATTGTGGGTAAAGTGGTTTTCAATGCCAGCACAAGTGCGAAAAGTGGTTTTGAAACACCAACAAAAGTGAGACAAGTGGTTTTGCAACACTAACACAAGTGCAAAAAGTGGTCTTGCAACACTAACACAAGTGCAAAAAGTGATTTTCAACACTAGCACAAGTGCAAAAAGTGGTTTTTCAACACTAACACAAGTGCGAAAAGTGGTTTTTCAACACTAACACAAGTGCGAAAAGTGGTTTTCCACACTAATACAAGTGCAAAAGTGGTTTCCTGCACCAAGACAAGTGCGAAAAGTGGTTTTTCAACACTAACACAAGTGCGAAAAGTGGTTTTTCAACACTATCACAAGTGCAAAAAGTGTTTTTTCCACACTAATACAAGTGCAAAAGTGGTTTCCTGCACCAACCCAAGTGCAAAAAGTGGTTTTTCAACACTAACACAAGTGCGAAAAGTGGTTTTTCAACACTAACACAAGTGCGAAAAGTGGTTTTTCAACACTATCACAAGTGCAAAAAGTGTTTTTTCCACACTAATACAAGTGCAAAAGTGGTTTCCTGCACCAACCCAAGTGCGAAAAGTGGTTTTTCAACACTAACACAAGTGTGTAAAGTGGTTTTTCAACACTATCACAAGTGCAAAACTGGTTTTTCAACACTATCACAAGTGCAAAAAGTGGTTTTTCAACACTAACACAAGTGCGAAAACTGGTTTTTCAACACTATCACAAGTGCAAAAAGTGTTTTTTCCACACTAATACAAGTGCAAAAGTGGTTTCCTGCACCAACACAAGTGCGAAAAGTGGTTTTTCAACACTAACATAAGTGCGAAAAGTGTTTTTTCCACACTAATACAAGTGCAAAAGTGGTTTCCTGCACCAACACAAGTGCGAAAAGTGGTTTTTCAACACTAACACAAGTGCGAAAAGTGGTTTTTCAACACTAACTCAAGTGCGAAAAGTGGTTTTTCCACACTAATACAAGTGCAAAAGTGGTTTCCTGCACCAACACAAGTGCGAAAGGTGGTTTTTCAACAATAACACAAGTGCGAAAAGTGGTTTTTCAACACTAACACAAGTGCGAAAAGTGGTTTTTCAACACTAATACAAGTGCGAAAAGTGGTTTTTCCACACTAATACAAGTGCAAAAGTGGTTTCCTGCACCAACACAAGTGCGAAATGTGGTTTTTCAACACCAACACAAGTGCGAAAAGTGGTTTTTCAACACTAACACAAGTGCGAAAAGTGGTTTTTCCACACTAATACAAGTGCAAAAGTGGTTTCCTGCACCAACACAAGTGCGAAAAGTGGTTTTTCAACACTAACACAAGTGCGAAAAGTGGTTTATCAACACTATCACAAGTGCAAAAAGTGTTTTTCCCACACCAATACAAGTGCAAAAGTGGTTTCCTGCACCAACACAAGTGCGAAATGTGGTTTTCAACACGAACACAAGTGAGAAAAGTGGTTTTCAACACTATCACAAGTGCAAAAAGTGTTTTTCCCACACCAATACAAGTGCAAAAGTGGTTTCCTGCACCAACACAAGTGCGAAATGTGGTTTTCAACACGAACACAAGTGAGAAAAGTGGTTTTTCAACACTATCACAAATGCAAAAAGTGTTTTTTCCACACTAATACAAGTGCAAAAGTGGTTTCCTGCACCAACACAAGTGCGAAAAGTGGTTTTCAACACCAGCACAAGCACGGAAAGTGGTTTTGCAATACTAGCACATGTGTGAAAAGTGGTTTTGAATGCCAGCACAAGTGTGGAAAGTGGTTTTGCAACACCAACACAAGTGCAAAAAGTGGTTTTCAATGCCAGCGCAAGTGCAGAAAGTGGTTCTGCAACATTAGCTCAAGTGCGGAAAGTGGTTCTGCAATACCAGCACATGTGTGAAAAGTGGTTCTCAACGCCAGCATAAGTGTGGAAATTGGTTTTTGCAACACCAACACAAATGCGAATAATGGTTTACAACACTAGCACGAGTGCGGAAAGTGGTTTTCCAACACTAACCCAATTGCGAAAAGTGGTTTTCAACACAAGCACGAGTGCGGAAAGTGGTTTTCAATGCCAGCACACGCGTGGAAATTGGTTTTGCAACACGAAGACAAATGCGAATTGTGGTTTTCAACACTTGCACATGTGCGGAAAGTGGTTTTCAACACAAGCACAAGTGTGGAGAGTGGTTTTCCACGCCAGCTAAAGTGCAAAAAGTGGTTTTGAAACACCAACACAAGTGAGACAAGTGGTTTTGCAACACCAAGTGTGGAAACATAAAACCACTTTCCACACACAAGTGCAAAAAGTGGTTTTGCAACACTAACACAAGTGCGAAAAGTGGTTTTGCAATACTAACACAAGTGCAAAAAGTGGTTTTGCAACACTAACACAAGTGCGAAAAGTGGTTTTGCAATACTTACACATGTGTGAAAAGTGGTTTTCAATGCCAGCACAAGTGTGTAAAGTGGTTTTGCAACACTAACCCAAGTGCGGAAAGCGGTTTTCCACACCAACAATTGTGGGTAAAGTGGTTTTCAATGCCAGCACAAGTGCGAAAAGTGGTTTTGAAACACCATCAAAAGTGAGACAAGTGGTTTTGCAACACTAACACAATTGCAAAAAGTGGTCTTGCAACACTAACACAAGTGCAAAAAGTGATTTTCAACACTAGCACAAGTGCAAAAAGTGGTTTTTCAACACTAACACAAGTGCGAAAAGTGGTTTTTCAACACTAACACAAGTGCGAAAAGTGTTTTTTCCACACTAATACAAATGCAAAAGTGGTTTCCTGCACCAACACAAGTGCGAAAAGTGGTTTTTCAACACTAACACAAGTGCGAAAAGTGGTTTTTCAACACTAACACAAGTGCGAAAAGTGGTTTTTCAACACTATCACAAGTGCAAAAAGTGTTTTTTCCACACTAATACAAGTGCAAAAGTGGTTTTTCAACACTAACACAAGTGCGAAAAGTGTTTTTTCCACACTAATACAAGCGCAAAAGTGGTTTCCTGCACCAACACAAGTGCGAAAAGTGGTTTTTCAACACTAACACAAGTGCGAAAAGTGGTTTTTCCACACTATCACAAGTGCAAAAAATGTTTTTTCCACACTAATACAAGTGCAAAAGTGGTTTCCTGCACCAACACAAGTGCGAAAAGTGGTTTTTCAACACTAACACAAGTGCGAAAAGTGATTTTTCAACACTAACACAAGTGCAAAAAGTGGTTTTTCCACACTAATACAAGTGCAAAAGTGGTTTCCTGCACCAACACAAGTGCGAAAAGTGGTTTTTCAACACTAACACAAGTGCGAAAAGTGGTTTTTCAACACTAACACAAGTGCAAAAAGTGGTTTTTCCACACTAATACAAGTGCAAAAGTGGTTTCCTGCACCAACACAAGTGCGAAAAGTGGTTTTTCAACACTAACACAAGAGCGAAAAGTGGTTTTTCAACACTATCACAAGTGCAAAAAGTGGTTTTTCCACACAAACACAAGTGCACAAGTGGTTTCCTGCACCAACGCAAGTGCGAAATGTGGTTTTCAACACTAACACAAGTGCAAAAAGTGGTTTTTCCACACTAATACAAGTGCAAAAGTGGTTTCCTGCACCAACACAAGTGCGAAAAGTGGTTTTTCAACACTAACACAAGAGCGAAAAGTGGTTTTTCAACACTATCACAAGTGCAAAAAGTGTTTTTCCCACACTAATACAAGTGCAAAAGTGGTTTCCTGCACCAACACAAGTGCGAAATGTGGTTTTCAACACTAACACAAGTGCGAAAAGTGGTTTTTCAACACTATCACAAGTGCAAAAAGTGTTTTTTCCACACTAATACAAGTGCAAAAGTGGTTTCCTGCACCAACACAAGTGCGAAAAGTGGTTTTTCAACACTAACACAAGTGCGAAAAGTGGTTTTTCAACACTATCACAAGTGCAAAAAGTGTTTTTTCCACACTAATACAAGTGCAAAAGTGGTTTCCTGCACCAACACAAGTGCGAAAAGTGGTTTTTCAACACTAACACAAGTGCAAAAAGTGGTTTTTCAACACTAACACAAGTGCGAAAAGTGTTTTTTCCACACTAATACAAGTGCGAAAAGTGGTTTCCTGCACCAACACAAGTGCAAAAAGTGTTTTTCCACACTAATACAAGTACAAAAGTGGTTTCCTGCACCAACACAAGTGCGAAAAGTGGTTTTTCAACACTAACACAAGTGCGAAAAGTGGTTTTTCAACACTAACACAAGTGCAAAAAGTGGTTTTTCCAAACTAATACAAGTGCAAAAGTGGTTTCCTGCACCAACACAAGTGCGAAAGGTGGTTTTTCAACACTAACACAAGTGCGAAAAGTGGTTTTTCAACACTATCACAAGTGCAAAAAGTGTTTTTTCTACAATTTACAAGTGCAAAAGTGGTTTCCTGCACCAACACAAGTGCGAAAAGTGGTTTTTCAACACTAACACAAGTGCGAAAAGTGGTTTTTCAACACTATCACAAGTGCAAAAAGTGTTTTTTCCACACTAATACAAGTGCAAAAGTGGTTTCCTGCACCAACACAAGTGCGAAAAGTGGTTTTTCAACACTAATACAAGTGCGAAAAGTGGTTTTTCCACACGAATACAAGTGCGAAAAGTGGTTTTTCAACACCAACACAAGTGCGAAAAGTGGTTTTTCAACACCAACACAAGTGCGAAAAGTGGTTTTTCCACACTAATACAAGTGCAAAAGTGGTTTCCTGCACCAACACAAGTGCGAAAAGTGGTTTTTCAACACTAACACAAGTGCGAAAAGTGGTTTTTCAACACTATCACAAGTGCAAAAAGTGTTTTTCCCACACTCATACAAGTGCAAAAGTGGTTTCCTGCACCAACACAAGTGCGAAATGTGGTTTTCAACAATAACACAAGTGAGAAAAGTGGTTTTTCAACACTATCACAAGTGCAAAAAGTGTTTTTCCCACTCTAATACAAGTGCAAAAGTGGTTCCCTGCACCAACACAAGTGCGAAAAGTGGTTTTCAACACCAGCACAAGCACGGAAAGTGGTTTTGCAATACTAGCACATGTGTGAGAAGTGGTTTTGAATGCCAGCACAAGTGTGGAAAGTGGTTTTCAACACCAGCACAAGCACGGAAAGTGGTTTTGCAATACCAGCACATGTGTGAGAAGTGGTTTTGAATGCCAGCACAAGTGTGGAAAGTGGTTTTGCAACACCAACACAAGTGCAAAAAGTGGTTTTCAATGTCAGCGCAAGTGCAGAAAGTGGTTCTGCAACATCAGCTCAAGTGCAGAAAGTGGTTCTGCAATACCAGCACATGTGCGAAAAGTGGTTTTGCAACACCAACACAAGTGCAAAAAGTGGTTTTCAATGTCAGCGCAAGTGCAGAAAGTGGTTCTGCAACATCAGCTCAAGTGCAGAAAGTGGTTCTGCAACATCAGCTCAAGTGCAGAAAGTGGTTTTGCAACACTAACCCAATTGCGAAAAGTGGTTTTCAACACAAGCACGAGTGCGGAAAGTGGTTTTCAATGCCAGCACACGCGTGGAAATTGGTTTTGCAACACGAAGACAAATGCGAATTGTGGTTTTCAACACTTGCGCATGTGCGGAAAGTGGTTTTCAACACAAGCACAAGTGTGGAGAGTGGTTTTCCATGCCAGCACAAGTGCGAAAAGTGGTTTTGAAACACCAACACAAGTGAGACAAGTGGTTTTGCAACACCAAGTGTGGAAACATAAAACCACTTTCCACACACAAGTGCAAAAAGTGGTTTTGCAACACTAACACAAGTGCGAAAAGTGGTTTTGCAACACTAACACAAGTGCGAAAAGTGGTTTTGCAATACTTACACATGTGTGAAAAGTGGTTTTCAATGCCAGCACAAGTGTGTAAAGTGGTTTTGCAACACTAACCCAAGTGCGGAAAGCGGTCTTGCAACACTAACACAAGTGCGAAAAGTGGTTTTTCAACACTAACACAAGTGCGAAAAGTGGTTTTGCAACACTAACACAAGTGCGAAAAGTGGTTTTCCACACCAACAATTGTGGGTAAAGTGGTTTTCAATGCCAGCAGAAGTGCGAAAAGTGGTTTTGCAACACTAACACAAGTGCAAAAAGTGGTCTTGCAACACTAACACAAGTGCAAAAAGTGATTTTCAACACTAGCACAAGTGCAAAAAGTGGTTTTTCAACACTAACACAAGTGCGAAAAGTGGTTTTTCAACACTAACACAAGTGCGAAAAGTGGTTTTTCCACACTAATACAAGTGCAAAAGTGGTTTCCTGCACCAAGCCAAGTGCGAAAAGTGGTTTTTCAACACTAACACAAGTGCGAAAAGTGGTTTTTCAACACTATCACAAGTGCAAAAAGTGTTTTTTCCACATTAATACAAGTGCAAAAGTGGTTTCCTGCACCAACCCAAGTGCGAAAAGTGGTTTTTCAACACTAACACAAGTGCGAAAAGTGGTTTTGCAACACTAACACAAGTGCGAAAAGTGGTTTTCCACACCAACAATTGTGGGTAAAGTGGTTTTCAATGCCAGCACAAGTGCGAAAAGTGGTTTTGCAACACTAACACAAGTGCAAAAAGTGGTCTTGCAACACTAACACAAGTGCAAAAAGTGATTTTCAACACGAGCACAAGTGCAAAAAGTGGTTTTTCAACACTAACACAAGTGCGAAAAGTGGTTTTTCAACACTAACACAAGTGCGAAAAGTGGTTTTTCCACACTAATACAAGTGCAAAAGTGGTTTCCTGCACCAAGACAAGTGCGAAAAGTGGTTTTTCAACACTAACACAAGTGCAAAAAGTGGTTTTTCAACACTATCACAAGTGCAAAAAGTGTTTTTTCCACACTAATACAAGTGCAAAAGTGGTTTCCTGCACCAACCCAAGTGCGAAAAGTGGTTTTTCAACACTAACACAAGTGCGAAAAGTGGTTTTTCAACACTAACACAAGTGCGAAAAGTGGTTTTTCCACACTAATGCAAGTGCAAAAGTGGTTTCCTGCACCAACACAAGTGCGAAAAGTGGTTTTTCCACACTAATACAAGTGCAAAAGTGGTTTCCTGCACCAACACAAGTGCGAAAAGTGGTTTTTCAACACTAACACAAGTGCGAAAAGTGGTTTTTCAACACTATCACAAGTGCAAAAAGTGTTTTTTCCACACTAATACAAGTGCAAAAGTGGTTTCCTGCACCAACACAAGTGCGAAAAGTGGTTTTTCAATACTAACACAAGTGCGAAAAATGGTTTTTCAACACTAACACAAGTGCGAAAAGTGTTTTTTCCACACTAATACAAGTGCAAAAGTGGTTTCCTGCACCAACACAAGTGCGAAAAGTGGTTTTTCAACACTAACACAAGTGCGAAAAGTGGTTTTTCAACACTAACACAAGTGCGAAAAGTGGTTTTTCCACACTAATACAAGTGCAAAAGTGGTTTCCTGCACCAACACAAGTGCGAAAGGTGGTTTTTCAACACTAACACAAGGGCGAAAAATGGTTTTTCAACACTATCACAAGTGCAAAAAGTGTTTTTTCTACACTATTACAAGTGCAAAAGTGGTTTCCTGCACCAACACAAGTGCGAAAAGTGGTTTTTCAACACTAACACAAGTGCGAAAAGTGGTTTTTCAACACTATCACAAGTGCAAAAAGTGTTTTTTCCACACTAATACAAGTGCAAAAGTGGTTTCCTGCACCAACACAAGTGCGAAAAGTGGTTTTCCAACACTTATACAAGTGCGAAAAGTGGTTTTTCCACACGAATACAAGTGCGAAAAGTGGTTTTTCAACACCAACACAAGTGCGAAAAGTGGTTTTTCAACACCAACACAAGTGCGAAAAGTGGTTTTTCCACACTAATACAAGTGCAAAAGTGGTTTCCTGCACCAACACAAGTGCGAAAAGTGGTTTTTCAACACTAACACAAGTGCGAAAAGTGGTTTTTCAACACTATCACAAGTGCAAAAAGTGTTTTTCCCACACTCATACAAGTGCAAAAGTGGTTTCCTGCACCAACACAAGTGCGAAATGTGGTTTTCAACAATAACACAAGTGAGAAAAGTGGTTTTTCAACACTATCACAAGTGCAAAAAGTGTTTTTCCCACACTAATACAAGTGCAAAAGTGGTTCCCTGCACCAACACAAGTGCGAAAAGTGGTTTTCAACACCAGCACAAGCACGGAAAGTGGTTTTGCAATACTAGCACATGTGTGAGAAGTGGTTTTGAATGCCAGCACAAGTGTGGAAAGTGGTTTTCAACACCAGCACAAGCACGGAAAGTGGTTTTGCAATACTAGCACATGTGTGAGAAGTGGTTTTGAATGCCAGCACAAGTGTGGCAAGTGGTTTTCAACACCAACACAAGTGCAAAAAGTGGTTTTCAATGTCAGCGCAAGTGCAGAAAGTGGTTCTGCAACATCAGCTCAAGTGCAGAAAGTGGTTCTGCAATACCAGCACATGTGCGAAAAGTGGTTTTTCAACACCAACACAAGTGCAAAAAGTGGTTTTCAATGTCAGCGCAAGTGCAGAAAGTGGTTCTGCAACATCAGCTCAAGTGCAGAAAGTGGTTCTGCAACATCAGCTCAAGTGCAGAAAGTGGTTTTGCAACACTAACCCAATTGCGAAAAGTGGTTTTCAACACAAGCACGAGTGCGGAAAGTGGTTTTCAATGCCAGCACACGCGTGGAAATTGGTTTTGCAACACGAAGACAAATGCGAATTGTGGTTTTCAACACTTGCGCATGTGCGGAAAGTGGTTTTCAACACAAGCACAAGTGTGGAGAGTGGTTTTCCATGCCAGCACAAGTGCGAAAAGTGGTTTTGAAACACCAACACAAGTGAGACAAGTGGTTTTGCAACACCAAGTGTGGAAACATAAAACCACTTTCCACACACAAGTGCAAAAAGTGGTTTTGCAACACTAACACAAGTGCGAAAAGTGGTTTTGCAACACTAACACAAGTGCGAAAAGTGGTTTTGCAATACTTACACATGTGTGAAAAGTGGTTTTCAATGCCAGCACAAGTGTGTAAAGTGGTTTTGCAACACTAACCCAAGTGCGGAAAGCGGTCTTGCAACACTAACACAAGTGCGAAAAGTGGTTTTTCAACACTAACACAAGTGCGAAAAGTGGTTTTGCAACACTAACACAAGTGCGAAAAGTGGTTTTCCACACCAACAATTGTGGGTAAAGTGGTTTTCAATGCCAGCACAAGTGCGAAAAGTGGTTTTGCAACACTAACACAAGTGCAAAAAGTGGTCTTGCAACACTAACACAAGTGCAAAAAGTGATTTTCAACACTAGCACAAGTGCAAAAAGTGGTTTTTCAACACTAACACAAGTGCGAAAAGTGGTTTTTCAACACTAACACAAGTGCGAAAAGTGGTTTTTCCACACTAATACAAGTGCAAAAGTGGTTTCCTGCACCAAGCCAAGTGCGAAAAGTGGTTTTTCAACACTAACACAAGTGCGAAAAGTGGTTTTTCAACACTATCACAAGTGCAAAAAGTGTTTTTTCCACATTAATACAAGTGCAAAAGTGGTTTCCTGCACCAACCCAAGTGCGAAAAGTGGTTTTTCAACACTAACACAAGTGCGAAAAGTGGTTTTGCAACACTAACACAAGTGCGAAAAGTGGTTTTCCACACCAACAATTGTGGGTAAAGTGGTTTTCAATGCCAGCACAAGTGCGAAAAGTGGTTTTGCAACACTAACACAAGTGCAAAAAGTGGTCTTGCAACACTAACACAAGTGCAAAAAGTGATTTTCAACACTAGCACAAGTGCAAAAAGTGGTTTTTCAACACTAACACAAGTGCGAAAAGTGGTTTTTCAACACTAACACAAGTGCGAAAAGTGGTTTTTCCACACTAATACAAGTGCAAAAGTGGTTTCCTGCACCAACACAAGTGCGAAAGGTGGTTTTTCAACACTAACACAAGTGCGAAAAGTGGTTTTTCAACACTAACACAAGTGCGAAAAGTGGTTTTTCCACACTAATACAAGTGCAAAAGTGGTTTCCTGCACCAACACAAGTGCGAAAGGTGGTTTTTCAACACTAACACAAGGGCGAAAAATGGTTTTTCAACACTATCACAAGTGCAAAAAGTGTTTTTTCTACACTATTACAAGTGCAAAAGTGGTTTCCTGCACCAACACAAGTGCGAAAAGTGGTTTTTCAACACTAACACAAGTGCGAAAAGTGGTTTTTCAACACTATCACAAGTGCAAAAAGTGTTTTTTCCACACTAATACAAGTGCAAAAGTGGTTTCCTGCACCAACACAAGTGCGAAAAGTGGTTTTCCAACACTAATACAAGTGCGAAAAGTGGTTTTTCCACACGAATACAAGTGCGAAAAGTGGTTTTTCAACACCAACACAAGTGCGAAAAGTGGTTTTTCAACACCAACACAAGTGCGAAAAGTGGTTTTTCCACACTAATACAAGTGCAAAAGTGGTTTCCTGCACCAACACAAGTGCGAAAAGTGGTTTTTCAACACTAACACAAGTGCGAAAAGTGGTTTTTCAACACTATCACAAGTGCAAAAAGTGTTTTTCCCACACTCATACAAGTGCAAAAGTGGTTTCCTGCACCAACACAAGTGCGAAATGTGGTTTTCAACCATAACACAAGTGAGAAAAGTGGTTTTTCAACACTATCACAAGTGCAAAAAGTGTTTTTCCCACACTAATACAAGTGCAAAAGTGGTTCCATGCACCAACACAAGTGCGAAAAGTGGTTTTCAACACCAGCACAAGCACGGAAAGTGGTTTTGCAATACTAGCACATGTGTGAGAAGTGGTTTTGAATGCCAGCACAAGTGTGGAAAGTGGTTTTCAACACCAGCACAAGCACTGAAAGTGGTTTTGCAATACTAGCACATGTGTGAGAAGTGGTTTTGAATGCCAGCACAAGTGTGGCAAGTGGTTTTGCAACACCAACACAAGTGCAAAAAGTGGTTTTCAATGTCAGCGCAAGTGCAGAAAGTGGTTCTGCAACATCAGCTCAAGTGCAGAAAGTGGTTCTGCAATACCAGCACATGTGCGAAAAGTGGTTTTTCAACACCAACACAAGTGCAAAAAGTGGTTTTCAATGTCAGCGCAAGTGCAGAAAGTGGTTCTGCAACATCAGCTCAAGTGCAGAAAGTGGTTCTGCAACATCAGCTCAAGTGCAGAAAGTGGTTTTGCAACACTAACCCAATTGCGAAAAGTGGTTTTCAACACAAGCACGAGTGCGGAAAGTGGTTTTCAATGCCAGCACACGCGTGGAAATTGGTTTTGCAACACGAAGACAAATGCGAATTGTGGTTTTCAACACTTGCGCATGTGCGGAAAGTGGTTTTCAACACAAGCACAAGTGTGGAGAGTGGTTTTCCATGCCAGCACAAGTGCGAAAAGTGGTTTTGAAACACCAACACAAGTGAGACAAGTGGTTTTGCAACACCAAGTGTGGAAACATAAAACCACTTTCCACACACAAGTGCAAAAAGTGGTTTTGCAACACTAACACAAGTGCGAAAAGTGGTTTTGCAACACTAACACAAGTGCGAAAAGTGGTTTTGCAATACTTACACATGTGTGAAAAGTGGTTTTCAATGCCAGCACAAGTGTGTAAAGTGGTTTTGCAACACTAACCCAAGTGCGGAAAGCGGTCTTGCAACACTAACACAAGTGCGAAAAGTGGTTTTTCAACACTAACACAAGTGCGAAAAGTGGTTTTGCAACACTAACACAAGTGCGAAAAGTGGTTTTCCACACCAACAATTGTGGGTAAAGTGGTTTTCAATGCCAGCACAAGTGCGAAAAGTGGTTTTGCAACACTAACACAAGTGCAAAAAGTGGTCTTGCAACACTAACACAAGTGCAAAAAGTGATTTTCAACACTAGCACAAGTGCAAAAAGTGGTTTTTCAACACTAACACAAGTGCGAAAAGTGGTTTTTCAACACTAACACAAGTGCGAAAAGTGGTTTTTCCACACTAATACAAGTGCAAAAGTGGTTTCCTGCACCAAGCCAAGTGCGAAAAGTCGTTTTTCAACACTAACACAAGTGCGAAAAGTGGTTTTTCAACACTATCACAAGTGCAAAAAGTGTTTTTTCCACATTAATACAAGTGCAAAAGTGGTTTCCTGCACCAACCCAAGTGCGAAAAGTGGTTTTTCAACACTAACACAAGTGCGAAAAGTGGTTTTGCAACACTAACACAAGTGCGAAAAGTGGTTTTCCACACCAACAATTGTGGGTAAAGTGGTTTTCAATGCCAGCACAAGTGCGAAAAGTGGTTTTGCAACACTAACACAAGTGCAAAAAGTGGTCTTGCAACACTAACACAAGTGCAAAAAGTGATTTTCAACACTAGCACAAGTGCAAAAAGTGGTTTTTCAACACTAACACAAGTGCGAAAAGTGGTTTTTCAACACTAACACAAGTGCGAAAAGTGGTTTTTCCACACTAATACAAGTGCAAAAGTGGTTTCCTGCACCAAGACAAGTGCGAAAAGTGGTTTTTCAACACTAACACAAGTGCAAAAAGTGGTTTTTCAACACTATCACAAGTGCAAAAAGTGTTTTTTCCACACTAATACAAGTGCAAAAGTGGTTTCCTGCACCAACCCAAGTGCGAAAAGTGGTTTTTCAACACTAACACAAGTACGAAAAGTGGTTTTTCAACACTAACACAAGTGCGAAAAGTGGTTTTTCCACACTAATACAAGTGCAAAAGTGGTTTCCTGCACCAACACAAGTGCGAAAAGTGGTTTTTCCACACTAATACAAGTGCAAAAGTGGTTTCCTACACCAACACAAGTGCGAAAAGTGGTTTTTCAACACTAACACAAGTGCGAAAAGTGGTTTTTCAACACTATCACAAGTGCAAAAAGTGTTTTTTCCACACTAATACAAGTGCAAAAGTGGTTTCCTGCACCAACACAAGTGCGAAAAGTGGTTTTTCAATACTAACACAAGTGCGAAAAATGGTTTTTCAACACCAACACAAGTGCGAAAAGTGTTTTTTCCACACTAATACAAGTGCAAAAGTGGTTTCCTGCACCAACACAAGTGCGAAAAGTGGTTTTTCAACACTAACACAAGTGCGAAAAGTGGTTTTTCAACACTAACACAAGTGCGAAAAGTGGTTTTTCCACACTAATACAAGTGCAAAAGTGGTTTCCTGCACCAACACAAGTGCGAAAGGTGGTTTTTCAACACTAACACAAGGGCGAAAAGTGGTTTTTCAACACTATCACAAGTGCAAAAAGTGTTTTTTCTACACTAATACAAGTGCAAAAGTGGTTTCCTGCACCAACACAAGTGCGAAAAGTGGTTTTTCAACACTAACACAAGTGCGAAAAGTGGTTTTT
Organism: Myxine glutinosa; assembly: GCF_964187855.1. Taxonomy (NCBI): domain Eukaryota; kingdom Metazoa; phylum Chordata; class Myxini; order Myxiniformes; family Myxinidae; genus Myxine; species Myxine glutinosa. The sequence goes on from NC_136261.1 coordinate 176,809,333, forward strand.
CAACACTATCACAAGTGCAAAAAGTGTTTTTTCCACACTAATACAAGTGCAAAAGTGGTTTCCTGCACCAACACAAGTGCGAAAAGTGGTTTTTCAACACTAACACAACTGCGAAAAGTGGTTTTTCAACACTAACACAAGTGCGAAAAGTGGTTTTGCAACACTAACACAAGTGCGAAAAGTGGTTTTCCACACCAACAATTGTGGGTAAAGTGGTTTTCAATGCCAGCACAAGTGCGAAAAGTGGTTTTGCAACACTAACACAAGTGCAAAAAGTGGTCTTGCAACACTAACACAAGTGCAAAAAGTGATTTTCAACACTAGCACAAGTGCAAAAAGTGGTTTTTCAACACTAACACAAGTGCGAAAAGTGGTTTTTCAACACTAACACAAGTGCGAAAAGTGGTTTTTCCACACTAATACAAGTGCAAAAGTGGTTTCCTGCACCAAGACAAGTGCGAAAAGTGGTTTTTCAACACTAACACAAGTGCAAAAAGTGGTTTTTCAACACTATCACAAGTGCAAAAAGTGTTTTTTCCACACTAATACAAGTGCAAAAGTGGTTTCCTGCACCAACCCAAGTGCGAAAAGTGGTTTTTCAACACTAACACAAGTACGAAAAGTGGTTTTTCAACACTAACACAAGTGCGAAAAGTGGTTTTTCCACACTAATACAAGTGCAAAAGTGGTTTCCTGCACCAACACAAGTGCGAAAAGTGGTTTTTCCACACTAATACAAGTGCAAAAGTGGTTTCCTACACCAACACAAGTGCGAAAAGTGGTTTTTCAACACTAACACAAGTGCGAAAAGTGGTTTTTCAACACTATCACAAGTGTAAAAAGTGTTTTTTCCACACTAATACAAGTGCAAAAGTGGTTTCCTGCACCAACACAAGTGCGAAAAGTGGTTTTTCAATACTAACACAAGTGCGAAAAATGGTTTTTCAACACCAACACAAGTGCGAAAAGTGTTTTTTCCACACTAATACAAGTGCAAAAGTGGTTTCCTGCACCAACACAAGTGCGAAAAGTGGTTTTTCAACACTAACACAAGTGCGAAAAGTGGTTTTTCAACACTAACACAAGTGCGAAAAGTGGTTTTTCCACACTAATACAAGTGCAAAAGTGGTTTCCTGCACCAACACAAGTGCGAAAGGTGGTTTTTCAACACTAACACAAGGGCGAAAAGTGGTTTTTCAACACTATCACAAGTGCAAAAAGTGTTTTTTCCACACTAATACAAGTGCAAAAGTGGTTTCCTGCACCAACACAAGTGCGAAAATGGTTTTTCAACACTAACACAACTGCGAAAAGTGGTTTTTCAACACTAACACAAGTGCGAAAAGTGGTTTTTCAACACTAATACAAGTGCGAAAAGTGGTTTTTCCACACTATTACAAGTGCAAAAGTGGTTTCCTGCACCAACACAAGTGCGAAAAGTGGTTTTTCAACACTAACACAAGTGCGAAAAGTGGTTTTTCAACACTATCACAAGTGCAAAAATTGTTTTTCCCACACTCATACAAGTGCAAAAGTGGTTTCCTGCACCAACACAAGTGCGAAATGTGGTTTTCAACAATAACACAAGTGAGAAAAGTGGTTTTTCAACACTATCACAAGTGCAAAAAGTGTTTTTCCCACACTAATACAAGTGCAAAAGTGGTTTCCTGCACCAACACAAGTGCGAAATGTGGTTTTCAACACTAACACAAGTGAGAAAAGTGGTTTTTCAACACTATCACAAGTGCAAAAAGTGTTTTTCCCACACTAATACAAGTGCAAAAGTGGTTTCCTGCACCAACACAAGTGCGAAAAGTGGTTTTCAACACCAGCACAAGCACGGAAAGTGGTTTTGCAATACTAGCACATGTGTGAGAAGTGGTTTTGAATGCCAGCACAAGTGTGGAAAGTGGTTTTGCAACACCAACACAAGTGCAAAAAGTGGTTTTCAATGTCAGCGCAAGTGCAGAAAGTGGTTCTGCAACATTAGCTCAAGTGCGGAAAGTGGTTCTGCAATACCAGCACATGTGTGAAAAGTGGTTTTCAACGCCAGCATAAGTGTGGAAATTGGTTTTTGCAACACCAACACAAATGCGAATAATGGTTTACAACACTAGCACGAGTGCGGAAAGTGGTTTTGCAACACTAACCCAGTTGCGAAAAGTGGTTTTCAACACAAGCACGAGTGCGGAAAGTGGTTTTCAATGCCAGCACACGCGTGGAAATTGGTTTTGCAACGCGAAGACAAATGCGAATTGTGGTTTTCAACACTTGCGCATGTGCGGAAAGTGGTTTTCAACACAAGCACAAGTGTGGAGAGTGGTTTTCCATGCCAGCACAAGTGCGAAAAGTGGTTTTGAAACACCAACACAAGTGAGACAAGTGGTTTTGCAACACCAAGTGTGGAAACATAAAACCACTTTCCACACACAAGTGCAAAAAGTGGTTTTGCAACACTAACACAAGTGCGAAAAGTGGTTTTGCAATACTAACACAAGTGCAAAAAGTGGTTTTGCAACACTAACACAAGTGCGAAAAGTGGTTTTGCAATACTTACACATGTGTGAAAAGTGGTTTTCAATGCCAGCACAAGTGTGTAAAGTGGTTTTGCAACACTAACCCAAGTGCGGAAAGCGGTTTTCCACACCAACAATTGTGGGTAAAGTGGTTTTCAATGCCAGCACAAGTGCGAAAAGTGGTTTTGAAACACCATCAAAAGTGAGACAAGTGGTTTTGCAACACTAACACAAGTGCAAAAAGTGGTCTTGCAACACTAACACAAGTGCAAAAAGTGATTTTCAACACTAGCACAAGTGCAAAAAGTGGTTTTTCAACACTAACACAAGTGCGAAAAGTGGTTTTTCAACACTAACACAAGTGCGAAAAGTGGTTTTTCCACACTAATACAAGTGTGAAAGTGGTTTCCTGCACCAAGACAATTGCGAAAAGTGGTTTTTCAACACTAACACAAGTGCGAAAAGTGGTTTTTCAACACTATCACAAGTGCAAAAAGTGTTTTTTCCACACTAATACAAGTGCGAAAAGTGGTTTTTCAACACTAACACAAGTGCGAAAAGTGGTTTTTCAACACTAACACAAGTGCGAAAAGTGGTTTTTCCACACTAACACAAGTGCGAAAAGTGGTTTTTCCACACTAATACAAGTGCAAAAGTGGTTTCCTGCACCAACACAAGTGCGAAAAGTGGTTTTTCCACAATAATACAAGTGCAAAAGTGGTTTCCTGCACCAACACAAGTGCGAAAAGTGGTTTTTCAACACTAACACAAGTGCGAAAAGTGGTTTTTCAACACAATCACAAGTGCAAAAAGTGTTTTTTCCACACTAATACAAGTGCAAAAGTGGTTTCCTGCACCAACACAAGTGCGAAAAGTGGTTTTTCAATACTAACACAAGTGCGAAAAATGGTTTTTCAACACTAACACAAGTGCGAAAAGTGTTTTTTCCACACTAATACAAGTGCAAAAGTGGTTTCCTGCACCAACACAAGTGCGAAAAGTGGTTTTTCAACACTAACACAAGTGCGAAAAGTGGTTTTTCAACACTATCACAAGTGCAAAAAGTGTTTTTTCCACACTAATACAAGTGCAAAAGTGGTTTCCTGCACCAACACAAGTGCGAAAAGTGGTTTTTCAACACTAATACAAGTGCGAAAAGTGGTTTTTCCACACGAATACAAGTGCGAAAAGTGGTTTTTCAACACCAACACAAGTGCGAAAAGTGGTTTTTCAACACCAACACAAGTGCGAAAAGTGGTTTTTCCACACTAATACAAGTGCAAAAGTGGTTTCCTGCACCAACACAAGTGCGAAAAGTGGTTTTTCAACACTAACACAAGTGCGAAAAGTGGTTTTTCAACACTATCACAAGTGCGAAAAATGGTTTTTCAACACTAATACAAGTGCGAAAAGTGGTTTTTCAACACTAACACAAGTGCGAAAAGTCGTTTTTCCACACTAATACAAGTGCAAAAGTGGTTTCCTGCACCAACACAAGTGTGAAAGGTGGTTTTTCAACACTAACACAAGGGCGAAAAGTGGTTTTTCAACACTATCACAATTGCAAAAAGTGTTTTTTCTACACTAATACAAGTGCAAAAGTGGTTTCCTGCACCAACACAAGTGCGAAAAGTGGTTTTTCAACACTAACACAAGTGCGAAAGTGGTTTCCTGCACCAACACAAGTGTGAAAGGTGGTTTTTCAACACTAACACAAGGGCGAAAAGTGGTTTTTCAACACTATCACAATTGCAAAAAGTGTTTTTTCTACACTAATACAAGTGCAAAAGTGGTTTCCTGCACCAACACAAGTGCGAAAAGTGGTTTTTCAACACTAACACAAGTGCGAAAAGTGGTTTTTCAACACTATCACAAGTGCAAAAAGTGTTTTTTCCACACTAATACAAGTGCAAAAGTGGTTTCCTGCACCAACACAAGTGCGAAAAGTGGTTTTTCAACACTAACACAAGTGCGAAAAGTGGTTTTTCAACACTAACACAAGTGCGAAAAGTGGTTTTTCCACACTAATACAAGTGCAAAAGTGGTTTCCTGCACCAACACAAGTGCGAAAAGTGGTTTTTCAACACTAACACAAGTGCAAAAAGTGGTTTTTCAACACTATCACAAGTGCAAAAAGTGTTTTTCCCACACTCATACAAGTGCAAAAGTGGTTTCCTGCACCAACACAAGTGCGAAATGTGGTTTTCAACAATAACACAAGTGAGAAAAGTGGTTTTTCAACACTATCACAAGTGCAAAAAGTGTTTTTCCCACACTAATACAAGTGCAAAAGTGGTTTCCTGCACCAACACAAGTGCGAAATGTGGTTTTCAACACTAACACAAGTGAGAAAAGTGGTTTTTCAACACTATCACAAGTGCAAAAAGTGTTTTTCCCACACTAATACAAGTGCAAAAGTGGTTTCCTGCACCAACACAAGTGCGAAAAGTGGTTTTCAACACCAGCACAAGCACGGAAAGTGGTTTTGCAATACTAGCACATGTGTGAGAAGTGGTTTTGAATGCCAGCACAAGTGTGGAAAGTGGTTTTGCAACACCAACACAAGTGCAAAAAGTGGTTTTCAATGTCAGCGCAAGTGCAGAAAGTGGTTCTGCAACATTAGCTCAAGTGCGGAAAGTGGTTCTGCAATACCAGCACATGTGTGAAAAGTGGTTTTCAACGCCAGCATAAGTGTGGAAATTGGTTTTTGCAACACCAACACAAATGCGAATAATGGTTTACAACACTAGCACGAGTGCGGAAAGTGGTTTTGCAACACTAACCCAATTGCGAAAAGTGGTTTTCAACACAAGCACGAGTGCGGAAAGTGGTTTTCAATGCCAGCACACGCGTGGAAATTGGTTTTGCAACACGAAGACAAATGCGAATTGTGGTTTTCAACACTTGCGCATGTGCGGAAAGTGGTTTTCAACACAAGCACAAGTGTGGAGAGTGGTTTTCCACGCCAGCACAAGTGCAAAAAGTGGTTTTGCAACACTAACACAAGTGCGAAAAGTGGTTTTGCAATACTAACACAAGTGCAAAAAGTGGTTTTGCAACACTAACACAAGTGCGAAAAGTGGTTTTGGAATACTTACACATGTGTGAAAAGTGGTTTTCAATGCCAGCACAAGTGTGTAAAGTGGTTTTGCAACACTAACCCAAGTGCGGAAAGCGGTTTTCCACACCAACAATTGTGGGTAAAGTGGTTTTCAATGCCAGCACAAGTGCGAAAAGTGGTTTTGAAACACCATCAAAAGTGAGACAAGTGGTTTTGCAACACTAACACAAGTGCAAAAAGTGGTCTTGCAACACTAACACAAGTGCAAAAAGTGATTTTCAACACTAGCACAAGTGCAAAAAGTGGTTTTTCAACACTAACACAAGTGCGAAAAGTGGTTTTTCAACACTAACACAAGTGCGAAAAGTGGTTTTTCCACACTAATACAAGTGTGAAAGTGGTTTCCTGCACCAAGACAAGTGCGAAAAGTGGTTTTTCAACACTAACACAAGTGCGAAAAGTGGTTTTTCAACACTATCACAAGTGCAAAAAGTGTTTTTTCCACACTAATACAAGTGCGAAAAGTGGTTTTTCAACACTAACACAAGTGCGAAAAGTGGTTTTTCAACACTAACACAAGGGCGAAAAGTGGTTTTTCCACACTAACACAAGTGCGAAAAGTGGTTTTCCACACTAATACAAGTGCAAAAGTGGTTTCCTGCACCAACACAAGTGCGAAAAGTGGTTTTTCCACACTAATACAAGTGCAAAAGTGGTTTCCTGCACCAACACAAGTGCGAAAAGTGGTTTTTCAACACTAACACAAGTGCGAAAAGTGGTTTTTCAACACTATCACAAGTGCAAAAAGTGTTTTTTCCACACTAATACAAGTGCAAAAGCGGTTTCCTGCACCAACACAAGTGCGAAAAGTGGTTTTTCAATACTAACACAAGTGCGAAAAATGGTTTTTCAACACTATGACAAGTGCAAAAAGTGTTTTTTCCACCCTAATACAAGTGCAAAAGCGGTTTCCTGCACCAACACAAGTGCGAAAAGTGGTTTTTCAACACTAACACAAGTGCGAAAAGTGGTTTTTCAACACTATCACAAGTGCGAAAAGTGGTTTTTCAACACTAATACAATTGCGAAAAGTGGTTTTTCCACACTAATACAAGTGCAAAAGTGGTTTCCTGCACCAACACAAGTGCGAAAAGTGGTTTTTCAACACCAACACAAGTGCGAAAAGTGGTTTTTCAACACTAACACAAGTGCGAAAAGTGGTTTTTCCACACTAATACAAGTGCAAAAGTGGTTTCCTGCACCAACACAAGTGCGAAAAGTGGTTTTTCAACACTAACACAAGTGCGAAAAGTGGTTTTTCAACACTATCACAAGTGCAAAAAGTGTTTTTCCCACACCAATACAAGTGCAAAAGTGGTTTCCTGCACCAACACAAGTGCGAAATGTGGTTTTCAACACGAACACAAGTGAGAAAAGTGGTTTTTCAACACTATCACAAATGCAAAAAGTGTTTTTTCCACACTAATACAAGTGCAAAAGTGGTTTCCTGCACCAACACAAATGCGAAAAGTGGTTTTCAACACCAGCACAAGCACGGAAAGTGGTTTTGCAATACTAGCACATGTGTGAAAAGTGGTTTTGAATGCCAGCACAAGTGTGGAAAGTGGTTTTGCAACACCAACACAAGTGCAAAAAGTGGTTTTCAATGCCAGCGCAAGTGCAGAAAGTGGTTCTGCAACATTAGCTCAAGTGCGGAAAGTGGTTCTGCAATACCAGCACATGTGTGAAAAGTGGTTCTCAACGCCAGCATAAGTGTGGAAATTGGTTTTTGCAACACCAACACAAATGCGAATAATGGTTTACAACACTAGCACGAGTGCGGAAAGTGGTTTTCCAACACTAACCCAATTGCGAAAAGTGGTTTTCAACACAAGCACGAGTGCGGAAAGTGGTTTTCAATGCCAGCACACGCGTGGAAATTGGTTTTGCAACACGAAGACAAATGCGAATTGTGGTTTTCAACACTTGCGCATGTGCGGAAAGTGGTTTTCAACACAAGCACAAGTGTGGAGAGTGGTTTTCCACACCAGCACATGTGCGAAAAGTGGTTTTGAAACACCAACACAAGTGAGACAAGTGGTTTTGCAACACCAAGTGTGGAAACATAAAACCACTTTCCACACAAAAGTGCAAAAAGTGGTTTTGCAACACTAACACAAGTGCGAAAAGTGCTTTTGCAATACTAACACAAGTGCAAAAAGTGGTTTTGCAACACTAACACAAGTGCGAAAAGTGGTTTTGCAATACTTACACATGTGTGAAAAGTGGTTTTCAATGCCAGCACAAGTGTGTAAAGTGGTTTTGCAACACTAACCCAAGTGCGGAAAGCGGTTTTCCACACCAACAATTGTGGGTAAAGTGGTTTTCAATGCCAGCACAAGTGCGAAAAGTGGTTTTGAAACACCAACAAAAGTGAGACAAGTGGTTTTGCAACACTAACACAAGTGCAAAAATTGGTCTTGCAACACTAACACAAGTGCAAAAAGTGATTTTCAACACTAGCACAAGTGCAAAAAGTGGTTTTTCAACACTAAGACAAGTGCGAAAAGTGGTTTTTCAACACTAACACAAGTGCGAAAAGTGGTTTTTCCACACTAATACAAGTGCAAAAGTGGTTTCCTGCACCAAGACAAGTGCGAAAAGTGGTTTTTCAACACTAACACAAGTGCGAAAAGTGGTTTTTCAACACTATCACAAGTGCAAAAAGTGTTTTTTCCACACTAATACAAGTGCAAAAGTGGTTTCCTGCACCAACCCAAGTGCGAAAAGTGGTTTTTCAACACTAACACAAGTGCGAAAAGTGGTTTTTCAACACTAACACAAGTGCGAAAAGTGGTTTTTCAACACTATCACAAGTGCAAAAAGTGTTTTTTCCACACTAATACAAGTGCAAAAGTGGTTTCCTGCACCAACCCAAGTGCGAAAAGTGGTTTTTCAACACTAACACAACTGCGAAAAGTGGTTTTTCAACACTATCACAAGTGCAAAACTGGTTTTTCAACACTATCACAAGTGCAAAAAGTGGTTTTTCAACACTAACACAAGTGCGAAAACTGGTTTTTCAACACTATGACAAGTGCAAAAAGTGTTTTTTCCACACTAATACAAGTGCAAAAGTGGTTTCCTGCACCAACACAAGTGCGAAAAGTGGTTTTTCAATACTAACATAAGTGCGAAAAGTGTTTTTTCCACACTAATACAAGTGCAAAAGTGGTTTCCTGCACCAACACAAGTGCGAAAAGTGGTTTTTCAACACTAACACAAGTGCGAAAAGTGGTTTTTCAACACTAACACAAGTGCGAAAAGTGGTTTTTCCACACTAATACAAGTGCAAAAGTGGTTTCCTGCACCAACACAAGTGCGAAAGGTGGTTTTTCAACAATAACACAAGTGCGAAAAGTGGTTTTTCAACACTAACACAAGTGCGAAAAGTGGTTTTTCAACACTATCACAAGTGCAAAAAGTGTTTTTTCCACACTAATACAAGTGCAAAAGTGGTTTCCTGCACCAACACAAGTGCGAAAAGTGGTTTTTCAACACTAACACAAGTGCGAAAAGTGGTTTTTCAACACTAACACAAGTGCGAAAAGTGGTTTTTCAACACTAATACAAGTGCGAAAAGTGGTTTTTCCACACTAATACAAGTGCAAAAGTGGTTTCCTGCACCAACACAAGTGCGAAATGTGGTTTTTCAACACCAACACAAGTGCGAAAAGTGTTTTTTCAACACTAACACAAGTGCGAAAAGTGGTTTTTCAACACTAACACAAGTGCGAAAAGTGGTTTTTCAACACTAACACAAGTGCGAAAAGTGGTTTTTCCACACTAACACAAGTGCGAAAAGTGGTTTTTCCACACTAATACAAGTGCAAAAGTGGTTTCCTGCACCAACACAAGTGCGAAAAGTGGTTTTTCCACACTAATACAAGTGCAAAAGTGGTTTCCTGCACCAACACGTGCGAAAAGTGGTTTTTCAACACTAACACAAGTGCGAAAAGTGGTTTTTCAACACTATCACAAGTGCAAAAAGTGTTTTTTCCACACTAATACAAGTGCAAAAGCGGTTTCCTGCACCAACACAAGTGCGAAAAGTGGTTTTTCAATACTAACACAAGTGCGAAAAATGGTTTTTCAACACTAACACAAGTGCGAAAAGTGGTTTTTCCACACTAATACAAGTGCAAAAGTGGTTTCCTGCACCAACACAAGTGCGAAAGGTGGTTTTTCAACACTAACACAAGTGCGAAAAGTGGTTTTTCAACACTATCACAAGTGCGAAAAGTGGTTTTTCAACACTAATACAAGTGCGAAAAGTGATTTTTCCACACTAATACAAGTGCAAAAGTGGTTTCCTGCACCAACACAAGTGCGAAAAGTGGTTTTTCAACACCAACACAAGTGCGAAAAGTGGTTTTTCAACACTAACACAAGTGCGAAAAGTGGTTTTTCCACACTAATACAAGTGCAAAAGTGGTTTCCTGCACCAACACAAGTGCGAAAAGTGGTTTTTCAACACTAACACAAGTGCGAAAAGTAGTTTTTCAACACTATCACAAGTGCAAAAAGTGTTTTTCCCACACCAATACAAGTGCAAAAGTGGTTTCCTGCACCAACACAAGTGCGAAATGTGGTTTTCAACACGAACATAAGTGAGAAAAGTGGTTTTTCAACACTATCACAAATGCAAAAAGTGTTTTTTCCACACTAATACAAGTGCAAAAGTGGTTTCCTGCACCAACACAAGTGCGAAAAGTGGTTTTCAACACCAGCACAAGCATGGAAAGTGGTTTTGCAATACTAGCACATGTGTGAAAAGTGGTTTTGAATGCCAGCACAAGTGTGGAAAGTGGTTTTGCAACACCAACACAAGTGCAAAAAGTGGTTTTCAATGCCAGCGCAAGTGCAGAAAGTGGTTCTGCAACATTAGCTCAAGTGCGGAAAGTGGTTCTGCAATACCAGCACATGTGTGAAAAGTGGTTCTCAACGCCAGCATAAGTGTGGAAATTGGTTTTTGCAACACCAACACAAATGCGAATAATGGTTTACAACACTAGCACGAGTGCGGAAAGTGGTTTTCCAACACTAACCCAATTGCGAAAAGTGGTTTTCAACACAAGCACGAGTGCGGAAAGTGGTTTTCAATGCCAGCACACGCGTAGAAATTGGTTTTGCAACACGAAGACAAATGCGAATTGTGGTTTTCAACACTTGCGCATGTGCGGAAAGTGGTTTTCAACACAAGCACAAGTGTGGAGAGTGGTTTTCCACACCAGCACATGTGCGAAAAGTGGTTTTGAAACACCAACACAAGTGAGACAAGTGGTTTTGCAACACCAAGTGTGGAAACATAAAACCACTTTCCACACACAAGTGCAAAAAGTGGTTTTGCAACACTAACACAAGTGCGAAAAGTGCTTTTGCAATACTAACACAAGTGCAAAAAGTGGTTTTGCAACACTAACACAAGTGCGAAAAGTGGTTTTGCAATACTTACACAAGTGCGAAAAGTGGTTTTCAACACCAGCACAAGCACGGAAAGTGGTTTTGCAATACTAGCACATGTGTGAGAAGTGGTTTTGAATGCCAGCACAAGTGTGGAAAGTGGTTTTGCAACACCAACACAAGTGCAAAAAGTGGTTTTCAATGTCAGCGCAAGTGCAGAAAGTGGTTCTGCAACATTAGCTCAAGTGCGGAAAGTGGTTCTGCAATACCAGCACATGTGTGAAAAGTGGTTTTCAACGCCAGCATAAGTGTGGAAATTGGTTTTTGCAACACCAACACAAATGCGAATAATGGTTTACAACACTAGCACGAGTGCGGAAAGTGGTTTTGCAACACTAACCCAATTGCGAAAAGTGGTTTTCAACACAAGCACGAGTGCGGAAAGTGGTTTTCAATGCCAGCACACGCGTGGAAATTGGTTTTGCAACACGAAGACAAATGCGAATTGTGGTTTTCAACACTTGCGCATGTGCGGAAAGTGGTTTTCAACACAAGCACAAGTGTGGAGAGTGGTTTTCCACGCCAGCACAAGTGCGAAAAGTGGTTTTGAAACACCAACACAAGTGAGACAAGTGGTTTTGCAACACCAAGTGTGGAAACATAAAACCACTTTCCACACACAAGTGCAAAAAGTGGTTTTGCAACACTAACACAAGTGCGAAAAGTGGTTTTGCAATACTAACACAAGTGCAAAAAGTGGTTTTGCAACACTAACACAAGTGCGAAAAGTGGTTTTGCAATACTTACACATGTGTGAAAAGTGGTTTTCAATGCCAGCACAAGTGTGTAAAGTGGTTTTGCAACACTAACCCAAGTGCGGAAAGCGGTTTTCCACACCAACAATTGTGGGTAAAGTGGTTTTCAATGCCAGCACAAGTGCGAAAAGTGGTCTTGCAACACTAACACAAGTGCAAAAAGTGATTTTCAACACTAGCACAAGTGCAAAAAGTGGTTTTTCAACACTAACACAAGTGCGAAAAGTGGTTTTTCAACACTAACACAAGTGCGAAAAGTGGTTTTTCCACACTAATACAAGTGTGAAAGTGGTTTCCTGCACCAAGACAAGTGCGAAAAGTGGTTTTTCAACACTAACACAAGTGCGAAAAGTGGTTTTTCAACACTATCACAAGTGCAAAAAGTGTTTTTTCCACACTAATACAAGTACGAAAAGTGGTTTTTCAACACTAACACAAGTGCGAAAAGTGGTTTTTCAACACTAACACAAGTGCGAAAAGTGGTTTTTCCACACTAACACAAGTGCGAAAAGTGGTTTTTCCACACTAATACAAGTGCAAAAGTGGTTTCCTGCACCAACACAAGTGCGAAAAGTGGTTTTTCCACACTAATACAAGTGCAAAAGTGGTTTCCTGCACCAACACAAGTGCGAAAAGTGGTTTTTCAACACTAACACAAGTGCGAAAAGTGGTTTTTCAACACTATCACAAGTGCAAAAAGTGGTTTTTCAACACTAACACAAGTGCGAAAAGTGGTTTTTCCACACTAATACAAGTGCAAAAGTGGTTTCCTGCACCAACACAAGTGTGAAAGGTGGTTTTTCAACACTAACACAAGGGCGAAAAGTGGTTTTTCAACACTATCACAAGTGCAAAAAGTGTTTTTTCTACACTAATACAAGTGCAAAAGTGGTTTCCTGCACCAACACAAGTGCGAAAAGTGGTTTTTCAACACTAACACAAGTGCGAAAAGTGGTTTTTCAACACTATCACAAGTGCAAAAAGTGTTTTTTCCACACTAATACAAGTGCAAAAGTGGTTTCCTGCACCAACACAAGTGCGAAAAGTGGTTTTTCAACACTAACACAAGTGCGAAAAGTGGTTTTTCAACACTAACACAAGTGCGAAAAGTGGTTTTTCAACACTAATACAAGTGCGAAAAGTGGTTTTTCCACACTAATACAAGTGCAAAAGTGGTTTCCTGCACCAACACAAGTGCGAAAAGTGGTTTTTCAACACTAACACAAGTGCGAAAAGTGGTTTTTCAACACTATCACAAGTGCAAAAAGTGTTTTTCCCACACTCATACAAGTGCAAAAGTGGTTTCCTGCACCAACACAAGTGCGAAATGTGGTTTTCAACAATAACACAAGTGAGAAAAGTGGTTTTTCAACACTATCACAAGTGCAAAAAGTGTTTTTCCCACACTAATACAAGTGCAAAAGTGGTTTCCTGCACCAACACAAGTGCGAAATGTGGTTTTCAACACTAACACAAGTGAGAAAAGTGGTTTTTCAACACTATCACAAGTGCAAAAAGTGTTTTTCCCACACTAATACAAGTGCAAAAGTGGTTTCCTGCACCAACACAAGTGCGAAAAGTGGTTTTCAACACCAGCACAAGCACGGAAAGTGGTTTTGCAATACTAGCACATGTGTGAGAAGTGGTTTTGAATGCCAGCACAAGTGTGGAAAGTGGTTTTGCAACACCAACACAAGTGCAAAAAGTGGTTTTCAATGTCAGCGCAAGTGCAGAAAGTGGTTCTGCAACATTAGCTCAAGTGCGGAAAGTGGTTCTGCAATACCAGCACATGTGTGAAAAGTGGTTTTCAACGCCAGCATAAGTGTGGAAATTGGTTTTTGCAACACCAACACAAATGCGAATAATGGTTTACAACACTAGCACGAGTGCGGAAAGTGGTTTTGCAACACTAACCCAATTGCGAAAAGTGGTTTTCAACACAAGCACGAGTGCGGAAAGTGGTTTTCAATGCCAGCACACGCGTGGAAATTGGTTTTGCAACACGAAGACAAATGCGAATTGTGGTTTTCAACACTTGCGCATGTGCGGAAAGTGGTTTTCAACACAAGCACAAGTGTGGAGAGTGGTTTTCCACGCCAGCACAAGTGCGAAAAGTGGTTTTGAAACACCAACACAAGTGAGACAAGTGGTTTTGCAACACCAAGTGTGGAAACATAAAACCACTTTCCACACACAAGTGCAAAAAGTGGTTTTGCAACACTAACACAAGTGCGAAAAGTGGTTTTGCAATACTAACACAAGTGCAAAAAGTGGTTTTGCAACACTAACACAAGTGCGAAAAGTGGTTTTGCAATACTTACACATGTGTGAAAAGTGGTTTTCAATGCCAGCACAAGTGTGTAAAGTGGTTTTGCAACACTAACCCAAGTGCGGAAAGCGGTTTTCCACACCAACAATTGTGGGTAAAGTGGTTTTCAATGCCAGCACAAGTGCGAAAAGTGGTTTTGAAACACCATCAAAAGTGAGACAAGTGGTTTTGCAACACTAACACAAGTGCAAAAGTGGTTTCCTGCACCAACACAAGTGCGAAAAGTGGTTTTTCAACACCAACACAAGTGCGAAAAGTGGTTTTTCAACACTAACACAAGTGCGAAAAGTGGTTTTTCCACACTAATACAAGTGCAAAAGTGGTTTCCTGCACCAACACAAGTGCTAAAAGTGGTTTTTCAACACTAACACAAGTGCGAAAAGTAGTTTTTCAACACTATCACAAGTGCAAAAAGTGTTTTTCCCACACCAATACAAGTGCAAAAGTGGTTTCCTGCACCAACACAAGTGCGAAATGTGGTTTTCAACACGAACACAAGTGAGAAAAGTGGTTTTTCAACACTATCACAAATGCAAAAAGTGTTTTTTCCACACTAATACAAGTGCAAAAGTGGTTTCCTGCACCAACACAAGTGCGAAAAGTGGTTTTCAACACCAGCACAAGTGCGAAAAGTGGTTTTTCAACACTATCACAAGTGCAAAAAGTGTTTTTTCCACACTAATACAAGTGCGAAAAGTGGTTTTTCAACACTAACACAAGTGCGAAAAGTGGTTTTTCAACACTAACACAAGTGCGAAAAGTGGTTTTTCCCCACTAACACAAGTGCGAAAAGTGGTTTTTCCACACTAATACAAGTGCAAAAGTGGTTTCCTGCACCAACACAAGTGCGAAAAGTGGTTTTTCCACACTAATACAAGTGCAAAAGTGGTTTCCTGCACCAACACAAGTGCGAAAAGTGGTTTTTCAACACTAACACAAGTGCGAAAAGTGGTTTTTCAACACTATCACAAGTGCAAAAAGTGGTTTTTCAACACTAACACAAGTGCGAAAAGTGGTTTTTCCACACTAATACAAGTGCAAAAGTGGTTTCCTGCACCAACACAAGTGTGAAAGGTGGTTTTTCAACACTAACACAAGGGCGAAAAGTGGTTTTTCAACACTATCACAAGTGCAAAAAGTGTTTTTTCTACACTAATACAAGTGCAAAAGTGGTTTCCTGCACCAACACAAGTGCGAAAAGTGGTTTTTCAACACTAACACAAGTGCGAAAAGTGGTTTTTCAACACTATCACAAGTGCAAAAAGTGTTTTTTCCACACTAATACAAGTGCAAAAGTGGTTTCCTGCACCAACACAAGTGCGAAAAGTGGTTTTTCAACACTAACACAAGTGCGAAAAGTGGTTTTTCAACACTAACACAAGTGCGAAAAGTGGTTTTTCAACACTAATACAAGTGCGAAAAGTGGTTTTTCCACACTAATACAAGTGCAAAAGTGGTTTCCTGCACCAACACAAGTGCGAAAAGTGGTTTTTCAACACTAACACAAGTGCGAAAAGTGGTTTTTCAACACTATCACAAGTGCAAAAAGTGTTTTTCCCACACTCATACAAGTGCAAAAGTGGTTTCCTGCACCAACACAAGTGCGAAATGTGGTTTTCAACAATAACACAAGTGAGAAAAGTGGTTTTTCAACACTATCACAAGTGCAAAAAGTGTTTTTCCCACACTAATACAACTGCAAAAGTGGTTTCCTGCACCAACACAAGTGCGAAATGTGGTTTTCAACACTAACACAAGTGAGAAAAGTGGTTTTTCAACACTATCACAAGTGCAAAAAGTGTTTTTCCCACACTAATACAAGTGCAAAAGTGGTTTCCTGCACCAACACAAGTGCGAAAAGTGGTTTTCAACACCAGCACAAGCACGGAAAGTGGTTTTGCAATACTAGCACATGTGTGAGAAGTGGTTTTGAATGCCAGCACAAGTGTGGAAAGTGGTTTTGCAACACCAACACAAGTGCAAAAAGTGGTTTTCAATGTCAGCGCAAGTGCAGAAAGTGGTTCTGCAACATTAGCTCAAGTGCGGAAAGTGGTTCTGCAATACCAGCACATGTGTGAAAAGTGGTTTTCAACGCCAGCATAAGTGTGGAAATTGGTTTTTGCAACACCAACACAAATGCGAATAATGGTTTACAACACTAGCACGAGTGCGGAAAGTGGTTTTGCAACACTAACCCAATTGCGAAAAGTGGTTTTCAACACAAGCACGAGTGCAGAAAGTGGTTTTCAATGCCAGCACACGCGTGGAAATTGGTTTTGCAACACGAAGACAAATGCGAATTGTGGTTTTCAACACTTGCGCATGTGCGGAAAGTGGTTTTCAACACAAGCACAAGTGTGGAGAGTGGTTTTCCACGCCAGCACAAGTGCGAAAAGTGGTTTTGAAACACCAACACAAGTGAGACAAGTGGTTTTGCAACACCAAGTGTGGAAACATAAAACCACTTTCCACACACAAGTGCAAAAAGTGGTTTTGCAACACTAACACAAGTGCGAAAAGTGGTTTTGCAATACTAACACAAGTGCAAAAAGTGGTTTTGCAACACTAACACAAGTGCGAAAAGTGGTTTTGCAATACTTACACATGTGTGAAAAGTGGTTTTCAATGCCAGCACAAGTGTGTAAAGTGGTTTTGCAACACTAACCCAAGTGCGGAAAGCGGTTTTCCACACCAACAATTGTGGGTAAAGTGGTTTTCAATGCCAGCACAAGTGCGAAAAGTGGTTTTGAAACACCATCATAAGTGAGACAAGTGGTTTTGCAACACTAACACAAGTGCAAAAAGTGGTCTTGCAACACTAACACAAGTGCAAAAAGTGATTTTCAACACTAGCACAAGTGCAAAAAGTGGTTTTTCAACACTAACACAAGTGCGAAAAGTGGTTTTTCAACACTAACACAAGTGCGAAAAGTGGTTTTTCCACACTAATACAAGTGTGAAAGTGGTTTCCTGCACCAAGACAAGTGCGAAAAGTGGTTTTTCAACACTAACACAAGTGCGAAAAGTGGTTTTTCAACACTATCACAAGTGCAAAAAGTGTTTTTTCCACACTAATACAAGTGCGAAAAGTGGTTTTTCAACACTAACACAAGTGCGAAAAGTGGTTTTTCAACACTAACACAAGTGCGAAAAGTGGTTTTTCCACACTAACACAAGTGCGAAAAGTGGTTTTTCCACACTAATACAAGTGCAAAAGTGGTTTCCTGCACCAACACAAGTGCGAAAAGTGGTTTTTCCACACTAATACAAGTGCAAAAGTGGTTTCCTGCACCAACACAAGTGCGAAAAGTGGTTTTTCAACACTAACACAAGTGCGAAAAGTGGTTTTTCAACACTATCACAAGTGCAAAAAGTGTTTTTTCCACACTAATACAAGTGCAAAAGCGGTTTCCTGCACCAACACAAGTGCGAAAAGTGGTTTTTCAATACTAACACAATTGCGAAAAATGGTTTTTCAACACTATCACAAGTGCAAAAAGTGTTTTTTCCACACTAATACAAGTGCAAAAGCGGTTTCCTGCACCAACACAAGTGCGAAAAGTGGTTTTTCAACACTAACACAAGTGCGAAAAGTGGTTTTTCAACACTATCACAAGTGCGAAAAGTGGTTTTTCAACACTAATACAAGTGCGAAAAGTGGTTTTTCCACACTAATACAAGTGCAAAAGTGGTTTCCTGCACCAACACAAGTGCGAAAAGTGGTTTTTCAACACCAACACAAGTGCGAAAAGTGGTTTTTCAACACTAACACAAGTGCGAAAAGTGGTTTTTCCACACTAATACAAGTGCAAAAGTGGTTTCCTGCACCAACACAAGTGCGAAAAGTGGTTTTTCAACACTAACACAAGTGCGAAAAGTGGTTTTTCAACACTATCACAAGTGCAAAAAGTGGTTTTTCAACACTAACACAAGTGCGAAAAGTGGTTTTTCCACACTAATACAAGTGCAAAAGTGGTTTCCTGCACCAACACAAGTGTGAAAGGTGGTTTTTCAACACTAACACAAGGGCGAAAAGTGGTTTTTCAACACTATCACAAGTGCAAAAAGTGTTTTTTCTACACTAATACAAGTGCAAAAGTGGTTTCCTGCACCAACACAAGTGCGAAAAGTGGTTTTTCAACACTAACACAAGTGCGAAAAGTGGTTTTTCAACACTATCACAAGTGCAAAAAGTGTTTTTTCCACACTAATACAAGTGCAAAAGTGGTTTCCTGCACCAACACAAGTGCGAAAAGTGGTTTTTCAACACTAACACAAGTGCGAAAAGTGGTTTTTCAACACTAACACAAGTGCGAAAAGTGGTTTTTCAACACTAATACAAGTGCGAAAAGTGGTTTTTCCACACTAATACAAGTGCAAAAGTGGTTTCCTGCACCAACACAAGTGCGAAAAGTGGTTTTTCAACACTAACACAAGTGCGAAAAGTGGTTTTTCAACACTATCACAAGTGCAAAAAGTGTTTTTCCCACACTCATACAAGTGCAAAAGTGGTTTCCTGCACCAACACAAGTGCGAAATGTGGTTTTCAACAATAACACAAGTGAGAAAAGTGGTTTTTCAACACTATCACAAGTGCAAAAAGTGTTTTTCCCACACTAATACAAGTGCAAAAGTGGTTTCCTGCACCAACACAAGTGCGAAATGTGGTTTTCAACACTAACACAAGTGAGAAAAGTGGTTTTTCAACACTATCACAAGTGCAAAAAGTGTTTTTCCCACACTAATACAAGTGCAAAAGTGGTTTCCTGCACCAACACAAGTGCGAAAAGTGGTTTTCAACACCAGCACAAGCACGGAAAGTGGTTTTGCAATACTAGCACATGTGTGAGAAGTGGTTTTGAATGCCAGCACAAGTGTGGAAAGTGGTTTTGCAACACCAACACAAGTGCAAAAAGTGGTTTTCAATGTCAGCGCAAGTGCAGAAAGTGGTTCTGCAACATTAGCTCAAGTGCGGAAAGTGGTTCTGCAATACCAGCACATGTGTGAAAAGTGGTTTTCAACGCCAGCATAAGTGTGGAAATTGGTTTTTGCAACACCAACACAAATGCGAATAATGGTTTACAACACTAGCACGAGTGCGGAAAGTGGTTTTGCAACACTAACCCAATTACGAAAAGTGGTTTTCAACACAAGCACGAGTGCGGAAAGTGGTTTTCAATGCCAGCACACGCGTGGAAATTGGTTTTGCAACACGAAGACAAATGCGAATTGTGGTTTTCAACACTTGCGCATGTGCGGAAAGTGGTTTTCAACACAAGCACAAGTGTGGAGAGTGGTTTTCCACGCCAGCACAAGTGCGAAAAGTGGTTTTGAAACACCAACACAAGTGAGACAAGTGGTTTTGCAACACCAAGTGTGGAAACATAAAACCACTTTCCACACACAAGTGCAAAAAGTGGTTTTGCAACACTAACACAAGTGCGAAAAGTGGTTTTGCAATACTAACACAAGTGCAAAAAGTGGTTTTGCAACACTAACACAAGTGCGAAAAGTGGTTTTGCAATACTTACACATGTGTGAAAAGTGGTTTTCAATGCCAGCACAAGTGTGTAAAGTGGTTTTGCAACACTAACCCAAGTGCGGAAAGCGGTTTTCCACACCAACAATTGTGGGTAAAGTGGTTTTCAATGCCAGCACAAGTGCGAAAAGTGGTTTTGAAACACCATCAAAAGTGAGACAAGTGGTTTTGCAACACTAACACAAGTGCAAAAGTGGTTTCCTGCACCAACACAAGTGCGAAAAGTGGTTTTTCAACACCAACACAAGTGCGAAAAGTGGTTTTTCAACACTAACACAAGTGCGAAAAGTGGTTTTTCCACACTAATACAAGTGCAAAAGTGGTTTCCTGCACCAACACAAGTGCTAAAAGTGGTTTTTCAACACTAACACAAGTGCGAAAAGTAGTTTTTCAACACTATCACAAGTGCAAAAAGTGTTTTTCCCACACCAATACAAGTGCAAAAGTGGTTTCCTGCACCAACACAAGTGCGAAATGTGGTTTTCAACACGAACACAAGTGAGAAAAGTGGTTTTTCAACACTATCACAAATGCAAAAAGTGTTTTTTCCACACTAATACAAGTGCAAAAGTGGTTTCCTGCACCAATACAAGTGCGAAAAGTGGTTTTCAACACCAGCACAAGCATGGAAAGTGGTTTTGCAATACTAGCACATGTGTGAAAAGTGGTTTTGAATGCCAGCACAAGTGTGGAAAGTGGTTTTGCAACACCAACACAAGTGCAAAAAGTGGTTTTCAATGCCAGCGCAAGTGCAGAAAGTGGTTCTGCAACATTAGCTCAAGTGCGGAAAGTGGTTCTGCAATACCAGCACATGTGTGAAAAGTGGTTCTCAACGCCAGCATAAGTGTGGAAATTGGTTTTTGCAACACCAACACAAATGCGAATAATGGTTTACAACACTAGCACGAGTGCGGAAAGTGGTTTTCCAACACTAACCCAATTGCGAAAAGTGGTTTTCAACACAAGCACGAGTGCGGAAAGTGGTTTTCAATGCCAGCACACGCGTGGAAATTGGTTTTGCAACACGAAGACAAATGCGAATTGTGGTTTTCAACACTTGCGCATGTGCGGAAAGTGGTTTTCAACACAAGCACAAGTGTGGAGAGTGGTTTTCCACACCAGCACATGTGCGAAAAGTGGTTTTGAAACACCAACACAAGTGAGACAAGTGGTTTTGCAACACCAAGTGTGGAAACATAAAACCACTTTCCACACACAAGTGCAAAAAGTGGTTTTGCAACACTAACACAAGTGCGAAAAGTGCTTTTGCAATACTAACACAAGTGCAAAAAGTGGTTTTGCAACACTAACACAAGTGCGAAAAGTGGTTTTGCAATACTTACACAAGTGCGAAAAGTGGTTTTCAACACCAGCACAAGCACGGAAAGTGGTTTTGCAATACTAGCACATGTGTGAGAAGTGGTTTTGAATGCCAGCACAAGTGTGGAAAGTGGTTTTGCAACACCAACACAAGTGCAAAAAGTGGTTTTCAATGTCAGCGCAAGTGCAGAAAGTGGTTCTGCAACATTAGCTCAAGTGCGGAAAGTGGTTCTGCAATACCAGCACATGTGTGAAAAGTGGTTTTCAACGCCAGCATAAGTGTGGAAATTGGTTTTTGCAACACCAACACAAATGCGAATAATGGTTTACAACACTAGCACGAGTGCGGAAAGTGGTTTTGCAACACTAACCCAATTGCGAAAAGTGGTTTTCAACACAAGCACGAGTGCGGAAAGTGGTTTTCAATGCCAGCACACGCGTGGAAATTGGTTTTGCAACACGAAGACAAATGCGAATTGTGGTTTTCAACACTTGCGCATGTGCGGAAAGTGGTTTTCAACACAAGCACAAGTGTGGAGAGTGGTTTTCCACGCCAGCACAAGTGCGAAAAGTGGTTTTGAAACACCAACACAAGTGAGACAAGTGGTTTTGCAACACCAAGTGTGGAAACATAAAACCACTTTCCACACACAAGTGCAAAAAGTGGTTTTGCAACACTAACACAAGTGCGAAAAGTGGTTTTGCAATACTAACACAAGTGCAAAAAGTGGTTTTGCAACACTAACACAAGTGCGAAAAGTGGTTTTGCAATACTTACACATGTGTGAAAAGTGGTTTTCAATGCCAGCACAAGTGTGTAAAGTGGTTTTGCAACACTAACCCAAGTGCGGAAAGCGGTTTTCCACACCAACAATTGTGGGTAAAGTGGTTTTCAATGCCAGCACAAGTGCGAAAAGTGGTTTTGAAACACCATCAAAAGTGAGACAAGTGGTTTTGCAACACTAACACAAGTGCAAAAAGTGGTCTTGCAACACTAACACAAGTGCAAAAAGTGATTTTCAACACTAGCACAAGTGCAAAAAGTGGTTTTTCAACACTAACACAAGTGCGAAAAGTGGTTTTTCAACACTAACACAAGTGCGAAAAGTGGTTTTTCCACACTAATACAAGTGTGAAAGTGGTTTCCTGCACCAAGACAAGTGCGAAAAGTGGTTTTTCAACACTAACACAAGTGCGAAAAGTGGTTTTTCAACACTATCACAAGTGCAAAAAGTGTTTTTTCCACACTAATACAAGTGCGAAAAGTGGTTTTTCAACACTAACACAAGTGCGAAAAGTGGTTTTTCAACACTAACACAAGTGCGAAAAGTGGTTTTTCCCCACTAACACAAGTGCGAAAAGTGGTTTTTCCACACTAATACAAGTGCAAAAGTGGTTTCCTGCACCAACACAAGTGCGAAAAGTGGTTTTTCCACACTAATACAAGTGCAAAAGTGGTTTCCTGCACCAACACAAGTGCGAAAAGTGGTTTTTCAACACTAACACAAGTGCGAAAAGTGGTTTTTCAACACTATCACAAGTGCAAAAAGTGGTTTTTCAACACTAACACAAGTGCGAAAAGTGGTTTTTCCACACTAATACAAGTGCAAAAGTGGTTTCCTGCACCAACACAAGTGTGAAAGGTGGTTTTTCAACACTAACACAAGGGCGAAAAGTGGTTTTTCAACACTATCACAAGTGCAAAAAGTGTTTTTTCTACACTAATACAAGTGCAAAAGTGGTTTCCTGCACCAACACAAGTGCGAAAAGTGGTTTTTCAACACTAACACAAGTGCGAAAAGTGGTTTTTCAACACTATCACAAGTGCAAAAAGTGTTTTTTCCACACTAATACAAGTGCAAAAGTGGTTTCCTGCACCAACACAAGTGCGAAAAGTGGTTTTTCAACACTAACACAAGTGCGAAAAGTGGTTTTTCAACACTAACACAAGTGCGAAAAGTGGTTTTTCAACACTAATACAAGTGCGAAAAGTGGTTTTTCCACACTAATACAAGTGCAAAAGTGGTTTCCTGCACCAACACAAGTGCGAAAAGTGGTTTTTCAACACTAACACAAGTGCGAAAAGTGGTTTTTCAACACTATCACAAGTGCAAAAAGTGTTTTTCCCACACTCATACAAGTGCAAAAGTGGTTTCCTGCACCAACACAAGTGCGAAATGTGGTTTTCAACAATAACACAAGTGAGAAAAGTGGTTTTTCAACACTATCACAAGTGCAAAAAGTGTTTTTCCCACACTAATACAAGTGCAAAAGTGGTTTCCTGCACCAACACAAGTGCGAAATGTGGTTTTCAACACTAACACAAGTGAGAAAAGTGGTTTTTCAACACTATCACAAGTGCAAAAAGTGTTTTTCCCACACTAATACAAGTGCAAAAGTGGTTTCCTGCACCAACACAAGTGCGAAAAGTGGTTTTCAACACCAGCACAAGCACGGAAAGTGGTTTTGCAATACTAGCACATGTGTGAGAAGTGGTTTTGAATGCCAGCACAAGTGTGGAAAGTGGTTTTGCAACACCAACACAAGTGCAAAAAGTGGTTTTCAATGTCAGCGCAAGTGCAGAAAGTGGTTCTGCAACATTAGCTCAAGTGCGGAAAGTGGTTCTGCAATACCAGCACATGTGTGAAAAGTGGTTTTCAACGCCAGCATAAGTGTGGAAATTGGTTTTTGCAACACCAACACAAATGCGAATAATGGTTTACAACACTAGCACGAGTGCGGAAAGTGGTTTTGCAACACTAACCCAATTGCGAAAAGTGGTTTTCAACACAAGCACGAGTGCAGAAAGTGGTTTTCAATGCCAGCACACGCGTGGAAATTGGTTTTGCAACACGAAGACAAATGCGAATTGTGGTTTTCAACACTTGCGCATGTGCGGAAAGTGGTTTTCAACACAAGCACAAGTGTGGAGAGTGGTTTTCCACGCCAGCACAAGTGCGAAAAGTGGTTTTGAAACACCAACACAAGTGAGACAAGTGGTTTTGCAACACCAAGTGTGGAAACATAAAACCACTTTCCACACACAAGTGCAAAAAGTGGTTTTGCAACACTAACACAAGTGCGAAAAGTGGTTTTGCAATACTAACACAAGTGCAAAAAGTGGTTTTGCAACACTAACACAAGTGCGAAAAGTGGTTTTGCAATACTTACACATGTGTGAAAAGTGGTTTTCAATGCCAGCACAAGTGTGTAAAGTGGTTTTGCAACACTAACCCAAGTGCGGAAAGCGGTTTTCCACACCAACAATTGTGGGTAAAGTGGTTTTCAATGCCAGCACAAGTGCGAAAAGTGGTTTTGAAACACCATCATAAGTGAGACAAGTGGTTTTGCAACACTAACACAAGTGCAAAAAGTGGTCTTGCAACACTAACACAAGTGCAAAAAGTGATTTTCAACACTAGCACAAGTGCAAAAAGTGGTTTTTCAACACTAACACAAGTGCGAAAAGTGGTTTTTCAACACTAACACAAGTGCGAAAAGTGGTTTTTCCACACTAATACAAGTGTGAAAGTGGTTTCCTGCACCAAGACAAGTGCGAAAAGTGGTTTTTCAACACTAACACAAGTGCGAAAAGTGGTTTTTCAACACTATCACAAGTGCAAAAAGTGTTTTTTCCACACTAATACAAGTGCGAAAAGTGGTTTTTCAACACTAACACAAGTGCGAAAAGTGGTTTTTCAACACTAACACAAGTGCGAAAAGTGGTTTTTCCACACTAACACAAGTGCGAAAAGTGGTTTTTCCACACTAATACAAGTGCAAAAGTGGTTTCCTGCACCAACACAAGTGCGAAAAGTGGTTTTTCCACACTAATACAAGTGCAAAAGTGGTTTCCTGCACCAACACAAGTGCGAAAAGTGGTTTTTCAACACTAACACAAGTGCGAAAAGTGGTTTTTCAACACTATCACAAGTGCAAAAAGTGTTTTTTCCACACTAATACAAGTGCAAAAGCGGTTTCCTGCACCAACACAAGTGCGAAAAGTGGTTTTTCAATACTAACACAAGTGCGAAAAATGGTTTTTCAACACTATCACAAGTGCAAAAAGTGTTTTTTCCACACTAATACAAGTGCAAAAGCGGTTTCCTGCACCAACACAAGTGCGAAAAGTGGCTTTTCAACACTAACACAAGTGCGAAAAGTGGTTTTTCAACACTATCACAAGTGCGAAAAGTGGTTTTTCAACACTAATACAAGTGCGAAAAGTGGTTTTTCCACACTAATACAAGTGCAAAAGTGGTTTCCTGCACCAACACAAGTGCGAAAAGTGGTTTTTCAACACCAACACAAGTGCGAAAAGTGGTTTT
This sequence comes from Myxine glutinosa, assembly GCF_964187855.1. Lineage (NCBI taxonomy): Eukaryota > Metazoa > Chordata > Myxini > Myxiniformes > Myxinidae > Myxine > Myxine glutinosa. The sequence goes on from NC_136261.1 coordinate 176,834,704, forward strand.
TCAACACTAACACAAGTGCGAAAAGTGGTTTTTCCACACTAATACAAGTGCAAAAGTGGTTTCCTGCACCAACACAAGTGCGAAAAGTGGTTTTTCAACACTAACACAAGTGCAAAAAGTGGTTTTTCAACACTATCACAAGTGCAAAAAGTGGTTTTTCAACACTAACACAAGTGCGAAAAGTGGTTTTTCCACACTAATACAAGTGCAAAAGTGGTTTCCTGCACCAACACAAGTGTGAAAGGTGGTTTTTCAACACTAACACAAGGGCGAAAAGTGGTTTTTCAACACTATCACAAGTGCAAAAAGTGTTTTTTCTACACTAATACAAGTGCAAAAGTGGTTTCCTGCACCAACACAAGTGCGAAAAGTGGTTTTTCAACACTAACACAAGTGCGAAAAGTGGTTTTTCAACACTATCACAAGTGCAAAAAGTGTTTTTTCCACACTAATACAAGTGCAAAAGTGGTTTCCTGCACCAACACAAGTGCGAAAAGTGGTTTTTCAACACTAACACAAGTGCGAAAAGTGGTTTTTCAACACTAACACAAGTGCGAAAAGTGGTTTTTCAACACTAATACAAGTGCGAAAAGTGGTTTTTCCACACTAATACAAGTGCAAAAGTGGTTTCCTGCACCAACACAAGTGCGAAAAGTGGTTTTTCAACACTAACACAAGTGCGAAAAGTGGTTTTTCAACACTATCACAAGTGCAAAAAGTGTTTTTCCCACACTCATACAAGTGCAAAAGTGGTTTCCTGCACCAACACAAGTGCGAAATGTGGTTTTCAACAATAACACAAGTGAGAAAAGTGGTTTTTCAACACTATCACAAGTGCAAAAAGTGTTTTTCCCACACTAATACAAGTGCAAAAGTGGTTTCCTGCACCAACACAAGTGCGAAATGTGGTTTTCAACACTAACACAAGTGAGAAAAGTGGTTTTTCAACACTATCACAAGTGCAAAAAGTGTTTTTCCCACACTAATACAAGTGCAAAAGTGGTTTCCTGCACCAACACAAGTGCGAAAAGTGGTTTTCAACACCAGCACAAGCACGGAAAGTGGTTTTGCAATACTAGCACATGTGTGAGAAGTGGTTTTGAATGCCAGCACAAGTGTGGAAAGTGGTTTTGCAACACCAACACAAGTGCAAAAAGTGGTTTTCAATGTCAGCGCAAGTGCAGAAAGTGGTTCTGCAACATTAGCTCAAGTGCGGAAAGTGGTTCTGCAATACCAGCACATGTGTGAAAAGTGGTTTTCAACGCCAGCATAAGTGTGGAAATTGGTTTTTGCAACACCAACACAAATGCGAATAATGGTTTACAACACTAGCACGAGTGCGGAAAGTGGTTTTGCAACACTAACCCAATTGCGAAAAGTGGTTTTCAACACAAGCACGAGTGCGGAAAGTGGTTTTCAATGCCAGCACACGCGTGGAAATTGGTTTTGCAACACGAAGACAAATGCGAATTGTGGTTTTCAACACTTGCGCATGTGCGGAAAGTGGTTTTCAACACAAGCACAAGTGTGGAGAGTGGTTTTCCACGCCAGCACAAGTGCGAAAAGTGGTTTTGAAACACCAACACAAGTGAGACAAGTGGTTTTGCAACACCAAGTGTGGAAACATAAAACCACTTTCCACACACAAGTGCAAAAAGTGGTTTTGCAACACTAACACAAGTGCGAAAAGTGGTTTTGCAATACTAACACAAGTGCAAAAAGTGGTTTTGCAACACTAACACAAGTGCGAAAAGTGGTTTTGCAATACTTACACATGTGTGAAAAGTGGTTTTCAATGCCAGCACAAGTGTGTAAAGTGGTTTTGCAACACTAACCCAAGTGCGGAAAGCGGTTTTCCACACCAACAATTGTGGGTAAAGTGGTTTTCAATGCCAGCACAAGTGCGAAAAGTGGTTTTGAAACACCATCAAAAGTGAGACAAGTGGTTTTGCAACACTAACACAAGTGCAAAAAGTGGTCTTGCAACACTAACACAAGTGCAAAAAGTGATTTTCAACACTAGCACAAGTGCAAAAAGTGGTTTTTCAACACTAACACAAGTGCGAAAAGTGGTTTTTCAACACTAACACAAGTGCGAAAAGTGGTTTTTCCACACTAATACAAGTGTGAAAGTGGTTTCCTGCACCAAGACAAGTGCGAAAAGTGGTTTTTCAACACTAACACAAGTGCGAAAAGTGGTTTTTCAACACTATCACAAGTGCAAAAAGTGTTTTTTCCACACTAATACAAGTGCGAAAAGTGGTTTTTCAACACTAACACAAGTGCGAAAAGTGGTTTTTCAACACTAACACAAGTGCGAAAAGTGGTTTTTCCCCACTAACACAAGTGCGAAAAGTGGTTTTTCCACACTAATACAAGTGCAAAAGTGGTTTCCTGCACCAACACAAGTGCGAAAAGTGGTTTTTCCACACTAATACAAGTGCAAAAGTGGTTTCCTGCACCAACACAAGTGCGAAAAGTGGTTTTTCAACACTAACACAAGTGCGAAAAGTGGTTTTTCAACACTATCACAAGTGCAAAAAGTGGTTTTTCAACACTAACACAAGTGCGAAAAGTGGTTTTTCCACACTAATACAAGTGCAAAAGTGGTTTCCTGCACCAACACAAGTGTGAAAGGTGGTTTTTCAACACTAACACAAGGGCGAAAAGTGGTTTTTCAACACTATCACAAGTGCAAAAAGTGTTTTTTCTACACTAATACAAGTGCAAAAGTGGTTTCCTGCACCAACACAAGTGCGAAAAGTGGTTTTTCAACACTAACACAAGTGCGAAAAGTGGTTTTTCAACACTATCACAAGTGCAAAAAGTGTTTTTTCCACACTAATACAAGTGCAAAAGTGGTTTCCTGCACCAACACAAGTGCGAAAAGTGGTTTTTCAACACTAACACAAGTGCGAAAAGTGGTTTTTCAACACTAACACAAGTGCGAAAAGTGGTTTTTCAACACTAATACAAGTGCGAAAAGTGGTTTTTCCACACTAATACAAGTGCAAAAGTGGTTTCCTGCACCAACACAAGTGCGAAAAGTGGTTTTTCAACACTAACACAAGTGCGAAAAGTGGTTTTTCAACACTATCACAAGTGCAAAAAGTGTTTTTCCCACACTCATACAAGTGCAAAAGTGGTTTCCTGCACCAACACAAGTGCGAAATGTGGTTTTCAACAATAACACAAGTGAGAAAAGTGGTTTTTCAACACTATCACAAGTGCAAAAAGTGTTTTTCCCACACTAATACAAGTGCAAAAGTGGTTTCCTGCACCAACACAAGTGCGAAATGTGGTTTTCAACACTAACACAAGTGAGAAAAGTGGTTTTTCAACACTATCACAAGTGCAAAAAGTGTTTTTCCCACACTAATACAAGTGCAAAAGTGGTTTCCTGCACCAACACAAGTGCGAAAAGTGGTTTTCAACACCAGCACAAGCACGGAAAGTGGTTTTGCAATACTAGCACATGTGTGAGAAGTGGTTTTGAATGCCAGCACAAGTGTGGAAAGTGGTTTTGCAACACCAACACAAGTGCAAAAAGTGGTTTTCAATGTCAGCGCAAGTGCAGAAAGTGGTTCTGCAACATTAGCTCAAGTGCGGAAAGTGGTTCTGCAATACCAGCACATGTGTGAAAAGTGGTTTTCAACGCCAGCATAAGTGTGGAAATTGGTTTTTGCAACACCAACACAAATGCGAATAATGGTTTACAACACTAGCACGAGTGCGGAAAGTGGTTTTGCAACACTAACCCAATTGCGAAAAGTGGTTTTCAACACAAGCACGAGTGCGGAAAGTGGTTTTCAATGCCAGCACACGCGTGGAAATTGGTTTTGCAACACGAAGACAAATGCGAATTGTGGTTTTCAACACTTGCGCATGTGCGGAAAGTGGTTTTCAACACAAGCACAAGTGTGGAGAGTGGTTTTCCACGCCAGCACAAGTGCGAAAAGTGGTTTTGAAACACCAACACAAGTGAGACAAGTGGTTTTGCAACACCAAGTGTGGAAACATAAAACCACTTTCCACACACAAGTGCAAAAAGTGGTTTTGCAACACTAACACAAGTGCGAAAAGTGGTTTTGCAATACTAACACAAGTGCAAAAAGTGGTTTTGCAACACTAACACAAGTGCGAAAAGTGGTTTTGCAATACTTACACATGTGTGAAAAGTGGTTTTCAATGCCAGCACAAGTGTGTAAAGTGGTTTTGCAACACTAACCCAAGTGCGGAAAGCGGTTTTCCACACCAACAATTGTGGGTAAAGTGGTTTTCAATGCCAGCACAAGTGCGAAAAGTGGTTTTGAAACACCATCAAAAGTGAGACAAGTGGTTTTGCAACACTAACACAAGTGCAAAAAGTGGTCTTGCAACACTAACACAAGTGCAAAAAGTGATTTTCAACACTAGCACAAGTGCAAAAAGTGGTTTTTCAACACTAACACAAGTGCGAAAAGTGGTTTTTCAACACTAACACAAGTGCGAAAAGTGGTTTTTCCACACTAATACAAGTGTGAAAGTGGTTTCCTGCACCAAGACAAGTGCGAAAAGTGGTTTTTCAACACTAACACAAGTGCGAAAAGTGGTTTTTCAACACTATCACAAGTGCAAAAAGTGTTTTTTCCACACTAATACAAGTGCGAAAAGTGGTTTTTCAACACTAACACAAGTGCGAAAAGTGGTTTTTCAACACTAACACAAGTGCGAAAAGTGGTTTTTCCCCACTAACACAAGTGCGAAAAGTGGTTTTTCCACACTAATACAAGTGCAAAAGTGGTTTCCTGCACCAACACAAGTGCGAAAAGTGGTTTTTCCACACTAATACAAGTGCAAAAGTGGTTTCCTGCACCAACACAAGTGCGAAAAGTGGTTTTTCAACACTAACACAAGTGCGAAAAGTGGTTTTTCAACACTATCACAAGTGCAAAAAGTGGTTTTTCAACACTAACACAAGTGCGAAAAGTGGTTTTTCCACACTAATACAAGTGCAAAAGTGGTTTCCTGCACCAACACAAGTGTGAAAGGTGGTTTTTCAACACTAACACAAGGGCGAAAAGTGGTTTTTCAACACTATCACAAGTGCAAAAAGTGTTTTTTCTACACTAATACAAGTGCAAAAGTGGTTTCCTGCACCAACACAAGTGCGAAAAGTGGTTTTTCAACACTAACACAAGTGCGAAAAGTGGTTTTTCAACACTATCACAAGTGCAAAAAGTGTTTTTTCCACACTAATACAAGTGCAAAAGTGGTTTCCTGCACCAACACAAGTGCGAAAAGTGGTTTTTCAACACTAACACAAGTGCGAAAAGTGGTTTTTCAACACTAACACAAGTGCGAAAAGTGGTTTTTCAACACTAATACAAGTGCGAAAAGTGGTTTTTCCACACTAATACAAGTGCAGAAGTGGTTTCCTGCACCAACACAAGTGCGAAAAGTGGTTTTTCAACACTAACACAAATGCGAAAAGTGGTTTTTCAACACTATCACAAGTGCAAAAAGTGTTTTTCCCACACTCATACAAGTGCAAAAGTGGTTTCCTGCACCAACACAAGTGCGAAATGTGGTTTTCAACAATAACACAAGTGAGAAAAGTGGTTTTTCAACACTATCACAAGTGCAAAAAGTGTTTTTCCCACACTTATACAAGTGCAAAAGTGGTTTCCTGCACCAACACAAGTGCGAAATGTGGTTTTCAACACTAACACAAGTGAGAAAAGTGGTTTTTCAACACTATCACAAGTGCAAAAAGTGTTTTTCCCACACTAATACAAGTGCAAAAGTGGTTTCCTGCACCAACACAAGTGCGAAAAGTGGTTTTTCAACACTAATACAAGTGCAAAAGTGGTTTCCTGCACCAACACAAGTGCGAAAAGTGGTTTTTCAACACTAACACAAGTGCGAAAAGTGGTTTTTCAACACTATCACAAGTGCAAAAAGTGTTTTTTCCACACTAATACAAGTGCAAAAGCGGTTTCCTGCACCAACACAAGTGCGAAAAGTGGTTTTTCAATACTAACACAAGTGCGAAAAATGGTTTTTCAACACTATCACAAGTGCAAAAAGTGTTTTTTCCACACTAATACAAGTGCAAAAGCGGTTTCCTGCACCAACACAAGTGCGAAAAGTGGTTTTTCAACACTAACACAAGTGCGAAAAGTGGTTTTTCAACACTATCACAAGTGCGAAAAGTGGTTTTTCAACACTAATACAAGTGCGAAAAGTGGTTTTTCCACACTAATACAAGTGCAAAAGTGGTTTCCTGCACCAACACAAGTGCGAAAAGTGGTTTTTCAACACCAACACAAGTGCGAAAAGTGGTTTTTCAACACTAACACAAGTGCGAAAAGTGGTTTTTCCACACTAATACAAGTGCAAAAGTGGTTTCCTGCACCAACACAAGTGCGAAAAGTGGTTTTTCAACACTAACACAAGTGCGAAAAGTGGTTTTTCAACACTATCACAAGTGCAAAAAGTGGTTTTTCAACACTAACACAAGTGCGAAAAGTGGTTTTTCCACACTAATACAAGTGCAAAAGTGGTTTCCTGCACCAACACAAGTGTGAAAGGTGGTTTTTCAACACTAACACAAGGGCGAAAAGTGGTTTTTCAACACTATCACAAGTGCAAAAAGTGTTTTTTCTACACTAATACAAGTGCAAAAGTGGTTTCCTGCACCAACACAAGTGCGAAAAGTGGTTTTTCAACACTAACACAAGTGCGAAAAGTGGTTTTTCAACACTATCACAAGTGCAAAAAGTGTTTTTTCCACACTAATACAAGTGCAAAAGTGGTTTCCTGCACCAACACAAGTGCGAAATGTGGTTTTCAACACTAACACAAGTGAGAAAAGTGGTTTTTCAACACTATCACAAGTGCAAAAAGTGTTTTTCCCACACTAATACAAGTGCAAAAGTGGTTTCCTGCACCAACACAAGTGCGAAAAGTGGTTTTCAACACCAGCACAAGCACGGAAAGTGGTTTTGCAATACTAGCACATGTGTGAGAAGTGGTTTTGAATGCCAGCACAAGTGTGGAAAGTGGTTTTGCAACACCAACACAAGTGCAAAAAGTGGTTTTCAATGTCAGCGCAAGTGCAGAAAGTGGTTCTGCAACATTAGCTCAAGTGCGGAAAGTGGTTCTGCAATACCAGCACATGTGTGAAAAGTGGTTTTCAACGCCAGCATAAGTGTGGAAATTGGTTTTTGCAACACCAACACAAATGCGAATAATGGTTTACAACACTAGCACGAGTGCGGAAAGTGGTTTTGCAACACTAACCCAATTACGAAAAGTGGTTTTCAACACAAGCACGAGTGCGGAAAGTGGTTTTCAATGCCAGCACACGCGTGGAAATTGGTTTTGCAACACGAAGACAAATGCGAATTGTGGTTTTCAACACTTGCGCATGTGCGGAAAGTGGTTTTCAACACAAGCACAAGTGTGGAGAGTGGTTTTCCACGCCAGCACAAGTGCGAAAAGTGGTTTTGAAACACCAACACAAGTGAGACAAGTGGTTTTGCAACACCAAGTGTGGAAACATAAAACCACTTTCCACACACAAGTGCAAAAAGTGGTTTTGCAACACTAACACAAGTGCGAAAAGTGGTTTTGCAATACTAACACAAGTGCAAAAAGTGGTTTTGCAACACTAACACAAGTGCGAAAAGTGGTTTTGCAATACTTACACATGTGTGAAAAGTGGTTTTCAATGCCAGCACAAGTGTGTAAAGTGGTTTTGCAACACTAACCCAAGTGCGGAAAGCGGTTTTCCACACCAACAATTGTGGGTAAAGTGGTTTTCAATGCCAGCACAAGTGCGAAAAGTGGTTTTGAAACACCATCAAAAGTGAGACAAGTGGTTTTGCAACACTAACACAAGTGCAAAAGTGGTTTCCTGCACCAACACAAGTGCGAAAAGTGGTTTTTCAACACCAACACAAGTGCGAAAAGTGGTTTTTCAACACTAACACAAGTGCGAAAAGTGGTTTTTCCACACTAATACAAGTGCAAAAGTGGTTTCCTGCACCAACACAAGTGCTAAAAGTGGTTTTTGAACACTAACACAAGTGCGAAAAGTAGTTTTTCAACACTATCACAAGTGCAAAAAGTGTTTTTCCCACACCAATACAAGTGCAAAAGTGGTTTCCTGCACCAACACAAGTGCGAAATGTGGTTTTCAACACGAACACAAGTGAGAAAAGTGGTTTTTCAACACTATCACAAATGCAAAAAGTGTTTTTTCCACACTAATACAAGTGCAAAAGTGGTTTCCTGCACCAACACAAGTGCGAAAAGTGGTTTTCAACACCAGCACAAGCATGGAAAGTGGTTTTGCAATACTAGCACATGTGTGAAAAGTGGTTTTGAATGCCAGCACAAGTGTGGAAAGTGGTTTTGCAACACCAACACAAGTGCAAAAAGTGGTTTTCAATGCCAGCGCAAGTGCAGAAAGTGGTTCTGCAACATTAGCTCAAGTGCGGAAAGTGGTTCTGCAATACCAGCACATGTGTGAAAAGTGGTTCTCAACGCCAGCATAAGTGTGGAAATTGGTTTTTGCAACACCAACACAAATGCGAATAATGGTTTACAACACTAGCACGAGTGCGGAAAGTGGTTTTCCAACACTAACCCAATTGCGAAAAGTGGTTTTCAACACAAGCACGAGTGCGGAAAGTGGTTTTCAATGCCAGCACACGCGTGGAAATTGGTTTTGCAACACGAAGACAAATGCGAATTGTGGTTTTCAACACTTGCGCATGTGCGGAAAGTGGTTTTCAACACAAGCACAAGTGTGGAGAGTGGTTTTCCACACCAGCACATGTGCGAAAAGTGGTTTTGAAACACCAACACAAGTGAGACAAGTGGTTTTGCAACACCAAGTGTGGAAACATAAAACCACTTTCCACACACAAGTGCAAAAAGTGGTTTTGCAACACTAACACAAGTGCGAAAAGTGCTTTTGCAATACTAACACAAGTGCAAAAAGTGGTTTTGCAACACTAACACAAGTGCGAAAAGTGGTTTTGCAATACTTACACAAGTGCGAAAAGTGGTTTTCAACACCAGCACAAGCACGGAAAGTGGTTTTGCAATACTAGCACATGTGTGAGAAGTGGTTTTGAATGCCAGCACAAGTGTGGAAAGTGGTTTTGCAACACCAACACAAGTGCAAAAAGTGGTTTTCAATGTCAGCGCAAGTGCAGAAAGTGGTTCTGCAACATTAGCTCAAGTGCGGAAAGTGGTTCTGCAATACCAGCACATGTGTGAAAAGTGGTTTTCAACGCCAGCATAAGTGTGGAAATTGGTTTTTGCAACACCAACACAAATGCGAATAATGGTTTACAACACTAGCACGAGTGCGGAAAGTGGTTTTGCAACACTAACCCAATTGCGAAAAGTGGTTTTCAACACAAGCACGAGTGCGGAAAGTGGTTTTCAATGCCAGCACACGCGTGGAAATTGGTTTTGCAACACGAAGACAAATGCGAATTGTGGTTTTCAACACTTGCGCATGTGCGGAAAGTGGTTTTCAACACAAGCACAAGTGTGGAGAGTGGTTTTCCACGCCAGCACAAGTGCGAAAAGTGGTTTTGAAACACCAACACAAGTGAGACAAGTGGTTTTGCAACACCAAGTGTGGAAACATAAAACCACTTTCCACACACAAGTGCAAAAAGTGGTTTTGCAACACTAACACAAGTGCGAAAAGTGGTTTTGCAATACTAACACAAGTGCAAAAAGTGGTTTTGCAACACTAACACAAGTGCGAAAAGTGGTTTTGCAATACTTACACATGTGTGAAAAGTGGTTTTCAATGCCAGCACAAGTGTGTAAAGTGGTTTTGCAACACTAACCCAAGTGCGGAAAGCGGTTTTCCACACCAACAATTGTGGGTAAAGTGGTTTTCAATGCCAGCACAAGTGCGAAAAGTGGTTTTGAAACACCATCAAAAGTGAGACAAGTGGTTTTGCAACACTAACACAAGTGCAAAAAGTGGTCTTGCAACACTAACACAAGTGCAAAAAGTGATTTTCAACACTAGCACAAGTGCAAAAAGTGGTTTTTCAACACTAACACAAGTGCGAAAAGTGGTTTTTCAACACTAACACAAGTGCGAAAAGTGGTTTTTCCACACTAATACAAGTGTGAAAGTGGTTTCCTGCACCAAGACAAGTGCGAAAAGTGGTTTTTCAACACTAACACAAGTGCGAAAAGTGGTTTTTCAACACTATCACAAGTGCAAAAAGTGTTTTTTCCACACTAATACAAGTGCGAAAAGTGGTTTTTCAACACTAACACAAGTGCGAAAAGTGGTTTTTCAACACTAACACAAGTGCGAAAAGTGGTTTTTCCCCACTAACACAAGTGCGAAAAGTGGTTTTTCCACACTAATACAAGTGCAAAAGTGGTTTCCTGCACCAACACAAGTGCGAAAAGTGGTTTTTCCACACTAATACAAGTGCAAAAGTGGTTTCCTGCACCAACACAAGTGCGAAAAGTGGTTTTTCAACACTAACACAAGTGCGAAAAGTGGTTTTTCAACACTATCACAAGTGCAAAAAGTGGTTTTTCAACACTAACACAAGTGCGAAAAGTGGTTTTTCCACACTAATACAAGTGCAAAAGTGGTTTCCTGCACCAACACAAGTGTGAAAGGTGGTTTTTCAACACTAACACAAGGGCGAAAAGTGGTTTTTCAACACTATCACAAGTGCAAAAAGTGTTTTTTCTACACTAATACAAGTGCAAAAGTGGTTTCCTGCACCAACACAAGTGCGAAAAGTGGTTTTTCAACACTAACACAAGTGCGAAAAGTGGTTTTTCAACACTATCACAAGTGCAAAAAGTGTTTTTTCCACACTAATACAAGTGCAAAAGTGGTTTCCTGCACCAACACAAGTGCGAAAAGTGGTTTTTCAACACTAACACAAGTGCGAAAAGTGGTTTTTCAACACTAACACAAGTGCGAAAAGTGGTTTTTCAACACTAATACAAGTGCGAAAAGTGGTTTTTCCACACTAATACAAGTGCAAAAGTGGTTTCCTGCACCAACACAAGTGCGAAAAGTGGTTTTTCAACACTAACACAAGTGCGAAAAGTGGTTTTTCAACACTATCACAAGTGCAAAAAGTGTTTTTCCCACACTCATACAAGTGCAAAAGTGGTTTCCTGCACCAACACAAGTGCGAAATGTGGTTTTCAACAATAACACAAGTGAGAAAAGTGGTTTTTCAACACTATCACAAGTGCAAAAAGTGTTTTTCCCACACTAATACAAGTGCAAAAGTGGTTTCCTGCACCAACACAAGTGCGAAATGTGGTTTTCAACACTAACACAAGTGAGAAAAGTGGTTTTTCAACACTATCACAAGTGCAAAAAGTGTTTTTCCCACACTAATACAAGTGCAAAAGTGGTTTCCTGCACCAACACAAGTGCGAAAAGTGGTTTTCAACACCAGCACAAGCACGGAAAGTGGTTTTGCAATACTAGCACATGTGTGAGAAGTGGTTTTGAATGCCAGCACAAGTGTGGAAAGTGGTTTTGCAACACCAACACAAGTGCAAAAAGTGGTTTTCAATGTCAGCGCAAGTGCAGAAAGTGGTTCTGCAACATTAGCTCAAGTGCGGAAAGTGGTTCTGCAATACCAGCACATGTGTGAAAAGTGGTTTTCAACGCCAGCATAAGTGTGGAAATTGGTTTTTGCAACACCAACACAAATGCGAATAATGGTTTACAACACTAGCACGAGTGCGGAAAGTGGTTTTGCAACACTAACCCAATTGCGAAAAGTGGTTTTCAACACAAGCACGAGTGCAGAAAGTGGTTTTCAATGCCAGCACACGCGTGGAAATTGGTTTTGCAACACGAAGACAAATGCGAATTGTGGTTTTCAACACTTGCGCATGTGCGGAAAGTGGTTTTCAACACAAGCACAAGTGTGGAGAGTGGTTTTCCACGCCAGCACAAGTGCGAAAAGTGGTTTTGAAACACCAACACAAGTGAGACAAGTGGTTTTGCAACACCAAGTGTGGAAACATAAAACCACTTTCCACACACAAGTGCAAAAAGTGGTTTTGCAACACTAACACAAGTGCGAAAAGTGGTTTTGCAATACTAACACAAGTGCAAAAAGTGGTTTTGCAACACTAACACAAGTGCGAAAAGTGGTTTTGCAATACTTACACATGTGTGAAAAGTGGTTTTCAATGCCAGCACAAGTGTGTAAAGTGGTTTTGCAACACTAACCCAAGTGCGGAAAGCGGTTTTCCACACCAACAATTGTGGGTAAAGTGGTTTTCAATGCCAGCACAAGTGCGAAAAGTGGTTTTGAAACACCATCATAAGTGAGACAAGTGGTTTTGCAACACTAACACAAGTGCAAAAAGTGGTCTTGCAACACTAACACAAGTGCAAAAAGTGATTTTCAACACTAGCACAAGTGCAAAAAGTGGTTTTTCAACACTAACACAAGTGCGAAAAGTGGTTTTTCAACACTAACACAAGTGCGAAAAGTGGTTTTTCCACACTAATACAAGTGTGAAAGTGGTTTCCTGCACCAAGACAAGTGCGAAAAGTGGTTTTTCAACACTAACACAAGTGCGAAAAGTGGTTTTTCAACACTATCACAAGTGCAAAAAGTGTTTTTTCCACACTAATACAAGTGCGAAAAGTGGTTTTTCAACACTAACACAAGTGCGAAAAGTGGTTTTTCAACACTAACACAAGTGCGAAAAGTGGTTTTTCCACACTAACACAAGTGCGAAAAGTGGTTTTTCCACACTAATACAAGTGCAAAAGTGGTTTCCTGCACCAACACAAGTGCGAAAAGTGGTTTTTCCACACTAATACAAGTGCAAAAGTGGTTTCCTGCACCAACACAAGTGCGAAAAGTGGTTTTTCAACACTAACACAAGTGCGAAAAGTGGTTTTTCAACACTATCACAAGTGCAAAAAGTGTTTTTTCCACACTAATACAAGTGCAAAAGCGGTTTCCTGCACCAACACAAGTGCGAAAAGTGGTTTTTCAATACTAACACAAGTGCGAAAAATGGTTTTTCAACACTATCACAAGTGCAAAAAGTGTTTTTTCCACACTAATACAAGTGCAAAAGCGGTTTCCTGCACCAACACAAGTGCGAAAAGTGGTTTTCAACACCAGCACAAGCACGGAAAGTGGTTTTGCAATACTAGCACATGTGTGAGAAGTGGTTTTGAATGCCAGCACAAGTGTGGAAAGTGGTTTTGCAACACCAACACAAGTGCAAAAAGTGGTTTTCAATGTCAGCGCAAGTGCAGAAAGTGGTTCTGCAACATTAGCTCAAGTGCGGAAAGTGGTTCTGCAATACCAGCACATGTGTGAAAAGTGGTTTTCAACGCCAGCATAAGTGTGGAAATTGGTTTTTGCAACACCAACACAAATGCGAATAATGGTTTACAACACTAGCACGAGTGCGGAAAGTGGTTTTGCAACACTAACCCAATTGCGAAAAGTGGTTTTCAACACAAGCACGAGTGCAGAAAGTGGTTTTCAATGCCAGCACACGCGTGGAAATTGGTTTTGCAACACGAAGACAAATGCGAATTGTGGTTTTCAACACTTGCGCATGTGCGGAAAGTGGTTTTCAACACAAGCACAAGTGTGGAGAGTGGTTTTCCACGCCAGCACAAGTGCGAAAAGTGGTTTTGAAACACCAACACAAGTGAGACAAGTGGTTTTGCAACACCAAGTGTGGAAACATAAAACCACTTTCCACACACAAGTGCAAAAAGTGGTTTTGCAACACTAACACAAGTGCGAAAAGTGGTTTTGCAATACTAACACAAGTGCAAAAAGTGGTTTTGCAACACTAACACAAGTGCGAAAAGTGGTTTTGCAATACTTACACATGTGTGAAAAGTGGTTTTCAATGCCAGCACAAGTGTGTAAAGTGGTTTTGCAACACTAACCCAAGTGCGGAAAGCGGTTTTCCACACCAACAATTGTGGGTAAAGTGGTTTTCAATGCCAGCACAAGTGCGAAAAGTGGTTTTGAAACACCATCATAAGTGAGACAAGTGGTTTTGCAACACTAACACAAGTGCAAAAAGTGGTCTTGCAACACTAACACAAGTGCAAAAAGTGATTTTCAACACTAGCACAAGTGCAAAAAGTGGTTTTTCAACACTAACACAAGTGCGAAAAGTGGTTTTTCAACACTATCACAAGTGCAAAAAGTGGTTTTTCAACACTAACACAAGTGCGAAAAGTGGTTTTTCCACACTAATACAAGTGCAAAAGTGGTTTCCTGCACCAACACAAGTGCGAAAAGTGGTTTTTCAACACTAACACAAGTGCGAAAAGTGGTTTTTCAACACTATCACAAGTGCAAAAAGTGGTTTTTCAACACTAACACAAGTGCGAAAAGTGGTTTTTCCACACTAATACAAGTGCAAAAGTGGTTTCCTGCACCAACACAAGTGTGAAAGGTGGTTTTTCAACACTAACACAAGGGCGAAAAGTGGTTTTTCAACACTATCACAAGTGCAAAAAGTGTTTTTTCTACACTAATACAAGTGCAAAAGTGGTTTCCTGCACCAACACAAGTGCGAAAAGTGGTTTTTCAACACTAACACAAGTGCGAAAAGTGGTTTTTCAACACTATCACAAGTGCAAAAAGTGTTTTTTCCACACTAATACAAGTGCAAAAGTGGTTTCCTGCACCAACACAAGTGCGAAAAGTGGTTTTTCAACACTAACACAAGTGCGAAAAGTGGTTTTTCAACACTAACACAAGTGCGAAAAGTGGTTTTTCAACACTAATACAAGTGCGAAAAGTGGTTTTTCCACACTAATACAAGTGCAGAAGTGGTTTCCTGCACCAACACAAGTGCGAAAAGTGGTTTTTCAACACTAACACAAATGCGAAAAGTGGTTTTTCAACACTATCACAAGTGCAAAAAGTGTTTTTCCCACACTCATACAAGTGCAAAAGTGGTTTCCTGCACCAACACAAGTGCGAAATGTGGTTTTCAACAATAACACAAGTGAGAAAAGTGGTTTTTCAACACTATCACAAGTGCAAAAAGTGTTTTTCCCACACTAATACAAGTGCAAAAGTGGTTTCCTGCACCAACACAAGTGCGAAATGTGGTTTTCAACACTAACACAAGTGAGAAAAGTGGTTTTTCAACACTATCACAAGTGCAAAAAGTGTTTTTCCCACACTAATACAAGTGCAAAAGTGGTTTCCTGCACCAACACAAGTGCGAAAAGTGGTTTTTCAACACTAATACAAGTGCAAAAGTGGTTTCCTGCACCAACACAAGTGCGAAAAGTGGTTTTTCAACACTAACACAAGTGCGAAAAGTGGTTTTTCAACACTATCACAAGTGCAAAAAGTGTTTTTTCCACACTAATACAAGTGCAAAAGCGGTTTCCTGCACCAACACAAGTGCGAAAAGTGGTTTTTCAATACTAACACAAGTGCGAAAAATGGTTTTTCAACACTATCACAAGTGCAAAAAGTGTTTTTTCCACACTAATACAAGTGCAAAAGCGGTTTCCTGCACCAACACAAGTGCGAAAAGTGGTTTTTCAACACTAACACAAGTGCGAAAAGTGGTTTTTCAACACTATCACAAGTGCGAAAAGTGGTTTTTCAACACTAATACAAGTGCGAAAAGTGGTTTTTCCACACTAATACAAGTGCAAAAGTGGTTTCCTGCACCAACACAAGTGCGAAAAGTGGTTTTTCAACACCAACACAAGTGCGAAAAGTGGTTTTTCAACACTAACACAAGTGCGAAAAGTGGTTTTTCCACACTAATACAAGTGCAAAAGTGGTTTCCTGCACCAACACAAGTGCGAAAAGTGGTTTTTCAACACTAACACAAGTGCGAAAAGTGGTTTTTCAACACTATCACAAGTGCAAAAAGTGGTTTTTCAACACTAACACAAGTGCGAAAAGTGGTTTTTCCACACTAATACAAGTGCAAAAGTGGTTTCCTGCACCAACACAAGTGTGAAAGGTGGTTTTTCAACACTAACACAAGGGCGAAAAGTGGTTTTTCAACACTATCACAAGTGCAAAAAGTGTTTTTTCTACACTAATACAAGTGCAAAAGTGGTTTCCTGCACCAACACAAGTGCGAAAAGTGGTTTTTCAACACTAACACAAGTGCGAAAAGTGGTTTTTCAACACTATCACAAGTGCAAAAAGTGTTTTTTCCACACTAATACAAGTGCAAAAGTGGTTTCCTGCACCAACACAAGTGCGAAATGTGGTTTTCAACACTAACACAAGTGAGAAAAGTGGTTTTTCAACACTATCACAAGTGCAAAAAGTGTTTTTCCCACACTAATACAAGTGCAAAAGTGGTTTCCTGCACCAACACAAGTGCGAAAAGTGGTTTTCAACACCAGCACAAGCACGGAAAGTGGTTTTGCAATACTAGCACATGTGTGAGAAGTGGTTTTGAATGCCAGCACAAGTGTGGAAAGTGGTTTTGCAACACCAACACAAGTGCAAAAAGTGGTTTTCAATGTCAGCGCAAGTGCAGAAAGTGGTTCTGCAACATTAGCTCAAGTGCGGAAAGTGGTTCTGCAATACCAGCACATGTGTGAAAAGTGGTTTTCAACGCCAGCATAAGTGTGGAAATTGGTTTTTGCAACACCAACACAAATGCGAATAATGGTTTACAACACTAGCACGAGTGCGGAAAGTGGTTTTGCAACACTAACCCAATTACGAAAAGTGGTTTTCAACACAAGCACGAGTGCGGAAAGTGGTTTTCAATGCCAGCACACGCGTGGAAATTGGTTTTGCAACACGAAGACAAATGCGAATTGTGGTTTTCAACACTTGCGCATGTGCGGAAAGTGGTTTTCAACACAAGCACAAGTGTGGAGAGTGGTTTTCCACGCCAGCACAAGTGCGAAAAGTGGTTTTGAAACACCAACACAAGTGAGACAAGTGGTTTTGCAACACCAAGTGTGGAAACATAAAACCACTTTCCACACACAAGTGCAAAAAGTGGTTTTGCAACACTAACACAAGTGCGAAAAGTGGTTTTGCAATACTAACACAAGTGCAAAAAGTGGTTTTGCAACACTAACACAAGTGCGAAAAGTGGTTTTGCAATACTTACACATGTGTGAAAAGTGGTTTTCAATGCCAGCACAAGTGTGTAAAGTGGTTTTGCAACACTAACCCAAGTGCGGAAAGCGGTTTTCCACACCAACAATTGTGGGTAAAGTGGTTTTCAATGCCAGCACAAGTGCGAAAAGTGGTTTTGAAACACCATCAAAAGTGAGACAAGTGGTTTTGCAACACTAACACAAGTGCAAAAGTGGTTTCCTGCACCAACACAAGTGCGAAAAGTGGTTTTTCAACACCAACACAAGTGCGAAAAGTGGTTTTTCAACACTAACACAAGTGCGAAAAGTGGTTTTTCCACACTAATACAAGTGCAAAAGTGGTTTCCTGCACCAACACAAGTGCTAAAAGTGGTTTTTGAACACTAACACAAGTGCGAAAAGTAGTTTTTCAACACTATCACAAGTGCAAAAAGTGTTTTTCCCACACCAATACAAGTGCAAAAGTGGTTTCCTGCACCAACACAAGTGCGAAATGTGGTTTTCAACACGAACACAAGTGAGAAAAGTGGTTTTTCAACACTATCACAAATGCAAAAAGTGTTTTTTCCACACTAATACAAGTGCAAAAGTGGTTTCCTGCACCAACACAAGTGCGAAAAGTGGTTTTCAACACAAGCACAAGCATGGAAAGTGGTTTTGCAATACTAGCACATGTGTGAAAAGTGGTTTTGAATGCCAGCACAAGTGCAAAAAGTGGTTTTCAATGCCAGCGCAAGTGCAGAAAGTGGTTCTGCAACATTAGCTCAAGTGCGGAAAGTGGTTCTGCAATACCAGCACATGTGTGAAAAGTGGTTCTCAACGCCAGCATAAGTGTGGAAATTGGTTTTTGCAACACCAACACAAATGCGAATAATGGTTTACAACACTAGCACGAGTGCGGAAAGTGGTTTTCCAACACTAACCCAATTGCGAAAAGTGGTTTTCAACACAAGCACGAGTGCGGAAAGTGGTTTTCAATGCCAGCACACGCGTGGAAATTGGTTTTGCAACACGAAGACAAATGCGAATTGTGGTTTTCAACACTTGCGCATGTGCGGAAAGTGGTTTTCAACACAAGCACAAGTGTGGAGAGTGGTTTTCCACACCAGCACATGTGCGAAAAGTGGTTTTGAAACACCAACACAAGTGAGACAAGTGGTTTTGCAACACCAAGTGTGGAAACATAAAACCACTTTCCACACACAAGTGCAAAAAGTGGTTTTGCAACACTAACACAAGTGCGAAAAGTGCTTTTGCAATACTAACACAAGTGCAAAAAGTGGTTTTGCAACACTAACACAAGTGCGAAAAGTGGTTTTGCAATACTTACACAAGTGCGAAAAGTGGTTTTCAACACCAGCACAAGCACGGAAAGTGGTTTTGCAATACTAGCACATGTGTGAGAAGTGGTTTTGAATGCCAGCACAAGTGTGGAAAGTGGTTTTGCAACACCAACACAAGTGCAAAAAGTGGTTTTCAATGTCAGCGCAAGTGCAGAAAGTGGTTCTGCAACATTAGCTCAAGTGCGGAAAGTGGTTCTGCAATACCAGCACATGTGTGAAAAGTGGTTTTCAACGCCAGCATAAGTGTGGAAATTGGTTTTTGCAACACCAACACAAATGCGAATAATGGTTTACAACACTAGCACGAGTGCGGAAAGTGGTTTTGCAACACTAACCCAATTGCGAAAAGTGGTTTTCAACACAAGCACGAGTGCGGAAAGTGGTTTTCAATGCCAGCACACGCGTGGAAATTGGTTTTGCAACACGAAGACAAATGCGAATTGTGGTTTTCAACACTTGCGCATGTGCGGAAAGTGGTTTTCAACACAAGCACAAGTGTGGAGAGTGGTTTTCCACGCCAGCACAAGTGCGAAAAGTGGTTTTGAAACACCAACACAAGTGAGACAAGTGGTTTTGCAACACCAAGTGTGGAAACATAAAACCACTTTCCACACACAAGTGCAAAAAGTGGTTTTGCAACACTAACACAAGTGCGAAAAGTGGTTTTGCAATACTAACACAAGTGCAAAAAGTGGTTTTGCAACACTAACACAAGTGCGAAAAGTGGTTTTGCAATACTTACACATGTGTGAAAAGTGGTTTTCAATGCCAGCACAAGTGTGTAAAGTGGTTTTGCAACACTAACCCAAGTGCGGAAAGCGGTTTTCCACACCAACAATTGTGGGTAAAGTGGTTTTCAATGCCAGCACAAGTGCGAAAAGTGGTTTTGAAACACCATCAAAAGTGAGACAAGTGGTTTTGCAACACTAACACAAGTGCAAAAAGTGGTCTTGCAACACTAACACAAGTGCAAAAAGTGATTTTCAACACTAGCACAAGTGCAAAAAGTGGTTTTTCAACACTAACACAAGTGCGAAAAGTGGTTTTTCAACACTAACACAAGTGCGAAAAGTGGTTTTTCCACACTAATACAAGTGTGAAAGTGGTTTCCTGCACCAAGACAAGTGCGAAAAGTGGTTTTTCAACACTAACACAAGTGCGAAAAGTGGTTTTTCAACACTATCACAAGTGCAAAAAGTGTTTTTTCCACACTAATACAAGTGCGAAAAGTGGTTTTTCAACACTAACACAAGTGCGAAAAGTGGTTTTTCAACACTAACACAAGTGCGAAAAGTGGTTTTTCCCCACTAACACAAGTGCGAAAAGTGGTTTTTCCACACTAATACAAGTGCAAAAGTGGTTTCCTGCACCAACACAAGTGCGAAAAGTGGTTTTTCCACACTAATACAAGTGCAAAAGTGGTTTCCTGCACCAACACAAGTGCGAAAAGTGGTTTTTCAACACTAACACAAGTGCGAAAAGTGGTTTTTCAACACTATCACAAGTGCAAAAAGTGGTTTTTCAACACTAACACAAGTGCGAAAAGTGGTTTTTCCACACTAATACAAGTGCAAAAGTGGTTTCCTGCACCAACACAAGTGTGAAAGGTGGTTTTTCAACACTAACACAAGGGCGAAAAGTGGTTTTTCAACACTATCACAAGTGCAAAAAGTGTTTTTTCTACACTAATACAAGTGCAAAAGTGGTTTCCTGCACCAACACAAGTGCGAAAAGTGGTTTTTCAACACTAACACAAGTGCGAAAAGTGGTTTTTCAACACTATCACAAGTGCAAAAAGTGTTTTTTCCACACTAATACAAGTGCAAAAGTGGTTTCCTGCACCAACACAAGTGCGAAAAGTGGTTTTTCAACACTAACACAAGTGCGAAAAGTGGTTTTTCAACACTAACACAAGTGCGAAAAGTGGTTTTTCAACACTAATACAAGTGCGAAAAGTGGTTTTTCCACACTAATACAAGTGCAAAAGTGGTTTCCTGCACCAACACAAGTGCGAAAAGTGGTTTTTCAACACTAACACAAGTGCGAAAAGTGGTTTTTCAACACTATCACAAGTGCAAAAAGTGTTTTTCCCACACTCATACAAGTGCAAAAGTGGTTTCCTGCACCAACACAAGTGCGAAATGTGGTTTTCAACAATAACACAAGTGAGAAAAGTGGTTTTTCAACACTATCACAAGTGCAAAAAGTGTTTTTCCCACACTAATACAAGTGCAAAAGTGGTTTCCTGCACCAACACAAGTGCGAAATGTGGTTTTCAACACTAACACAAGTGAGAAAAGTGGTTTTTCAACACTATCACAAGTGCAAAAAGTGTTTTTCCCACACTAATACAAGTGCAAAAGTGGTTTCCTGCACCAACACAAGTGCGAAAAGTGGTTTTCAACACCAGCACAAGCACGGAAAGTGGTTTTGCAATACTAGCACATGTGTGAGAAGTGGTTTTGAATGCCAGCACAAGTGTGGAAAGTGGTTTTGCAACACCAACACAAGTGCAAAAAGTGGTTTTCAATGTCAGCGCAAGTGCAGAAAGTGGTTCTGCAACATTAGCTCAAGTGCGGAAAGTGGTTCTGCAATACCAGCACATGTGTGAAAAGTGGTTTTCAACGCCAGCATAAGTGTGGAAATTGGTTTTTGCAACACCAACACAAATGCGAATAATGGTTTACAACACTAGCACGAGTGCGGAAAGTGGTTTTGCAACACTAACCCAATTGCGAAAAGTGGTTTTCAACACAAGCACGAGTGCAGAAAGTGGTTTTCAATGCCAGCACACGCGTGGAAATTGGTTTTGCAACACGAAGACAAATGCGAATTGTGGTTTTCAACACTTGCGCATGTGCGGAAAGTGGTTTTCAACACAAGCACAAGTGTGGAGAGTGGTTTTCCACGCCAGCACAAGTGCGAAAAGTGGTTTTGAAACACCAACACAAGTGAGACAAGTGGTTTTGCAACACCAAGTGTGGAAACATAAAACCACTTTCCACACACAAGTGCAAAAAGTGGTTTTGCAACACTAACACAAGTGCGAAAAGTGGTTTTGCAATACTAACACAAGTGCAAAAAGTGGTTTTGCAACACTAACACAAGTGCGAAAAGTGGTTTTGCAATACTTACACATGTGTGAAAAGTGGTTTTCAATGCCAGCACAAGTGTGTAAAGTGGTTTTGCAACACTAACCCAAGTGCGGAAAGCGGTTTTCCACACCAACAATTGTGGGTAAAGTGGTTTTCAATGCCAGCACAAGTGCGAAAAGTGGTTTTGAAACACCATCATAAGTGAGACAAGTGGTTTTGCAACACTAACACAAGTGCAAAAAGTGGTCTTGCAACACTAACACAAGTGCAAAAAGTGATTTTCAACACTAGCACAAGTGCAAAAAGTGGTTTTTCAACACTAACACAAGTGCGAAAAGTGGTTTTTCAACACTAACACAAGTGCGAAAAGTGGTTTTTCCACACTAATACAAGTGTGAAAGTGGTTTCCTGCACCAAGACAAGTGCGAAAAGTGGTTTTTCAACACTAACACAAGTGCGAAAAGTGGTTTTTCAACACTATCACAAGTGCAAAAAGTGTTTTTTCCACACTAATACAAGTGCGAAAAGTGGTTTTTCAACACTAACACAAGTGCGAAAAGTGGTTTTTCAACACTAACACAAGTGCGAAAAGTGGTTTTTCCACACTAACACAAGTGCGAAAAGTGGTTTTTCCACACTAATACAAGTGCAAAAGTGGTTTCCTGCACCAACACAAGTGCGAAAAGTGGTTTTTCCACACTAATACAAGTGCAAAAGTGGTTTCCTGCACCAACACAAGTGCGAAAAGTGGTTTTTCAACACTAACACAAGTGCGAAAAGTGGTTTTTCAACACTATCACAAGTGCAAAAAGTGTTTTTTCCACACTAATACAAGTGCAAAAGCGGTTTCCTGCACCAACACAAGTGCGAAAAGTGGTTTTTCAATACTAACACAAGTGCGAAAAATGGTTTTTCAACACTATCACAAGTGCAAAAAGTGTTTTTTCCACACTAATACAAGTGCAAAAGCGGTTTCCTGCACCAACACAAGTGCGAAAAGTGGTTTTCAACACCAGCACAAGCACGGAAAG
Source organism: Myxine glutinosa (assembly GCF_964187855.1). Classification (NCBI taxonomy): domain Eukaryota; kingdom Metazoa; phylum Chordata; class Myxini; order Myxiniformes; family Myxinidae; genus Myxine; species Myxine glutinosa. Next base: position 176,857,295 of record NC_136261.1, read on the forward strand.
TGGTTTTGCAATACTAGCACATGTGTGAGAAGTGGTTTTGAATGCCAGCACAAGTGTGGAAAGTGGTTTTGCAACACCAACACAAGTGCAAAAAGTGGTTTTCAATGTCAGCGCAAGTGCAGAAAGTGGTTCTGCAACATTAGCTCAAGTGCGGAAAGTGGTTCTGCAATACCAGCACATGTGTGAAAAGTGGTTTTCAACGCCAGCATAAGTGTGGAAATTGGTTTTTGCAACACCAACACAAATGCGAATAATGGTTTACAACACTAGCACGAGTGCGGAAAGTGGTTTTGCAACACTAACCCAATTGCGAAAAGTGGTTTTCAACACAAGCACGAGTGCAGAAAGTGGTTTTCAATGCCAGCACACGCGTGGAAATTGGTTTTGCAACACGAAGACAAATGCGAATTGTGGTTTTCAACACTTGCGCATGTGCGGAAAGTGGTTTTCAACACAAGCACAAGTGTGGAGAGTGGTTTTCCACGCCAGCACAAGTGCGAAAAGTGGTTTTGAAACACCAACACAAGTGAGACAAGTGGTTTTGCAACACCAAGTGTGGAAACATAAAACCACTTTCCACACACAAGTGCAAAAAGTGGTTTTGCAACACTAACACAAGTGCGAAAAGTGGTTTTGCAATACTAACACAAGTGCAAAAAGTGGTTTTGCAACACTAACACAAGTGCGAAAAGTGGTTTTGCAATACTTACACATGTGTGAAAAGTGGTTTTCAATGCCAGCACAAGTGTGTAAAGTGGTTTTGCAACACTAACCCAAGTGCGGAAAGCGGTTTTCCACACCAACAATTGTGGGTAAAGTGGTTTTCAATGCCAGCACAAGTGCGAAAAGTGGTTTTGAAACACCATCATAAGTGAGACAAGTGGTTTTGCAACACTAACACAAGTGCAAAAAGTGGTCTTGCAACACTAACACAAGTGCAAAAAGTGATTTTCAACACTAGCACAAGTGCAAAAAGTGGTTTTTCAACACTAACACAAGTGCGAAAAGTGGTTTTTCAACACTAACACAAGTGCGAAAAGTGGTTTTTCCACACTAATACAAGTGTGAAAGTGGTTTCCTGCACCAAGACAAGTGCGAAAAGTGGTTTTTCAACACTAACACAAGTGCGAAAAGTGGTTTTTCAACACTATCACAAGTGCAAAAAGTGTTTTTTCCACACTAATACAATTGCGAAAAGTGGTTTTTCAACACTAACACAAGTGCGAAAAGTGGTTTTTCAACACTAACACAAGTGCGAAAAGTGGTTTTTCCACACTAACACAAGTGCGAAAAGTGGTTTTTCCACACTAATACAAGTGCAAAAGTGGTTTCCTGCACCAACACAAGTGCGAAAAGTGGTTTTTCCACACTAATACAAGTGCAAAAGTGGTTTCCTGCACCAACACAAGTGCGAAAAGTGGTTTTTCAACACTAACACAAGTGCGAAAAGTGGTTTTTCAACACTATCACAAGTGCAAAAAGTGTTTTTTCCACACTAATACAAGTGCAAAAGCGGTTTCCTGCACCAACACAAGTGCGAAAAGTGGTTTTTCAATACTAACACAAGTGCGAAAAATGGTTTTTCAACACTATCACAAGTGCAAAAAGTGTTTTTTCCACACTAATACAAGTGCAAAAGCGGTTTCCTGCACCAACACAAGTGCGAAAAGTGGCTTTTCAACACTAACACAAGTGCGAAAAGTGGTTTTTCAACACTATCACAAGTGCGAAAAGTGGTTTTTCAACACTAATACAAGTGCGAAAAGTGGTTTTTCCACACTAATACAAGTGCAAAAGTGGTTTCCTGCACCAACACAAGTGCGAAAAGTGGTTTTTCAACACCAACACAAGTGCGAAAAGTGGTTTTTCAACACTAACACAAGTGCGAAAAGTGGTTTTTCCACACTAATACAAGTGCAAAAGTGGTTTCCTGCACCAACACAAGTGCGAAAAGTGGTTTTTCAACACTAACACAAGTGCAAAAAGTGGTTTTTCAACACTATCACAAGTGCAAAAAGTGGTTTTTCAACACTAACACAAGTGCGAAAAGTGGTTTTTCCACACTAATACAAGTGCAAAAGTGGTTTCCTGCACCAACACAAGTGTGAAAGGTGGTTTTTCAACACTAACACAAGGGCGAAAAGTGGTTTTTCAACACTATCACAAGTGCAAAAAGTGTTTTTTCTACACTAATACAAGTGCAAAAGTGGTTTCCTGCACCAACACAAGTGCGAAAAGTGGTTTTTCAACACTAACACAAGTGCGAAAAGTGGTTTTTCAACACTATCACAAGTGCAAAAAGTGTTTTTTCCACACTAATACAAGTGCAAAAGTGGTTTCCTGCACCAACACAAGTGCGAAAAGTGGTTTTTCAACACTAACACAAGTGCGAAAAGTGGTTTTTCAACACTAACACAAGTGCGAAAAGTGGTTTTTCAACACTAATACAAGTGCGAAAAGTGGTTTTTCCACACTAATACAAGTGCAAAAGTGGTTTCCTGCACCAACACAAGTGCGAAAAGTGGTTTTTCAACACTAACACAAGTGCGAAAAGTGGTTTTTCAACACTATCACAAGTGCAAAAAGTGTTTTTCCCACACTCATACAAGTGCAAAAGTGGTTTCCTGCACCAACACAAGTGCGAAATGTGGTTTTCAACAATAACACAAGTGAGAAAAGTGGTTTTTCAACACTATCACAAGTGCAAAAAGTGTTTTTCCCACACTAATACAAGTGCAAAAGTGGTTTCCTGCACCAACACAAGTGCGAAATGTGGTTTTCAACACTAACACAAGTGAGAAAAGTGGTTTTTCAACACTATCACAAGTGCAAAAAGTGTTTTTCCCACACTAATACAAGTGCAAAAGTGGTTTCCTGCACCAACACAAGTGCGAAAAGTGGTTTTCAACACCAGCACAAGCACGGAAAGTGGTTTTGCAATACTAGCACATGTGTGAGAAGTGGTTTTGAATGCCAGCACAAGTGTGGAAAGTGGTTTTGCAACACCAACACAAGTGCAAAAAGTGGTTTTCAATGTCAGCGCAAGTGCAGAAAGTGGTTCTGCAACATTAGCTCAAGTGCGGAAAGTGGTTCTGCAATACCAGCACATGTGTGAAAAGTGGTTTTCAACGCCAGCATAAGTGTGGAAATTGGTTTTTGCAACACCAACACAAATGCGAATAATGGTTTACAACACTAGCACGAGTGCGGAAAGTGGTTTTGCAACACTAACCCAATTGCGAAAAGTGGTTTTCAACACAAGCACGAGTGCGGAAAGTGGTTTTCAATGCCAGCACACGCGTGGAAATTGGTTTTGCAACACGAAGACAAATGCGAATTGTGGTTTTCAACACTTGCGCATGTGCGGAAAGTGGTTTTCAACACAAGCACAAGTGTGGAGAGTGGTTTTCCACGCCAGCACAAGTGCGAAAAGTGGTTTTGAAACACCAACACAAGTGAGACAAGTGGTTTTGCAACACCAAGTGTGGAAACATAAAACCACTTTCCACACACAAGTGCAAAAAGTGGTTTTGCAACACTAACACAAGTGCGAAAAGTGGTTTTGCAATACTAACACAAGTGCAAAAAGTGGTTTTGCAACACTAACACAAGTGCGAAAAGTGGTTTTGCAATACTTACACATGTGTGAAAAGTGGTTTTCAATGCCAGCACAAGTGTGTAAAGTGGTTTTGCAACACTAACCCAAGTGCGGAAAGCGGTTTTCCACACCAACAATTGTGGGTAAAGTGGTTTTCAATGCCAGCACAAGTGCGAAAAGTGGTTTTGAAACACCATCAAAAGTGAGACAAGTGGTTTTGCAACACTAACACAAGTGCAAAAGTGGTTTCCTGCACCAACACAAGTGCGAAAAGTGGTTTTTCAACACCAACACAAGTGCGAAAAGTGGTTTTTCAACACTAACACAAGTGCGAAAAGTGGTTTTTCCACACTAATACAAGTGCAAAAGTGGTTTCCTGCACCAACACAAGTGCTAAAAGTGGTTTTTCAACACTAACACAAGTGCGAAAAGTAGTTTTTCAACACTATCACAAGTGCAAAAAGTGTTTTTCCCACACCAATACAAGTGCAAAAGTGGTTTCCTGCACCAACACAAGTGCGAAATGTGGTTTTCAACACGAACACAAGTGAGAAAAGTGGTTTTTCAACACTATCACAAATGCAAAAAGTGTTTTTTCCACACTAATACAAGTGCAAAAGTGGTTTCCTGCACCAACACAAGTGCGAAAAGTGGTTTTCAACACCAGCACAAGCATGGAAAGTGGTTTTGCAATACTAGCACATGTGTGAAAAGTGGTTTTGAATGCCAGCACAAGTGTGGAAAGTGGTTTTGCAACACCAACACAAGTGCAAAAAGTGGTTTTCAATGCCAGCGCAAGTGCAGAAAGTGGTTCTGCAACATTAGCTCAAGTGCGGAAAGTGGTTCTGCAATACCAGCACATGTGTGAAAAGTGGTTCTCAACGCCAGCATAAGTGTGGAAATTGGTTTTTGCAACACCAACACAAATGCGAATAATGGTTTACAACACTAGCACGAGTGCGGAAAGTGGTTTTCCAACACTAACCCAATTGCGAAAAGTGGTTTTCAACACAAGCACGAGTGCGGAAAGTGGTTTTCAATGCCAGCACACGCGTGGAAATTGGTTTTGCAGCACGAAGACAAATGCGAATTGTGGTTTTCAACACTTGCGCATGTGCGGAAAGTGGTTTTCAACACAAGCACAAGTGTGGAGAGTGGTTTTCCACACCAGCACATGTGCGAAAAGTGGTTTTGAAACACCAACACAAGTGAGACAAGTGGTTTTGCAACACCAAGTGTGGAAACATAAAACCACTTTCCACACACAAGTGCAAAAAGTGGTTTTGCAACACTAACACAAGTGCGAAAAGTGCTTTTGCAATACTAACACAAGTGCAAAAAGTGGTTTTGCAACACTAACACAAGTGCGAAAAGTGCTTTTGCAATATTACACAAGTGCGAAAAGTGGTTTTCAACACCAGCACAAGCACGGAAAGTGGTTTTGCAATACTAGCACATGTGTGAGAAGTGGTTTTGAATGCCAGCACAAGTGTGGAAAGTGGTTTTGCAACACCAACACAAGTGCAAAAAGTGGTTTTCAATGTCAGCGCAAGTGCAGAAAGTGGTTCTGCAACATTAGCTCAAGTGCGGAAAGTGGTTCTGCAATACCAGCACATGTGTGAAAAGTGGTTTTCAACGCCAGCATAAGTGTGGAAATTGGTTTTTGCAACACCAACACAAATGCGAATAATGGTTTACAACACTAGCACGAGTGCGGAAAGTGGTTTTGCAACACTAACCCAATTGCGAAAAGTGGTTTTCAACACAAGCACGAGTGCGGAAAGTGGTTTTCAATGCCAGCACACGCGTGGAAATTGGTTTTGCAACACGAAGACAAATGCGAATTGTGGTTTTCAACACTTGCGCATGTGCGGAAAGTGGTTTTCAACACAAGCACAAGTGTGGAGAGTGGTTTTCCACGCCAGCACAAGTGCGAAAAGTGGTTTTGAAACACCAACACAAGTGAGACAAGTGGTTTTGCAACACCAAGTGTGGAAACATAAAACCACTTTCCACACACAAGTGCAAAAAGTGGTTTTGCAACACTAACACAAGTGCGAAAAGTGGTTTTGCAATACTAACACAAGTGCAAAAAGTGGTTTTGCAACACTAACACAAGTGCGAAAAGTGGTTTTGCAATACTTACACATGTGTGAAAAGTGGTTTTCAATGCCAGCACAAGTGTGTAAAGTGGTTTTGCAACACTAACCCAAGTGCGGAAAGCGGTTTTCCACACCAACAATTGTGGGTAAAGTGGTTTTCAATGCCAGCACAAGTGCGAAAAGTGGTTTTGAAACACCATCAAAAGTGAGACAAGTGGTTTTGCAACACTAACACAAGTGCAAAAAGTGGTCTTGCAACACTAACACAAGTGCAAAAAGTGATTTTCAACACTAGCACAAGTGCAAAAAGTGGTTTTTCAACACTAACACAAGTGCGAAAAGTGGTTTTTCAACACTAACACAAGTGCGAAAAGTGGTTTTTCCACACTAATACAAGTGTGAAAGTGGTTTCCTGCACCAAGACAAGTGCGAAAAGTGGTTTTTCAACACTAACACAAGTGCGAAAAGTGGTTTTTCAACACTATCACAAGTGCAAAAAGTGTTTTTTCCACACTAATACAAGTGCGAAAAGTGGTTTTTCAACACTAACACAAGTGCGAAAAGTGGTTTTTCAACACTAACACAAGTGCGAAAAGTGGTTTTTCCCCACTAACACAAGTGCGAAAAGTGGTTTTTCCACACTAATACAAGTGCAAAAGTGGTTTCCTGCACCAACACAAGTGCGAAAAGTGGTTTTTCCACACTAATACAAGTGCAAAAGTGGTTTCCTGCACCAACACAAGTGCGAAAAGTGGTTTTTCAACACTAACACAAGTGCGAAAAGTGGTTTTTCAACACTATCACAAGTGCAAAAAGTGGTTTTTCAACACTAACACAAGTGCGAAAAGTGGTTTTTCCACACTAATACAAGTGCAAAAGTGGTTTCCTGCACCAACACAAGTGTGAAAGGTGGTTTTTCAACACTAACACAAGGGCGAAAAGTGGTTTTTCAACACTATCACAAGTGCAAAAAGTGTTTTTTCTACACTAATACAAGTGCAAAAGTGGTTTCCTGCACCAACACAAGTGCGAAAAGTGGTTTTTCAACACTAACACAAGTGCGAAAAGTGGTTTTTCAACACTATCACAAGTGCAAAAAGTGTTTTTTCCACACTAATACAAGTGCAAAAGTGGTTTCCTGCACCAACACAAGTGCGAAAAGTGGTTTTTCAACACTAACACAAGTGCGAAAAGTGGTTTTTCAACACTAACACAAGTGCGAAAAGTGGTTTTTCAACACTAATACAAGTGCGAAAAGTGGTTTTTCCACACTAATACAAGTGCAAAAGTGGTTTCCTGCACCAACACAAGTGCGAAAAGTGGTTTTTCAACACTAACACAAGTGCGAAAAGTGGTTTTTCAACACTATCACAAGTGCAAAAAGTGTTTTTCCCACACTCATACAAGTGCAAAAGTGGTTTCCTGCACCAACACAAGTGCGAAATGTGGTTTTCAACAATAACACAAGTGAGAAAAGTGGTTTTTCAACACTATCACAAGTGCAAAAAGTGTTTTTCCCACACTAATACAAGTGCAAAAGTGGTTTCCTGCACCAACACAAGTGCGAAATGTGGTTTTCAACACTAACACAAGTGAGAAAAGTGGTTTTTCAACACTATCACAAGTGCAAAAAGTGTTTTTCCCACACTAATACAAGTGCAAAAGTGGTTTCCTGCACCAACACAAGTGCGAAAAGTGGTTTTCAACACCAGCACAAGCACGGAAAGTGGTTTTGCAATACTAGCACATGTGTGAGAAGTGGTTTTGAATGCCAGCACAAGTGTGGAAAGTGGTTTTGCAACACCAACACAAGTGCAAAAAGTGGTTTTCAATGTCAGCGCAAGTGCAGAAAGTGGTTCTGCAACATTAGCTCAAGTGCGGAAAGTGGTTCTGCAATACCAGCACATGTGTGAAAAGTGGTTTTCAACGCCAGCATAAGTGTGGAAATTGGTTTTTGCAACACCAACACAAATGCGAATAATGGTTTACAACACTAGCACGAGTGCGGAAAGTGGTTTTGCAACACTAACCCAATTGCGAAAAGTGGTTTTCAACACAAGCACGAGTGCGGAAAGTGGTTTTCAATGCCAGCACACGCGTGGAAATTGGTTTTGCAACACGAAGACAAATGCGAATTGTGGTTTTCAACACTTGCGCATGTGCGGAAAGTGGTTTTCAACACAAGCACAAGTGTGGAGAGTGGTTTTCCACGCCAGCACAAGTGCGAAAAGTGGTTTTGAAACACCAACACAAGTGAGACAAGTGGTTTTGCAACACCAAGTGTGGAAACATAAAACCACTTTCCACACACAAGTGCAAAAAGTGGTTTTGCAACACTAACACAAGTGCGAAAAGTGGTTTTGCAATACTAACACAAGTGCAAAAAGTGGTTTTGCAACACTAACACAAGTGCGAAAAGTGGTTTTGCAATACTTACACATGTGTGAAAAGTGGTTTTCAATGCCAGCACAAGTGTGTAAAGTGGTTTTGCAACACTAACCCAAGTGCGGAAAGCGGTTTTCCACACCAACAATTGTGGGTAAAGTGGTTTTCAATGCCAGCACAAGTGCGAAAAGTGGTTTTGAAACACCATCAAAAGTGAGACAAGTGGTTTTGCAACACTAACACAAGTGCAAAAAGTGGTCTTGCAACACTAACACAAGTGCAAAAAGTGATTTTCAACACTAGCACAAGTGCAAAAAGTGGTTTTTCAACACTAACACAAGTGCGAAAAGTGGTTTTTCAACACTAACACAAGTGCGAAAAGTGGTTTTTCCACACTAATACAAGTGTGAAAGTGGTTTCCTGCACCAAGACAAGTGCGAAAAGTGGTTTTTCAACACTAACACAAGTGCGAAAAGTGGTTTTTCAACACTATCACAAGTGCAAAAAGTGTTTTTTCCACACTAATACAAGTGCGAAAAGTGGTTTTTCAACACTAACACAAGTGCGAAAAGTGGTTTTTCAACACTAACACAAGTGCGAAAAGTGGTTTTTCCCCACTAACACAAGTGCGAAAAGTGGTTTTTCCACACTAATACAAGTGCAAAAGTGGTTTCCTGCACCAACACAAGTGCGAAAAGTGGTTTTTCCACACTAATACAAGTGCAAAAGTGGTTTCCTGCACCAACACAAGTGCGAAAAGTGGTTTTTCAACACTAACACAAGTGCGAAAAGTGGTTTTTCAACACTATCACAAGTGCAAAAAGTGGTTTTTCAACACTAACACAAGTGCGAAAAGTGGTTTTTCCACACTAATACAAGTGCAAAAGTGGTTTCCTGCACCAACACAAGTGTGAAAGGTGGTTTTTCAACACTAACACAAGGGCGAAAAGTGGTTTTTCAACACTATCACAAGTGCAAAAAGTGTTTTTTCTACACTAATACAAGTGCAAAAGTGGTTTCCTGCACCAACACAAGTGCGAAAAGTGGTTTTTCAACACTAACACAAGTGCGAAAAGTGGTTTTTCAACACTATCACAAGTGCAAAAAGTGTTTTTTCCACACTAATACAAGTGCAAAAGTGGTTTCCTGCACCAACACAAGTGCGAAAAGTGGTTTTTCAACACTAACACAAGTGCGAAAAGTGGTTTTTCAACACTAACACAAGTGCGAAAAGTGGTTTTTCAACACTAATACAAGTGCGAAAAGTGGTTTTTCCACACTAATACAAGTGCAGAAGTGGTTTCCTGCACCAACACAAGTGCGAAAAGTGGTTTTTCAACACTAACACAAGTGCGAAAAGTGGTTTTTCAACACTATCACAAGTGCAAAAAGTGTTTTTCCCACACTCATACAAGTGCAAAAGTGGTTTCCTGCACCAACACAAGTGCGAAATGTGGTTTTCAACAATAACACAAGTGAGAAAAGTGGTTTTTCAACACTATCACAAGTGCAAAAAGTGTTTTTCCCACACTAATACAAGTGCAAAAGTGGTTTCCTGCACCAACACAAGTGCGAAATGTGGTTTTCAACACTAACACAAGTGAGAAAAGTGGTTTTTCAACACTATCACAAGTGCAAAAAGTGTTTTTCCCACACTAATACAAGTGCAAAAGTGGTTTCCTGCACCAACACAAGTGCGAAAAGTGGTTTTCAACACCAGCACAAGCACGGAAAGTGGTTTTGCAATACTAGCACATGTGTGAGAAGTGGTTTTGAATGCCAGCACAAGTGTGGAAAGTGGTTTTGCAACACCAACACAAGTGCAAAAAGTGGTTTTCAATGTCAGCGCAAGTGCAGAAAGTGGTTCTGCAACATTAGCTCAAGTGCGGAAAGTGGTTCTGCAATACCAGCACATGTGTGAAAAGTGGTTTTCAACGCCAGCATAAGTGTGGAAATTGGTTTTTGCAACACCAACACAAATGCGAATAATGGTTTACAACACTAGCACGAGTGCGGAAAGTGGTTTTGCAACACTAACCCAATTGCGAAAAGTGGTTTTCAACACAAGCACGAGTGCAGAAAGTGGTTTTCAATGCCAGCACACGCGTGGAAATTGGTTTTGCAACACGAAGACAAATGCGAATTGTGGTTTTCAACACTTGCGCATGTGCGGAAAGTGGTTTTCAACACAAGCACAAGTGTGGAGAGTGGTTTTCCACGCCAGCACAAGTGCGAAAAGTGGTTTTGAAACACCAACACAAGTGAGACAAGTGGTTTTGCAACACCAAGTGTGGAAACATAAAACCACTTTCCACACACAAGTGCAAAAAGTGGTTTTGCAACACTAACACAAGTGCGAAAAGTGGTTTTGCAATACTAACACAAGTGCAAAAAGTGGTTTTGCAACACTAACACAAGTGCGAAAAGTGGTTTTGCAATACTTACACATGTGTGAAAAGTGGTTTTCAATGCCAGCACAAGTGTGTAAAGTGGTTTTGCAACACTAACCCAAGTGCGGAAAGCGGTTTTCCACACCAACAATTGTGGGTAAAGTGGTTTTCAATGCCAGCACAAGTGCGAAAAGTGGTTTTGAAACACCATCATAAGTGAGACAAGTGGTTTTGCAACACTAACACAAGTGCAAAAAGTGGTCTTGCAACACTAACACAAGTGCAAAAAGTGATTTTCAACACTAGCACAAGTGCAAAAAGTGGTTTTTCAACACTAACACAAGTGCGAAAAGTGGTTTTTCAACACTAACACAAGTGCGAAAAGTGGTTTTTCCACACTAATACAAGTGTGAAAGTGGTTTCCTGCACCAAGACAAGTGCGAAAAGTGGTTTTTCAACACTAACACAAGTGCGAAAAGTGGTTTTTCAACACTATCACAAGTGCAAAAAGTGTTTTTTCCACACTAATACAAGTGCGAAAAGTGGTTTTTCAACACTAACACAAGTGCGAAAAGTGGTTTTTCAACACTAACACAAGTGCGAAAAGTGGTTTTTCCACACTAACACAAGTGCGAAAAGTGGTTTTTCCACACTAATACAAGTGCAAAAGTGGTTTCCTGCACCAACACAAGTGCGAAAAGTGGTTTTTCCACACTAATACAAGTGCAAAAGTGGTTTCCTGCACCAACACAAGTGCGAAAAGTGGTTTTTCAACACTAACACAAGTGCGAAAAGTGGTTTTTCAACACTATCACAAGTGCAAAAAGTGTTTTTTCCACACTAATACAAGTGCAAAAGCGGTTTCCTGCACCAACACAAGTGCGAAAAGTGGTTTTTCAATACTAACACAAGTGCGAAAAATGGTTTTTCAACACTATCACAAGTGCAAAAAGTGTTTTTTCCACACTAATACAAGTGCAAAAGCGGTTTCCTGCACCAACACAAGTGCGAAAAGTGGTTTTTCAACACTAACACAAGTGCGAAAAATGGTTTTTCAACACTATCACAAGTGCGAAAAGTGGTTTTTCAACACTAATACAAGTGCGAAAAGTGGTTTTTCCACACTAATACAAGTGCAAAAGTGGTTTCCTGCACCAACACAAGTGCGAAAAGTGGTTTTTCAACACCAACACAAGTGCGAAAAGTGGTTTTTCAACACTAACACAAGTGCGAAAAGTGGTTTTTCCACACTAATACAAGTGCTAAAGTGGTTTCCTGCACCAACACAAGTGCGAAAAGTGGTTTTTCAACACTAACACAAGTGCGAAAAGTGGTTTTTCAACACTATCACAAGTGCAAAAAGTGGTTTTTCAACACTAACACAAGTGCGAAAAGTGGTTTTTCCACACTAATACAAGTGCAAAAGTGGTTTCCTGCACCAACACAAGTGTGAAAGGTGGTTTTTCAACACTAACACAAGGGCGAAAAGTGGTTTTTCAACACTATCACAAGTGCAAAAAGTGTTTTTTCTACACTAATACAAGTGCAAAAGTGGTTTCCTGCACCAACACAAGTGCGAAAAGTGGTTTTTCAACACTAACACAAGTGCGAAAAGTGGTTTTTCAACACTATCACAAGTGCAAAAAGTGTTTTTTCCACACTAATACAAGTGCAAAAGTGGTTTCCTGCACCAACACAAGTGCGAAATGTGGTTTTCAACACTAACACAAGTGAGAAAAGTGGTTTTTCAACACTATCACAAGTGCAAAAAGTGTTTTTCCCACACTAATACAAGTGCAAAAGTGGTTTCCTGCACCAACACAAGTGCGAAAAGTGGTTTTCAACACCAGCACAAGCACGGAAAGTGGTTTTGCAATACTAGCACATGTGTGAGAAGTGGTTTTGAATGCCAGCACAAGTGTGGAAAGTGGTTTTGCAACACCAACACAAGTGCAAAAAGTGGTTTTCAATGTCAGCGCAAGTGCAGAAAGTGGTTCTGCAACATTAGCTCAAGTGCGGAAAGTGGTTCTGCAATACCAGCACATGTGTGAAAAGTGGTTTTCAACGCCAGCATAAGTGTGGAAATTGGTTTTTGCAACACCAACACAAATGCGAATAATGGTTTACAACACTAGCACGAGTGCGGAAAGTGGTTTTGCAACACTAACCCAATTACGAAAAGTGGTTTTCAACACAAGCACGAGTGCGGAAAGTGGTTTTCAATGCCAGCACACGCGTGGAAATTGGTTTTGCAACACGAAGACAAATGCGAATTGTGGTTTTCAACACTTGCGCATGTGCGGAAAGTGGTTTTCAACACAAGCACAAGTGTGGAGAGTGGTTTTCCACGCCAGCACAAGTGCGAAAAGTGGTTTTGAAACACCAACACAAGTGAGACAAGTGGTTTTGCAACACCAAGTGTGGAAACATAAAACCACTTTCCACACACAAGTGCAAAAAGTGGTTTTGCAACACTAACACAAGTGCGAAAAGTGGTTTTGCAATACTAACACAAGTGCAAAAAGTGGTTTTGCAACACTAACACAAGTGCGAAAAGTGGTTTTGCAATACTTACACATGTGTGAAAAGTGGTTTTCAATGCCAGCACAAGTGTGTAAAGTGGTTTTGCAACACTAACCCAAGTGCGGAAAGCGGTTTTCCACACCAACAATTGTGGGTAAAGTGGTTTTCAATGCCAGCACAAGTGCGAAAAGTGGTTTTGAAACACCATCAAAAGTGAGACAAGTGGTTTTGCAACACTAACACAAGTGCAAAAGTGGTTTCCTGCACCAACACAAGTGCGAAAAGTGGTTTTTCAACACCAACACAAGTGCGAAAAGTGGTTTTTCAACACTAACACAAGTGCGAAAAGTGGTTTTTCCACACTAATACAAGTGCAAAAGTGGTTTCCTGCACCAACACAAGTGCTAAAAGTGGTTTTTCAACACTAACACAAGTGCGAAAAGTAGTTTTTCAACACTATCACAAGTGCAAAAAGTGTTTTTCCCACACCAATACAAGTGCAAAAGTGGTTTCCTGCACCAACACAAGTGCGAAATGTGGTTTTCAACACGAACACAAGTGAGAAAAGTGGTTTTTCAACACTATCACAAATGCAAAAAGTGTTTTTTCCACACTAATACAAGTGCAAAAGTGGTTTCCTGCACCAACACAAGTGCGAAAAGTGGTTTTCAACACCAGCACAAGCATGGAAAGTGGTTTTGCAATACTAGCACATGTGTGAAAAGTGGTTTTGAATGCCAGCACAAGTGTGGAAAGTGGTTTTGCAACACCAACACAAGTGCAAAAAGTGGTTTTCAATGCCAGCGCAAGTGCAGAAAGTGGTTCTGCAACATTAGCTCAAGTGCGGAAAGTGGTTCTGCAATACCAGCACATGTGTGAAAAGTGGTTCTCAACGCCAGCATAAGTGTGGAAATTGGTTTTTGCAACACCAACACAAATGCGAATAATGGTTTACAACACTAGCACGAGTGCGGAAAGTGGTTTTCCAACACTAACCCAATTGCGAAAAGTGGTTTTCAACACAAGCACGAGTGCGGAAAGTGGTTTTCAATGCCAGCACACGCGTGGAAATTGGTTTTGCAACACGAAGACAAATGCGAATTGTGGTTTTCAACACTTGCGCATGTGCGGAAAGTGGTTTTCAACACAAGCACAAGTGTGGAGAGTGGTTTTCCACACCAGCACATGTGCGAAAAGTGGTTTTGAAACACCAACACAAGTGAGACAAGTGGTTTTGCAACACCAAGTGTGGAAACATAAAACCACTTTCCACACACAAGTGCAAAAAGTGGTTTTGCAACACTAACACAAGTGCGAAAAGTGCTTTTGCAATACTAACACAAGTGCAAAAAGTGGTTTTGCAACACTAACACAAGTGCGAAAAGTGGTTTTGCAATACTTACACAAGTGCGAAAAGTGGTTTTCAACACCAGCACAAGCACGGAAAGTGGTTTTGCAATACTAGCACATGTGTGAGAAGTGGTTTTGAATGCCAGCACAAGTGTGGAAAGTGGTTTTGCAACACCAACACAAGTGCAAAAAGTGGTTTTCAATGTCAGCGCAAGTGCAGAAAGTGGTTCTGCAACATTAGCTCAAGTGCGGAAAGTGGTTCTGCAATACCAGCACATGTGTGAAAAGTGGTTTTCAACGCCAGCATAAGTGTGGAAATTGGTTTTTGCAACACCAACACAAATGCGAATAATGGTTTACAACACTAGCACGAGTGCGGAAAGTGGTTTTGCAACACTAACCCAATTGCGAAAAGTGGTTTTCAACACAAGCACGAGTGCGGAAAGTGGTTTTCAATGCCAGCACACGCGTGGAAATTGGTTTTGCAACACGAAGACAAATGCGAATTGTGGTTTTCAACACTTGCGCATGTGCGGAAAGTGGTTTTCAACACAAGCACAAGTGTGGAGAGTGGTTTTCCACGCCAGCACAAGTGCGAAAAGTGGTTTTGAAACACCAACACAAGTGAGACAAGTGGTTTTGCAACACCAAGTGTGGAAACATAAAACCACTTTCCACACACAAGTGCAAAAAGTGGTTTTGCAACACTAACACAAGTGCGAAAAGTGGTTTTGCAATACTAACACAAGTGCAAAAAGTGGTTTTGCAACACTAACACAAGTGCGAAAAGTGGTTTTGCAATACTTACACATGTGTGAAAAGTGGTTTTCAATGCCAGCACAAGTGTGTAAAGTGGTTTTGCAACACTAACCCAAGTGCGGAAAGCGGTTTTCCACACCAACAATTGTGGGTAAAGTGGTTTTCAATGCCAGCACAAGTGCGAAAAGTGGTTTTGAAACACCATCAAAAGTGAGACAAGTGGTTTTGCAACACTAACACAAGTGCAAAAAGTGGTCTTGCAACACTAACACAAGTGCAAAAAGTGATTTTCAACACTAGCACAAGTGCAAAAAGTGGTTTTTCAACACTAACACAAGTGCGAAAAGTGGTTTTTCAACACTAACACAAGTGCGAAAAGTGGTTTTTCCACACTAATACAAGTGTGAAAGTGGTTTCCTGCACCAAGACAAGTGCGAAAAGTGGTTTTTCAACACTAACACAAGTGCGAAAAGTGGTTTTTCAACACTATCACAAGTGCAAAAAGTGTTTTTTCCACACTAATACAAGTGCGAAAAGTGGTTTTTCAACACTAACACAAGTGCGAAAAGTGGTTTTTCAACACTAACACAAGTGCGAAAAGTGGTTTTTCCCCACTAACACAAGTGCGAAAAGTGGTTTTTCCACACTAATACAAGTGCAAAAGTGGTTTCCTGCACCAACACAAGTGCGAAAAGTGGTTTTTCCACACTAATACAAGTGCAAAAGTGGTTTCCTGCACCAACACAAGTGCGAAAAGTGGTTTTTCAACACTAACACAAGTGCGAAAAGTGGTTTTTCAACACTATCACAAGTGCAAAAAGTGGTTTTTCAACACTAACACAAGTGCGAAAAGTGGTTTTTCCACACTAATACAAGTGCAAAAGTGGTTTCCTGCACCAACACAAGTGTGAAAGGTGGTTTTTCAACACTAACACAAGGGCGAAAAGTGGTTTTTCAACACTATCACAAGTGCAAAAAGTGTTTTTTCTACACTAATACAAGTGCAAAAGTGGTTTCCTGCACCAACACAAGTGCGAAAAGTGGTTTTTCAACACTAACACAAGTGCGAAAAGTGGTTTTTCAACACTATCACAAGTGCAAAAAGTGTTTTTTCCACACTAATACAAGTGCAAAAGTGGTTTCCTGCACCAACACAAGTGCGAAAAGTGGTTTTTCAACACTAACACAAGTGCGAAAAGTGGTTTTTCAACACTAACACAAGTGCGAAAAGTGGTTTTTCAACACTAATACAAGTGCGAAAAGTGGTTTTTCCACACTAATACAAGTGCAAAAGTGGTTTCCTGCACCAACACAAGTGCGAAAAGTGGTTTTTCAACACTAACACAAGTGCGAAAAGTGGTTTTTCAACACTATCACAAGTGCAAAAAGTGTTTTTCCCACACTCATACAAGTGCAAAAGTGGTTTCCTGCACCAACACAAGTGCGAAATGTGGTTTTCAACAATAACACAAGTGAGAAAAGTGGTTTTTCAACACTATCACAAGTGCAAAAAGTGTTTTTCCCACACTAATACAAGTGCAAAAGTGGTTTCCTGCACCAACACAAGTGCGAAATGTGGTTTTCAACACTAACACAAGTGAGAAAAGTGGTTTTTCAACACTATCACAAGTGCAAAAAGTGTTTTTCCCACACTAATACAAGTGCAAAAGTGGTTTCCTGCACCAACACAAGTGCGAAAAGTGGTTTTCAACACCAGCACAAGCACGGAAAGTGGTTTTGCAATACTAGCACATGTGTGAGAAGTGGTTTTGAATGCCAGCACAAGTGTGGAAAGTGGTTTTGCAACACCAACACAAGTGCAAAAAGTGGTTTTCAATGTCAGCGCAAGTGCAGAAAGTGGTTCTGCAACATTAGCTCAAGTGCGGAAAGTGGTTCTGCAATACCAGCACATGTGTGAAAAGTGGTTTTCAACGCCAGCATAAGTGTGGAAATTGGTTTTTGCAACACCAACACAAATGCGAATAATGGTTTACAACACTAGCACGAGTGCGGAAAGTGGTTTTGCAACACTAACCCAATTGCGAAAAGTGGTTTTCAACACAAGCACGAGTGCAGAAAGTGGTTTTCAATGCCAGCACACGCGTGGAAATTGGTTTTGCAACACGAAGACAAATGCGAATTGTGGTTTTCAACACTTGCGCATGTGCGGAAAGTGGTTTTCAACACAAGCACAAGTGTGGAGAGTGGTTTTCCACGCCAGCACAAGTGCGAAAAGTGGTTTTGAAACACCAACACAAGTGAGACAAGTGGTTTTGCAACACCAAGTGTGGAAACATAAAACCACTTTCCACACACAAGTGCAAAAAGTGGTTTTGCAACACTAACACAAGTGCGAAAAGTGGTTTTGCAATACTAACACAAGTGCAAAAAGTGGTTTTGCAACACTAACACAAGTGCGAAAAGTGGTTTTGCAATACTTACACATGTGTGAAAAGTGGTTTTCAATGCCAGCACAAGTGTGTAAAGTGGTTTTGCAACACTAACCCAAGTGCGGAAAGCGGTTTTCCACACCAACAATTGTGGGTAAAGTGGTTTTCAATGCCAGCACAAGTGCGAAAAGTGGTTTTGAAACACCATCATAAGTGAGACAAGTGGTTTTGCAACACTAACACAAGTGCAAAAAGTGGTCTTGCAACACTAACACAAGTGCAAAAAGTGATTTTCAACACTAGCACAAGTGCAAAAAGTGGTTTTTCAACACTAACACAAGTGCGAAAAGTGGTTTTTCAACACTAACACAAGTGCGAAAAGTGGTTTTTCCACACTAATACAAGTGTGAAAGTGGTTTCCTGCACCAAGACAAGTGCGAAAAGTGGTTTTTCAACACTAACACAAGTGCGAAAAGTGGTTTTTCAACACTATCACAAGTGCAAAAAGTGTTTTTTCCACACTAATACAAGTGCGAAAAGTGGTTTTTCAACACTAACACAAGTGCGAAAAGTGGTTTTTCAACACTAACACAAGTGCGAAAAGTGGTTTTTCCACACTAACACAAGTGCGAAAAGTGGTTTTTCCACACTAATACAAGTGCAAAAGTGGTTTCCTGCACCAACACAAGTGCGAAAAGTGGTTTTTCCACACTAATACAAGTGCAAAAGTGGTTTCCTGCACCAACACAAGTGCGAAAAGTGGTTTTTCAACACTAACACAAGTGCGAAAAGTGGTTTTTCAACACTATCACAAGTGCAAAAAGTGTTTTTTCCACACTAATACAAGTGCAAAAGCGGTTTCCTGCACCAACACAAGTGCGAAAAGTGGTTTTTCAATACTAACACAAGTGCGAAAAATGGTTTTTCAACACTATCACAAGTGCAAAAAGTGTTTTTTCCACACTAATACAAGTGCAAAAGCGGTTTCCTGCACCAACACAAGTGCGAAAAGTGGTTTTTCAACACTAACACAAGTGCGAAAAGTGGTTTTTCAACACTATCACAAGTGCGAAAAGTGGTTTTTCAACACTAATACAAGTGCGAAAAGTGGTTTTTCCACACTAATACAAGTGCAAAAGTGGTTTCCTGCACCAACACAAGTGCGAAAAGTGGTTTTTCAACACCAACACAAGTGCGAAAAGTGGTTTTTCAACACTAACACAAGTGCGAAAAGTGGTTTTTCCACACTAATACAAGTGCAAAAGTGGTTTCCTGCACCAACACAAGTGCGAAAAGTGGTTTTTCAACACTAACACAAGTGCGAAAAGTGGTTTTTCAACACTATCACAAGTGCAAAAAGTGGTTTTTCAACACTAACACAAGTGCGAAAAGTGGTTTTTCCACACTAATACAAGTGCAAAAGTGGTTTCCTGCACCAACACAAGTGTGAAAGGTGGTTTTTCAACACTAACACAAGGGCGAAAAGTGGTTTTTCAACACTATCACAAGTGCAAAAAGTGTTTTTTCTACACTAATACAAGTGCAAAAGTGGTTTCCTGCACCAACACAAGTGCGAAAAGTGGTTTTTCAACACTAACACAAGTGCGAAAAGTGGTTTTTCAACACTATCACAAGTGCAAAAAGTGTTTTTTCCACACTAATACAAGTGCAAAAGTGGTTTCCTGCACCAACACAAGTGCGAAAAGTGGTTTTTCAACACTAACACAAGTGCGAAAAGTGGTTTTTCAACACTAACACAAGTGCGAAAAGTGGTTTTTCAACACTAATACAAGTGCGAAAAGTGGTTTTTCCACACTAATACAAGTGCAAAAGTGGTTTCCTGCACCAACACAAGTGCGAAAAGTGGTTTTTCAACACTAACACAAGTGCGAAAAGTGGTTTTTCAACACTATCACAAGTGCAAAAAGTGTTTTTCCCACACTCATACAAGTGCAAAAGTGGTTTCCTGCACCAACACAAGTGCGAAATGTGGTTTTCAACAATAACACAAGTGAGAAAAGTGGTTTTTCAACACTATCACAAGTGCAAAAAGTGTTTTTCCCACACTAATACAAGTGCAAAAGTGGTTTCCTGCACCAACACAAGTGCGAAATGTGGTTTTCAACACTAACACAAGTGAGAAAAGTGGTTTTTCAACACTATCACAAGTGCAAAAAGTGTTTTTCCCACACTAATACAAGTGCAAAAGTGGTTTCCTGCACCAACACAAGTGCGAAAAGTGGTTTTCAACACCAGCACAAGCACGGAAAGTGGTTTTGCAATACTAGCACATGTGTGAGAAGTGGTTTTGAATGCCAGCACAAGTGTGGAAAGTGGTTTTGCAACACCAACACAAGTGCAAAAAGTGGTTTTCAATGTCAGCGCAAGTGCAGAAAGTGGTTCTGCAACATTAGCTCAAGTGCGGAAAGTGGTTCTGCAATACCAGCACATGTGTGAAAAGTGGTTTTCAACGCCAGCATAAGTGTGGAAATTGGTTTTTGCAACACCAACACAAATGCGAATAATGGTTTACAACACTAGCACGAGTGCGGAAAGTGGTTTTGCAACACTAACCCAATTGCGAAAAGTGGTTTTCAACACAAGCACGAGTGCAGAAAGTGGTTTTCAATGCCAGCACACGCGTGGAAATTGGTTTTGCAACACGAAGACAAATGCGAATTGTGGTTTTCAACACTTGCGCATGTGCGGAAAGTGGTTTTCAACACAAGCACAAGTGTGGAGAGTGGTTTTCCACGCCAGCACAAGTGCGAAAAGTGGTTTTGAAACACCAACACAAGTGAGACAAGTGGTTTTGCAACACCAAGTGTGGAAACATAAAACCACTTTCCACACACAAGTGCAAAAAGTGGTTTTGCAACACTAACACAAGTGCGAAAAGTGGTTTTGCAATACTAACACAAGTGCAAAAAGTGGTTTTGCAACACTAACACAAGTGCGAAAAGTGGTTTTGCAATACTTACACATGTGTGAAAAGTGGTTTTCAATGCCAGCACAAGTGTGTAAAGTGGTTTTGCAACACTAACCCAAGTGCGGAAAGCGGTTTTCCACACCAACAATTGTGGGTAAAGTGGTTTTCAATGCCAGCACAAGTGCGAAAAGTGGTTTTGAAACACCATCATAAGTGAGACAAGTGGTTTTGCAACACTAACACAAGTGCAAAAAGTGGTCTTGCAACACTAACACAAGTGCAAAAAGTGATTTTCAACACTAGCACAAGTGCAAAAAGTGGTTTTTCAACACTAACACAAGTGCGAAAAGTGGTTTTTCAACACTAACACAAGTGCGAAAAGTGGTTTTTCCACACTAATACAAGTGTGAAAGTGGTTTCCTGCACCAAGACAAGTGCGAAAAGTGGTTTTTCAACACTAACACAAGTGCGAAAAGTGGTTTTTCAACACTATCACAAGTGCAAAAAGTGTTTTTTCCACACTAATACAAGTGCGAAAAGTGGTTTTTCAACACTAACACAAGTGCGAAAAGTGGTTTTTCAACACTAACACAAGTGCGAAAAGTGGTTTTTCCACACTAACACAAGTGCGAAAAGTGGTTTTTCCACACTAATACAAGTGCAAAAGTGGTTTCCTGCACCAACACAAGTGCGAAAAGTGGTTTTTCCACACTAATACAAGTGCAAAAGTGGTTTCCTGCACCAACACAAGTGCGAAAAGTGGTTTTTCAACACTAACACAAGTGCGAAAAGTGGTTTTTCAACACTATCACAAGTGCAAAAAGTGTTTTTTCCACACTAATACAAGTGCAAAAGCGGTTTCCTGCACCAACACAAGTGCGAAAAGTGGTTTTTCAATACTAACACAAGTGCGAAAAATGGTTTTTCAACACTATCACAAGTGCAAAAAGTGTTTTTTCCACACTAATACAAGTGCAAAAGCGGTTTCCTGCACCAACACAAGTGCGAAAAGTGGTTTTTCAACACTAACACAAGTGCGAAAAGTGGTTTTTCAACACTATCACAAGTGCGAAAAGTGGTTTTTCAACACTAATACAAGTGCGAAAAGTGGTTTTTCCACACTAATACAAGTGCAAAAGTGGTTTCCTGCACCAACACAAGTGCGAAAAGTGGTTTTTCAACACCAACACAAGTGCGAAAAGTGGTTTTTCAACACTAACACAAGTGCGAAAAGTGGTTTTTCCACACTAATACAAGTGCAAAAGTGGTTTCCTGCACCAACACAAGTGCGAAAAGTGGTTTTTCAACACTAACACAAGTGCGAAAAGTGGTTTTTCAACACTATCACAAGTGCAAAAAGTGGTTTTTCAACACTAACACAAGTGCGAAAAGTGGTTTTTCCACACTAATACAAGTGCAAAAGTGGTTTCCTGCACCAACACAAGTGTGAAAGGTGGTTTTTCAACACTAACACAAGGGCGAAAAGTGGTTTTTCAACACTATCACAAGTGCAAAAAGTGTTTTTTCTACACTAATACAAGTGCAAAAGTGGTTTCCTGCACCAACACAAGTGCGAAAAGTGGTTTTTCAACACTAACACAAGTGCGAAAAGTGGTTTTTCAACACTATCACAAGTGCAAAAAGTGTTTTTTCCACACTAATACAAGTGCAAAAGTGGTTTCCTGCACCAACACAAGTGCGAAAAGTGGTTTTTCAACACTAACACAAGTGCGAAAAGTGGTTTTTCAACACTAACACAAGTGCGAAAAGTGGTTTTTCAACACTAATACAAGTGCGAAAAGTGGTTTTTCCACACTAATACAAGTGCAAAAGTGGTTTCCTGCACCAACACAAGTGCGAAAAGTGGTTTTTCAACACTAACACAAGTGCGAAAAGTGGTTTTTCAACACTATCACAAGTGCAAAAAGTGTTTTTCCCACACTCATACAAGTGCAAAAGTGGTTTCCTGCACCAACACAAGTGCGAAATGTGGTTTTCAACAATAACACAAGTGAGAAAAGTGGTTTTTCAACACTATCACAAGTGCAAAAAGTGTTTTTCCCACACTAATACAAGTGCAAAAGTGGTTTCCTGCACCAACACAAGTGCGAAATGTGGTTTTCAACACTAACACAAGTGAGAAAAGTGGTTTTTCAACACTATCACAAGTGCAAAAAGTGTTTTTCCCACACTAATACAAGTGCAAAAGTGGTTTCCTGCACCAACACAAGTGCGAAAAGTGGTTTTCAACACCAGCACAAGCACGGAAAGTGGTTTTGCAATACTAGCACATGTGTGAGAAGTGGTTTTGAATGCCAGCACAAGTGTGGAAAGTGGTTTTGCAACACCAACACAAGTGCAAAAAGTGGTTTTCAATGTCAGCGCAAGTGCAGAAAGTGGTTCTGCAACATTAGCTCAAGTGCGGAAAGTGGTTCTGCAATACCAGCACATGTGTGAAAAGTGGTTTTCAACGCCAGCATAAGTGTGGAAATTGGTTTTTGCAACACCAACACAAATGCGAATAATGGTTTACAACACTAGCACGAGTGCGGAAAGTGGTTTTGCAACACTAACCCAATTGCGAAAAGTGGTTTTCAACACAAGCACGAGTGCGGAAAGTGGTTTTCAATGCCAGCACACGCGTGGAAATTGGTTTTGCAACACGAAGACAAATGCGAATTGTGGTTTTCAACACTTGCGCATGTGCGGAAAGTGGTTTTCAACACAAGCACAAGTGTGGAGAGTGGTTTTCCACGCCAGCACAAGTGCGAAAAGTGGTTTTGAAACACCAACACAAGTGAGACAAGTGGTTTTGCAACACCAAGTGTGGAAACATAAAACCACTTTCCACACACAAGTGCAAAAAGTGGTTTTGCAACACTAACACAAGTGCGAAAAGTGGTTTTGAAATACTAACACAAGTGCAAAAAGTGGTTTTGCAACACTAACACAAGTGCGAAAAGTGGTTTTGCAATACTTACACATGTGTGAAAAGTGGTTTTCAATGCCAGCACAAGTGTGTAAAGTGGTTTTGCAACACTAACCCAAGTGCGGAAAGCGGTTTTCCACACCAACAATTGTGGGTAAAGTGGTTTTCAATGCCAGCACAAGTGCGAAAAGTGGTTTTGAAACACCATCAAAAGTGAGACAAGTGGTTTTGCAACACTAACACAAGTGCAAAAGTGGTTTCCTGCACCAACACAAGTGGGAAAAGTGGTTTTTCAACACCAACACAAGTGCGAAAAGTGGTTTTTCAACACTAACACAAGTGCGAAAAGTGGTTTTTCCACACTAATACAAGTGCAAAAGTGGTTTACTGCACCAACACAAGTGCGAAAAGTGGTTTTTCAACACTAACACAAGTGCAAAAAGTAGTTTTTCAACACTATCACAAGTGCAAAAAGTGTTTTTCCCACACCAATACAAGTGCAAAAGTGGTTTCCTGCACCAACACAAGTGCGAAATGTGGTTTTCAACACGAACACAAGTGAGAAAAGTGGTTTTTCAACACTATCACAAATGCAAAAAGTGTTTTTTCCACACTAATACAAGTGCAAAAGTGGTTTCCTGCACCAACACAAGTGCGAAAAGTGGTTTTCAACACCAGCACAAGCATGGAAAGTGGTTTTGCAATACTAGCACATGTGTGAAAAGTGGTTTTGAATGCCAGCACAAGTGTGGAAAGTGGTTTTGCAACACCAACACAAGTGCAAAAAGTGGTTTTCAATGCCAGCGCAAGTGCAGAAAGTGGTTCTGCAACATTAGCTCAAGTGCGGAAAGTGGTTCTGCAATACCAGCACATGTGTGAAAGTGGTTCTCAACGCCAGCATAAGTGTGGAAATTGGTTTTTGGAACACCAACACAAATGCGAATAATGGTTTACAACACTAGCACGAGTGCGGAAAGTGGTTTTCCAACACTAACCCAATTGCGAAAAGTGGTTTTCAACACAAGCACGGGTGCGGAAAGTGGTTTTCAATGCCAGCACACGCGTGGAAATTGGTTTTGCAACACGAAGACAAATGCGAATTGTGGTTTTCAACACTTGCGCATGTGCGGAAAGTGGTTTTCAACACAAGCACAAGTGTGGAGAGTGGTTTTTCACACCAGCACATGTGCGAAAAGTGGTTTTGAAACACCAACACAAGTGAGACAAGTGGTTTTGCAATACTAACACAAGTGCGAAAAGTGGTTTTTCAACACTATCACAAGTGCAAAAAGTGTTTTTTCCACACTAATACAAGTGCAAAAGCGGTTTCCTGCACCAACACAAGTGCGAAAAGTGGTTTTTCAATACTAACACAAGTGCGAAAAATGGTTTTTCAACACTATCACAAGTGCAAAAAGTGTTTTTTCCACACTAATACAAGTGCAAAAGCGGTTTCCTGCACCAACACAAGTGCGAAAAGTGGTTTTTCAACACTAACACAAGTGCGAAAAGTGGTTTTTCAACACTATCACAAGTGCGAAAAGTGGTTTTTCAACACTAATACAAGTGCGAAAAGTGGTTTTTCCACACTAATACAAGTGCAAAAGTGGTTTCCTGCACCAACACAAGTGCGAAAAGTGGTTTTTCAACACCAACACAAGTGCGAAAAGTGGTTTTTCAACACTAACACAAGTGCGAAAAGTGGTTTTTCCACACTAATACAAGTGCAAAAGTGGTTTCCTGCACCAACACAAGTGCGAAAAGTGGTTTTTCAACACTAACACAAGTGCGAAAAGTGGTTTTTCAACACTATCACAAGTGCAAAAAGTGGTTTTTCAACACTAACACAAGTGCGAAAAGTGGTTTTTCCACACTAATACAAGTGCAAAAGTGGTTTCCTGCACCAACACAAGTGTGAAAGGTGGTTTTTCAACACTAACACAAGGGCGAAAAGTGGTTTTTCAACACTATCACAAGTGCAAAAAGTGTTTTTTCTACACTAATACAAGTGCAAAAGTGGTTTCCTGCACCAACACAAGTGCGAAAAGTGGTTTTTCAACACTAACACAAGTGCGAAAAGTGGTTTTTCAACACTATCACAAGTGCAAAAAGTGTTTTTTCCACACTAATACAAGTGCAAAAGTGGTTTCCTGCACCAACACAAGTGCGAAAAGTGGTTTTTCAACACTAACACAAGTGCGAAAAGTGGTTTTTCAACACTAACACAAGTGCGAAAAGTGGTTTTTCAACACTAATACAAGTGCGAAAAGTGGTTTTTCCACACTAATACAAGTGCAAAAGTGGTTTCCTGCACCAACACAAGTGCGAAAAGTGGTTTTTCAACACTAACACAAGTGCGAAAAGTGGTTTTTCAACACTATCACAAGTGCAAAAAGTGTTTTTCCCACACTCATACAAGTGCAAAAGTGGTTTCCTGCACCAACACAAGTGCGAAATGTGGTTTTCAACAATAACACAAGTGAGAAAAGTGGTTTTTCAACAATATCACAAGTGCAAAAAGTGTTTTTCCCACACTAATACAAGTGCAAAAGTGGTTTCCTGCACCAACACAAGTGCGAAATGTGGTTTTCAACACTAACACAAGTGAGAAAAGTGGTTTTTCAACACTATCACAAGTGCAAAAAGTGTTTTTCCCACACTAATACAAGTGCAAAAGTGGTTTCCTGCACCAACACAAGTGCGAAAAGTGGTTTTCAACACCAGCACAAGCACGGAAAGTGGTTTTGCAATACTAGCACATGTGTGAGAAGTGGTTTTGAATGCCAGCACAAGTGTGGAAAGTGGTTTTGCAACACCAACACAAGTGCAAAAAGTGGTTTTCAATGTCAGCGCAAGTGCAGAAAGTGGTTCTGCAACATTAGCTCAAGTGCGGAAAGTGGTTCTGCAATACCAGCACATGTGTGAAAAGTGGTTTTCAACGCCAGCATAAGTGTGGAAATTGGTTTTTGCAACACCAACACAAATGCGAATAATGGTTTACAACACTAGCACGAGTGCGGAAAGTGGTTTTGCAACACTAACCCAATTGCGAAAAGTGGTTTTCAACACAAGCACGAGTGCGGAAAGTGGTTTTCAATGCCAGCACACGCGTGGAAATTGGTTTTGCAACACGAAGACAAATGCGAATTGTGGTTTTCAACACTTGCGCATGTGCGGAAAGTGGTTTTCAACACAAGCACAAGTGTGGAGAGTGGTTTTCCACGCCAGCACAAGTGCGAAAAGTGGTTTTGAAACACCAACACAAGTGAGACAAGTGGTTTTGCAACACCAAGTGTGGAAACATAAAACCACTTTCCACACACAAGTGCAAAAAGTGGTTTTGCAACACTAACACAAGTGCGAAAAGTGGTTTTGAAATACTAACACAAGTGCAAAAAGTGGTTTTGCAACACTAACACAAGTGCGAAAAGTGGTTTTGCAATACTTACACATGTGTGAAAAGTGGTTTTCAATGCCAGCACAAGTGTGTAAAGTGGTTTTGCAACACTAACCCAAGTGCGGAAAGCGGTTTTCCACACCAACAATTGTGGGTAAAGTGGTTTTCAATGCCAGCACAAGTGCGAAAAGTGGTTTTGAAACACCATCAAAAGTGAGACAAGTGGTTTTGCAACACTAACACAAGTGCAAAAGTGGTTTCCTGCACCAACACAAGTGGGAAAAGTGGTTTTTCAACACCAACACAAGTGCGAAAAGTGGTTTTTCAACACTAACACAAGTGCGAAAAGTGGTTTTTCCACACTAATACAAGTGCAAAAGTGGTTTACTGCACCAACACAAGTGCGAAAAGTGGTTTTTCAACACTAACACAAGTGCAAAAAGTAGTTTTTCAACACTATCACAAGTGCAAAAAGTGTTTTTCCCACACCAATACAAGTGCAAAAGTGGTTTCCTGCACCAACACAAGTGCGAAATGTGGTTTTCAACACGAACACAAGTGAGAAAAGTGGTTTTTCAACACTATCACAAATGCAAAAAGTGTTTTTTCCACACTAATACAAGTGCAAAAGTGGTTTCCTGCACCAACACAAGTGCGAAAAGTGGTTTTCAACACCAGCACAAGCATGGAAAGTGGTTTTGCAATACTAGCACATGTGTGAAAAGTGGTTTTGAATGCCAGCACAAGTGTGGAAAGTGGTTTTGCAACACCAACACAAGTGCAAAAAGTGGTTTTCAATGCCAGCGCAAGTGCAGAAAGTGGTTCTGCAACATTAGCTCAAGTGCGGAAAGTGGTTCTGCAATACCAGCACATGTGTGAAAAGTGGTTCTCAACGCCAGCATAAGTGTGGAAATTGGTTTTTGCAACACCAACACAAATGCGAATAATGGTTTACAACACTAGCACGAGTGCGGAAAGTGGTTTTCCAACACTAACCCAATTGCGAAAAGTGGTTTTCAACACAAGCACGGGTGCGGAAAGTGGTTTTCAATGCCAGCACACGCGTGGAAATTGGTTTTGCAACACGAAGACAAATGCGAATTGTGGTTTTCAACACTTGCGCATGTGCGGAAAGTGGTTTTCAACACAAGCACAAGTGTGGAGAGTGGTTTTTCACACCAGCACATGTGCGAAAAGTGGTTTTGAAACACCAACACAAGTGAGACAAGTGGTTTTGCAACACCAAGTGTGGAAACATAAAACCACTTTCCACACACAAGTGCAAAAAGTGGTTTTGCAACACTAACACAAGTGCGAAAAGTGCTTTTGCAATACTAACACAAGTGCAAAAAGTGGTTTTGCAACACTAACACAAGTGCGAAAAGTGGTTTTGCAATACTTACACAAGTGCGAAAAGTGGTTTTCAACACCAGCACAAGCACGGAAAGTGGTTTTGCAATACTAGCACATGTGTGAGAAGTGGTTTTGAATGCCAGCACAAGTGTGGAAAGTGGTTTTGCAACACCAACACAAGTGCAAAAAGTGGTTTTCAATGTCAGCGCAAGTGCAGAAAGTGGTTCTGCAACATTAGCTCAAGTGCGGAAAGTGGTTCTGCAATACCAGCACATGTGTGAAAAGTGGTGTTCAACGCCAGCATAAGTGTGGAAATTGGTTTTTGCAACACCAACACAAATGCGAATAATAGTTTACAACACTAGCACGAGTGCGGAAAGTGGTTTTGCAACACTAACCCAATTGCGAAAAGTGGTTTTCAACACAAGCACGAGTGCGGAAAGTGGTTTTCAATGCCAGCACACGCGTGGAAATTGGTTTTGCAACACGAAGACAAATGCGAATTGTGGTTTTCAACACTTGCGCATGTGCGGAAAGTGGTTTTCAACACAAGCACAAGTGTGGAGAGTGGTTTTCCACGCCAGCACAAGTGCGAAAAGTGGTTTTGAAACACCAACACAAGTGAGACAAGTGGTTTTGCAACACCAAGTGTGGAAACATAAAACCACTTTCCACACACAAGTGCAAAAAGTGGTTTTGCAACACTAACACAAGTGCGAAAAGTGGTTTTGCAATACTAACACAAGTGCAAAAAGTGGTTTTGCAACACTAACACAAGTGCGAAAAGTGGTTTTGCAATACTTACACATGTGTGAAAAGTGGTTTTCAATGCCAGCACAAGTGTGTAAAGTGGTTTTGCAACACTAACCCAAGTGCGGAAAGCGGTTTTCCACACCAACAATTGTGGGTAAAGTGGTTTTCAATGCCAGCACAAGTGCGAAAAGTGTTTTTGAAACACCATCAAAAGTGAGACAAGTGGTTTTGCAACACTAACACAAGTGCAAAAAGTGGTCTTGCAACACTAACACAAGTGCAAAAAGTGATTTTCAACACTAGCACAAGTGCAAAAAGTGGTTTTTCAACACTAACACAAGTGCGAAAAGTGGTTTTTCAACACTAACACAAGTGCGAAAAGTGGTTTTTCCACACTAATACAAGTGTGAAAGTGGTTTCCTGCACCAAGACAAGTGCGAAAAGTGGTTTTTCAACACTAACACAAGTGCGAAAAGTGGTTTTTCAACACTATCACAAGTGCAAAAAGTGTTTTTTCCACACTAATACAAGTGCGAAAAGTGGTTTTTCAACACTAACACAAGTGCGAAAAGTGGTTTTTCAACACTAACACAAGTGCGAAAAGTGGTTTTTCCCCACTAACACAAGTGCGAAAAGTGGTTTTTCCACACTAATACAAGTGCAAAAGTGGTTTCCTGCACCAACACAAGTGCGAAAAGTGGTTTTTCCACACTAATACAAGTGCAAAAGTGGTTTCCTGCACCAACACAAGTGCGAAAAGTGGTTTTTCAACACTAACACAAGTGCGAAAAGTGGTTTTTCAACACTATCACAAGTGCAAAAAGTGGTTTTTCAACACTAACACAAGTGCGAAAAGTGGTTTTTCCACACTAATACAAGTGCAAAAGTGGTTTCCTGCACCAACACAAGTGTGAAAGGTGGTTTTCAACACTAACACAAGTGAGAAAAGTGGTTTTTCAACACTATCACAAGTGCAAAAAGTGTTTTTCCCACACTAATACAAGTGCAAAAGTGGTTTCCTGCACCAACACAAGTGCGAAAAGTGGTTTTCAACACCAGCACAAGCACGGAAAGTGGTTTTGCAATACTAGCACATGTGTGAGAAGTGGTTTTGAATGCCAGCACAAGTGTGGAAAGTGGTTTTGCAACACCAACACAAGTGCAAAAAGTGGTTTTCAATGTCAGCGCAAGTGCAGAAAGTGGTTCTGCAACAATAGCTCAAGTGCGGAAAGTGGTTCTGCAATACCAGCACATGTGTGAAAAGTGGTTTTCAACGCCAGCATAAGTGTGGAAATTGGTTTTTGCAACACCAACACAAATGCGAATAATGGTTTACAACACTAGCACGAGTGCGGAAAGTGGTTTTGCAACACTAACCCAATTGCGAAAAGTGGTTTTCAACACAAGCACGAGTGCGGAAAGTGGTTTTCAATGCCAGCACACGCGTGGAAATTGGTTTTGCAACACGAAGACAAATGCGAATTGTGGTTTTCAACACTTGCGCATGTGCGGAAAGTGGTTTTCAACACAAGCACAAGTGTGGAGAGTGGTTTTCCACGCCAGCACAAGTGCGAAAAGTGGTTTTGAAACACCAACACAAGTGAGACAAGTGGTTTTGCAACACCAAGTGTGGAAACATAAAACCACTTTCCACACACAAGTGCAAAAAGTGGTTTTGCAACACTAACACAAGTGCGAAAAGTGGTTTTGCAATACTAACACAAGTGCAAAAAGTGGTTTTGCAACACTAACCCAAGTGCGGAAAGCGGTTTTCCACACCAACAATTGTGGGTAAAGTGGTTTTCAATGCCAGCACAAGTGCGAAAAGTGGTTTTGAAACACCATCAAAAGTGAGACAAGTGGTTTTGCAACACTAACACAAGTGCAAAAGTGGTTTCCTGCACCAACACAAGTGCGAAAAGTGGTTTTTCAACACCAACACAAGTGCGAAAAGTGGTTTTTCAACACTAACACAAGTGCGAAAAGTGGTTTTTCCACACTAATACAAGTGCAAAAGTGGTTTCCTGCACCAACACAAGTGCGAAAAGTGGTTTTTCAACACTAACACAAGTGCAAAAAGTAGTTTTTCAACACTATCACAAGTGCAAAAAGTGTTTTTCCCACACCAATACAAGTGCAAAAGTGGTTTCCTGCACCAACACAAGTGCGAAATGTGGTTTTCAACACGAACACAAGTGAGAAAAGTGGTTTTTCAACACTATCACAAATGCAAAAAGTGTTTTTTCCACACTAATACAAGTGCAAAAGTGGTTTCCTGCACCAACACAAGTGCGAAAAGTGGTTTTCAACACCAGCACAAGCATGGAAAGTGGTTTTGCAATACTAGCACATGTGTGAAAAGTGGTTTTGAATGCCAGCACAAGTGTGGAAAGTGGTTTTGCAACACCAACACAAGTGCAAAAAGTGGTTTTCAATGCCAGCGCAAGTGCAGAAAGTGGTTCTGCAACATTAGCTCAAGTGCGGAAAGTGGTTCTGCAATACCAGCACATGTGTGAAAAGTGGTTCTCAACGCCAGCATAAGTGTGGAAATTGGTTTTTGCAACACCAACACAAATGCGAATAATGGTTTACAACACTAGCACGAGTGCGGAAAGTGGTTTTCCAACACTAACCCAATTGCGAAAAGTGGTTTTCAACACAAGCACGAGTGCGGAAAGTGGTTTTCAATGCCAGCACACGCGTGGAAATTGGTTTTGCAACACGAAGACAAATGCGAATTGTGGTTTTCAACACTTGCGCATGTGCGGAAAGTGGTTTTCAACACAAGCACAAGTGTGGAGAGTGGTTTTTCACACCAGCACATGTGCGAAAAGTGGTTTTGAAACACCAACACAAGTGAGACAAGTGGTTTTGCAACACCAAGTGTGGAAACATAAAACCACTTTCCACACACAAGTGCAAAAAGTGGTTTTGCAACACTAACACAAGTGCGAAAAGTGCTTTTGCAATACTAACACAAGTGCAAAAAGTGGTTTTGCAACACTAACACAAGTGCGAAAAGTGGTTTTGCAATACTTACACAAGTGCGAAAAGTGGTTTTCAACACCAGCACAAGCACGGAAAGTGGTTTTGCAATACTAGCACATGTGTGAGAAGTGGTTTTGAATGCCAGCACAAGTGTGGAAAGTGGTTTTGCAACACCAACACAAGTGCAAAAAGTGGTTTTCAATGTCAGCGCAAGTGCAGAAAGTGGTTCTGCAACATTAGCTCAAGTGCGGAAAGTGGTTCTGCAATACCAGCACATGTGTGAAAAGTGGTTTTCAACGCCAGCATAAGTGTGGAAATTGGTTTTTGCAACACCAACACAAATGCGAATAATAGTTTACAACACTAGCACGAGTGCGGAAAGTGGTTTTGCAACACTAACCCAATTGCGAAAAGTGGTTTTCAACACAAGCACGAGTGCGGAAAGTGGTTTTCAATGCCAGCACACGCGTGGAAATTGGTTTTGCAACACGAAGACAAATGCGAATTGTGGTTTTCAACACTTGCGCATGTGCGGAAAGTGGTTTTCAACACAAGCACAAGTGTGGAGAGTGGTTTTCCACGCCAGCACAAGTGCGAAAAGTGGTTTTGAAACACCAACACAAGTGAGACAAGTGGTTTTGCAACACCAAGTGTGGAAACATAAAACCACTTTCCACACACAAGTGCAAAAAGTGGTTTTGCAACACTAACACAAGTGTGAAAAGTGGTTTTGCAATACTAACACAAGTGCAAAAAGTGGTTTTGCAACACTAACACAAGTGCGAAAAGTGGTTTTGCAATACTTACACATGTGTGAAAAGTGGTTTTCAATGCCAGCACAAGTGTGTAAAGTGGTTTTGCAACACTAACCCAAGTGCGGAAAGCGGTTTTCCACACCAACAATTGTGGGTAAAGTGGTTTTCAATGCCAGCACAAGTGCGAAAAGTGGTTTTGAAACACCATCAAAAGTAAGACAAGTGGTTTTGCAACACTAACACAAGTGCAAAAAGTGGTCTTGCAACACCAACACAAGTGCAAAAAGTGATTTTCAACACTAGCACAAGTGCAAAAAGTGGTTTTTCAACACTAACACAAGTGCGAAAAGTGGTTTTTCAACACTAACACAAGTGCGAAAAGTGGTTTTTCCACACTAATACAAGTGTGAAAGTGGTTTCCTGCACCAAGACAAGTGCGAAAAGTGGTTTTTCAACACTAACACAAGTGCGAAAAGTGGTTTTTCAACACTATCACAAGTGCAAAAAGTGTTTTTTCCACACTAATACAAGTGCGAAAAGTGGTTTTTCAACACTAACACAAGTGCGAAAAGTGGTTTTTCAACACTAACACAAGTGCGAAAAGTGGTTTTTCCCCACTAACACAAGTGCGAAAAGTGGTTTTTCCACACTAATACAAGTGCAAAAGTGGTTTCCTGCACCAACACAAGTGCGAAAAGTGGTTTTTCCACACTAATACAAGTGCAAAAGTGGTTTCCTGCACCAACACAAGTGCGAAAAGTGGTTTTTCAACACTATCACAAGTGCAAAAAGTGGTTTTTCAACACTAACACAAGTGCGAAAAGTGGTTTTTCCACACTAATACAAGTGCAAAAGTGGTTTCCTGCACCAACACAAGTGTGAAAGGTGGTTTTTCAACACTAACACAAGGGCGAAAAGTGGTTTTTCAACACTATCACAAGTGCAAAAAGTGTTTTTTCTACACTAATACAAGTGCAAAAGTGGTTTCCTGCACCAACACAAGTGCGAAAAGTGGTTTTTCAACACTAACACAAGTGCGAAAAGTTGTTTTTCAACACTATCACAAGTGCAAAAAGTGTTTTTTCCACACTAATACAAGTGCAAAAGTGGTTTCCTGCACCAACACAAGTGCGAAAAGTGGTTTTTCAACACTAACACAAGTGCGAAAAGTGGTTTTTCAACACTAACACAAGTGCGAAAAGTGGTTTTTCAACACTAATACAAGTGCTAAAAGTGGTTTTTCCACACTAATACAAGTGCAAAAGTGGTTTCCTGCACCAACACAAGTGCGAAAAGTGGTTTTTCAACACTAACACAAGTGCGAAAAGTGGTTTTTCAACACTATCACAAGTGCAAAAAGTGTTTTTCCCACACTCATACAAGTGCAAAAGTGGTTTCCTGCACCAACACAAGTGCGAAATGTGGTTTTCAACAATAACACAAGTGAGAAAAGTGGTTTTTCAACACTATCACAAGTGCAAAAAGTGTTTTTCCCACACTAATACAAGTGCAAAAGTGGTTTCCTGCACCAACACAAGTGCGAAATGTGGTTTTCAACACTAACACAAGTGAGAAAAGTGGTTTTTCAACACTATCACAAGTGCAAAAAGTGTTTTTCCCACACTAATACAAGTGCAAAAGTGGTTTCCTGCACCAACACAAGTGCGAAAAGTGGTTTCCAACACCAGCACAAGCACGGAAAGTGGTTTTGCAATACTAGCACATGTGTGAGAAGTGGTTTTGAATGCCAGCACAAGTGTGGAAAGTGGTTTTGCAACACCAACACAAGTGCAAAGAGTGGTTTTCAATGTCAGCGCAAGTGCAGAAAGTGGTTCTGCAACATTAGCTCAAGTGCGGAAAGTGGTTCTGCAATACCAGCACATGTGTGAAAAGTGGTTTTCAACGCCAGCATAAGTGTGGAAATTGGTTTTTGCAACACCAACACAAATGCGAATAATGGTTTACAACACTAGCACGAGTGCGGAAAGTGGTTTTGCAACACTAACCCAATTGCGAAAAGTGGTTTTCAACACAAGCACGAGTGCAGAAAGTGGTTTTCAATGCCAGCACACGCGTGGAAATTGGTTTTGCAACACGAAGACAAATGCGAATTGTGGTTTTCAACACTTGCGCATGTGCGGAAAGTGGTTTTCAACACAAGCACAAGTGTGGAGAGTGGTTTTCCACGCCAGCACAAGTGCGAAAAGTGGTTTTGAAACACCAACACAAGTGAGACAAGTGGTTTTGCAACACCAAGTGTGGAAACATAAAACCACTTTCCACACACAAGTGCAAAAAGTGGTTTTGCAACACTAACACAAGTGCGAAAAGTGGTTTTGCAATACTAACACATGTGTGAAAAGTGGTTTTCAATGCCAGCACAAGTGTGTAAAGTGGTTTTGCAACACTAACCCAAGTGCGGAAAGCGGTTTTGCAATACTTACACATGTGTGAAAAGTGGTTTTCAATGCCAGCACAAGTGTGTAAAGTGGTTTTGCAACACTAACCCAAGTGCGGAAAGCGGTTTTCCACACCAACAATTGTGGGTAAAGTGGTTTTCAATGCCAGCACAAGTGCGAAAAGTGGTTTTGAAACACCATCATAAGTGAGACAAGTGGTTTTGCAACACTAACACAAGTGCAAAAAGTGGTCTTGCAACACTAACACAAGTGCAAAAAGTGATTTTCAACACTAGCACAAGTGCAAAAAGTGGTTTTTCAACACTAACACAAGGGCGAAAAGTGGTTTTTCAACACTAACACAAGTGCGAAAAGTGGTTTTTCCACACTAATACAAGTGTGAAAGTGGTTTCCTGCACCAAGACAAGTGCGAAAAGTGGTTTTTCAACACTAACACAAGTGCGAAAAGTGGTTTTTCAACACTATCACAAGTGCAAAAAGTGTTTTTTCCACACTAATACAAGTGCGAAAAGTGGTTTTTCAACACTAACACAAGTGCGAAAAGTGGTTTTTCAACACTAACACAAGTGCGAAAAGTGGTTTTTCCACACTAACACAAGTGCGAAAAGTGGTTTTTCCACACTAATACAAGTGCAAAAGTGGTTTCCTGCACCAACACAAGTGCGAAAAGTGGTTTTTCCACACTAATACAAGTGCAAAAGTGGTTTCCTGCACCAACACAAGTGCGAAAAGTGGTTTTTCAACACTAACACAAGTGCGAAAAGTGGTTTTTCAACACTATCACAAGTGCAAAAAGTGTTTTTTCCACAATAATACAAGTGCAAAAGCGGTTTCCTGCACCAACACAAGTGCGAAAAGTGGTTTTTCAATACTAACACAAGTGCGAAAAATGGTTTTTCAACACTATCACAAGTGCAAAAAGTGTTTTTTCCACACTAATACAAGTGCAAAAGCGGTTTCCTGCACCAACACAAGTGCAAAAAGTGGTTTTTCAACACTAACACAAGTGCGAAAAGTGGTTTTTCAACACTATCACAAGTGCGAAAAGTGGTTTTTCAACACTAATACAAGTGCGAAAAGTGGTTTTTCCACACTAATACAAGTGCAAAAGTGGTTTCCTGCACCAACACAAGTGCGAAAAGTGGTTTTTCAACACCAACACAAGTGCGAAAAGTGGTTTTTCAACACTAACACAAGTGCGAAAAGTGGTTTTTCCACACTAATACAAGTGCAAAAGTGGTTTCCTGCACCAACACAAGTGCGAAAAGTGGTTTTTCAACACTAACACAAGTGCGAAAAGTGGTTTTTCAACACTATCACAAGTGCAAAAAGTGTTTTTCCCACACCAATACAAGTGCAAAAGTGGTTTCCTGCACCAACACAAGTGCGAAATGTGGTTTTCAACACGAACACAAGTGAGAAAAGTGGTTTTTCAACACTATCACAAATGCAAAAAGTGTTTTTTCCACACTAATACAAGTGCAAAAGTGGTTTCCTGCACCAACACAAGTGCGAAAAGTGGTTTTCAACACCAGCACAAGCACGGAAAGTGGTTTTGCAATACTAGCACATGTGTGAAAAGTGGTTTTGAATGCCAGCACAAGTGTGGAAAGTGGTTTTGCAACACCAACACAAGTGCAAAAAGTGGTTTTCAATGCCAGCGCAAGTGCAGAAAGTGGTTCTGCAACATTATCTCAAGTGCGGAAAGTGGTTCTGCAATACCAGCACATGTGTGAAAAGTGGTTCTCAACGCCAGCATAAGTGTGGAAATTGGTTTTTGCAACACCAACACAAATGCGAATAATGGTTTACAACACTAGCACGAGTGCGGAAAGTGGTTTTCCAACACTAACCCAATTGCGAAAAGTGGTTTTCAACACAAGCACGAGTGCGGAAAGTGGTTTTCAATGCCAGCACACGCGTGGAAATTGGTTTTGCAACACGAAGACAAATGCGAATTGTGGTTTTCAACACTTGCGCATGTGCGGAAAGTGGTTTTCAACACAAGCACAAGTGTGGAGAGTGGTTTTCCACACCAGCACATGTGCGAAAAGTGGTTTTGAAACACCAACACAAGTGAGACAAGTGGTTTTGCAACACCAAGTGTGGAAACATAAAACCACTTTCCACACACAAGTGCAAAAAGTGGTTTTGCAACACTAACACAAGTGCGAAAAGTGCTTTTGCAATACTAACACAAGTGCAAAAAGTGGTTTTGCAACACTAACACAAGTGCGAAAAGTGGTTTTGCAATACTTACACATGTGTGAAAAGTGGTTTTCAATGCCAGCACAAGTGTGTAAAGTGGTTTTCAATGCCAGCACAAGTGTGTAAAGTGGTTTTGCAACACTAACCCAAGTGCGGAAAGCGGTTTTCCACACCAACAATTGTGGGTAAAGTGGTTTTCAATGCCAGCACAAGTGCGAAAAGTGGTTTTGAAACACCAACAAAAGTGAGACAAGTGGTTTTGCAACACTAACACAAGTGCAAAAAGTGGTCTTGCAACACTAACACAAGTGCAAAAAGTGATTTTCAACACTAGCACAAGTGCAAAAAGTGGTTTTTCAACACTAACACAAGTTCGAAAAGTGGTTTTTCAACACTAACACAAGTGCGAAAAGTGGTTTTCCACACTAATACAAGTGCAAAAGTGGTTTCCTGCACCAAGACAAGTGCGAAAAGTGGTTTTTCAACACTAACACAAGTGCGAAAAGTGGTTTTTCAACACTATCACAAGTGCAAAAAGTGTTTTTTCCACACTAATACAAGTGCAAAAGTGGTTTCCTGCACCAACCCAAGTGCGAAAAGTGGTTTTTCAACACTAACACAAGTGCGAAAAGTGGTTTTTCAACACTAACACAAGTGCGAAAAGTGGTTTTTCAA
Source organism: Myxine glutinosa (assembly GCF_964187855.1). Taxonomy (NCBI): domain Eukaryota; kingdom Metazoa; phylum Chordata; class Myxini; order Myxiniformes; family Myxinidae; genus Myxine; species Myxine glutinosa. Next base: position 176,895,199 of record NC_136261.1, read on the forward strand.
CACTATCACAAGTGCAAAAAGTGTTTTTTCCACACTAATACAAGTGCAAAAGTGGTTTCCTGCACCAACCCAAGTGCGAAAAGTGGTTTTTCAACACTAACACAAGTGCGAAAAGTGGTTTTTCAACACTATCACAAGTGCAAAACTGGTTTTTCAACACTATCACAAGTGCAAAAAGTGGTTTTTCAACACTAACACAAGTGCGAAAACTGGATTTTCAACACTATCACAAGTGCAAAAAGTGTTTTTTCCACACTAATACAAGTGCAAAAGTGGTTTCCTGCACCAACACAAGTGCGAAAAGTGGTTTTTCAACACTAACATAAGTGCGAAAAGTGTTTTTTCCACACTAATACAAGTGCAAAAGTGGTTTCCTGCACCAACACAAGTGCGAAAAGTGGTTTTTCAACACTAACACAAGTGCGAAAAGTGGTTTTTCAACACTAACACAAGTGCGAAAAGTGGTTTTTCCACACTAATACAAGTGCAAAAGTGGTTTCCTGCACCAACACAAGTGCGAAAGGTGGTTTTTCAACAATAACACAAGTGCGAAAAGTGGTTTTTCAACACTAACACAAGTGCGAAAAGTGGTTTTTCAACACTAATACAAGTGCGAAAAGTGGTTTTTCCACACTAATACAAGTGCAAAAGTGGTTTCCTGCACCAACACAAGTGCGAAATGTGGTTTTTCAACACCAACACAAGTGCGAAAAGTGGTTTTTCAACACTAACACAAGTGCAAAAAGTGGTTTTTCCACACTAATACAAGTGCAAAAGTGGTTTCCTGCACCAACACAAGTGCGAAAAGTGGTTTTTCAACACTAACACAAGTGCGAAAAGTGGTTTTTCAACACTATCACAAGTGCAAAAAGTGTTTTTCCCACACCAATACAAGTGCAAAAGTGGTTTCCTGCACCAACACAAGTGCGAAATGTGGTTTTCAACACGAACACAAGTGAGAAAAGTGGTTTTCAACACTATCACAAATGCAAAAAGTCTTTTTCCCACACCAATACAAGTGCAAAAGTGGTTTCCTGCACCAACACAAGTGCGAAATGTGGTTTTCAACACGAACACAAGTGAGAAAAGTGGTTTTTCAACACTATCACAAATGCAAAAAGTGTTTTTTCCACACTAATACAAGTGCAAAAGTGGTTTCCTGCACCAACACAAGTGCGAAAAGTGGTTTTCAACACCAGCACAAGCACCGAAAGTGGTTTTGCAATACTAGCACATGTGTGAAAAGTGGTTTTGAATGCCAGCACAAGTGTGGAAAGTGGTTTTGCAACACCAACACAAGTGCAAAAAGTGGTTTTCAATGCCAGCGCAAGTGCAGAAAGTGGTTCTGCAACATTAGCTCAAGTGCAGAAAGTGGTTCTGCAATACCAGCACATGTGTGAAAAGTGGTTCTCAACGCCAGCATAAGTGTGGAAATTGGTTTTTGCAACACCAACACAAATGCGAATAATGGTTTACAACAAACACTAGCACGAGTGCGGAAAGTGGTTTTCCAACACTAACCCAATTGCGAAAAGTGGTTTTCAACACAAGCACGAGTGCGGAAAGTTGTTTTCAATGCCAGCACACGCGTGGAAATTGGTTTTGCAACACGAAGACAAATGCGTATTGTGGTTTTCAACACTTGCACATGTGCGGAAAGTGGTTTTCAACACAAGCACAAGTGTGGAGAGTGGTTTTCCACGCCAGCTAAAGTGCGAAAAGTGGTTTTGAAACACCAACACAAGTGAGACAAGTGGTTTTGCAACACCAAGTGTGGAAACATAAAACCACTTTCCACACACAAGTGCAAAAAGTGGTTTTGCAACACTAACACAAGTGCGAAAAGTGGTTTTGCAATACTAACACAAGTGCAAAAAGTGGTTTTGCAACACTAACACAAGTGCGAAAAGTGGTTTTGCAATACTTACACATGTGTGAAAAGTGGTTTTCAATGCCAGCACAAGTGTGTAAAGTGGTTTTGCAACACTAACCCAAGTGCGGAAAGCGGTTTTCCACACCAACAATTGTGGGTAAAGTGGTTTTCAATGCCAGCACAAGTGCGAAAAGTGGTTTTGAAACACCATCAAAAGTGAGACAAGTGGTTTTGCAACACTAACACAATTGCAAAAAGTGGTCTTGCAACACTAACACAAGTGCAAAAAGTGATTTTCAACACTAGCACAAGTGCAAAAAGTGGTTTTTCAACACTAACACAAGTGCGAAAAGTGGTTTTTCAACACTAACACAAGTGCGAAAAGTGTTTTTTCCACACTAATACAAATGCAAAAGTGGTTTCCTGCACCAACACAAGTGCGAAAAGTGGTTTTTCAACACTAACACAAGTGCGAAAAGTGGTTTTTCAACACTAACACAAGTGCGAAAAGTGGTTTTTCAACACTATCACAAGTGCAAAAAGTGTTTTTTCCACACTAATACAAGTGCAAAAGTGGTTTTTCAACACTAACACAAGTGCGAAAAGTGTTTTTTCCACACTAATACAAGCGCAAAAGTGGTTTCCTGCACCAACACAAGTGCGAAAAGTGGTTTTTCAACACTAACACAAGTGCGAAAAGTGGTTTTTCCACACTATCACAAGTGCAAAAAGTGTTTTTTCCACACTAATACAAGTGCAAAAGTGGTTTCCTGCACCAACACAAGTGCGAAAAGTGGTTTTTCAACACTAACACAAGTGCGAAAAGTGATTTTTCAACACTAACACAAGTGCGAAAAGTGGTTTTTCAACACTAACACAAGTGCAAAAAGTGGTTTCTCCACACTAATACAAGTGCAAAAGTGGTTTCCTGCACCAACACAAGTGCGAAAAGTGGTTTTTCAACACTAACACAAGAGCGAAAAGTGGTTTTTCAACACTATCACAAGTGCAAAAAGTGGTTTTTCCACACAAACACAAGTGCACAAGTGGTTTCCTGCACCAACACAAGTGCGAAATGTGGTTTTCAACACTAACACAAGTGCAAAAAGTGGTTTTTCCACACTAATACAAGTGCAAAAAGTGTTTTTCCCACACCAATACAAGTGCAAAAGTGGTTTCCTGCACCAACACAAGTGCGAAATGTGGTTTTCAACACGAACACAAGTGAGAAAAGTGGTTTTCAACACTATCACAAATGCAAAAAGTCTTTTTCCCACACCAATACAAGTGCAAAAGTGGTTTCCTGCACCAACACAAGTGCGAAATGTGGTTTTCAACACGAACACAAGTGAGAAAAGTGGTTTTTCAACACTATCACAAATGCAAAAAGTGTTTTTTCCACACTAATACAAGTGCAAAAGTGGTTTCCTGCACCAACACAAGTGCGAAAAGTGGTTTTCAACACCAGCACAAGCACGGAAAGTGGTTTTGCAATACTAGCACATGTGTGAAAAGTGGTTTTGAATGCCAGTACAAGTGTGGAAAGTGGTTTTGCAACACCAACACAAGTGCAAAAAGTGGTTTTCAATGCCAGCGCAAGTGCAGAAAGTGGTTCTGCAACATTAGCTCAAGTGCAGAAAGTGGTTCTGCAATACCAGCACATGTGTGAAAAGTGGTTCTCAACGCCAGCATAAGTGTGGAAATTGGTTTTTGCAACACCAACACAAATGCGAATAATGGTTTACAACAAACACTAGCACGAGTGCGGAAAGTGGTTTTCCAACACTAACCCAATTGCGAAAAGTGGTTTTCAACACAAGCACGAGTGCGGAAAGTTGTTTTCAATGCCAGCACACGCGTGGAAATTGGTTTTGCAACACGAAGACAAATGCGAATTGTGGTTTTCAACACTTGCACATGTGCGGAAAGTGGTTTTCAACACAAGCACAAGTGTGGAGAGTGGTTTTCCACACCAGCTAAAGTGCGAAAAGTGGTTTGAAACACCAACACAAGTGAGACAAGTGGTTTTGCAACACCAAGTGTGGAAACATAAAACCACTTTCCACACACAAGTGCAAAAAGTGGTTTTGCAACACTAACACAAGTGCGAAAAGTGGTTTTGCAATACTAACACAAGTGCAAAAAGTGGTTTTGCAACACTAACACAAGTGCGAAAAGTGGTTTTGCAATACTTACACATGTGTGAAAAGTGGTTTTCAATGCCAGCACAAGTGTGTAAAGTGGTTTTGCAACACTAACCCAAGTGCGGAAAGCGGTTTTCCACACCAACAATTGTGGGTAAAGTGGTTTTCAATGCCAGCACAAGTGCGAAAAGTGGTTTTGAAACACCATCAAAAGTGAGACAAGTGGTTTTGCAACACTAACACAATTGCAAAAAGTGGTCTTGCAACACTAACACAAGTGCAAAAAGTGATTTTCAACACTAGCACAAGTGCAAAAAGTGGTTTTTCAACACTAACACAAGTGCGAAAAGTGGTTTTTCAACACTAACACAAGTGCGAAAAGTGTTTTTTCCACACTAATACAAATGCAAAAGTGGTTTCCTGCACCAACACAAGTGCGAAAAGTGGTTTTTCAACACTAACACAAGTGCGAAAAGTGGTTTTTCAACACTAACACAAGTGCGAAAAGTGGTTTTTCAACACTATCACAAGTGCAAAAAGTGTTTTTTCCACACTAATACAAGTGCAAAAGTGGTTTTTCAACACTAACACAAGTGCGAAAAGTGTTTTTTCCACACTAATACAAGCGCAAAAGTGGTTTCCTGCACCAACACAAGTGCGGAAAGTGGTTTTTCAACACTAACACAAGTGCGAAAAGTGGTTTTTCCACACTATCACAAGTGCAAAAAGTGTTTTTTCCACACTAATACAAGTGCAAAAGTGGTTTCCTGCACCAACACAAGTGCGAAAAGTGGTTTTTCAACACTAACACAAGTGCGAAAAGTGATTTTTCAACACTAACACAAGTGCGAAAAGTGGTTTTTCAACACTAACACAAGTGCAAAAAGTGGTTTCTCCACACTAATACAAGTGCAAAAGTGGTTTCCTGCACCAACACAAGTGCGAAAAGTGGTTTTTCAACACTAACACAAGAGCGAAAAGTGGTTTTTCAACACTATCACAAGTGCAAAAAGTGGTTTTTCCACACAAACACAAGTGCACAAGTGGTTTCCTGCACCAACACAAGTGCGAAATGTGGTTTTCAACACTAACACAAGTGCAAAAAGTGGTTTTTCCACACTAATACAAGTGCAAAAGTGGTTTCCTGCACCAACACAAGTGCGAAAAGTGGTTTTTCAACACTAACACAAGAGCGAAAAGTGGTTTTTCAACACTATCACAAGTGCAAAAAGTGTTTTTCCCACACTAATACAAGTGCAAAAGTGGTTTCCTGCACCAACACAAGTGCGAAATGTGGTTTTCAACACTAACACAAGTGCGAAAAGTGGTTTTTCAACACTATCACAAGTGCAAAAAGTGTTTTTTCCACACTAATACAAGTGCAAAAGTGGTTTCCTGCACCAACACAAGTGCGAAAAGTGGTTTTTCAACACTAACACAAGTGCGAAAAGTGGTTTTTCAACACTATCACAAGTGCAAAAAGTGTTTTTTCCACACTAATACAAGTGCAAAAGTGGTTTCCTGCACCAACACAAGTGCGAAAAGTGGTTTTTCAACACTAACACAAGTGCAAAAAGTGGTTTTTCAACACTAACACAAGTGCGAAAAGTGTTTTTTCCACACTAATACAAGTGCGAAAAGTGGTTTCCTGCACCAACACAAGTGCAAAAAGTGTTTTTCCACACTAATACAAGTACAAAAGTGGTTTCCTGCACCAACACAAGTGCGAAAAGTGGTTTTTCAACACTAACACAAGTGCGAAAAGTGGTTTTTCAACACTAACACAAGTGCGAAAAGTGGTTTTTCCACACTATCACAAGTGCAAAAAGTGTTTTTTCCACACTAATACAAGTGCAAAAGTGGTTTCCTGCACCAACACAAGTGCGAAAAGTGGTTTTTCAACACTAACACAAGTGCGAAAAGTGATTTTTCAACACTAACACAAGTGCGAAAAGTGGTTTTTCAACACTAACACAAGTGCAAAAAGTGGTTTCTCCACACTAATACAAGTGCAAAAGTGGTTTCCTGCACCAACACAAGTGCGAAAAGTGGTTTTTCAACACTAACACAAGAGCGAAAAGTGGTTTTTCAACACTATCACAAGTGCAAAAAGTGGTTTTTCCACACAAACACAAGTGCACAAGTGGTTTCCTGCACCAACACAAGTGCGAAATGTGGTTTTCAACACTAACACAAGTGCAAAAAGTGGTTTTTCCACACTAATACAAGTGCAAAAAGTGTTTTTCCCACACCAATACAAGTGCAAAAGTGGTTTCCTGCACCAACACAAGTGCGAAATGTGGTTTTCAACACGAACACAAGTGAGAAAAGTGGTTTTCAACACTATCACAAATGCAAAAAGTCTTTTTCCCACACCAATACAAGTGCAAAAGTGGTTTCCTGCACCAACACAAGTGCGAAATGTGGTTTTCAACACGAACACAAGTGAGAAAAGTGGTTTTTCAACACTATCACAAATGCAAAAAGTGTTTTTTCCACACTAATACAAGTGCAAAAGTGGTTTCCTGCACCAACACAAGTGCGAAAAGTGGTTTTCAACACCAGCACAAGCACGGAAAGTGGTTTTGCAATACTAGCACATGTGTGAAAAGTGGTTTTGAATGCCAGTACAAGTGTGGAAAGTGGTTTTGCAACACCAACACAAGTGCAAAAAGTGGTTTTCAATGCCAGCGCAAGTGCAGAAAGTGGTTCTGCAACATTAGCTCAAGTGCAGAAAGTGGTTCTGCAATACCAGCACATGTGTGAAAAGTGGTTCTCAACGCCAGCATAAGTGTGGAAATTGGTTTTTGCAACACCAACACAAATGCGAATAATGGTTTACAACAAACACTAGCACGAGTGCGGAAAGTGGTTTTCCAACACTAACCCAATTGCGAAAAGTGGTTTTCAACACAAGCACGAGTGCGGAAAGTTGTTTTCAATGCCAGCACACGCGTGGAAATTGGTTTTGCAACACGAAGACAAATGCGAATTGTGGTTTTCAACACTTGCACATGTGCGGAAAGTGGTTTTCAACACAAGCACAAGTGTGGAGAGTGGTTTTCCACACCAGCTAAAGTGCGAAAAGTGGTTTGAAACACCAACACAAGTGAGACAAGTGGTTTTGCAACACCAAGTGTGGAAACATAAAACCACTTTCCACACACAAGTGCAAAAAGTGGTTTTGCAACACTAACACAAGTGCGAAAAGTGGTTTTGCAATACTAACACAAGTGCAAAAAGTGGTTTTGCAACACTAACACAAGTGCGAAAAGTGGTTTTGCAATACTTACACATGTGTGAAAAGTGGTTTTCAATGCCAGCACAAGTGTGTAAAGTGGTTTTGCAACACTAACCCAAGTGCGGAAAGCGGTTTTCCACACCAACAATTGTGGGTAAAGTGGTTTTCAATGCCAGCACAAGTGCGAAAAGTGGTTTTGAAACACCATCAAAAGTGAGACAAGTGGTTTTGCAACACTAACACAATTGCAAAAAGTGGTCTTGCAACACTAACACAAGTGCAAAAAGTGATTTTCAACACTAGCACAAGTGCAAAAAGTGGTTTTTCAACACTAACACAAGTGCGAAAAGTGGTTTTTCAACACTAACACAAGTGCGAAAAGTGTTTTTTCCACACTAATACAAATGCAAAAGTGGTTTCCTGCACCAACACAAGTGCGAAAAGTGGTTTTTCAACACTAACACAAGTGCGAAAAGTGGTTTTTCAACACTAACACAAGTGCGAAAAGTGGTTTTTCAACACTATCACAAGTGCAAGAAGTGTTTTTTCCACACTAATACAAGTGCAAAAGTGGTTTTTCAACACTAACACAAGTGCGAAAAGTGTTTTTTCCACACTAATACAAGCGCAAAAGTGGTTTCCTGCACCAACACAAGTGCGGAAAGTGGTTTTTCAACACTAACACAAGTGCGAAAAGTGGTTTTTCCACACTATCACAAGTGCAAAAAGTGTTTTTTCCACACTAATACAAGTGCAAAAGTGGTTTCCTGCACCAACACAAGTGCGAAAAGTGGTTTTTCAACACTAACACAAGTGCGAAAAGTGATTTTTCAACACTAACACAAGTGCGAAAAGTGGTTTTTCAACACTAACACAAGTGCAAAAAGTGGTTTCTCCACACTAATACAAGTGCAAAAGTGGTTTCCTGCACCAACACAAGTGCGAAAAGTGGTTTTTCAACACTAACACAAGAGCGAAAAGTGGTTTTTCAACACTATCACAAGTGCAAAAAGTGGTTTTTCCACACAAACACAAGTGCACAAGTGGTTTCCTGCACCAACACAAGTGCGAAATGTGGTTTTCAACACTAACACAAGTGCAAAAAGTGGTTTTTCCACACTAATACAAGTGCAAAAGTGGTTTCCTGCACCAACACAAGTGCGAAAAGTGGTTTTTCAACACTAACACAAGAGCGAAAAGTGGTTTTTCAACACTATCACAAGTGCAAAAAGTGTTTTTCCCACACTAATACAAGTGCAAAAGTGGTTTCCTGCACCAACACAAGTGCGAAATGTGGTTTTCAACACTAACACAAGTGCGAAAAGTGGTTTTTCAACACTATCACAAGTGCAAAAAGTGTTTTTTCCACACTAATACAAGTGCAAAAGTGGTTTCCTGCACCAACACAAGTGCGAAAAGTGGTTTTTCAACACTAACACAAGTGCGAAAAGTGGTTTTTCAACACTATCACAAGTGCAAAAAGTGTTTTTTCCACACTAATACAAGTGCAAAAGTGGTTTCCTGCACCAACACAAGTGCGAAAAGTGGTTTTTCAACACTAACACAAGTGCAAAAAGTGGTTTTTCAACACTAACACAAGTGCGAAAAGTGTTTTTTCCACACTAATACAAGTGCGAAAAGTGGTTTCCTGCACCAACACAAGTGCAAAAAGTGTTTTTCCACACTAATACAAGTACAAAAGTGGTTTCCTGCACCAACACAAGTGCGAAAAGTGGTTTTTCAACACTAACACAAGTGCGAAAAGTGGTTTTTCAACACTAACACAAGTGCAAAAAGTGGTTTTTCCACACTAATACAAGTGCAAAAGTGGTTTCCTGCACCAACACAAGTGCGAAATGTGGTTTTCAACACTAACACAAGTGCAAAAAGTGGTTTTTCCACACTAATACAAGTGCAAAAAGTGTTTTTCCCACACCAATACAAGTGCAAAAGTGGTTTCCTGCACCAACACAAGTGCGAAATGTGGTTTTCAACACGAACACAAGTGAGAAAAGTGGTTTTCAACACTAACACAAGAGCGAAAAGTGGTTTTTCAACACTATCACAAGTGCAAAAAGTGGTTTTTCCACACAAACACAAGTGCACAAGTGGTTTCCTGCACCAACACAAGTGCGAAATGTGGTTTTCAACACTAACACAAGTGCAAAAAGTGGTTTTTCCACACTAATACAAGTGCAAAAAGTGTTTTTCCCACACCAATACAAGTGCAAAAGTGGTTTCCTGCACCAACACAAGTGCGAAATGTGGTTTTCAACACGAACACAAGTGAGAAAAGTGGTTTTTCAACACTATCACAAATGCAAAAAGTGTTTTTTCCACACTAATACAAGTGCAAAAGTGGTTTCCTGCACCAACACAAGTGCGAAAAGTGGTTTTCAACACCAGCACAAGCACGGAAAGTGGTTTTGCAATACTAGCACATGTGTGAAAAGTGGTTTTGAATGCCAGTACAAGTGTGGAAAGTGGTTTTGCAACACCAACACAAGTGCAAAAAGTGGTTTTCAATGCCAGCGCAAGTGCAGAAAGTGGTTCTGCAACATTAGCTCAAGTGCAGAAAGTGGTTCTGCAATACCAGCACATGTGTGAAAAGTGGTTCTCAACGCCAGCATAAGTGTGGAAATTGGTTTTTGCAACACCAACACAAATGCGAATAATGGTTTACAACAAACACTAGCACGAGTGCGGAAAGTGGTTTTCCAACACTAACCCAATTGCGAAAAGTGGTTTTCAACACAAGCACGAGTGCGGAAAGTTGTTTTCAATGCCAGCACACGCGTGGAAATTGGTTTTGCAACACGAAGACAAATGCGAATTGTGGTTTTCAACACTTGCACATGTGCGGAAAGTGGTTTTCAACACAAGCACAAGTGTGGAGAGTGGTTTTCCACACCAGCTAAAGTGCGAAAAGTGGTTTGAAACACCAACACAAGTGAGACAAGTGGTTTTGCAACACCAAGTGTGGAAACATAAAACCACTTTCCACACACAAGTGCAAAAAGTGGTTTTGCAACACTAACACAAGTGCGAAAAGTGGTTTTGCAATACTAACACAAGTGCAAAAAGTGGTTTTGCAACACTAACACAAGTGCGAAAAGTGGTTTTGCAATACTTACACATGTGTGAAAAGTGGTTTTCAATGCCAGCACAAGTGTGTAAAGTGGTTTTGCAACACTAACCCAAGTGCGGAAAGCGGTTTTCCACACCAACAATTGTGGGTAAAGTGGTTTTCAATGCCAGCACAAGTGCGAAAAGTGGTTTTGAAACACCATCAAAAGTGAGACAAGTGGTTTTGCAACACTAACACAATTGCAAAAAGTGGTCTTGCAACACTAACACAAGTGCAAAAAGTGATTTTCAACACTAGCACAAGTGCAAAAAGTGGTTTTTCAACACTAACACAAGTGCGAAAAGTGGTTTTTCAACACTAACACAAGTGCGAAAAGTGTTTTTTCCACACTAATACAAATGCAAAAGTGGTTTCCTGCACCAACACAAGTGCGAAAAGTGGTTTTTCAACACTAACACAAGTGCGAAAAGTGGTTTTTCAACACTAACACAAGTGCGAAAAGTGGTTTTTCAACACTATCACAAGTGCAAAAAGTGTTTTTTCCACACTAATACAAGTGCAAAAGTGGTTTTTCAACACTAACACAAGTGCGAAAAGTGTTTTTTCCACACTAATACAAGCGCAAAAGTGGTTTCCTGCACCAACACAAGTGCGAAAAGTGGTTTTTCAACACTAACACAAGTGCGAAAAGTGGTTTTTCCACACTATCACAAGTGCAAAAAGTGTTTTTTCCACACTAATACAAGTGCAAAAGTGGTTTCCTGCACCAACACAAGTGCGAAAAGTGGTTTTTCAACACTAACACAAGTGCGAAAAGTGATTTTTCAACACTAACACAAGTGCGAAAAGTGGTTTTTCAACACTAACACAAGTGCAAAAAGTGGTTTCTCCACACTAATACAAGTGCAAAAGTGGTTTCCTGCACCAACACAAGTGCGAAAAGTGGTTTTTCAACACTAACACAAGAGCGAAAAGTGGTTTTTCAACACTATCACAAGTGCAAAAAGTGGTTTTTCCACACAAACACAAGTGCACAAGTGGTTTCCTGCACCAACACAAGTGCGAAATGTGGTTTTCAACACTAACACAAGTGCAAAAAGTGGTTTTTCCACACTAATACAAGTGCAAAAGTGGTTTCCTGCACCAACACAAGTGCGAAAAGTGGTTTTTCAACACTAACACAAGAGCGAAAAGTGGTTTTTCAACACTATCACAAGTGCAAAAAGTGTTTTTCCCACACTAATACAAGTGCAAAAGTGGTTTCCTGCACCAACACAAGTGCGAAATGTGGTTTTCAACACTAACACAAGTGCGAAAAGTGGTTTTTCAACACTATCACAAGTGCAAAAAGTGTTTTTTCCACACTAATACAAGTGCAAAAGTGGTTTCCTGCACCAACACAAGTGCGAAAAGTGGTTTTTCAACACTAACACAAGTGCGAAAAGTGGTTTTTCAACACTATCACAAGTGCAAAAAGTGTTTTTTCCACACTAATACAAGTGCAAAAGTGGTTTCCTGCACCAACACAAGTGCGAAAAGTGGTTTTTCAACACTAACACAAGTGCAAAAAGTGGTTTTTCAACACTAACACAAGTGCGAAAAGTGTTTTTTCCACACTAATACAAGTGCGAAAAGTGGTTTCCTGCACCAACACAAGTGCAAAAAGTGTTTTTCCACACTAATACAAGTACAAAAGTGGTTTCCTGCACCAACACAAGTGCGAAAAGTGGTTTTTCAACACTAACACAAGTGCGAAAAGTGGTTTTTCAACACTAACACAAGTGCAAAAAGTGGTTTTTCCACACTAATACAAGTGCAAAAGTGGTTTCCTGCACCAACACAAGTGCGAAAAGTGGTTTTTCAACACGAACACAAGTGCGAAAAGTGGTTTTTCAACACTATCACAAGTGCAAAAAGTGGTTTTTCCACACAAACACAAGTGCACAAGTGGTTTCCTGCACCAACACAAGTGCGAAATGTGGTTTTCAACACTAACACAAGTGCAAAAAGTGGTTTTTCCACACTAATACAAGTGCAAAAGTGGTTTCCTGCACCAACACAAGTGCGAAAAGTGGTTTTTCAACACTAACACAAGAGCGAAAAGTGGTTTTTCAACACTATCACAAGTGCAAAAAGTGTTTTTCCCACACTAATACAAGTGCAAAAGTGGTTTCCTGCACCAACACAAGTGCGAAATGTGGTTTTCAACACTAACACAAGTGCGAAAAGTGGTTTTTCAACACTATCACAAGTGCAAAAAGTGTTTTTTCCACACTAATACAAGTGCAAAAGTGGTTTCCTGCACCAACACAAGTGCGAAAAGTGGTTTTTCAACACTAACACAAGTGCGAAAAGTGGTTTTTCAACACTATCACAAGTGCAAAAAGTGTTTTTTCCACACTAATACAAGTGCAAAAGTGGTTTCCTGCACCAACACAAGTGCGAAAAGTGGTTTTTCAACACTAACACAAGTGCAAAAAGTGGTTTTTCAACACTAACACAAGTGCGAAAAGTGTTTTTTCCACACTAATACAAGTGCGAAAAGTGGTTTCCTGCACCAACACAAGTGCAAAAAGTGTTTTTCCACACTAATACAAGTACAAAAGTGGTTTCCTGCACCAACACAAGTGCGAAAAGTGGTTTTTCAACACTAACACAAGTGCGAAAAGTGGTTTTTCAACACTAACACAAGTGCAAAAAGTGGTTTTTCCACACTAATACAAGTGCAAAAGTGGTTTCCTGCACCAACACAAGTGCGAAATGTGGTTTTCAACACTAACACAAGTGCAAAAAGTGGTTTTTCCACACTAATACAAGTGCAAAAAGTGTTTTTCCCACACCAATACAAGTGCAAAAGTGGTTTCCTGCACCAACACAAGTGCGAAATGTGGTTTTCAACACGAACACAAGTGAGAAAAGTGGTTTTCAACACTAACACAAGAGCGAAAAGTGGTTTTTCAACACTATCACAAGTGCAAAAAGTGGTTTTTCCACACAAACACAAGTGCACAAGTGGTTTCCTGCACCAACACAAGTGCGAAATGTGGTTTTCAACACTAACACAAGTGCAAAAAGTGGTTTTTCCACACTAATACAAGTGCAAAAAGTGTTTTTCCCACACCAATACAAGTGCAAAAGTGGTTTCCTGCACCAACACAAGTGCGAAATGTGGTTTTCAACACGAACACAAGTGAGAAAAGTGGTTTTCAACACTATCACAAATGCAAAAAGTCTTTTTCCCACACCAATACAAGTGCAAAAGTGGTTTCCTGCACCAACACAAGTGCGAAATGTGGTTTTCAACACGAACACAAGTGAGAAAAGTGGTTTTTCAACACTATCACAAATGCAAAAAGTGTTTTTTCCACACTAATACAAGTGCAAAAGTGGTTTCCTGCACCAACACAAGTGCGAAAAGTGGTTTTCAACACCAGTACAAGCACGGAAAGTGGTTTTGCAATACTAGCACATGTGTGAAAAGTGGTTTTGAATGCCAGTACAAGTGTGGAAAGTGGTTTTGCAACACCAACACAAGTGCAAAAAGTGGTTTTCAATGCCAGCGCAAGTGCAGAAAGTGGTTCTGCAACATTAGCTCAAGTGCAGAAAGTGGTTCTGCAATACCAGCACATGTGTGAAAAGTGGTTCTCAACGCCAGCATAAGTGTGGAAATTGGTTTTTGCAACACCAACACAAATGCGAATAATGGTTTACAACAAACACTAGCACGAGTGCGGAAAGTGGTTTTCCAACACTAACCCAATTGCGAAAAGTGGTTTTCAACACAAGCACGAGTGCGGAAAGTTGTTTTCAATGCCAGCACACGCGTGGAAATTGGTTTTGCAACACGAAGACAAATGCGAATTGTGGTTTTCAACACTTGCACATGTGCGGAAAGTGGTTTTCAACACAAGCACAAGTGTGGAGAGTGGTTTTCCACACCAGCTAAAGTGCGAAAAGTGGTTTGAAACACCAACACAAGTGAGACAAGTGGTTTTGCAACACCAAGTGTGGAAACATAAAACCACTTTCCACACACAAGTGCAAAAAGTGGTTTTGCAACACTAACACAAGTGCGAAAAGTGGTTTTGCAATACTAACACAAGTGCAAAAAGTGGTTTTGCAACACTAACACAAGTGCGAAAAGTGGTTTTGCAATACTTACACATGTGTGAAAAGTGGTTTTCAATGCCAGCACAAGTGTGTAAAGTGGTTTTGCAACACTAACCCAAGTGCGGAAAGCGGTTTTTCCACACCAACAATTGTGGGTAAAGTGGTTTTCAATGCCAGCACAAGTGCGAAAAGTGGTTTTGAAACACCATCAAAAGTGAGACAAGTGGTTTTGCAACACTAACACAATTGCAAAAAGTGGTCTTGCAACACTAACACAAGTGCAAAAAGTGATTTTCAACACTAGCACAAGTGCAAAAAGTGGTTTTTCAACACTAACACAAGTGCGAAAAGTGGTTTTTCAACACTAACACAAGTGCGAAAAGTGTTTTTTCCACACTAATACAAATGCAAAAGTGGTTTCCTGCACCAACACAAGTGCGAAAAGTGGTTTTTCAACACTAACACAAGTGCGAAAAGTGGTTTTTCAACACTAACACAAGTGCGAAAAGTGGTTTTTCAACACTATCACAAGTGCAAAAAGTGTTTTTTCCACACTAATACAAGTGCAAAAGTGGTTTTTCAACACTAACACAAGTGCGAAAAGTGTTTTTTCCACACTAATACAAGCGCAAAAGTGGTTTCCTGCACCAACACAAGTGCGAAAAGTGGTTTTTCAACACTAACACAAGTGCGAAAAGTGGTTTTTCCACACTATCACAAGTGCAAAAAGTGTTTTTTCCACACTAATACAAGTGCAAAAGTGGTTTCCTGCACCAACACAAGTGCGAAAAGTGGTTTTTCAACACTAACACAAGTGCGAAAAGTGATTTTTCAACACTAACACAAGTGCGAAAAGTGGTTTTTCAACACTAACACAAGTGCAAAAAGTGGTTTCTCCACACTAATACAAGTGCAAAAGTGGTTTCCTGCACCAACACAAGTGCGAAAAGTGGTTTTTCAACACTAACACAAGAGCGAAAAGTGGTTTTTCAACACTATCACAAGTGCAAAAAGTGGTTTTTCCACACAAACACAAGTGCACAAGTGGTTTCCTGCACCAACACAAGTGCGAAATGTGGTTTTCAACACTAACACAAGTGCAAAAAGTGGTTTTTCCACACTAATACAAGTGCAAAAGTGGTTTCCTGCACCAACACAAGTGCGAAAAGTGGTTTTTCAACACTAACACAAGAGCGAAAAGTGGTTTTTCAACACTATCACAAGTGCAAAAAGTGTTTTTCCCACACTAATACAAGTGCAAAAGTGGTTTCCTGCACCAACACAAGTGCGAAATGTGGTTTTCAACACTAACACAAGTGCGAAAAGTGGTTTTTCAACACTATCACAAGTGCAAAAAGTGTTTTTTCCACACTAATACAAGTGCAAAAGTGGTTTCCTGCACCAACACAAGTGCGAAAAGTGGTTTTTCAACACTAACACAAGTGCGAAAAGTGGTTTTTCAACACTATCACAAGTGCAAAAAGTGTTTTTTCCACACTAATACAAGTGCAAAAGTGGTTTCCTGCACCAACACAAGTGCGAAAAGTGGTTTTTCAACACTAACACAAGTGCAAAAAGTGGTTTTTCAACACTAACACAAGTGCGAAAAGTGTTTTTTCCACACTAATACAAGTGCGAAAAGTGGTTTCCTGCACCAACACAAGTGCAAAAAGTGTTTTTCCACACTAATACAAGTACAAAAGTGGTTTCCTGCACCAACACAAGTGCGAAAAGTGGTTTTTCAACACTAACACAAGTGCGAAAAGTGGTTTTTCAACACTAACACAAGTGCAAAAAGTGGTTTTTCCACACTAATACAAGTGCAAAAGTGGTTTCCTGCACCAACACAAGTGCGAAAAGTGGTTTTTCAACACGAACACAAGTGCGAAAAGTGGTTTTTCAACACTATCACAAGTGCAAAAAGTGGTTTTTCCACACAAACACAAGTGCACAAGTGGTTTCCTGCCCCAACACAAGTGCGAAAAGTGGTTTTTCAACACTAACACAAGTGCGAAAAGTGGTTTTTCAACACTATCACAAATGCAAAAAGTGTTTTTCCCACACTAATGCAAGTGCAAAAGTGGTTTCCTGCACCAACACAAGTGCGAAATGTGGTTTTCAACACTAACACAAGTGAGAAAAGTGGTTTTTCAACACTATCACAAGTGCAAAAAGTGTTTTTTCCACACGAATACAAGTGCAAAAGTGGTTTCCTGCACCAACACAAGTGCGAAATGTGGTTTTCAACACTAACACAAGTGAGAAAAGTGGTTTTTCAACACTATCACAAGTGCAAAAAGTGTTTTTTCCACACTAATACAAGTGCAAAAGTGGTTTCCTGCACCAACACAAGTGCGAAAAGTGGTTTTTCAACACTAACACAAGTGCGAAAAGTGGTTTTTCAACACTAACACAAGTGCGAAAAGTGTTTTTCCACACTACTACAAGTGCGAAAAGTGGTTTCCTGCACAAACACAAGTGCGAAAAGTGGTTTTTCAACACTAACACAAGTGCGAAAAGTGGTTTTTCAACACAAACACAAGTGCGAAAAGTGGTTTTTCAACACTAAGACAAGTGCGAAAAGTGGTTTTTCAACACTATCACAAGTGCAAAAAGTGTTTTTTCCACACTAATACAAGTGCGAAAAGTGGTTTTTCAACACTATCACAAGTGCGAAAAGTGGTTTTTCAACACTAACACAAGTGCGAAAAGTGGTTTTTCAACACTAACACAAGTGCGAAAAGTGGTTTTTCCACACTAATACAAGTGCAAAAGTGGTTTCCTGCACCAACACAAGTGCGAAAAGTGGTTTTTCAACACTAACTCAAGTGCGAAAAGTGGTTTTTCAACACTATCACAAGTGCAAAAAGTGTTTTTTCCACACTAATACAAGTGCAAAAGTGGTTTCCTGCACCAACACAAGTGCGAAAAGTGGTTTTTCAACACTAACACAAGTGCGAAAATTGGTTTATCAACACTAACACAAGTGCGAAAAGTGTTTTTTCCACACTAATACAAGTGCAAAAGTGGTTTCCTGCACCAACACAAGTGCGAAAAGTGGTTTTTCAACACTAACACAAGTGCGAAAAGTGGTTTTTCAACACTAACACAAGTGCGAAAAGTGGTTTTTCCACACTAATACAAGTGCAAAAGTGGTTTCCTGCACCAACACAAGTGCGAAAAGTGGTTTTTCAACACTAACACAAGTTCGAAAAGTGGTTTTTCAACACTATCACAAGGGCAAAAAGTGTTTTTTCTACACTAATACAAGTGCAAAAGTGGTTTCCTGCACCAACACAAGTGCGAAAAGTGGTTTTTCAACACTAACAAAAGTGCGAAAAGTGGTTTTTCAACACTATCACAAGTGCAA
Source organism: Myxine glutinosa (assembly GCF_964187855.1). Lineage (NCBI taxonomy): Eukaryota > Metazoa > Chordata > Myxini > Myxiniformes > Myxinidae > Myxine > Myxine glutinosa. Next base: position 176,913,025 of record NC_136261.1, read on the forward strand.
AAAGTGTTTTTTCTACACTAATACAAGTGCAAAAGTGGTTTCCTGCACCAACACAAGTGCGAAAAGTGGTTTTTCAACACTAACACAAGTGCGAAAAGTGGTTTTTCAACACTAACACAAGTGCGAAAAGTGGTTTTTCCACACTAATACAAGTGCAAAAGTGGTTTCCTGCACCAACACAAGTGTGAAAAGTGGTTTTTCAACACTAACACAAGTGCGAAAAGTGTTTTTTCCACACTAATACAAGTGCAAAAGTGGTTTCCTGCACCAACACAAGTGCGAAAAGTGGTTTTTCAACACTAACACAAGTGCGAAAAGTGGTTTTTCAACACTAACACAAGTGCGAAAGGTGGTTTTTCCACACTAATACAAGTGCAAAAGTGGTTTCCTGCACCAACACAAGTGCGAAAGGTGGTTTTTCAACACTAACACAAGTGCGAAAAGTGGTTTTTCAACACTAACACTAGTGCGAAAAGTGGTTTTTCAACACTATCACAAGTGCAAAAAGTGTTTTTTCCACACTAATACAAGTGCAAAAGTGGTTTCCTGCACCAACACAAGTGCGAAAAGTGGTTTTTCAACACTAACACAAGTGTGAAAAGTGGTTTTTCAACACTAACACAAGTGCGAAAAGTGGTTTTTCAACACTAAAGCAAGTGCGAAAAGTGGTTATTTCCACACTAATACAAGTGCAAAAGTGGTTTCCTGCACCAACACAAGTGCGAAAAGTGGTTTTTCAACACCAACACAAGTGCGAAAAGTGATTTTTCAACACTAACACAAGTGCGAAAAGTGGTTTTTCCACACTAATACAAGTGAAAAAGTGGTTTCCTGCACCAACACAAGTGCGAAAAGTGGTTTTTCAACACTAACACAGGTGCGAAAAGTGGTTTTTCAACACTATCACAAGTGCAAAAAGTGTTTTTCCCACACCAATACAAGTGCAAAAGTGGTTTCCTGCACCAACACAAGTGAGAAAAGTGGTTTTTCAACACTATCACAAATGCAAAAAGTGTTTTTTCCACACTAATACAAGTGCAAAAGTGGTTTCCTGCACCAACACAAGTGCGAAAAGTGGTTTTCAACACCAGCACAAGCACGGAAAGTGGTTTTGCAATACTAGCACATGTGTGAAAAGTGGTTTTGAATGCCAGCACAAGTGTGGAAAGTGGTTTTGCAACACCAACACAAGTGCAAAAAGTGGTTTTCAATGCCAGCGCAAGTGCAGAAAGTGGTTCTGCAACATTAGCTCAAGTGCGGAAAGTGGTTCTGCAATACCAGCACATGTGTGAAAAGTGGTTCTCAACGCCAGCATAAGTGTGGAAATTGGTTTTTGCAACACCAACACAAATGCGAATAATGGTTTACAACACTAGCACGAGTGCGGAAAGTGGTTTTCCAACACTAACCCAATTGCGAAAAGTGGTTTTCAACACAAGCACGAGTGCGGAAAGTGGTTTTCAATGCCAGCACACGCGTGGAAATTGGTTTTGCAACACGAAGACAAATGCGAATTGTGGTTTTCAACACTTGCGCATGTGCGGAAAGTGGTTTTCAACACAAGCACAAGTGTGGAGAGTGGTTTTCCACACCAGCACATGTGCGAAAAGTGGTTTTGAAACACCAACACAAGTGAGACAAGTGGTTTTGCAACACCAAGTGTGGAAACATAAAACCACTTTCCACACACAAGTGCAAAAAGTGGTTTTGCAACACTAACACAAGTGCGAAAAGTGCTTTTGCAATACTAACACAAGTGCAAAAAGTGGTTTTGCAACACTAACACAAGTGCGAAAAGTGGTTTTGCAATACTTACACATGTGTGAAAAGTGGTTTTCAATGCCAGCACAAGTGTGTAAAGTGGTTTTGCAACACTAACCCAAGTGCGGAAAGCGGTTTTCCACACCAACAATTGTGGGTAAAGTGGTTTTCAATGCCAGCACAAGTGCGAAAAGTGGTTTTGAAACACCAACAAAAGTGAGACAAGTGGTTTTGCAACACTAACACAAGTGCAAAAAGTGGTCTTGCAACACTAACACAAGTGCAAAAAGTGATTTTCAACACTAGCACAAGTGCAAAAAGTGTTTTTTCCACACTAATACAAGTGCAAAAGTGGTTTCCTGCACCAACACAAGTGCGAAAAGTGGTTTTTCAACACTAACACAAGTGTGAAAAGTGGTTTTTCAACACTAACACAAGTGCGAAAAGTGGTTTTTCAACACTAAAGCAAGTGCGAAAAGTGGTTTTTCCACACTAATACAAGTGCAAAAGTGGTTTCCTGCACCAACACAAGTGCGAAAAGTGGTTTTTCAACACCAACACAAGTGCGAAAAGTGATTTTTCAACACTAACACAAGTGCGAAAAGTGGTTTTTCCACACTAATACAAGTGAAAAAGTGGTTTCCTGCACCAACACAAGTGCGAAAAGTGGTTTTTCAACACCAACAAAAGTGAGACAAGTGGTTTTGCAACACTAACACAAGTGCAAAAAGTGGTCTTGCAACACTAACACAAGTGCAAAAAGTGATTTTCAACACTAGCACAAGTGCAAAAAGTGTTTTTTCCACACTAATACAAGTGCAAAAGTGGTTTCCTGCACCAACACAAGTGCGAAAAGTGGTTTTTCAACACTAACACAAGTGTGAAAAGTGGTTTTTCAACACTAACACAAGTGCGAAAAGTGGTTTTTCAACACTAAAGCAAGTGCGAAAAGTGGTTTTTCCACACTAATACAAGTGCAAAAGTGGTTTCCTGCACCAACACAAGTGCGAAAAGTGGTTTTTCAACACCAACACAAGTGCGAAAAGTGATTTTTCAACACTAACACAAGTGCGAAAAGTGGTTTTTCCACACTAATACAAGTGAAAAAGTGGTTTCCTGCACCAACACAAGTGCGAAAAGTGGTTTTTCAACACTAACACAGGTGCGAAAAGTGGTTTTTCAACACTATCACAAGTGCAAAAAGTGTTTTTCCCACACCAATACTAGTGCAAAAGTGGTTTCCTGCACCAACACAAGTGAGAAAAGTGGTTTTTCAACACTATCACAAATGCAAAAAGTGTTTTTTCCACACTAATACAAGTGCAAAAGTGGTTTCCTGCACCAACACAAGTGCGAAAAGTGGTTTTCAACACCAGCACAAGCACGGAAAGTGGTTTTGCAATACTAGCACATGTGTGAAAAGTGGTTTTGAATGCCAGCACAAGTGTGGAAAGTGGTTTTGCAACACCAACACAAGTGCAAAAAGTGGTTTTCAATGCCAGCGCAAGTGCAGAAAGTGGTTCTGCAACATTAGCTCAAGTGCAGAAAGTGGTTCTGCAATACCAGCACATGTGTGAAAAGTGGTTCTCAACGCCAGCATAAGTGTGGAAATTGGTTTTTGCAACACCAACACAAATGCGAATAATGGTTTACAACAAACACTAGCACGAGTGCGGAAAGTGGTTTTCCAACACTAACCCAATTGCGAAAAGTGGTTTTCAACACAAGCACGAGTGCGGAAAGTTGTTTTCAATGCCAGCACACGCGTGGAAATTGGTTTTGCAACACGAAGACAAATGCGAATTGTGGTTTTCAACACTTGCACATGTGCGGAAAGTGGTTTTCAACACAAGCACAAGTGTGGAGAGTGGTTTTCCACACCAGCTAAAGTGCGAAAAGTGGTTTGAAACACCAACACAAGTGAGACAAGTGGTTTTGCAACACCAAGTGTGGAAACATAAAACCACTTTCCACACACAAGTGCAAAAAGTGGTTTTGCAACACTAACACAAGTGCGAAAAGTGGTTTTGCAATACTAACACAAGTGCAAAAAGTGGTTTTGCAACACTAACACAAGTGCGAAAAGTGGTTTTGCAATACTTACACATGTGTGAAAAGTGGTTTTCAATGCCAGCACAAGTGTGTAAAGTGGTTTTGCAACACTAACCCAAGTGCGGAAAGCGGTTTTCCACACCAACAATTGTGGGTAAAGTGGTTTTCAATGCCAGCACAAGTGCGAAAAGTGGTTTTGAAACACCATCAAAAGTGAGACAAGTGGTTTTGCAACACTAACACAATTGCAAAAAGTGGTCTTGCAACACTAACACAAGTGCAAAAAGTGATTTTCAACACTAGCACAAGTGCAAAAAGTGGTTTTTCAACACTAACACAAGTGCGAAAAGTGGTTTTTCAACACTAACACAAGTGCGAAAAGTGTTTTTTCCACACTAATACAAATGCAAAAGTGGTTTCCTGCACCAACACAAGTGCGAAAAGTGGTTTTTCAACACTAACACAAGTGCGAAAAGTGGTTTTTCAACACTAACACAAGTGCGAAAAGTGGTTTTTCAACACTATCACAAGTGCAAAAAGTGTTTTTTCCACACTAATACAAGTGCAAAAGTGGTTTTTCAACACTAACACAAGTGCGAAAAGTGTTTTTTCCACACTAATACAAGCGCAAAAGTGGTTTCCTGCACCAACACAAGTGCGAAAAGTGGTTTTTCAACACTAACACAAGTGCGAAAAGTGGTTTTTCCACACTATCACAAGTGCAAAAAGTGTTTTTTCCACACTAATACAAGTGCAAAAGTGGTTTCCTGCACCAACACAAGTGCGAAAAGTGGTTTTTCAACACTAACACAAGTGCGAAAAGTGATTTTTCAACACTAACACAAGTGCGAAAAGTGGTTTTTCAACACTAACACAAGTGCAAAAAGTGGTTTCTCCACACTAATACAAGTGCAAAAGTGGTTTCCTGCACCAACACAAGTGCGAAAAGTGGTTTTTCAACACTAACACAAGAGCGAAAAGTGGTTTTTCAACACTATCACAAGTGCAAAAAGTGGTTTTTCCACACAAACACAAGTGCACAAGTGGTTTCCTGCACCAACACAAGTGCGAAATGTGGTTTTCAACACTAACACAAGTGCAAAAAGTGGTTTTTCCACACTAATACAAGTGCAAAAGTGGTTTCCTGCACCAACACAAGTGCGAAAAGTGGTTTTTCAACACTAACACAAGAGCGAAAAGTGGTTTTTCAACACTATCACAAGTGCAAAAAGTGTTTTTCCCACACTAATACAAGTGCAAAAGTGGTTTCCTGCACCAACACAAGTGCGAAATGTGGTTTTCAACACTAACACAAGTGCGAAAAGTGGTTTTTCAACACTATCACAAGTGCAAAAAGTGTTTTTTCCACACTAATACAAGTGCAAAAGTGGTTTCCTGCACCAACACAAGTGCGAAAAGTGGTTTTTCAACACTAACACAAGTGCGAAAAGTGGTTTTTCAACACTATCACAAGTGCAAAAAGTGTTTTTTCCACACTAATACAAGTGCAAAAGTGGTTTCCTGCACCAACACAAGTGCGAAAAGTGGTTTTTCAACACTAACACAAGTGCAAAAAGTGGTTTTTCAACACTAACACAAGTGCGAAAAGTGTTTTTTCCACACTAATACAAGTGTGAAAAGTGGTTTCCTGCACCAACACAAGTGCAAAAAGTGTTTTTCCACACTAATACAAGTACAAAAGTGGTTTCCTGCACCAACACAAGTGCGAAAAGTGGTTTTTCAACACTAACACAAGTGCGAAAAGTGGTTTTTCAACACTAACACAAGTGCAAAAAGTGGTTTTTCCACACTAATACAAGTGCAAAAGTGGTTTCCTGCACCAACACAAGTGCGAAAAGTGGTTTTTCAACACGAACACAAGTGCGAAAAGTGGTTTTTCAACACTATCACAAGTGCAAAAAGTGGTTTTTCCACACAAACACAAGTGCACAAGTGGTTTCCTGCCCCAACACAAGTGCGAAAAGTGGTTTTTCAACACTAACACAAGTGCGAAAAGTGGTTTTTCAACACTATCACAAGTGCAAAAAGTGTTTTTCCCACACTAATACAAGTGCAAAAGTGGTTTCCTGCACCAACACAAGTGCGAAATGTGGTTTTCAACACTAACACAAGTGAGAAAAGTGGTTTTTCAACACTATCACAAGTGCAAAAAGTGTTTTTTCCACACGAATACAAGTGCAAAAGTGGTTTCCTGCACCAACACAAGTGCGAAATGTGGTTTTCAACACTAACACAAGTGAGAAAAGTGGTTTTTCAACACTATCACAAGTGCAAAAAGTGTTTTTTCCACACTAATACAAGTGCAAAAGTGGTTTCCTGCACCAACACAAGTGCGAAAAGTGGTTTTTCAACACTAACACAAGTGCGAAAAGTGGTTTTTCAACACTAACACAAGTGCGAAAAGTGTTTTTCCACACTACTACAAGTGCGAAAAGTGGTTTCCTGCACAAACACAAGTGCGAAAAGTGGTTTTTCAACACTAACACAAGTGCGAAAAGTGGTTTTTCAACACAAACACAAGTGCGAAAAGTGGTTTTTCAACACTAAGACAAGTGCGAAAAGTGGTTTTTCAACACTATCACAAGTGCAAAAAGTGTTTTTTCCACACTAATACAAGTGCGAAAAGTGGTTTTTCAACACTATCACAAGTGCGAAAAGTGGTTTTTCAACACTAACACAAGTGCGAAAAGTGGTTTTTCAACACTAACACAAGTGCGAAAAGTGGTTTTTCCACACTAATACAAGTGCAAAAGTGGTTTTCCTGCACAACACAAGTGCGAAAAGTGGTTTTTCAACACTAACTCAAGTGCGAAAAGTGGTTTTTCAACACTATCACAAGTGCAAAAAGTGTTTTTTCCACACTAATACAAGTGCAAAAGTGGTTTCCTGCACCAACCCAAGTGCGAAAAGTGGTTTTTCAACACTAACACAAGTGCGAAAATTGGTTTATCAACACTAACACAAGTGCGAAAAAAAGTTTTTTCCACACTAATACAAGTGCAAAAGTGGTTTCCTGCACCAACACAAGTGCGAAAAGTGGTTTTTCAACACTAACACAAGTGCGAAAAGTGGTTTTTCAACACTAACACAAGTGCGAAAAGTGGTTTTTCCACACTAATACAAGTGCAAAAGTGGTTTCCTGCACCAACACAAGTGCGAAAAGTGGTTTTTCAACACTAACACAAGTTCGAAAAGTGGTTTTTCAACACTATCACAAGGGCAAAAAGTGTTTTTTCTACACTAATACAAGTGCAAAAGTGGTTTCCTGCACCAACACAAGTGCGAAAAGTGGTTTTTCAACACTAACAAAAGTGCGAAAAGTGGTTTTTCAACACTATCACAAGTGCAAAAAGTGTTTTTTCTACACTAATACAAGTGCAAAAGTGGTTTCCTGCACCAACACAAGTGCGAAAAAGTGGTTTTTCAACACTAACACAAGTGCGAAAAGTGGTTTTTCAACACTAACACAAGTGCGAAAAGTGGTTTTTCCACACTAATACAAGTGCAAAAGTGGTTTCCTGCACCAACACAAGTGTGAAAAGTGGTTTTTCAACACTAACACAAGTGCGAAAAGTGTTTTTTCCACACTAATACAAGTGCAAAAGTGGTTTCCTTCACCAACACAAGTGCGAAAAGTGGTTTTTCAACACTAACACAAGTGCGAAAAGTGGTTTTTCAACACTAACACAAGTGCGAAAGGTGGTTTTTCCACACTAATACAAGTGCAAAAGTGGTTTCCTGCACCAACACAAGTGCGAAAGGTGGTTTTTCAACACTAACACAAGTGCGAAAAGTGGTTTTTCAACACTAACACTAGTGCGAAAAGTGGTTTTTCAACACTATCACAAGTGCAAAAAGTGTTTTTTCCACACTAATACAAGTGCAAAAGTGGTTTCCTGCACCAACACAAGTGCGAAAAGTGGTTTTTCAACACTAACACAAGTGTGAAAAGTGGTTTTTCAACACTAACACAAGTGCGAAAAGTGGTTTTTCAACACTAAAGCAAGTGCGAAAAGTGGTTTTTCCACACTAATACAAGTGCAAAAGTGGTTTCCTGCACCAACACAAGTGCGAAAAGTGGTTTTTCAACACCAACACAAGTGCGAAAAGTGATTTTTCAACACTAACACAAGTGCGAAAAGTGGTTTTTCCACACTAATACAAGTGAAAAAGTGGTTTCCTGCACCAACACAAGTGCGAAAAGTGGTTTTTCAACACTAACACAGGTGCGAAAAGTGGTTTTTCAACACTATCACAAGTGCAAAAAGTGTTTTTCCCACACCAATACAAGTGCAAAAGTGGTTTCCTGCACCAACACAAGTGAGAAAAGTGGTTTTTCAACACTATCACAAATGCAAAAAGTGTTTTTTCCACACTAATACAAGTGCAAAAGTGGTTTCCTGCACCAACACAAGTGCGAAAAGTGGTTTTCAACACCAGCACAAGCACGGAAAGTGGTTTTGCAATACTAGCACATGTGTGAAAAGTGGTTTTGAATGCCAGCACAAGTGTGGAAAGTGGTTTTGCAACACCAACACAAGTGCAAAAAGTGGTTTTCAATGCCAGCGCAAGTGCAGAAAGTGGTTCTGCAACATTAGCTCAAGTGCGGAAAGTGGTTCTGCAATACCAGCACATGTGTGAAAAGTGGTTCTCAACGCCAGCATAAGTGTGGAAATTGGTTTTTGCAACACCAACACAAATGCGAATAATGGTTTACAACACTAGCACGAGTGCGGAAAGTGGTTTTCCAACACTAACCCAATTGCGAAAAGTGGTTTTCAACACAAGCACGAGTGCGGAAAGTGGTTTTCAATGCCAGCACACGCGTGGAAATTGGTTTTGCAACACGAAGACAAATGCGAATTGTGGTTTTCAACACTTGCGCATGTGCGAAAAGTGGTTTTCAACACAAGCACAAGTGTGGAGAGTGGTTTTCCACACCAGCACATGTGCGAAAAGTGGTTTTGAAACACCAACACAAGTGAGACAAGTGGTTTTGCAACACCAAGTGTGGAAACATAAAACCACTTTCCACACACAAGTGCAAAAAGTGGTTTTGCAACACTAACACAAGTGCGAAAAGTGCTTTTGCAATACTAACACAAGTGCAAAAAGTGGTTTTGCAACATTAACACAAGTGCGAAAAGTGGTTTTGCAATACTTACACATGTGTGAAAAGTGGTTTTCAATGCCAGCACAAGTGTGTAAAGTGGTTTTGCAACACTAACCCAAGTGCGGAAAGCGGTTTTCCACACCAACAATTGTGGGTAAAGTGGTTTTCAATGCCAGCACAAGTGCGAAAAGTGGTTTTGAAACACCAACAAAAGTGAGACAAGTGGTTTTGCAACACTAACACAAGTGCAAAAAGTGGTCTTGCAACACTAACACAAGTGCAAAAAGTGATTTTCAACACTAGCACAAGTGCAAAAAGTGTTTTTTCCACACTAATACAAGTGCAAAAGTGGTTTCCTGCACCAACACAAGTGCGAAAAGTGGTTTTTCAACACTAACACAAGTGTGAAAAGTGGTTTTTCAACACTAACACAAGTGCGAAAAGTGGTTTTCAACACTAAAGCAAGTGCGAAAAGTGGTTTTTCCACACTAATACAAGTGCAAAAGTGGTTTCCTGCACCAACACAAGTGCGAAAAGTGGTTTTTCAACACCAACACAAGTGCGAAAAGTGATTTTTCAACACTAACACAAGTGCGAAAAGTGGTTTTTCCACACTAATACAAGTGAAAAAGTGGTTTCCTGCACCAACACAAGTGCGAAAAGTGGTTTTTCAACACCAACAAAAGTGAGACAAGTGGTTTTGCAACACTAACACAAGTGCAAAAAGTGGTCTTGCAACACTAACACAAGTGCAAAAAGTGATTTTCAACACTAGCACAAGTGCAAAAAGTGTTTTTTCCACACTAATACAAGTGCAAAAGTGGTTTCCTGCACCAACACAAGTGCGAAAAGTGGTTTTTCAACACTAACACAAGTGTGAAAAGTGGTTTTTCAACACTAACACAAGTGCGAAAAGTGGTTTTTCAACACTAAAGCAAGTGCGAAAAGTGGTTTTTCCACACTAATACAAGTGCAAAAGTGGTTTCCTGCACCAACACAAGTGCGAAAAGTGGTTTTTCAACACCAACACAAGTGCGAAAAGTGATTTTTCAACACTAACACAAGTGCGAAAAGTGGTTTTTCCACACTAATACAAGTGAAAAAGTGGTTTCCTGCACCAACACAAGTGCGAAAAGTGGTTTTTCAACACTAACACAGGTGCGAAAAGTGGTTTTTCAACACTATCACAAGTGCAAAAAGTGTTTTTCCCACACCAATACAAGTGCAAAAGTGGTTTCCTGCACCAACACAAGTGAGAAAAGTGGTTTTTCAACACTATCACAAATGCAAAAAGTGTTTTTTCCACACTAATACAAGTGCAAAAGTGGTTTCCTGCACCAACACAAGTGCGAAAAGTGGTTTTCAACACCAGCACAAGCACGGAAAGTGGTTTTGCAATACTAGCACATGTGTGAAAAGTGGTTTTGAATGCCAGCACAAGTGTGGAAAGTGGTTTTGCAACACCAACACAAGTGCAAAAAGTGGTTTTCAATGCCAGCGCAAGTGCAGAAAGTGGTTCTGCAACATTAGCTCAAGTGCGGAAAGTGGTTCTGCAATACCAGCACATGTGTGAAAAGTGGTTCTCAACGCCAGCATAAGTGTGGAAATTGGTTTTTGCAACACCAACACAAATGCGAATAATGGTTTACAACACTAGCACGAGTGCGGAAAGTGGTTTTCCAACACTAACCCAATTGCGAAAAGTGGTTTTCAACACAAGCACGAGTGCGGAAAGTGGTTTTCAATGCCAGCACACGCGTGGAAATTGGTTTTGCAACACGAAGACAAATGCGAATTGTGGTTTTCAACACTTGCGCATGTGCGGAAAGTGGTTTTCAACACAAGCACAAGTGTGGAGAGTGGTTTTCCACACCAGCACATGTGCGAAAAGTGGTTTTGAAACACCAACACAAGTGAGACAAGTGGTTTTGCAACACCAAGTGTGGAAACATAAAACCACTTTCCACACACAAGTGCAAAAAGTGGTTTTGCAACACTAACACAAGTGCGAAAAGTGCTTTTGCAATACTAACACAAGTGCAAAAAGTGGTTTTGCAACACTAACACAAGTGCGAAAAGTGGTTTTGCAATACTTACACATGTGTGAAAAGTGGTTTTCAATGCCAGCACAAGTGTGTAAAGTGGTTTTGCAACACTAACCCAAGTGCGGAAAGCGGTTTTCCACACCAACAATTGTGGGTAAAGTGGTTTTCAATGCCAGCACAAGTGCGAAAAGTGGTTTTGAAACACCAACAAAAGTGAGACAAGTGGTTTTGCAACACTAACACAAGTGCAAAAAGTGGTCTTGCAACACTAACACAAGTGCAAAAAGTGATTTTCAACACTAGCACAAGTGCAAAAAGTGTTTTTTCCACACTAATACAAGTGCAAAAGTGGTTTCCTGCACCAACACAAGTGCGAAAAGTGGTTTTTCAACACTAACACAAGTGTGAAAAGTGGTTTTTCAACACTAACACAAGTGCGAAAAGTGGTTTTTCAACACTAAAGCAAGTGCGAAAAGTGGTTTTTCCACACTAATACAAGTGCAAAAGTGGTTTCCTGCACCAACACAAGTGCGAAAAGTGGTTTTTCAACACCAACACAAGTGCGAAAAGTGATTTTTCAACACTAACACAAGTGCGAAAAGTGGTTTTTCCACACTAATACAAGTGAAAAAGTGGTTTCCTGCACCAACACAAGTGCGAAAAGTGGTTTTTCAACACTAACACAGGTGCGAAAAGTGGTTTTTCAACACTATCACAAGTGCAAAAAGTGTTTTTCCCACACCAATACAAGTGCAAAAGTGGTTTCCTGCACCAACACAAGTGAGAAAAGTGGTTTTTCAACACTATCACAAATGCAAAAAGTGTTTTTTCCACACTAATACAAGTGCAAAAGTGGTTTCCTGCACCAACACAAGTGCGAAAAGTGGTTTTCAACACCAGCACAAGCACGGAAAGTGGTTTTGCAATACTAGCACATGTGTGAAAAGTGGTTTTGAATGCCAGCACAAGTGTGGAAAGTGGTTTTGCAACACCAACACAAGTGCAAAAAGTGGTTTTCAATGCCAGCGCAAGTGCAGAAAGTGGTTCTGCAACATTAGCTCAAGTGCGGAAAGTGGTTCTGCAATACCAGCACATGTGTGAAAAGTGGTTCTCAACGCCAGCATAAGTGTGGAAATTGGTTTTTGCAACACCAACACAAATGCGAATAATGGTTTACAACACTAGCACGAGTGCGGAAAGTGGTTTTCCAACACTAACCCAATTGCGAAAAGTGGTTTTCAACACAAGCACGAGTGCGGAAAGTGGTTTTCAATGCCAGCACACGCGTGGAAATTGGTTTTGCAACACGAAGACAAATGCGAATTGTGGTTTTCAACACTTGCGCATGTGCGGAAAGTGGTTTTCAACACAAGCACAAGTGTGGAGAGTGGTTTTCCACACCAGCACATGTGCGAAAAGTGGTTTTGAAACACCAACACAAGTGAGACAAGTGGTTTTGCAACACCAAGTGTGGAAACATAAAACCACTTTCCACACACAAGTGCAAAAAGTGGTTTTGCAACACTAACACAAGTGCGAAAAGTGCTTTTGCAATACTAACACAAGTGCAAAAAGTGGTTTTGCAACACTAACACAAGTGCGAAAAGTGGTTTTGCAATACTTACACATGTGTGAAAAGTGGTTTTCAATGCCAGCACAAGTGTGTAAAGTGGTTTTGCAACACTAACCCAAGTGCGGAAAGCGGTTTTCCACACCAACAATTGTGGGTAAAGTGGTTTTCAATGCCAGCACAAGTGCGAAAAGTGGTTTTGAAACACCAACAAAAGTGAGACAAGTGGTTTTGCAACACTAACACAAGTGCAAAAAGTGGTCTTGCAACACTAACACAAGTGCAAAAAGTGATTTTCAACACTAGCACAAGTGCAAAAAGTGTTTTTTCCACACTAATACAAGTGCAAAAGTGGTTTCCTGCACCAACACAAGTGCGAAAAGTGGTTTTTCAACACTAACACAAGTGTGAAAAGTGGTTTTTCAACACTAACACAAGTGCGAAAAGTGGTTTTTCAACACTAAAGCAAGTGCGAAAAGTGGTTTTTCCACACTAATACAAGTGCAAAAGTGGATTCCTGCACCAACACAAGTGCGAAAAGTGGTTTTTCAACACCAACACAAGTGCGAAAAGTGATTTTTCAACACTAACACAAGTGCGAAAAGTGGTTTTTCCACACTAATACAAGTGAAAAAGTGGTTTCCTGCACCAACACAAGTGCGAAAAGTGGTTTTTCAACACCAACAAAAGTGAGACAAGTGGTTTTGCAACACTAACACAAGTGCAAAAAGTGGTCTTGCAACACTAACACAAGTGCAAAAAGTGATTTTCAACACTAGCACAAGTGCAAAAAGTGTTTTTTTCCACACTAATACAAGTGCAAAAGTGGTTTCCTGCACCAACACAAGTGCGAAAAGTGGTTTTTCAACACTAACACAAGAGTAGTGTAATAATGTTGCTTCTGGGACACCTCCGTTTAACATGGGAAATCCCTATCTAATGTCATTTACCCCCTTGTCTTTTTCAAAAATCATAAACACCTCTATTTCTCCCACCCTCATCTTTATGAACCTTTTGTCTGTAGTACCTATCCTTAATGTTGTTCATTAGACCACTCAAACACTACAAATATTTGTTTTCTCTTATAGACCTATCATCCTTCTTCTACATATCATCTGGCAGATTAATCTTTGACCCACTCAAACATTGACCCATTCACTTCCATATTAATTCTTTCCCTCCCTCATTGCCCCTAAACACCTATATTTCTCTCACCCTGTTCTTTACGAACCTTCTAACCTTTTGACATGTTATCCTTATTCATTAGACCACTTAAACACCTGTGATCCTTCTGACCTCATGGACCTTTTAACCTTTTACTCTTAATATCATCTGGTGAATATAACCCACTCAAACAACGACCCTACAAATATTTGTTTATGCGTGGGAAATAATTTAATTCTCCTACAACTCTCTTCACCATCTAATATATTAACAAAAAATATGTTTGAGTTTGGTTCTTTATTAAGATATTTTAACTGAGCTAAGATAAAATGGTAAACCTCCCTCAATGTTCTTGCTTGAGCGCCTCCAGTGCCACATACCATTTTTAAATTAAAGTATATATTTTCCTGACAACCATCAAAGTTTTCCGTCCACTCAAAAATATTTCCATCTTTTTTACCCAATTCACCGGTATTTAAATTAATTCTCTTATTTGTTTTGTGAACTTTTTTACCAGTTGCCTTTTCAATTATACCTATTTGATATTTTTCACATTCATTATGTTTTCCATTTATATACCAAGGTTGATTACACCTCCACTCTTTAGTCTGGTTGATACTTGGTTCTATCATTTATATAATAGTAAAAAAGGCGGCGGTAGCCCGTTAAAATCCCCAACCCCCCCCCCTTTTTAACTTATCACTTATATATATCTTATCACTTATATATATCTTATCACTTATGTATATCTTATCACTTATATATATCTTATCACTTATATATATATCTTATCACTTATATACTTATATAACCATAAGGGAGACTATCAATTCCATTTTCTAAAATAAACCTCTTATCATCAAAAGCCCCCAATGCTTTCTTATTTATCTCTTCTGAATATAATTGATGTTTATAACTTCTTATTCCATTAATCTTTCTAAACTCTTCTTTCTTTGTTGTTAAACAGTTATAATAATCCTTAAAGTTTATTGTTTCTTTAATAACATTTTTCTTTACACCTTTTAACTTCTTATCAGTCTTTTCAACGTTATTCACAATGTATTTATAAGCATAAGCCTTTGACCTCAATCCCACAAATTCACTCATAACATTTCCTCCTAATTCATCCTTGAACTTTCCAATCACCTTTTTATTTTTAGAAGAGAACAACTCACTCTCTGGACTGTAATTACTCGTGTCATAGATATTAATGTCTCTTTTCATGTCTGAATAAACATCGTTGGTATTAATTTTCAAAATAAAACTATCTGTATCCATATAAAGTAGATTAACATCATTTTGATATTTCTTCCTCAAGTTATTATAAAAGTAATCATACATTAATGACTTTGATAAATCAAGAATTGTTGTTCCAATATAAATAGGTTTGTTCATTTCAATACTCTCTTTAATCAAATGGATCGCACAAAAGTTCTCAGTAAAGACCTCAGCTCGAGTAAAACTCGGTCTATTAATTAATTTTGATGCTTGTTCCCAAGATGTTGATAGTCTGATATTTTGTCTTTTCCTCACATTCTCCATAGTCTTACCAAAGACCGCATTATTCATCAATTTATAAAAGTCTTTCTCAAAATCTGTTTTTGACTCTGTTCTTCTTTGTGTATTAAAATCAATGTACCCCTTTAACCAATGACTTTGATTGAACTTTAGAACCCTATGGATCTTCTCTACTCTTAGACCTTTTGATAAATATTGTCGCAAATTTCTTTGGTGTAGAACATAATTTTTCTTGTTATATAATGTAGTAAGTAATTTTCTGTTGATTCACCTATATCAAACGATCGTTGATAATCACTCAACCATTCTTTCTTTGGACTTGCTTTCTCACAAGCAAATGGGAGATCTTTGTGTAGGTTATGGAGTTCCTCTGGATATTTTAAATCAATTTCAAAATAATAACCAACTTTTTCTTCATCCAATTCTTTTTGTGTAGAGATACATACATCTTGTAAAACGTTTTTGTAGTCTTTTTCCTTTACCCATCTAAGTTTTCCATAAGGAAGAGCCTGAGACATTGCCCAGCCATACAGGTTGTTCGCGTCATAGTACATCAAGTAAGAACTCTCTTTCGTTGGATCATAATTTGGAAGATATTTGTTATTTGCTTTTGCGTATCTACTCGAGCAGACTTGTGAAATTCCACCTCTTTTTGCCTTTTCAATCATCAAAAGCATATCAACATCGGTTATCAAATCCAAATCTTGTTTTGTCATTTTCAACATCGCACTCCAGGCCAATCCAGGTGCTGTGTAGTAGTGAGCAGGATCCAATCCATATCCAGTGCGACAAACAGATCTAAAGGCTTCAAATACATCGGCCAATAAAAGCACATCAGTTTTGAGATACAAATCGTGATACTCGCCAAGATTCTTGATGTTATATTTTTCCCAAACATTTTGTGCGTGTACATAATCTTTATCAGATATATGACTATTATTTAATTTGTTATAGAAATTTTCTTTTGAAGGAAGTTGTGTTTCATTGAATCTCTCAAATGAGTCCATATAGTCATAGGGGTAAATTCCCTTTTGTGTTAGAAAATCTTTATCTAAAAAATACTCTGAAAGACATGGAAACTCTTTTAGATTTTGAACCAAGTTAACCAATGGACTTGCCATGAATTTAAATGTATCAAGAAATCTGATATGAGTAATAGGAGATGTGTGAATTGTTTTTGTGAATGAAATGTATTTCTGATCCGTGTTTGGAATTGCTGAGATACTTCCAGAAGTCTTTGAGAGTTCCTTGATAAATAGATGTGTATCATAATGAGCGTTGTTATGAAGAAAGACAGGAATGAAAGAGGGGAGTTGATAATTAATATTACAACTTTGATGAGCCGGACCTCTATATTTACCAGTGAGATGACAATGGTCTCTAACCTTTAGACCTTTACCAATTTTCTCCTCACAAATATGACAGACATTGTTTTTTACAAATTCCCTTTTTTCTTTACTTGTTAAGGACATTGGTTTATTGGTTTCTCTCATTATCTTGGTTAATCGAACACAGTCTTTTTCTAGTCGTTTCACAAACTCCTCTGGGGTATTTGAGCCTCTATACATCTCTAACTTGTTATATTTATCACCAACGGATGATTTGATATAATAACAAAAACCACAAGGAGTATGTTTTTGATATTTATTTGTGTATGATTCTTTTGGATCTTGAGAAGCAGTATCAATTTTTTCTAAAATACTTTCAAAATCAGCATATATAACAAATGGATGTTTGATCTTTTTATTTTCATCTTTGAATGTGATCTTTGAGCCTTCTTTAGGCATATTGATTACCGTTGATTTATGTTCGCCACAATAATTTGAATGTTTATCTAATCTTTCTTGTGAATTGAAGAAGTTAAGACAACGCAAACAAATATATATTTTATTTGTTCTCTTACAGACTTGTGGTTTTATTAATTTAGCAATATCTTTGATGTATGTATAATGTGAATTTTCGTCTGAATTAAAATATAGAAGATTAATATGAGTTTGTTTACAATTGTCAGAAAGCTTTAAAACCTGAATGTTGTTTGTTTCTGTTAGACCATAAACATTAACTGATAAATTATTCATCTTTTCAAATTTAGGAATATCATTTAAAGTCATCGGAAACTTTAGATCTTTCGTATTTAATGTATTCTCATATTTTTTATAATGAGATACTCTTTCATCATGAAAATGTGGAGGATGTAAGTGTGCTAAAATAGACCAGAGAAAACATTTATTGTCTTTATTTTTGATATTGATAACTGCTTTTCTATTTTTGATAACACTGGGTAAATCAATGTAAGAAGAAGCTTTTGGAGGATCTGATTTAAGAATATGAATGTCTATGTAAATAATTTTTCCTATATTGAATCCACTTCCTACGATTGAATTATCCACATCTTGCTCTTGTTTAATAAGTTCATCATAGACTCCTGATGTTTTAAAATCTTGATATGAAGATATAAAGTGTGGCTCAGTTCTCATGTATGGTGCATCTATAACTCCTTCATCCTTTGTCATTTCTAATTTTACTCCCATATAAAATTTAAGTGGTTTCATTTCCTTTAGTGTTTTTTCAATCAACGTTTGAACAGCAGGTTTAACTATTTCTACAGCATCAACTATAGACTCTGGTTCAGGAGGTTTGAAGTTAAAGACTCTTATTTTAATATGTCCTTTGAATGCTCCATCAGAGTTTTTAGTTGTGATAAAATTTGATAAATGTAGATTTGTTTTAAGATGTATTTTGAAGCCTTTCTTGAGGATATTTTTATTACATGTAGAACAGTGTTTTGTTTCAGGTGGAAGAGGGGAAAGTTTGTTTAAAATGTTGTATGTATGTTTTGCGGTGAGAATATGTTGTTTATAATATTTTACTTCCTTCTCGCAAGTATCACAATAAACCATATTTATAGCGTGAGAAAACGTGGTGTTTTATATATATCACTGTGCTTAAAATAAAACACTTTTGAGCTTTACAGCTCCGTTTTATATATATCGCTGTGCTTAAACTAAAACACTTTTTCACTCAGAATCATCTAAGTCATAACTATCACATGAATACTCAGAATCATACTCAGAGTCATCAATAAAGCTACTCTCATAACTATCATTTGAGCACAAACTATTAGTATCATAACTATCATCTGTGTTCAATGAAATACTATCATCACCATCGTCCAAGTTCAATGAAATACTATCATCACTATCGTCTGAGTTCAATGAAATAGTAAAATCTTCACTGCTGTATTGACTCATATTTAATTAGCAAGAAAAATATTCCCATCAATATCTATATACTTTCTTTCATTAACAGATTCAATCTCTACAATTTTTATATCAAAAGTTATCTTTAAATAATCTCTA
The DNA here is from genome assembly GCF_964187855.1 of Myxine glutinosa. Lineage (NCBI taxonomy): Eukaryota > Metazoa > Chordata > Myxini > Myxiniformes > Myxinidae > Myxine > Myxine glutinosa. The sequence goes on from NC_136261.1 coordinate 176,931,628, forward strand.
ACTATCATAGAACGAAATGACATTTCACCAGAAATATTAACATCATTCATTTTACTTAGATCTACACCCTTTGGATTATTAAAGAAAATACAAATGTCTCCTCTAGAATTATTAATGGTCTTATCATTCTTTTTCAAAGTATCGTGGTCAATCACTTTTTCAAGCTTTGAATAAATTGCCAGGAGTAGAGGAGAAACTTTTGTTAGATTTACTTTAATGGATGTCTTTCCAGGTATAGTTAGAGCTCTTCCTTTAAATGAAATAGAGGGGCTCATGTTATTTTCCATAACTGGTTTTACCCAAAAATTTCCATATTTATCTTTGTTCAATTTAACATCTTTGACATATTTTTCTATATCTTCCACCGAAGTAGAGATTGATTGAAATTTGTCTTTTGTGCTTTGAAACATTGTATTTATTAATGAATAAACTTGCGTTTAGTTTAAGTAAAAATTTACCACATAAATATGATAAGTTCTGAAGGATATTTAGAATTTCCAGACTCTCCATATGATAAATTAGAGAATTGTCCGGCTTGTGATAGAGTGGGGCTTAATGATGAGGATTCATATAAACAATGTATTTTCTGTGATTTAATTTTAATTAATGATAATAAGAAATATAAAAATATATATAACTCTTTTAAATTAGAACCAAAAATGAATTACTTTACAAGATTAATAAGAGAGATGAATGTTAAGTATTGTGATGATAATACACCATTTCTTTCAAGGGAAGAGACTAATTGTATTGAGGAAATGTATAAGGGTTTAATGATATTTATTATTCAAAATAATTTTAATGGAAATGTTAATACAAGATACTATATAAATAAAATAATGGATTATTTTGAAATTAAACCCGAACTCAGGATAAAATATAGAGTTTCTCAAATAGCTCAAAAAAAGTTGGATAACTTGTTTTCCAAATATATAAATGAATGATTTTTTACCCGTTTGGGAAAATAAGATAAAATTTAATAACCATAAAAACATTCCAAATTCATTGAGATGTCTAATAGTTGGTTCAAGCGGATGTGGAAAAACCTGTTTACTTTTAAAGATGCTCCTTGGTTCTAATTTTTTAGATTATGATAATTTAATAATTTTTACAAAGTCAAGTTTTCAACCCGAGTATCAACTACTCTCACAGGGTTTTAATGCGGGTCTTAAAAAGGAAGACATTATCGGTTTATTTAAACTTCAAAACAAACTAAATGATTATAATATTGATGATATAATACAATTATTTTGTGATACACAGAAATCAAAATCGAAACCCATAACTTGTATTCTCAGTGATAATACGGATGATATACCTTCACCTCAAGATTTAGATAAATCAAAAAAGAACCTTGTCATCTTTGATGATTGTGTTAATGAGAGAAACCAAACAGTAATGGATAGCTACTATACAAGAGGGAGACATTCTTCTTGTAATTGTATATATCTTAGTCAATCATATTTTCAACTCCCTCGACGCTCAATAAGAAACAATGCCAATACTTTTATTTTATTTAAGTTAAATTCAATAGATGTAAATAATTTTTGGAGAGATAATTGCTCTACGTTATGTAGTAAAAAAGAATTTGAAAATTATATGAAACACACGATTGGAAAATATAAATATATTGTTGTGAAACAAGATGAGATACTAAATGATATTTTTCAATAAATAAATACAGAAAATGAATACTGAAGAAAGAGAAAGAAAGTTTAAGGAACATCAACAATTAGTTTCAAAAGTTGTTAAACAACAGGAAGAGATAAAGAAGAAACGGAGACAGAAACTAACTGGTGAAGAAGCCTTTGAAAGAAAACAAGAGAAATTCTTTAAACCACTTTTGAAAACTCAACACCCTACAGTTCCCACGGTAGAATTTACTCCGAAAAAACTTCAAATGCTCAAAGATTTTAGTCAGATAACAAAACAAGAACTTGGTGAATTAGAATATGATGACGAGGGATTATTTCGGAAACTTGAGCAGGTAAATCAACCCCCTAATTATGTTGTGGAAGCTCTTCAAAACAATGAATATTCTGCGGGTTCAAAAACCAGAGCAGGTCTCATTCCAACAGAAGAACCAGCAGTGTTTCATCTTGTGGAAGAAAAGGTATTGATATTTAATGATGAATTGATGTTCTTGAGTTCTACTCAACCAAATGTTAAATTAACTCCAAGATTAATGTTTCTTCTAACAAACCCCGGATTCAGCGGTTCAAAATATTTTGAGGAACCACTTGATATGGAAAGAGAGGAAGATAGGGTATATATTGAGTTGTTAAATACACTTGATTATGGAGTTTCTGTTGCTGGTAAAAGTAAGAAGAATGAGAAGGAGAAACATATTATTGATGCTTTAAGTAAGCTTGGTTCGGGTGTTAGTTTTCTTCCAAATGACCCATCACAATTAGTTAATAGGCTATTATTGTTATTAGGTAGTAAGAAGGCTGGAAACAACAATTGTTTTAATGAATCCTCAGCCATTTTAGATCAGTTGATGAACATGAAAATAATTAATAAATGTCAATACAAAGATATTTTATTAGATATTAAATAAGATGAGAAGCACAATTCTTAGTTTTAATTTCACAACGAGCGATTACACAGCTTCATTCCCTTACCCACTACAACCTGACCCCCTTACCTCATATGAGGCATCTTTGTTGTCAATGGAAACTTACAATACCCTTTTTAATATCACAGAGAAAAACAACAAGTTTAGTTATAATCCAGGCACTGCCTACAAAACTATAACTGTTTCACCTGGAGCTTACGAGATTTCTCAAATATCTTCAGAAGTCTCTCGCCTTATGAAAGAAAAAGGTGATGAACCAAAAAATATTGTAATAGATATTCAAACACACACTTCAAAATCAACTATTAAACTGAAAAATAATTATAAAGTTGATTTCACGATTGAAAATTCGTTCAGAGAGCTATTGGGTTTCTCTTCAAAAAAGATTGAAAATAACGGGACGTTTTACAGTGATAATGTTATCCAAATATCCTCCGGTATAAATTCAGTATTAATTCATTGTGATTTGATTGATGGTGCTTATAACGATGGAATAAGAACAAATACAATATTTTCATTCAGTGCATACTCAACCCCGATTGGTTATAAATTTAATATGGAACCAAAAAATCTTGTCTATTTACCTGTGTCAGGAAAAACCATATACAGAGTAAATTTTAGGATAACCGACCAAGATAATCGTATGATATCCTTTAATGATGAAATTATATCCATCAGAATTCACCTACGTGAAGTTTTTCAATAAATAAATAATGGTTATTGTAAGAAAACACGAGTTGGGAAAATATAAAATAATTACAGGGGAGGGCATGTTCCTTTCACCAGACTATACAAGGTATGTGGGTAAAGGATACTATAAACCTAAGAGACAACGGGGTGTGGGTCATCAATTTCGAAATAAAGGAGATGGGATAATTGATACTCTAATGGGTATTGGTTCAACCATTCTTAAACATAAAGACCTAATTGGTTCAACTGCTTCTCTCATGGGAAATGTAGCAGGTGTTGTAAAGAGTATAAAAGATGCTCAAAAGGAGTCCCATAAATTACAAGCAATCAAAGAAATTAAAAAAGGTAAAACTCAACTATCTTCACAAGAACGACAAAAAATCATTAAAATACTTGGGTCAGGGTTTCAACAATTTTAATACTATATAAATACAAGTATGGAAGCGATTGATAGTATCTATGATTTGGATGATACGATTATCATTTCAAACTCTACTAAAAAGGAAGACTATTTTAAGGTAAATGCTATTACAGGAACCGACTGGAATTCAAACGGAACAAAAAGTTTTGAAATAAATAATCAACAAACTTACTTGAATATAGCTGATAGTTTCTTGCTGTGTAAATTTAAATTCACTAAGGCTGCGAATAATACTAATGCTACACTCGTAAATGATTTCTTCTGGAAAATGTTTGACAGTGTTCGCCTGTATATTGGAACACAAGAGGTTGAAGCGGTTGATTATGTCTCTGCTACATCTGAAATGATGAAATTTACACTATATTCGTTTGGTGATAGAATGGGTAAGGGAGCTGTTGAAGGCTTTATTCCTGATATGTCAACGGGAACAAACACAGACCCTGGTTATAGTCAAAGGAAGTCAATGTATAATGATGACGCAAAAGCTGAGAATAGTTTTACCGTAGCAGTACCTCTTAAAGGTATATTTGGATTTTGTGATTATGATAAAGTTTTGTATGGTCTTAAAATTAGATTTCAACTACAAAGGAATGATAATGTAAATAGATTGCTTTTTGGGGCTGAAAATGCTTTTGGCGACAATAATAAATTTGTTATTAATGATTTGTGTTGGTATATCAATGAATATACTCCTAATCTTAAAACGGAGGAGATGTTAAATAGAAGACTTAACTCAAAGAAACCGCTAAATGTATCATACCTTAAAAGAAGATGTCAACACGTTAAACTGGAACACACTACCTACACTTGGAATTTGGGTGTTCTTGAAGGAAAGCCACGATACCTATGGCTCATTTTTAAAAAACCAGATGGAGAGGAGGGTACTAATAAGAATAATGCGCTGAGTGATAATGCTAAGGTGAAACAACTTCGGGTTTCTCTTGATGGCACATTTTATCCGCGAGATAGATTGGAAATTGATTGGGAAAAAAATGATTATGCGGAAGCCTACAAGTCCTACCAAAAAGTGTGTGAAAGTAATGGTAATAATGATCCTATTTTGGATATGGTTGCATTTAAAGGTTTATATACAATCTACGCAATTGACCTGAGTTCTCAAAAGGAAACTATAAAGTCTAATCGAGTGGATACTTCTCTATACATTGAAAGAGGGGAGAATGAAGAAGTTGATGCTTATTGTTTGCTTTTGGAGGAAACAGAATTACAGATTAATACAGATAATGGTGTTATGATTAATATCACATAGGTTTTTTCTCATAAATAAATGGTAGGGGTATATGTTAATCAAATCAATCTTAATAAATTAACATCTTGTATTCAAAATCAAAAGCCTTGTATTATTAATGTTAATACAATTCAAAGAAAAGGAGCTGTAAGAATTGATGTTTTACTCACACACACACAAGTAAAAACACTAAATGATGTTGGATCACTTAAAATTAAAATGACGAAACCTATGTTAAAGAAATATTCAATAGACGAGTCAAGAGGAGGATTTCTCCCGTTTCTAATTCCTTTATTTGCTGGTTTAAGTGCGGCGGGAGCATTGACTGGTGGTATTTCAGCAGCGGTAAAAACTGCTAACGAAAGGAAGGCACAACTAAAAGCTCAAAAAGAATTGGAAAGACATAACAAGGAGTTGGAGAAACAAATTAGTGGAAGTGGTGTAATTGTAGATTTTGCTCAAAAACTTGAAAGTCTACCTGATAAAGCTAGATTGTTGGTTGGTGATATGCTTTCCTCTATCGCTCAAGCGGGTGTTAAACTAACTAAACGGGGTAATGGATTGTATCTTTCTCATAAATAAATGGATAAATGGTTTAAACAATTTGGAAAGAATACAACGTCAAATATAGAACTAGCCAAGTATTGTAAAACACTAAAAATTGATAATGTGGTAATCTGTATGAGAGATGAATTAATACATATAAATAAGAATACAAAGAATATTATTATGAATTTAGACACACAGAATGGTTCTCATTGGGTTTGTATTCATAATAGTCAGGATAAATATTATTTTGATAGTTATGGTATGCCACCACCTGTTGAAGTAATACAATTCTTACAGAATGGTGTTTATCAAACATTTCAAGTTCAAGAAATTAATTCTAAATGTTGTGGTCAATTATGTTTATATGTATTATTTCAACTCAACAATAATGAAAATTTTTATGATATCATTTTTAATCAAATATAAATGACTTATGTTGGAAAAGATGGTTCTATCTTTGGAAAATCCTCTCAGGATATTGATTTATCAAATTATTATACAAAGGCACAGGCTGAACGACAAAAATATAGTGTAAGTAAAAATATTAATATGAAGAATACTTATAAATTAATCAATTATCCAAACCCTACAGATGCGAATGACTTAATTAGATTAAGTGATTTATCACAATATATATTTTTAAAGAAAACAGCACGTTTTGTGAAAGAAGTAAAATTTACAACCACAACACCTGGTTATACTGACCATACACCTTTCCTCATTGAATTTAACTACCTGCTTACAATTGAATTTTATAAAGAAGGACATTTAGTTAATATGCGAATTAATAAATGGGGGTATGATATGCCTGATTTAGGGTATAATTGGTCTTTTTCAATAAACATAGAAGACCTACATGATTTAAATCAGTCTCGTAAAGAAGAATATTATCCACTTGGTGAGGATAAGGATTTATGTGGAAGTACAATTAGTAAACAACAAATACGTGATTTTAAGAAAAGAAAAATATATGATAGTATAGCGATGGTTCGCATGACAAAGAAGGAAGGTAATGAGATAAGGATAGAAAGCCGAGGAATACAAACCGATTTGGTAGTGGGAAGATGGGGTGGTATTACCTGTCATAATATTAATCTCACATATATTTCTGATACATAAATGGCAGGAAGAAGACTACAAGAGAATTATAATTTTTGTATTCAAGGATACCTACAAGAAAAGGGTGCTCGGTATTACATACCTTATGATTTGGAGCATATACATGGGAATTTTGTCATTAAAAACTGGCCTTATACTGATATTGTTAAACCCACAAATAGAGACTTGTTTAAAATATTAAATAAAAATGAACTTCTCAAAGTTATGAAATATAAAACTCTTTTAGAAATCGTCAACAAATCTTATTGGTATCCTATTATGAGAAAAATAATTATAGATACAAGAATATCTCAAAATCCAGATGAGTATATGTATAATATTCTTTGGGGTTCAAACTCAAGGGTAGCAAGGGATGAGGAAGGAGTTGAAGAAGAGAAGGAGGAAAGAGAGAAAAAGGAGAAGGAGGAAAGGGAGAGGGAGGAGAAGGAGGAGAGGGAGAAAAAGGAGGAGAAGGAGGAGAGGGAGAAAAATGAGAAGGAGGAAAGGGAGAAAAGGGAGAAGGAGGAAAGGGAGAAAAGGGAGAAAAAGGAGAAGGAGGAGAGGGAGAAAATGGAGGAGGAGGAGAGGGAGCAAAGAGAGAGGGAGGAAAAATATAAAAAGATGGAAATCATTGAGATTCATAAAAGATTGAGTGTATTAAAGCAAATAAATCAATCTCAACGCACCGAAGAGGAAATTAAAGAATTAACAACTCTTATGAAGATAATGGTTTCAAAAATAAGAACGTCAATGTCTTCAATTTCAGGGAGGAGATTTAAACGAGAAAGTGGTGAAGAAGAAGAAGAAGAAGAAGGAAAAGATTATGTGATTGATGATGTTGGTGTCATTGACTTTAGTTAGTTTTTATTTGTAAATAAATGGAGGAGAGAGTGAAGGCATTCCTTAGGATTCTTTATGTTTTAAAAATAAAGATTGAAATGTATATGTTGAAAACCAAAAAGGTTTTGATACTCTGTCGGAATTTTTCTGATAAATAAATATGAGTTATTGTCTCAAATGTAAAAAGAAAACTAAATCTAAAAATATCTCTTATGTTAAAGCTAAAAATAATAGAGTTTATCAAAAAGGAATATGTCAAGTATGTGGCTCTAAAAAGTGCCAATTCATCTCTCCTAAAAGAGGAGGAGACATACAAAAGTTTCTGTCAGGAAGTAAATTTACAACAACTGGAATTCCAGGGGAATTACACCTTCCAGGGTATTCTTTCTGTGGTCCAGGAACAAACTTGGATAAAAGATTAGATGAGGCTGACAATCCTAAACCTTGGTCTAAACCTACAAATAGGGTTGACGAAGTGTGTATGAAGCATGATATTGCTTATGGGAAAACCACTACGTTGACTGAAAAACATAAAGCCGACAGCGAAATGTTGTATAATTTGTCTTTGATACAAAATCCAACGTTGAGAGAGAAAGTTGATAGGTTTATTGTGAGAAATTTGATAAATGCTAAATTGAAACTTGGTCTTGGTTATTCCTCAAAAAACTATTAGGCTCTAATGATGTCATCAAGACTGAGGAGCTTTTGGCTGAAGAATTACACAAACCTATAATCACAAAGTTTAAAAGAAGGAAGGTTTATTCTAAATACACTGACCACATATGGTCCGCTGATTTAATTGAATTGAATAATGACAGGGGATACAGGTATGCTTTAACCGTTATTGATTTGAGGAGTAGATTTGCCTGGGTTGTCCCTTTAAAAAATAAAAGGGGTGATACTTTAATGTTAGCCTTTAAGCTAATATTTGATCGGGATAAAAGGAAACCAAAGAAGTTATGGACTGATGAGGGAACAGAGTTCTATAACAAAATATTCATGAAATTTCTTAAGGGGAAGGGTATTAAATTATACAGCACCTTTAATGAAGGAAAGGCAGTTGTTATTGAGCGTTTTAATCGTACTTTAAAAGAGAAATTATATAAAAAATTCACACAACTCGGTTCTCAAAAATGGGTGTATTTAATTCAGGATATTGTAGATAATTACAATAATACAGTTCATTCATCAACACAATCAAAACCATCAGAAACATTTACAAAATTAGAATATGAAAAGGAGATTAATTTGAGAAAGCCCAAGTTTAAAGTTGGTGATATTGTAAGAATATACAAATGGAAAAGTCATTTTGAGAAAGGTTATACACAAAAATGGACTCGTGAATTATTTAAAATCATTGATGTAATGGATACAGTCCCTTGGACCTACAAATTATATGATTTAAATGGAGAAGAAATCTTGGGTTCATTTTACTCACAAGAATTACAAAAAACACAAGTAAGCAGATAATACCCTTGAAAATAATAAATAAATAAATAAAATGTAATGGGGATACGTTTTTAAATCTGTGAACCCCAAACACAGAATCCCACAACTTTTTAGTTGGGGCTTAACTTTTGTGTGTGTATAATGGGGATACGTTTTTAAATCTGTGAACCCCAAACACAGAATCCCACAACTTTTTAGTTGGGGCTTAACTTTTGTGTGTGTATAATGGGGATACGTTTTTAAATCTGTGAACCCCAAACACAGAATCCCACAACTTTTTAGTTGGGGCTTAACTTTTGTGTGTGTATAATGGGGATACGTTTTTAAATCTGTGAACCCCAAACACAGAATCCCACAACTTTTTAGTTGGGGCTTAACTTTTGTGTGTGTATAATGGGGATACGTTTTTAAATCTGTGAACCCCAAACACAGAATCCCACAACTTTTTAGTTGGGGCTTAACTTTTGTGTGTGTGTGTATGTGCGAGTGAGTCATAATAATATACAAACCCTAACCCAACCCAAGCCCTAACCCAACCCCATCCCTAACCCAAACCCATCCCTAACCCAACCCATCCCTAACCCAACCCCATCCCTAACCCAACCCCATCCCTAACCCAACCCCAACCCTAACCCAACCCCATCCCTAACCCAACCCCATCCCTAACCCAACCCCAACCCTAACCCAACCCCATCCCTAACCCAACCCCATCCCTAACCCAACCCATCCCTAACCCTCACATTCAAAATCCCAACCCTAACCCAATCCCATCCCTAACCCAACCCCAACCCTAACCCTCACATTCAAAATCCCAACCCTAACCCAACCCATCCCTAACCCAACCCCATCCCTAACCCAACCCCATCCCTAACCCAACCCCAACCCTAACCCTCACATTCAAAATCCCAACCCTAACCCAACCCCATCCCTAACCCTCACATTCAAAATCCCACCCAAACCCTAACATAATCTTTCTTTTCTTCTTTTTTAAATACGTATTTCTTTTTTTTTTTTTCCTCTTCCTCCAATTCTGTCTTTCAAGGCTTTTAAGTTTGAAGAAGTAGAAATGGGAAGAAAGAATTTTCCAGCATTTTCTTCCTCGAACTTTCTTGATATTGCTTAAATCAAGCGTCATTAAATAAAGAACATTGTTCATTGCTTTAGAATCCAAAGAGTCTCCAAGAGGAACCCCACAGGTAGAGTCTCCAAAATAAAACCAACTTTCCAAGTTCCCAAGGTATAACCACATTCCTGTTGAGCCTCCAAGATAGGTATCACATTCCGAGTCATCAAAACAAAACCCCCATTCCGAGTCTCCAAAAATATAACCATCTTTCCAAGTCCCCAAGGTAAAACCACAATTTTCAGAAATATTGGGGGTTTCCGTGATAAGTCTCACATAGTATAACTGCGGACCATCAGGGAAAACTTCCCTTTCCCAATTTTTTAGGGTTTCTATGATGTGTCTCACATAGTATAACTGCGGACCATCAGGGAGAATTCCCATTTCACAATTTTTTAGGGTTTCTATGATGTGTCTCACATAGTATAACTGCGGACCATCAGGGAGAACTCTCCTTGCCCAATTTTTTAGGGTTTCTATGATGTGTCTCACATAGTATAACTGCGGACCATCAGGGAGAACTCTCCTTGCCCAATTTTTTAGGGTTTCTATGATGTGTCTCACATAGTATAACTGCGGACCATCAGGGAGAACTCTCCTTGCCCAATTTTTTAGGGTTTCTATGATGTGTCTCACATAGTATAACTGCGGACCATCAGGGAGAACTCTCCTTGCCCAATTTTTTAGGGTTTCTATGATGTGTCTCACATAGTATAACTGCGGACCATCAGGGAGAACTCTCCTTTCCCAATTTTCAGAAATTTGTGGGTCTCCAATGTATGACTTGTATTCTGGCTCATCAAGGTAGAACTTGTTCAGTGGGTTTTGTTTTGATAACTCACAACAAGTATCATCATGGTAAAACTCTTTTTCAGGATTTTGTGGATCTCCAAGGTATAACTCTTTGGCTGGGTCATCAAGGTAGAACTCGTTCTGGGGGTCTTGGTTGTTCAAAATGTCTTCAAACAAAAAAATAACTTCATCCCAAGTTGTGTTAAAAGCAGAATTTTCATTTCGTATCTCAGATACAATTTCCTGTGAAAGAAAATAACAATGTATTAATTTAATACAATATTTTTTATTTGTATAAATCAAGCTCTATGAATATTAAAATAAACTTTGTTAACTCTTACACGAGTCTCATCTTAAAAAAAAAAAAAAAAAAAAAAAAAAAAAAATTAAATAAATAAATAAATAAATAAACAAACTTACCTCCATTGATAAGAGGTTCGAGTCCAGTTCATCAATCTGAAGGTTGAGTTCTACACAGGTAGTAGGACTCCATGGAATAGCAAAGTTATCCCATTCCATTTCGGCATAGTAGTCCATTCTCAAGTGAAGCAGAAAGCGTGTTTGAAAAAGCCTGTGTGGTCGGTGCCTTTTATAAGGACTGGGTGTGTCATTTCCTGTGGAAATTCCCTGGGCGTGTCTTAACTGGAAATGATGTGATGGAAATTCCCTGAAAATGATGTAATGTATTACCTGGAAATGATACAATGCTGAAGAGTTTATAAAGTGGGTGGGACTTAGCAAAAGTGGGAGGAGCTTAGCAAAAGTGGGCGGGGCTTAGTAAAAAGCGGGCGTGGCTTAACAAAAAGTGGGCGTGGCTTAGTAAAAAATGGGCGTGGTTTACCAAAAAGTGGGCGGAGCTTACCAAAAAATGGTATGTGGCACTGGAGGCGCTCAAACAAGAACATTGAGGGAGGTTTACCATTTTATCTTAGCTCAGTTAAAATATCTTAATAAAGAACCAAACTCAAACATATTTTTTGTTAATATATTAGATGGTGAAGAGAGTTGTAGGAGAATTAAATTATTTCCCACGCATAAACAAATATTTGTAGGGTCGTTGTTTGAGTGGGTTATATTCACCAGATGATATTAAGAGTAAAAGGTTAAAAGGTCCATGAGGTCAGAAGGATCACAGGTGTTTAAGTGGTCTAATGAATAAGGATAACATGTCAAAAGGTTAGAAGGTTCGTAAAGAACAGGGTGAGAGAAATATAGGTGTTTAGGGGCAATGAGGGAGGGAAAGAATTAATATGGAAGTGAATGGGTCAATGTTTGAGTGGGTCAAAGATTAATCTGCCAGATGATATGTAGAAGAAGGATGATAGGTCTATAAGAGAAAACAAATATTTGTAGTGTTTGAGTGGTCTAATGAACAACATTAAGGATAGGTACTACAGACAAAAGGTTCATAAAGATGAGGGTGGGAGAAATAGAGGTGTTTATGATTTTTGAAAAAGACAAGGGGGTAAATGACATTAGATAGGGATTTCCCATGTTAAACGGAGGTGTCCCAGAAGCAACATTATTACACTACTCACAAGTGTGAAAAGTGGTTTTTCAACACTAACACAAGTGCGAAAAGTGGTTTTTCAACACTAAAGCAAGTGCGAAAAGTGGTTTTTCCACACTAATACAAGTGCAAAAGTGGTTTCCTGCACCAACACAAGTGCGAAAAGTGGTTTTTCAACACCAACACAAGTGCGAAAAGTGATTTTTCAACACTAACACAAGTGCGAAAAGTGGTTTTTCCACACTAATACAAGTGAAAAAGTGGTTTCCTGCACCAACACAAGTGCGAAAAGTGGTTTTTCAACACTAACACAGGTGCGAAAAGTGGTTTTTCAACACTATCACAAGTGCAAAAAGTGTTTTTCCCACACCAATACAAGTGCAAAAGTGGTTTCCTGCACCAACACAAGTGAGAAAAGTGGTTTTTCAACACTATCACAAATGCAAAAAGTGTTTTTTCCACACTAATACAAGTGCAAAAGTGGTTTCCTGCACCAACACAAGTGCGAAAAGTGGTTTTCAACACCAGCACAAGCACGGAAAGTGGTTTTGCAATACTAGCACATGTGTGAAAAGTTGTTTTGAATGCCAGCACAAGTGTGGAAAGTGGTTTTGCAACACCAACACAAGTGCAAAAAGTGGTTTTCAATGCCAGCGCAAGTGCAGAAAGTGGTTCTGCAACATTAGCTCAAGTGCGGAAAGTGGTTCTGCAATACCAGCACATGTGTGAAAAGTGGTTCTCAACGCCAGCATAAGTGTGGAAATTGGTTTTTGCAACCCCAACACAAATGCGAATAATGGTTTACAACACTAGCACGAGTGCGGAAAGTGGTTTTCCAACACAAGCACGAGTGCGGAAAGTGGTTTTCAATGCCAGCACACGCGTGGAAATTGGTTTTGCAACACGAAGACAAATGCGAATTGTGGTTTTCAACACTTGCGCATGTGCGGAAAGTGGTTTTCAACACAAGCACAAGTGGGGAGAGTGGTTTTCCACACCAGCACATGTGCGAAAAGTGGTTTTGAAACACCAACACAAGTGAGACAAGTGGTTTTGCAACACCAAGTGTGGAAACATAAAACCACTTTCCACACACAAGTGCAAAAAGTGGTTTTGCAACACTAACACAAGTGCGAAAAGTGCTTTTGCAATACTAACACAAGTGCAAAAAGTGGTTTTGCAACACTAACACAAGTGCGAAAAGTGGTTTTGCAATACTTACACATGTGTGAAAAGTGGTTTTCAATGCCAGCACAAGTGTGTAAAGTGGTTTTGCAACACTAACCCAAGTGCGGAAAGCGGTTTTCCACACCAACAATTGTGGGTAAAGTGGTTTTCAATGCCAGCACAAGTGCGAAAAGTGGTTTTGAAACACCAACAAAAGTGAGACAAGTGGTTTTGCAACACTAACACAAGTGCAAAAAGTGGTCTTGCAACACTAACACAAGTGCAAAAAGTGATTTTCAACACTAGCACAAGTGCAAAAAGTGTTTTTTCCACACTAATACAAGTGCAAAAGTGGTTTCCTGCACCAACACAAGTGCGAAAAGTGGTTTTTCAACACTAACACAAGTGTGAAAAGTGGTTTTTCAACACTAACACAAGTGCAAAAAGTGGTTTTTCAACACTAAAGCAAGTGCGAAAAGTGGTTTTTCCACACTAATACAAGTGCAAAAGTGGTTTCCTGCACCAACACAAGTGCGAAAAGTGGTTTTTCAACACCAACACAAGTGCGAAAAGTGATTTTTCAACACTAACACAAGTGCGAAAAGTGGTTTTTCCACACTAATACAAGTGAAAAAGTGGTTTCCTGCACCAACACAAGTGCGAAAAGTGGTTTTTCAACACTAACACAGGTGCGAAAAGTGGTTTTTCAACACTATCACAAGTGCAAAAAGTGTTTTTCCCACACCAATACAAGTGCAAAAGTGGTTTCCTGCACCAACACAAGTGAGAAAAGTGGTTTTTCAACACTATCACAAATGCAAAAAGTGTTTTTTCCACACTAATACAAGTGCAAAAGTGGTTTCCTGCACCAACACAAGTGCGAAAAGTGGTTTTCAACACCAGCACAAGCACGGAAAGTGGTTTTGCAATACTAGCACATGTGTGAAAAGTGGTTTTGAATGCCAGCACAAGTGTGGAAAGTGGTTTTGCAACACCAACACAAGTGCAAAAAGTGGTTTTCAATGCCAGCGCAAGTGCAGAAAGTGGTTCTGCAACATTAGCTCAAGTGCGGAAAGTGGTTCTGCAATACCAGCACATGTGTGAAAAGTGGTTCTCAACGCCAGCATAAGTGTGGAAATTGGTTTTTGCAACACCAACACAAATGCGAATAATGGTTTACAACACTAGCACGAGTACGGAAAGTGGTTTTCCAACACTAACCCAATTGCGAAAAGTGGTTTTCAACACAAGCACGAGTGCGGAAAGTGGTTTTCAATGCCAGCACACGCGTGGAAATTGGTTTTGCAACACGAAGACAAATGCGAATTGTGGTTTTCAACACTTGCGCATGTGCGGAAAGTGGTTTTCAACACAAGCACAAGTGTGGAGAGTGGTTTTCCACACCAGCACATGTGCGAAAAGTGGTTTTGAAACACCAACACAAGTGAGACAAGTGGTTTTGCAACACCAAGTGTGGAAACATAAAACCACTTTCCACACACAAGTGCAAAAAGTGGTTTTGCAACACTAACACAAGTGCGAAAAGTGGTTTTGCAATACTAACACAAGTGCAAAAAGTGGTTTTGCAACACTAACACAAGTGCGAAAAGTGGTTTTGCAATACTTACACATGTGTGAAAAGTGGTTTTCAATGCCAGCACAAGTGTGTAAAGTGGTTTTGCAACACTAACCCCAGTGCGGAAAGCGGTTTTCCACACCAACAATTGTGGGTAAAGTGGTTTTCAATGCCAGCACAAGTTGGAAAATTGGTTTTGAAACACCAACAAAAGTGAGACAAGTGGTTTTGCAACACTAACACCAGTGCAAAAAGTGGTCTTGCAACACTAACACAAGTGCAAAAAGTGATTTTCAACACGAGCACAAGTGCAAAAAGTGGTTTTTCAACACTAACACAAGTGCGAAAAGTGGTTTTTCAACACTAACACAAGTGCGAAAAGTGGTTTTTCCACACTAATACAAGTGCGAAAGTGGTTTCCTGCACCAAGACAAGTGCGAAAAGTGGTTTTTCAACACTAACACAAGTGCGAAAAGTGGTTTTTCAACACTATCACAAGTGCAAAAAGTGTTTTTTCCACACTAATACAAGTGCAAAAGTGGTTTCCTGCACCAACCCAAGTGCGAAAAGTGGTTTTTCAACACTAACACAAGTGCGAAAAGTGGTTTTTCAATACTAACACCAGTGCGAAAAATGGTTTTTCAACACTAACACAAGTGCGAAAAGTGGTT
Source organism: Myxine glutinosa (assembly GCF_964187855.1). Classification (NCBI taxonomy): domain Eukaryota; kingdom Metazoa; phylum Chordata; class Myxini; order Myxiniformes; family Myxinidae; genus Myxine; species Myxine glutinosa. The sequence continues at coordinate 176,947,338 of NC_136261.1, forward strand.
TTTCCACACTAATACAAGTGCAAAAGTGGTTTCCTGCACCAACACAAGTGCGAAAGGTGGTTTTTCAACACTAACACAAGTGCGAAAAGTGGTTTTTCAACACTAACACTAGTGCGAAAAGTGGTTTTTCAACACTATCACAAGTGCAAAAAGTGTTTTTTCCACACTAATACAAGTGCAAAAGTGGTTTCCTGCACCAACACAAGTGCGAAAAGTGGTTTTTCAACACTAACACAAGTGCGAAAAGTGGTTTTTCAACACTAACACAAGTGCGAAAAGTGGTTTTTCAACACTAATGCAAGTGCGAAAAGTGGTTTTTCCACACTAATACAAGTGCAAAAGTGGTTTCCTGCACCAACACAAGTGCGAAAAGTGGTTTTTCAACACCAACACAAGTGCGAAAAGTGATTTTTCAACACTAACACAAGTGCGAAAAGTGGTTTTTCCACACTAATACAAGTGAAAAAGTGGTTTCCTGCACCAACACAAGTGCGAAAAGTGGTTTTTCAACACTAACACAGGTGCGAAAAGTGGTTTTTCAACACTATCACAAGTGCAAAAAGTGTTTTTCCCACACCAATACAAGTGCAAAAGTGGTTTCCTGCAGCAACACAAGTGAGAAAAGTGGTTTTTCAACACTATCACAAATGCAAAAAGTGTTTTTTCCACACTAATACAAGTGCAAAAGTGGTTTCCTGCACCAACACAAGTGCGAAAAGTGGTTTTCAACACCAGCACAAGCACGGAAAGTGGTTTTGCAATACTAGCACATGTGTGAAAAGTGGTTTTGAATGCCAGCACAAGTGTGGAAAGTGGTTTTGCAACACCAACACAAGTGCAAAAAGTGGTTTTCAATGCCAGCGCAAGTGCAGAAAGTGGTTCTGCAACATTAGCTCAAGTGCGGAAAGTGGTTCTGCAATACCAGCACATGTGTGAAAAGTGGTTCTCAACGCCAGCATAAGTGTGGAAATTGGTTTTTGCAACACCAACACAAATGCGAATAATGGTTTACAACATTAGCACGAGTGCGGAAAGTGGTTTTCCAACACTAACCCAATTGCGAAAAGTGGTTTTCAACACAAGCACGAGTGCGGAAAGTGGTTTTCAATGCCAGCACACGCGTGGAAATTGGTTTTGCAACACGAAGACAAATGCGAATTGTGGTTTTCAACACTTGCGCATGTGCGGAAAGTGGTTTTCAACACAAGCACAAGTGTGGAGAGTGGTTTTCCACACCAGCACATGTGCGAAAAGTGGTTTTGAAACACCAACACAAGTGAGACAAGTGGTTTTGCAACACCAAGTGTGGAAACATAAAACCACTTTTCCACACACAAGTGCAAAAAGTGGTTTTGCAACACTAACACAAGTGCGAAAAGTGCTTTTGCAATACTAACACAAGTGCAAAAAGTGGTTTTGCAACACTAACACAAGTGCGAAAAGTGGTTTTGCAATACTTACACATGTGTGAAAAGTGGTTTTCAATGCCAGCACAAGTGTGTAAAGTGGTTTTGCAACACTAACCCAAGTGCGGAAAGTGGTTTTCCACACCAACAATTGTGGGTAAAGTGGTTTTCAATGCCAGCACAAGTGCGAAAATTGGTTTTGAAACACCAACAAAAGTGAGACAAGTGGTTTTGCAACACTAACACAAGTGCAAAAAGTGGTCTTGCAACACTAACACAAGTGCAAAAAGTGATTTTCAACACTAGCACAAGTGCAAAAAGTGGTTTTTCAACACTAACACAAGTGCGAAAAGTGGTTTTTCAACACTAACACAAGTGCGAAAAGTGGTTTTTCCACACCAATACAAGTGCGAAAGTGGTTTCCTGCACCAAGACAAGTGCGAAAAGTGGTTTTTCAACACTAACACAAGTGCGAAAAGTGGTTTTTCAACACTATCACAAGTGCAAAAAGTGTTTTTTCCACACTAATACAAGTGCAAAAGTGGTTTCCTGCACCAACCCAAGTGCGAAAAGTGGTTTTTCAACACTAACACAAGTGCGAAAAGTGGTTTTTCAATACTAACACAAGTGCGAAAAATGGTTTTTCAACACTAACACAAGTGCGAAAAGTGGTTTTTCCACACTAATACAAGTGCAAAAGTGGTTTCCTGCACCAACACAAGTGCGAAAGGTGGTTTTTCAACACTAAGACAAGTGCGAAAAGTGGTTTTTCAACACTATCACAAGTGCAAAAAGTGTTTTTTCTACACTATTACAAGTGCAAAAGTGGTTTCCTGCACCAACACAAGTGCGAAAAGTGGTTTTTCAACACTAACACAAGTGCGAAAAGTGGTTTTTCAACACTATCACAAATGCAAAAAGTGTTTTTTCCACACTAATACAAGTGCAAAAGTGGTTTCCTGCACCAACACAAGTGCGAAAAGTGGTTTTTCAACACTAACACAAGTGCGAAAAGTGGTTTTTCAACACTAACACAAGTGCGAAAAGTGGTTTTTCAACACTAATACAAGTGCGAAAAGTGGTTTTTCCACACTAATACAAGTGCAAAAGTGGTTTCCTGCACCAACACAAGTGCGAAAAGTGGTTTTTCAACACCAACACAAGTGCGAAAAGTGGTTTTTCAACACTAACATAAGTGCGAAAAGTGGTTTTTCCACACTAATACAAGTGCAAAAGTGGTTTCCTGCACCAACACAAGTGCGAAAAGTGGTTTTTCAACACTATCACAAGTGCAAAAAGTGTTTATCCCACACCAATACAAGTGCAAAAGTGGTTTCCTGCACCAACACAAGTGCGAAATGTGGTTTTCAACACGAACACAAGTGAGAAAAGTGGTTTTTCAACACTATCACAAATGCAAAAAGTGTTTTTTCCACACTAATACAAGTGCAAAAGTGGTTTCCTGCACCAACACAAGTGCGAAAAGTGGTTTTCAACACCAGCACAAGCACGGAAAGTGGTTTTGCAATACTAGCACATGTGTGAAAAGTGGTTTTGAATGCCAGCACAAGTGTGGAAAGTGGTTTTGCAACACCAACACAAGTGCAAAAAGTGGTTTTCAATGCCAGCGCAAGTGCAGAAAGTGGTTCTGCAACATTAGCTCAAGTGCGGAAAGTGGTTCTGCAATACCAGCACATGTGTGAAAAGTGGTTCTCAACGCCAGCATAAGTGTGGAAATTGGTTTTTGCAACACCAACACAAATGCGAATAATGGTTTACAACACTAGCACGAGTGCGGAAAGTGGTTTTCCAACACTAACCCAATTGCGAAAAGTGGTTTTCAACACAAGCACGAGTGCGGAAAGTGGTTTTCAATGCCAGCACACGCGTGGAAATTGGTTTTGCAACACGAAGACAAATGCGAATTGTGGTTTTCAACACTTGCGCATGTGTGGAAAGTGGTTTTCAACACAAGCACAAGTGTGGAGAGTGGTTTTCCACACCAGCACATGTGCGAAAAGTGGTTTTGAAACACCAACACAAGTGAGACAAGTGGTTTTGCAACACCAAGTGTGGAAACATAAAACCACTTTCCACACACAAGTGCAAAAAGTGGTTTTGCAACACTAACACAAGTGCGAAAAGTGCTTTTGCAATACTAACACAAGTGCAAAAAGTGGTTTTGCAACACTAACACAAGTGCGAAAAGTGGTTTTGCAATACTTACACATGTGTGAAAAGTGGTTTTCAATGCCAGCACAAGTGTGTAAAGTGGTTTTGCAACACTAACCCAAGTGCGGAAAGCGGTTTTCCACACCAACAATTGTGGGTAAAGTGGTTTTCAATGCCAGCACAAGTGCGAAAAGTGGTTTTGAAACACCAACAAAAGTGAGACAAGTGGTTTTGCAACACTAACACAAGTGCAAAAAGTGGTCTTGCAACACTAACACAAGTGCAAAAAGTGATTTTCAACACTAGCACAAGTGCAAAAAGTGTTTTTTCCACACTAATACAAGTGCAAAAGTGGTTTCCTGCACCAACACAAGTGCGAAAAGTGGTTTTTCAACACTAACACAAGTGTGAAAAGTGGTTTTTCAACACTAACACAAGTGCGAAAAGTGGTTTTTCAACACTAAAGCAAGTGCGAAAAGTGGATTTTCCACACTAATACAAGTGCAAAAGTGGTTTCCTGCACCAACACAAGTGCGAAAAGTGGTTTTTCAACACCAACACAAGTGCGAAAAGTGATTTTTCAACACTAACACAAGTGCGAAAAGTGGTTTTTCCACACTAATACAAGTGAAAAAGTGGTTTCCTGCACCAACACAAGTGCGAAAAGTGGTTTTTCAACACTAACACAGGTGCGAAAAGTGGTTTTTCAACACTATCACAAGTGCAAAAAGTGTTTTTCCCACACCAATACAAGTGCAAAAGTGGTTTCCTGCACCAACACAAGTGAGAAAAGTGGTTTTTCAACACTATCACAAATGCAAAAAGTGTTTTTTCCACACTAATACAAGTGCAAAAGTGGTTTCCTGCACCAACACAAGTGCGAAAAGTGGTTTTCAACACCAGCACAAGCACGGAAAGTGGTTTTGCAATACTAGCACATGTGTGAAAAGTGGTTTTGAATGCCAGCACAAGTGTGGAAAGTGGTTTTGCAACACCAACACAAGTGCAAAAAGTGGTTTTCAATGCCAGCGCAAGTGCAGAAAGTGGTTCTGCAACATTAGCTCAAGTGCGGAAAGTGGTTCTGCAATACCAGCACATGTGTGAAAAGTGGTTCTCAACGCCAGCATAAGTGTGGAAATTGGTTTTTGCAACACCAACACAAATGCGAATAATGGTTTACAACACTAGCACGAGTGCGGAAAGTGGTTTTCCAACACTAACCCAATTGCGAAAAGTGGTTTTCAACACAAGCACGAGTGCGGAAAGTGGTTTTCAATGCCAGCACACGCGTGGAAATTGGTTTTGCAACACGAAGACAAATGCGAATTGTGGTTTTCAACACTTGCGCATGTGCGGAAAGTGGTTTTCAACACAAGCACAAGTGTGGAGAGTGGTTTTCCACACCAGCACATGTGCGAAAAGTGGTTTTGAAACACCAACACAAGTGAGACAAGTGGTTTTGCAACACCAAGTGTGGAAACATAAAACCACTTTCCACACACAAGTGCAAAAAGTGGTTTTGCAACACTAACACAAGTGCGAAAAGTGGTTTTGCAATACTAACACAAGTGCAAAAAGTGGTTTTGCAACACTAACACAAGTGCGAAAAGTGGTTTTGCAATACTTACACATGTGTGAAAAGTGGTTTTCAATGCCAGCACAAGTGTGTAAAGTGGTTTTGCAACACTAACCCCAGTGCGGAAAGCGGTTTTCCACACCAACAATTGTGGGTAAAGTGGTTTTCAATGCCAGCACAAGTTGGAAAATTGGTTTTGAAACACCAACAAAAGTGAGACAAGTGGTTTTGCAACACTAACACCAGTGCAAAAAGTGGTCTTGCAACACTAACACAAGTGCAAAAAGTGATTTTCAACACGAGCACAAGTGCAAAAAGTGGTTTTTCAACACTAACACAAGTGCGAAAAGTGGTTTTTCAACACTAACACAAGTGCGAAAAGTGGTTTTTCCACACTAATACAAGTGCGAAAGTGGTTTCCTGCACCAAGACAAGTGCGAAAAGTGGTTTTTCAACACTAACACAAGTGCGAAAAGTGGTTTTTCAACACTATCACAAGTGCAAAAAGTGTTTTTTCCACACTAATACAAGTGCAAAAGTGGTTTCCTGCACCAACCCAAGTGCGAAAAGTGGTTTTTCAACACTAACACAAGTGCGAAAAGTGGTTTTTCAATACTAACACCAGTGCGAAAAATGGTTTTTCAACACTAACACAAGTGCGAAAAGTGGTTTTTCCACACTAATACAAGTGCAAAAGTGGTTTCCTGCACCAACACAAGTGCGAAAGGTGGTTTTTCAAAACTAACACAAGTGTGAAAAGTGGTTTTTCAACACTATCACAAGTGCAAAAAGTGTTTTTTCCACACTAACACAAGTGCGAAAAGTGGTTTTTCAACACTAACACAAGTGCGAAAGGTGGTTTTTCCACACTAATACAAGTGCAAAAGTGGTTTCCTGCACCAACACAAGTGCGAAAGGTGGTTTTTCAACACTAACACAAGTGCGAAAAGTGGTTTTTCAACACTAACACTAGTGCGAAAAGTGGTTTTTCAACACTATCACAAGTGCAAAAAGTGTTTTTTCCACACTAATACAAGTGCAAAAGTGGTTTCCTGCACCAACACAAGTGCGAAAAGTGGTTTTTCAACACTAACACAAGTGCGAAAAGTGGTTTTTCAACACTAACACAAGTGCGAAAAGTGGTTTTTCAACACTAATGCAAGTGCGAAAAGTGGTTTTTCCACACTAATACAAGTGCAAAAGTGGTTTCCTGCACCAACACAAGTGCGAAAAGTGGTTTTTCAACACCAACACAAGTGCGAAAAGTGATTTTTCAACACTAACACAAGTGCGAAAAGTGGTTTTTCCACACTAATACAAGTGAAAAAGTGGTTTCCTGCACCAACACAAGTGCGAAAAGTGGTTTTTCAACACTAACACAGGTGCGAAAAGTGGTTTTTCAACACTATCACAAGTGCAAAAAGTGTTTTTCCCACACCAATACAAGTGCAAAAGTGGTTTCCTGCAGCAACACAAGTGAGAAAAGTGGTTTTTCAACACTATCACAAATGCAAAAAGTGTTTTTTCCACACTAATACAAGTGCAAAAGTGGTTTCCTGCACCAACACAAGTGCGAAAAGTGGTTTTCAACACCAGCACAAGCACGGAAAGTGGTTTTGCAATACTAGCACATGTGTGAAAAGTGGTTTTGAATGCCAGCACAAGTGTGGAAAGTGGCTTTGCAACACCAACACAAGTGCAAAAAGTGGTTTTCAATGCCAGCGCAAGTGCAGAAAGTGGTTCTGCAACATTAGCTCAAGTGCGGAAAGTGGTTCTGCAATACCAGCACATGTGTGAAAAGTGGTTCTCAACGCCAGCATAAGTGTGGAAATTGGTTTTTGCAACACCAACACAAATGCGAATAATGGTTTACAACATTAGCACGAGTGCGGAAAGTGGTTTTCCAACACTAACCCAATTGCGAAAAGTGGTTTTCAACACAAGCACGAGTGCGGAAAGTGGTTTTCAATGCCAGCACACGCGTGGAAATTGGTTTTGCAACACGAAGACAAATGCGAATTGTGGTTTTCAACACTTGCGCATGTGCGGAAAGTGGTTTTCAACACAAGCACAAGTGTGGAGAGTGGTTTTCCACACCAGCACATGTGCGAAAAGTGGTTTTGAAACACCAACACAAGTGAGACAAGTGGTTTTGCAACACCAAGTGTGGAAACATAAAACCACTTTTCCACACACAAGTGCAAAAAGTGGTTTTGCAACACTAACACAAGTGCGAAAAGTGGTTTTGCAATACTAACACAAGTGCAAAAAGTGGTTTTGTAACACTAACACAAGTGCGAAAAGTGGTTTTGCAATACTTACACATGTGTGAAAAGTGGTTTTCAATGCCAGCACAAGTGTGTAAAGTGGTTTTGCAACACTAACCCAAGTGCGGAAAGTGGTTTTCCACACCAACAATTGTGGGTAAAGTGGTTTTCAATGCCAGCACAAGTGCGAAAATTGGTTTTGAAACACCAACAAAAGTGAGACAAGTGGTTTTGCAACACTAACACAAGTGCAAAAAGTGGTCTTGCAACACTAACACAAGTGCAAAAAGTGATTTTCAACACTAGCACAAGTGCAAAAAGTGGTTTTTCAACACTAACACAAGTGCGAAAAGTGGTTTTTCAACACTAACACAAGTGCGAAAAGTGGTTTTTCCACACTAATACAAGTGCGAAAGTGGTTTCCTGCACCAAGACAAGTGCGAAAAGTGGTTTTTCAACACTAACACAAGTGCGAAAAGTGGTTTTTCAACACTATCACAAGTGCAAAAAGTGTTTTTTCCACACTAATACAAGTGCAAAAGTGGTTTCCTGCACCAACCCAAGTGCGAAAAGTGGTTTTTCAACACTAACACAAGTGCGAAAAGTGGTTTTTCAATACTAACACAAGTGCGAAAAATGGTTTTTCAACACTAACACAAGTGCGAAAAGTGGTTTTTCCACACTAATACAAGTGCAAAAGTGGTTTCCTGCACCAACACAAGTGCGAAAGGTGGTTTTTCAACACTAAGACAAGTGCGAAAAGTGGTTTTTCAACACTATCACAAGTGCAAAAAGTGTTTTTTCTACACTATTACAAGTGCAAAAGTGGTTTCCTGCACCAACACAAGTGCGAAAAGTGGTTTTTCAACACTAACACAAGTGCGAAAAGTGGTTTCCTGCACCAACACAAGTGCGAAAGGTGGTTTTTCAACACTAACACAAGTGCGAAAAGTGGTTTTTCAACACTAACACTAGTGCGAAAAGTGGTTTTTCAACACTATCACAAGTGCAAAAAGTGTTTTTTCCACACTAATACAAGTGCAAAAGTGGTTTCCTGCACCAACACAAGTGCGAAAAGTGGTTTTTCAACACTAACACAAGTGCGAAAAGTGGTTTTTCAACACTAACACAAGTGCGAAAAGTGGTTTTTCAACACTAATGCAAGTGCGAAAAGTGGTTTTTCCACACTAATACAAGTGCAAAAGTGGTTTCCTGCACCAACACAAGTGCGAAAAGTGGTTTTTCAACACCAACACAAGTGCGAAAAGTGATTTTTCAACACTAACACAAGTGCGAAAAGTGGTTTTTCCACACTAATACAAGTGAAAAAGTGGTTTCCTGCACCAACACAAGTGCGAAAAGTGGTTTTTCAACACTAACACAGGTGCGAAAAGTGGTTTTTCAACACTATCACAAGTGCAAAAAGTGTTTTTCCCACACCAATACAAGTGCAAAAGTGGTTTCCTGCAGCAACACAAGTGAGAAAAGTGGTTTTTCAACACTATCACAAATGCAAAAAGTGTTTTTTCCACACTAATACAAGTGCAAAAGTGGTTTCCTGCACCAACACAAGTGCGAAAAGTGGTTTTCAACACCAGCACAAGCACGGAAAGTGGTTTTGCAATACTAGCACATGTGTGAAAAGTGGTTTTGAATGCCAGCACAAGTGTGGAAAGTGGTTTTGCAACACCAACACAAGTGCAAAAAGTGGTTTTCAATGCCAGCGCAAGTGCAGAAAGTGGTTCTGCAACATTAGCTCAAGTGCGGAAAGTGGTTCTGCAATACCAGCACATGTGTGAAAAGTGGTTCTCAACGCCAGCATAAGTGTGGAAATTGGTTTTTGCAACACCAACACAAATGCGAATAATGGTTTACAACATTAGCACGAGTGCGGAAAGTGGTTTTCCAACACTAACCCAATTGCGAAAAGTGGTTTTCAACACAAGCACGAGTGCGGAAAGTGGTTTTCAATGCCAGCACACGCGTGGAAATTGGTTTTGCAACACGAAGACAAATGCGAATTGTGGTTTTCAACACTTGCGCATGTGCGGAAAGTGGTTTTCAACACAAGCACAAGTGTGGAGAGTGGTTTTCCACACCAGCACATGTGCGAAAAGTGGTTTTGAAACACCAACACAAGTGAGACAAGTGGTTTTGCAACACCAAGTGTGGAAACATAAAACCACTTTTCCACACACAAGTGCAAAAAGTGGTTTTGCAACACTAACACAAGTGCGAAAAGTGCTTTTGCAATACTAACACAAGTGCAAAAAGTGGTTTTGCAACACTAACACAAGTGCGAAAAGTGGTTTTGCAATACTTACACATGTGTGAAAAGTGGTTTTCAATGCCAGCACAAGTGTGTAAAGTGGTTTTGCAACACTAACCCAAGTGCGGAAAGTGGTTTTCCACACCAACAATTGTGGGTAAAGTGGTTTTCAATGCCAGCACAAGTGCGAAAATTGGTTTTGAAACACCAACAAAAGTGAGACAAGTGGTTTTGCAACACTAACACAAGTGCAAAAAGTGGTCTTGCAACACTAACACAAGTCCAAAAAGTGATTTTCAACACTAGCACAAGTGCAAAAAGTGGTTTTTCAACACTAACACAAGTGCGAAAAGTGGTTTTTCAACACTAACACAAGTGCGAAAAGTGGTTTTTCCACACTAATACAAGTGCGAAAGTGGTTTCCTGCACCAAGACAAGTGCGAAAAGTGGTTTTTCAACACTAACACAAGTGCGAAAAGTGGTTTTTCAACACTATCACAAGTGCAAAAAGTGTTTTTTCCACACTAATACAAGTGCAAAAGTGGTTTCCTGCACCAACCCAAGTGCGAAAGTGGTTTTTCAACACTAACACAAGTGCGAAAAGTGGTTTTTCAATACTAACACAAGTGCGAAAAATGGTTTTTCAACACTAACACAAGTGCGAAAAGTGGTTTTTCCACACTAATACAAGTGCAAAAGTGGTTTCCTGCACCAACACAAGTGCGAAAGGTGGTTTTTCAACACTAAGACAAGTGCGAAAAGTGGTTTTTCAACACTATCACAAGTGCAAAAAGTGGTTTTTCTACACTATTACAAGTGCAAAAGTGGTTTCCTGCACCAACACAAGTGCGAAAAGTGGTTTTTCAACACTAACACAAGTGCGAAAAGTGGTTTTTCAACACTATCACAAATGCAAAAAGTGTTTTTTCCACACTAATACAAGTGCAAAAGTGGTTTCCTGCACCAACACAAGTGCGAAAAGTGGTTTTTCAACACTAACACAAGTTCGAAAAGTGGTTTTTCAACACTAACACAAGTGCGAAAAGTGGTTTTTCAACACTAATACAAGTGCGAAAAGTGGTTTTTCCACACTAATACAAGTGCAAAAGTGGTTTCCTGCACCAACACAAGTGCGAAAAGTGGTTTTTCAACACCAACACAAGTGCGAAAAGTGGTTTTTCAACACTAACATAAGTGCGAAAAGTGGTTTTTCCACACTAATACAAGTGCAAAAGTGGTTTCCTGCACCAACACAAGTGCGAAAAGTGGTTTTTCAACACTATCACAAGTGCAAAAAGTGTTTATCCCACACCAATACAAGTGCAAAAGTGGTTTCCTGCACCAACACAAGTGCGAAATGTGGTTTTCAACACGAACACAGGTGAGAAAAGTGGTTTTTCAACACTATCACAAATGCAAAAAGTGTTTTTTCCACACTAATACAAGTGCAAAAGTGGTTTCCTGCACCAACACAAGTGCGAAAAGTGGTTTTCAACACCAGCACAAGCACGGAAAGTGGTTTTGCAATACTAGCACATGTGTGAAAAGTGGTTTTGAATGCCAGCACAAGTGTGGAAAGTGGTTTTGCAACACCAACACAAGTGCAAAAAGTGGTTTTCAATGCCAGCGCAAGTGCAGAAAGTGGTTCTGCAACATTAGCTCAAGTGCGGAAAGTGGTTCTGCAATACCAGCACATGTGTGAAAAGTGGTTCTCAACGCCAGCATAAGTGTGGAAATTGGTTTTTGCAACACCAACACAAATGCGAATAATGGTTTACAACACTAACACAAGTGCGAAAAGTGGTTTTTCAACACTATCACAAGTGCAAAAAGTGTTTTTCCCACACTAATACAAGTGCAAAAGTGGTTCCCTGCACCAACACAAGTGCGAAAAGTGGTTTTCAACACCAGCACAAGCACGGAAAGTGGTTTTGCAATACTAGCACATGTGTGAGAAGTGGTTTTGAATGCCAGCACAAGTGTGGAAAGTGGTTTTGCAACACCAACACAAGTGCAAAAAGTGGTTTTCAATGTCAGCGCAAGTGCAGAAAGTGGTTCTGCAACATCAGCTCAAGTGCAGAAAGTAGTTCTGCAATACCAGCACATGTGCGAAAAGTGGTTTTGCAACACCAACACAAGTGCAAAAAGTGGTTTTCAATGTCAGCGCAAGTGCAGAAAGTGGTTCTGCAACATCAGCTCAAGTGCAGAAAGTGGTTCTGCAACATCAGCTCAAGTGCAGAAAGTGGTTTTGCAACACTAACCCAATTGCGAAAAGTGGTTTTCAACACAAGCACGAGTGCGGAAAGTAGTTTTCAATGCCAGCACACGCGTGGAAATTGGTTTTGCAACACGAAGACAAATGCGAATTGTGGTTTTCAACACTTGCGCATGTGCGGAAAGTGGTTTTCAACACAAGCACAAGTGTGGAGAGTGGTTCTGCAACATTAGCTCAAGTGCAGAAAGTGGTTCTGCAATACCAGCACATGTGTGAAAAGTGGTTCTCAACGCCAGCATAAGTGTGGAAATTGGTTTTTGCAACACCAACACAAATGCGAATAATGGTTTACAACACTAGCACGAGTGCGGAAAGTGGTTTTCCAACACTAACCCAATTGCGAAAAGTGGTTTTCAACACAAGCACGAGTGCGGAAAGTGGTTTTCAATGCCAGCACACGCGTGGAAATTGGTTTTGCAACACGAAGACAAATGCGAATTGTGGTTTTCAACACTTGCGCATGTGCGGAAAGTGGTTTTCAACACAAGCACAAGTGTGGAGAGTGGTTTTCCACACCAGCACATGTGCGAAAAGTGGTTTTGAAACACCAACACAAGTGAGACAAGTGGTTTTGCAACACCAAGTGTGGAAACATAAAACCACTTTCCACACACAAGTGCAAAAAGTGGTTTTGCAACACTAACACAAGTGCGAAAAGTGCTTTTGCAATACTAACACAAGTGCAAAAAGTGGTTTTGCAACACTAACACAAGTGCGAAAAGTGGTTTTGCAATACTTACACATGTGTGAAAAGTGGTTTTCAATGCCAGCACAAGTGTGTAAAGTGGTTTTGCAACACTAACCCAAGTGCGGAAAGCGGTTTTCCACACCAACAATTGTGGGTAAAGTGGTTTTCAATGCCAGCACAAGTGCGAAAAGTGGTTTTGAAACACCAACAAAAGTGAGACAAGTGGTTTTGCAACACTAACACAAGTGCAAAAAGTGGTCTTGCAACACTAACACAAGTGCAAAAAGTGATTTTCAACACTAGCACAAGTGCAAAAAGTGGTTTTTCAACACTAACACAAGTGCGAAAAGTGGTTTTTCAACACTAACACAAGTGCGAAAAGTGGTTTTTCCACACTAATACAAGTGCAAAAGTGGTTTCCTGCACCATGACAAGTGCGAAAAGTGGTTTTTCAACACTAACACAAGTGCGAAAATTGTTTTTTCAACACTATCACAAGTGCAAAAAGTGTTTTTTCCACACTAATACAAGTGCAAAAGTGGTTTCCTGCACCAACCCAAGTGCGAAAAGTGGTTTTTCAACACTAACACAAGTGCGAAAAGTGGTTTTTCAACACTAACACAAGTGCGAAAAGTGGTTTTTCCACACTAATACAAGTGCAAAAGTGGTTTCCTGCACCAACACAAGTGCGAAAGGTGGTTTTTCAACACTAACACAAGTGCGAAAGTGGTTTCCTGCACCAACACAAGTGCGAAAAGTGGTTTTTCAACACTAACACAAGTGCGAAAAGTGGTTTTTCAACACTATCACAAGTGCAAAAAGTGTTTTTTCTACACTATTACAAGTGCAAAAGTGGTTTCCTGCACCAACACAAGTGCGAAAGGTGGTTTTTCAACACTAACACAAGTGCGAAAGTGGTTTCCTGCACCAACACAAGTGCGAAAAGTGGTTTTGCAACACCAACACAAGTGCAAAAAGTGGTTTTCAATGCCAGCGCAAGTGCAGAAAGTGGTTCTGCAACATTAGCTCAAGTGCGGAAAGTGGTTCTGCAATACCAGCACATGTGTGAAAAGTGGTTCTCAACGCCAGCATAAGTGTGGAAATGGTTTTTGCAACACCAACACAAATGCGAATAATGGTTTACAACACTAGCACGAGTGCGGAAAGTGGTTTTCCAACACTAACCCAATTGCGAAAAGTGGTTTTCAACACAAGCACGAGTGCGGAAAGTGGTTTTCAATGCCAGCACACGCGTGGAAATTGGTTTTGCAACACGAAGACAAATGCGAATTGTGGTTTTCAACACTTGCGCATGTGCGGAAAGTGGTTTTCAACACAAGCACAAGTGTGGAGAGTGGTTTTCCACACCAGCACATGTGCGAAAAGTGGTTTTGAAACACCAACACAAGTGAGACAAGTGGTTTTGCAACACCAAGTGTGGAAACATAAAACCACTTTCCACACACAAGTGCAAAAAGTGGTTTTGCAACACTAACACAAGTGCGAAAAGTGCTTTTGCAAAACTAACACAAGTGCAAAAAGTGGTTTTGCAACACTAACACAAGTGCGAAAAGTGGTTTTGCAATACTTACACATGTGTGAAAAGTGGTTTTCAATGCCAGCACAAGTGTGTAAAGTGGTTTTGCAACACTAACCCAAGTGCAGAAAGCGGTTTTCCACACCAACAATTGTGGGTAAAGTGGTTTTCAATGCCAGCACAAGTGCGAAAATTGGTTTTGAAACACCAACAAAAGTGAGACAAGTGGTTTTGCAACACTAACACAAGTGCAAAAAGTGGTCTTGCAACACTAACACAAGTGCAAAAAGTGATTTTCAACACTAGCACAAGTGCAAAAAGTGGTTTTTCAACACTAACACAAGTGCGAAAAGTGGTTTTTCAACACTAACACAAGTGCGAAAAGTGGTTTTTCCACACTAATACAAGTGCGAAAGTGGTTTCCTGCACCAAGACAAGTGCGAAAAGTGGTTTTTCAACACTAACACAAGTGCGAAAAGTGGTTTTTCAACACTATCACAAGTGCAAAAAGTGTTTTTTCCACACTAATACAAGTGCAAAAGTGGTTTCCTGCACCAACCCAAGTGCGAAAAGTGGTTTTTCAACACTAACACAAGTGCGAAAAGTGGTTTTTCAATACTAACACAAGTGCGAAAAATGGTTTTTCAACACTAACACAAGTGCGAAAAGTGGTTTTTCCACACTAATACAAGTGCAAAAGTGGTTTCCTGCACCAACACAAGTGCGAAAGGTGGTTTTTCAACACTAACACAAGTGCGAAAAGTGGTTTTTCAACACTATCACAAGTGCAAAAAGTGTTTTTTCTACACTATTACAAGTGCAAAAGTGGTTTCCTGCACCAACACAAGTGCGAAAAGTGGTTTTTCAACACTAACACAAGTGCGAAAAGTGGTTTTTCAACACTATCACAAGTGCAAAAAGTGTTTTTTCCACACTAATACAAGTGCAAAAGTGGTTTCCTGCACCAACACAAGTGCGAAAAGTGGTTTTTCAACACTAACACAAGTGCGAAAAGTGGTTTTTCAACACTAATACAAGTGCGAAAAGTGGTTTTTCCACACTAATACAAGTGCAAAAGTGGTTTCCTGCACCAACACAAGTGCGAAAAGTGGTTTTTCAACACCAACACAAGTGCGAAAAGTGGTTTTTCAACACTAACATAAGTGCGAAAAGTGGTTTTTCCACACTAATACAAGTGCAAAAGTGGTTTCCTGCACCAACACAAGTGCGAAAAGTGGTTTTTCAACACTATCACAAGTGCAAAAAGTGTTTTTCCCACACCAATACAAGTGCAAAAGTGGTTTCCTGCACCAACACATGTGCGAAATGTGGTTTTCAACACGAACACAAGTGAGAAAAGTGGTTTTTCAACACTATCACAAATGCAAAAAGTGTTTTTTCCACACTAATACAAGTGCAAAAGTGGTTTCCTGCACCAACACAAGTGCGAAAAGTGGTTTTCAACACCAGCACAAGCACGGAAAGTGGTTTTGCAATACTAGCACATGTGTGAAAAGTGGTTTTGAATGCCAGCACAAGTGTGGAAAGTGGTTTTGCAACACCAACACAAGTGCAAAAAGTGGTTTTCAATGCCAGCGCAAGTGCAGAAAGTGGTTCTGCAACATTAGCTCAAGTGCGGAAAGTGGTTCTGCAATACCAGCACATGTGTGAAAAGTGGTTTTGAAACACCAACAAAAGTGAGACAAGTGGTTTTGCAACACTAACACAAGTGCAAAAAGTGGTCTTGCAACACTAACACAAGTGCAAAAAGTGATTTTCAACACTAGCACAAGTGCAAAAAGTGGTTTTTCAACACTAACACAAGTGCGAAAAGTGGTTTTTCAACACTAACACAAGTGCGAAAAGTGGTTTTTCCACACTAATACAAGTGCAAAAGTGGTTTCCTGCACCATGACAAGTGCGAAAAGTGGTTTTTCAACACGAACACAAGTGCGAAAAGTGTTTTTTCAACACTATCACAAGTGCAAAAAGTGTTTTTTCCACACTAATACAAGTGCAAAAGTGGTTTCCTGCACCAACCCAAGTGCGAAAAGTGGTTTTTCAACACTAACACAAGTGCGAAAAGTGGTTTTTCCACACTAATACAAGTGCAAAAGTGGTTTCCTGCACCAACACAAGTGCGAAAAGTGGTTTTTCCACACTAATACAAGTGCAAAAGTGGTTTCCTGCACCAACACAAGTGCGAAAAGTGGTTTTTCAACACTAACACAAGTGCGAAAAGTGGTTTTTCAACACTATCACAAGTGCAAAAAGTGTTTTTTCCACACTAATACAAGTGCAAAAGTGGTTTCCTGCACCAACACAAGTGCGAAAAGTGGTTTTTCAATACTAACACAAGTGCGAAAAATGGTTTTTCAACACTAACACAAGTGCGAAAAGTGTTTTTTCAACACTATCACAAGTGCAAAAAGTGTTTTTTCCGCACTAATACAAGTGCAAAAGTGGTTTCCTGCACCAACCCAAGTGCGAAAAGTGGTTTTTCAACACTAACACAAGTGCGAAAAGTGGTTTTTCCACACTAATACAAGTGCAAAAGTGGTTTCCTGCACCAACACAAGTGCGAAAAGTGGTTTTTCCACACTAATACAAGTGCAAAAGTGGTTTCCTGCACCAACACAAGTGCGAAAAGTGGTTTTTCAACACTAACACAAGTGCGAAAAGTGGTTTTTCAACACTATCACAAGTGCAAAAAGTGTTTTTTCCACACTAATACAAGTGCAAAAGTGGTTTCCTGCACCAACACAAGTGCGAAAAGTGGTTTTTCAATACTAACACAAGTGCGAAAAATGGTTTTTCAACACTAACACAAGTGCGAAAAGTGTTTTTTCCACACTAATACAAGTGCAAAAGTGGTTTCCTGCACCAACACAAGTGCGAAAGGTGGTTTTTCAACACTAACACAAGTGCGAAAAGTGGTTTTTCAACACTAACACAAGTGCGAAAAGTGGTTTTTCCACACTAATACAAGTGCAAAAGTGGTTTCCTGCACCAACACAAGTGCGAAAGGTGGTTTTTCAACACCAACACAAGTGCGAAAGTGGTTTCCTGCACCAACACAAGTGCGAAAAGTGGTTTTTCAACACTAACACAAGTGCGAAAAGTGGTTTTTCAACACTATCACAAGTGCAAAAAGTGTTTTTTCTACACTATTACAAGTGCAAAAGTGGTTTCCTGCACCAACACAAGTGCGAAAAGTGGTTTTTCAACACTAACACAAGTGCGAAAAGTGGTTTTTCAACACTATCACAAGTGCAAAAAGTGTTTTTTCCACACTAATACAAGTGCAAAAGTGGTTTCCTGCACCAACACAAGTGCGAAAAGTGGTTTTTCAACACTATTACAAGTGCGAAAAGTGGTTTTTCCACACGAATACAAGTGCGAAAAGTGGTTTTTCAACACCAACACAAGTGCGAAAAGTGGTTTTTCAACACTAACACAAGTGCGAAAAGTGTTTTTTCCACACTAATACAAGTGCAAAAGTGGTTTCCTGCACCAACACAAGTGCGAAAAGTGGTTTTTCAACACTAACACAAGTGCGAAAAGTGGTTTTTCAACACTAACACAAGTGCGAAAAGTGGTTTTTCCACACTAATACAAGTGCAAAAGTGGTTTCCTGCACCAACACAAGTGCGAAATGTGGTTTTTCAACACTAACACAAGTGCGAAAAGTGGTTTTTCAAACACTATCACAAGTGCAAAAAGTGTTTTTTCTACACTATTACAAGTGCAAAAGTGGTTTCCTGCACCAACACAAGTGCGAAAAGTGGTTTTTCAACACTAACACAAGTGCGAAAAGTGGTTTTTCAACACTATCACAAGTGCAAAAAGTGTTTTTTCCACACTAATACAAGTGCAAAAGTGGTTTCCTGCACCAACACAAGTGCGAAAAGTGGTTTTTCAACACTAATACAAGTGCGAAAAGTGGTTTTTCCACACGAATACAAGTGCGAAAAGTGGTTTTTCAACACCAACACAAGTGCGAAAAGTGGTTTTTCAACACCAACACAAGTGCGAAAAGTGGTTTTTCCACACTAATACAAGTGCAAAAGTGGTTTCCTGCACCAACACAAGTGCGAAAAGTGGTTTTTCAACACTAACACAAGTGCGAAAAGTGGTTTTTCAACACTATCACAAGTGCAAAAAGTGTTTTTCCCACACTCATACAAGTGCAAAAGTGGTTTCCTGCACCAACACAAGTGCGAAATGTGGTTTTCAACAATAACACAAGTGAGAAAAGTGGTTTTTCAACACTATCACAAGTGCAAAAAGTGTTTTTCCCACACTAATACAAGTGCAAAAGTGGTTCCCTGCACCAACACAAGTGCGAAAAGTGGTTTTCAACACCAGCACAAGCACGGAAAGTGGTTTTGCAATACTAGCACATGTGTGAGAAGTGGTTTTGAATGCCAGCACAAGTGTGGAAAGTGGTTTTCAACACCAGCGCAAGCACGGAAAGTGGTTTTGCAATACTAGCACATGTGTGAGAAGTGGTTTTGAATGCCAGCACAAGTGTGGAAAGTGGTTTTGCAACACCAACACAAGTGCAAAAAGTGGTTTTCAATGTCAGCGCAAGTGCAGAAAGTGGTTCTGCAACATCAGCTCAAGTGCAGAAAGTGGTTCTGCAATACCAGCACATGTGCGAAAAGTGGTTTTGCAACACCAACACAAGTGCAAAAAGTGGTTTTCAATGTCAGCGCAAGTGCAGAAAGTGGTTCTGCAACATCAGCTCAAGTGCAGAAAGTGGTTCTGCAACATCAGCTCAAGTGCAGAAAGTGGTTTTGCAACACTAACCCAATTGCGAAAAGTGGTTTTCAACACAAGCACGAGTGCGGAAAGTGGTTTTCAATGCCAGCACACGCGTGGAAATTTGTTTTGCAACACGAAGACAAATGCGAATTGTGGTTTTCAACACTTGCGCATGTGCGGAAAGTGGTTTTCAACACAAGCACAAGTGTGGAGAGTGGTTTTCCATGCCAGCACAAGTGCGAAAAGTGGTTTTGAAACACCAACACAAGTGAGACAAGTGGTTTTGCAACACCAAGTGTGGAAACATAAAACCACTTTCCACACACAAGTGCAAAAAGTGGTTTTGCAACACTAACACAAGTGCGAAAAGTGGTTTTGCAACACTAACACAAGTGCGAAAAGTGGTTTTGCAATACTTACACATGTGTGAAAAGTGGTTTTCAATGCCAGCACAAGTGTGTAAAGTGGTTTTGCAACACTAACCCAAGTGCGGAAAGCGGTCTTGCAACACTAACACAAGTGCGAAAAGTGGTTTTTCAACACTAACACAAGTGCGAAAAGTGGTTTTGCAACACTAACACAAGTGCGAAAAGTGGTTTTCCACACCAACAATTGTGGGTAAAGTGGTTTTCAATGCCAGCACAAGTGCGAAAAGTGGTTTTGCAACACTAACACAAGTGCAAAAAGTGGTCTTGCAACACTAACACAAGTGCAAAAAGTGATTTTCAACACTAGCACAAGTGCAAAAAGTGGTTTTTCAACACTAACACAAGTGCGAAAAGTGGTTTTTCAACACTAACACAAGTGCGAAAAGTGGTTTTTCCACACTAATACAAGTGCAAAAGTGGTTTCCTGCACCAAGCCAAGTGCGAAAAGTGGTTTTTCAACACTAACACAAGTGCGAAAAGTGGTTTTTCAACACTATCACAAGTGCAAAAAGTGTTTTTTCCACACTAATACAAGTGCAAAAGTGGTTTCCTGCACCAACCCAAGTGCGAAAAGTGGTTTTTCAACACTAACACAAGTGCGAAAAGTGGTTTTGCAACACTAACACAAGTGCGAAAAGTGGTTTTCCACACCAACAATTGTGGGTAAAGTGGTTTTCAATGCCAGCACAAGTGCGAAAAGTGGTTTTGCAACACTAACACAAGTGCAAAAAGTGGTCTTGCAACACTAACACAAGTGCAAAAAGTGATTTTCAACACTAGCACAAGTGCAAAAAGTGGTTTTTCAACACTAACACAAGTGCGAAAAGTGGTTTTTCAACACTAAAACAAGTGCGAAAAGTGGTTTTTCCACACTAATACAAGTGCAAAAGTGGTTTCCTGCACCAAGACAAGTGCGAAAAGTGGTTTTTCAACACTAACACAAGTGCAAAAAGTGGTTTTTCAACACTATCACAAGTGCAAAAAGTGTTTTTTCCACACTAATACAAGTGCAAAAGTGGTTTCCTGCACCAACCCAAGTGCGAAAAGTGGTTTTTCAACACTAACACAAGTGCGAAAAGTGGTTTTTCAACACTAACACAAGTGCGAAAAGTGGTTTTTCCACACTAATACAAGTGCAAAAGTGGTTTCCTGCACCAACACAAGTGCGAAAAGTGGTTTTTCCACACTAATACAAGTGCAAAAGTGGTTTCCTGCACCAACACAAGTGCGAAAAGTGGTTTTTCAACACTAACACAAGTGCGAAAAGTGGTTTTTCAACACTATCACAAGTGCAAAAAGTGTTTTTTCCACACTAATACAAGTGCAAAAGTGGTTTCCTGCACCAACACAAGTGCGAAAAGTGGTTTTTCAATACTAACACAAGTGCGAAAAATGGTTTTTCAACACTAACACAAGTGCGAAAAGTGTTTTTTCCACACTAATACAAGTGCAAAAGTGGTTTCCTGCACCAACACAAGTGCGAAAAGTGGTTTTTCAACACTAACACAAGTGCGAAAAGTGGTTTTTCAACACTAACACAAGTGCGAAAAGTGGTTTTTCCACACTAATACAAGTGCAAAAGTGGTTTCCTGCACCAACACAAGTGCGAAAGGTGGTTTTTCAACACTAACACAAGGGCGAAAAGTGGTTTTTCAACACTATCACAAGTGCAAAAAGTGTTTTTTCTACACTAATACAAGTGCAAAAGTGGTTTCCTGCACCAACACAAGTGCGAAAAGTGGTTTTTCAACACTAACACAAGTGCGAAAAGTGGTTTTTCAACACTATCACAAGTGCAAAAAGTGTTTTTTCCACACTAATACAAGTGCAAAAGTGGTTTCCTGCACCAACACAAGTGCGAAAAGTGGTTTTTCAACACTAACACAAGTGCGAAAAGTGGTTTTTCAACACTAACACAAGTGCGAAAAGTGGTTTTTCAACACTAATACAAGTGCGAAAAGTGGTTTTTCCACACTAATACAAGTGCAAAAGTGGTTTCCTGCACCAACACAAGTGCGAAAAGTGGTTTTTCAACACTAACACAAGTGCGAAAAGTGGTTTTTCAACACTATCACAAGTGCAAAAAGTGTTTTTCCCACACTCATACAAGTGCAAAAGTGGTTTCCTGCACCAACACAAGTGCGAAATGTGGTTTTCAACAATAACACAAGTGAGAAAAGTGGTTTTTCAACACTATCACAAGTGCAAAAAGTGTTTTTCCCACACTAATACAAGTGCAAAAGTGGTTTCCTGCACCAACACAAGTGCGAAATGTGGTTTTCAACACTAACACAAGTGAGAAAAGTGGTTTTTCAACACTATCACAAGTGCAAAAAGTGTTTTTCCCACACTAATACAAGTGCAAAAGTGGTTTCCTGCACCAACACAAGTGCGAAAAGTGGTTTTGCAATACTAGCACATGTGTGAGAAGTGGTTTTGAATGCCAGCACAAGTGTGGAAAGTGGTTTTGCAACACCAACACAAGTGCAAAAAGTGGTTTTCAATGTCAGCGCAAGTGCAGAAAGTGGTTCTGCAACATTAGCTCAAGTGCGGAAAGTGGTTCTGCAATACCAGCACATGTGTGAAAAGTGGTTTTCAACGCCAGCATAAGTGTGGAAATTGGTTTTTGCAACACCAACACAAATGCGAATAATGGTTTACAACACTAGCACGAGTGCGGAAAGTGGTTTTGCAACACTAACCCAATTGCGAAAAGTGGTTTTCAACACAAGCACGAGTGCGGAAAGTGGTTTTCAATGCCAGCACACGCGTGGAAATTGGTTTTGCAACACGAAGACAAATGCGAATTGTGGTTTTCAACACTTGCGCATGTGCGGAAAGTGGTTTTCAACACAAGCACAAGTGTGGAGAGTGGTTTTCCACGCCAGCACAAGTGCGAAAAGTGGTTTTGAAACACCAACACAAGTGAGACAAGTGGTTTTGCAACACCAAGTGTGGAAACATAAAACCACTTTCCACACACAAGTGCAAAAAGTGGTTTTGCAACACTAACACAAGTGCGAAAAGTGGTTTTGCAATACTAACACAAGTGCAAAAAGTGGTTTTGCAACACTAACACAAGTGCGAAAAGTGGTTTTGCAATACTTACACATGTGTGAAAAGTGGTTTTCAATGCCAGCACAAGTGTGTAAAGTGGTTTTGCAACACTAACCCAAGTGCGGAAAGCGGTTTTCCACACCAACAATTGTGGGTAAAGTGGTTTTCAATGCCAGCACAAGTGCGAAAAGTGGTTTTGAAACACCATCAAAAGTGAGACAAGTGGTTTTGCAACACTAACACAAGTGCAAAAAGTGGTCTTGCAACACTAACACAAGTGCGAAAAGTGGTTTTTCAACACTAACACAAGTGCGAAAAGTGGTTTTTCCACACTAATACAAGTGTGAAAGTGGTTTCCTGCACCAAGACAAGTGCGAAAAGTGGTTTTTCAACACTAACACAAGTGCGAAAAGTAGTTTTTCAACACTATCACAAGTGCAAAAAGTGTTTTTTCCACACTAATACAAGTGCGAAAAGTGGTTTTTCAACACTAACACAAGTGCGAAAAGTGGTTTTTCAACACTAACACAAGTGCGAAAAGTGGTTTTTCCACACTAACACAAGTGCGAAAAGTGGTTTTTCCACACTAATACAAGTGCAAAAGTGGTTTCCTGCACCAACACAAGTGCGAAAAGTGGTTTTTCCACACTAATACAAGTGCAAAAGTGGTTTCCTGCACCAACACAAGTGCGAAAAGTGGTTTTTCAACACTAACACAAGTGCGAAAAGTGGTTTTTCAACACTATCACAAGTGCAAAAAGTGTTTTTTCCACACTAATACAAGTGCAAAAGCGGTTTCCTGCACCAACACAAGTGCGAAAAGTGGTTTTTCAATACTAACACAAGTGCGAAAAATGGTTTTTCAACACTATCACAAGTGCAAAAAGTGTTTTTTCCACACTAATACAAGTGCAAAAGCGGTTTCCTGCACCAACACAAGTGCGAAAAGTGGTTTTTCAACACCAACTCAAGTGCGAAAAGTGGTTTTTCAACACTAACACAAGTGCGAAAAGTGGTTTTTCCACACTAATACAAGTGCAAAAGTGGTTTCCTGCACCAACACAAGTGCGAAAAGTGGTTTTTCAACACTAACACAAGTGCGAAAAGTGGTTTTTCAACACTATCACAAGTGCAAAAAGTGTTTTTCCCACACCAATACAAGTGCAAAAGTGGTTTCCTGCACCAACACAAGTGCGAAATGTGGTTTTCAACACGAACACAAGTGAGAAAAGTGGTTTTTCAACACTATCACAAATGCAAAAAGTGTTTTTTCCACACTAATACAAGTGCAAAAGTGGTTTCCTGCACCAACACAAGTGCGAAAAGTGGTTTTCAACACCAGCACAAGCACGGAAAGTGGTTTTGCAATACTAGCACATGTGTGAAAAGTGGTTTTGAATGCCAGCACAAGTGTGGAAAGTGGTTTTGCAACACCAACACAAGTGCAAAAAGTGGTTTTCAATGCCAGCGCAAGTGCAGAAAGTGGTTCTGCAACATTAGCTCAAGTGCGGAAAGTGGTTCTGCAATACCAGCACATGTGTGAAAAGTGGTTCTCAATGCCAGCATAAGTGTGGAAATTGGTTTTTGCAACACCAACACAAATGCGAATAATGGTTTACAACACTAGCACGAGTGCGGAAAGTGGTTTTCCAACACTAACCCAATTGCGAAAAGTGGTTTTCAACACAAGCACGAGTGCGGAAAGTGGTTTTCAATGCCAGCACACGCGTGGAAATTGGTTTTGCAAAACGAAGACAAATGCGAATTGTGGTTTTCAACACTTGCGCATGTGCGGAAAGTGGTTTTCAACACAAGCACAAGTGTGGAGAGTGGTTTTCCACACCAGCACATGTGCGAAAAGTGGTTTTGAAACACCAACACAAGTGAGACAAGTGGTTTTGCAACACCAAGTGTGGAAACATAAAACCACTTTCCACACACAAGTGCAAAAAGTGGTTTTGCAACACTAACACAAGTGCGAAAAGTGCTTTTGCAATACTAACACAAGTGCAAAAAGTGGTTTTGCAACACTAACACAAGTGCGAAAAGTGGTTTTGCAATACTTACACATGTGTGAAAAGTGGTTTTCAATGCCAGCACAAGTGTGTAAAGTGGTTTTGCAACACTAACCCAAGTGCGGAAAGCGGTTTTCCACACCAACAATTGTGGGTAAAGTGGTTTTCATTGCCAACACAAGTGCGAAAAGTGGTTTTGAAACACCAACAAAAGTGAGACAAGTGGTTTTGCAACACTAACACAAGTGCGAAAAGTGTTTTTTCCACACTAATACAAGTGCAAAAGTGGTTTCCTGCACCAACACAAGTGCGAAAAGTGGTTTTTCAACACTAACACAAGTGCGAAAAGTGGTTTTTCAACACTAACACAAGTGCGAAAAGTGGTTTTTCCACACTAATACAAGTGCAAAAGTGGTTTCCTGCACCAACACAAGTGCGAAATGTGGTTTTTCAACACTAACACAAGTGCGAAAAGTGGTTTTTCAACACTATCACAAGTGCAAAAAGTGTTTTTTCTACACTATTACAAGTGCAAAAGTGGTTTCCTGCACCAACACAAGTGCGAAAAGTGGTTTTTCAACACTAACACAAGTGCGAAAAGTGGTTTTTCAACACTATCACAAGTGCAAAAAGTGTTTTTTCCACACTAATACAAGTGCAAAAGTGGTTTCCTGCACCAACACAAGTGCGAAAAGTGGTTTTTCAACACTAATACAAGTGCGAAAAGTGGTTTTTCCACACGAATACAAGTGCGAAAAGTGGTTTTTCAACACCAACACAAGTGCGAAAAGTGGTTTTTCAACACCAACACAAGTGCGAAAAGTGGTTTTTCCACACTAATACAAGTGCAAAAGTGGTTTCCTGCACCAACACAAGTGCGAAAAGTGGTTTTTCAACACTATCACAAGTGCAAAAAGTGTTTTTCCCACACTCATACAAGTGCAAAAGTGGTTTCCTGCACCAACACAAGTGCGAAATGTGGTTTTCAACAATAACACAAGTGAGAAAAGTGGTTTTTCAACACTATCACAAGTGCAAAAAGTGTTTTTCCCACACTAATACAAGTGCAAAAGTGGTTCCCTGCACCAACACAAGTGCGAAAAGTGGTTTTCAACACCAGCACAAGCACGGAAAGTGGTTTTGCAATACTAGCACATGTGTGAGAAGTGGTTTAGAATGCCAGCACAAGTGTGGAAAGTGGTTTTCAACACCAGCGCAAGCACGGAAAGTGGTTTTGCAATACTAGCACATGTGTGAGAAGTGGTTTTGAATGCCAGCACAAGTGTGGAAAGTGGTTTTGCAACACCAACACAAGTGCAAAAAGTGGTTTTCAATGTCAGCGCAAGTGCAGAAAGTGGTTCTGCAACATCAGCTCAAGTGCAGAAAGTGGTTCTGCAATACCAGCACATGTGCGAAAAGTGGTTTTGCAACACCAACACAAGTGCAAAAAGTGGTTTTCAATGTCAGCGCAAGTGCAGAAAGTGGTTCTGCAACATCAGCTCAAGTGCAGAAAGTGGTTCTGCAACATCAGCTCAAGTGCAGAAAGTGGTTTTGCAACACTAACCCAATTGCGAAAAGTGGTTTTCAACACAAGCACGAGTGCGGAAAGTGGTTTTCAATGCCAGCACACGCGTGGAAATTGGTTTTGCAACACGAAGACAAATGCGAATTGTGGTTTTCAACACTTGCGCATGTGCGGAAAGTGGTTTTCAACACAAGCACAAGTGTGGAGAGTGGTTTTCCATGCCAGCACAAGTGCGAAAAGTGGTTTTGAAACACCAACACAAGTGAGACAAGTGGTTTTGCAACACCAAGTGTGGAAACATAAAACCACTTTCCACACACAAGTGCAAAAAGTGGTTTTGCAACACTAACACAAGTGCGAAAAGTGGTTTTGCAACACTAACACAAGTGCGAAAAGTGGTTTTGCAATACTTACACATGTGTGAAAAGTGGTTTTCAATGCCAGCACAAGTGTGTAAAGTGGTTTTGCAACACTAACCCAAGTGCGGAAAGCGGTCTTGCAACACTAACACAAGTGCGAAAAGTGGTTTTTCAACACTAACACAAGTGCGAAAAGTGGTTTTGCAACACTAACACAAGTGCGAAAAGTGGTTTTCCACACCAACAATTGTGGGTAAAGTGGTTTTCAATGCCAGCACAAGTGCGAAAAGTGGTTTTGCAACACTAACACAAGTGCAAAAAGTGGTCTTGCAACACTAACACAAGTGCAAAAAGTGATTTTCAACACTAGCACAAGTGCAAAAAGTGGTTTTTCAACACTAACACAAGTGCGAAAAGTGGTTTTTCAACACTAACACAAGTGCGAAAAGTGGTTTTTCCACACTAATACAAGTGCAAAAGTGGTTTCCTGCACCAAGCCAAGTGCGAAAAGTGGTTTTTCAACACTAACACAAGTGCGAAAAGTGGTTTTTCAACACTATCACAAGTGCAAAAAGTGTTTTTTCCACACTAATACAAGTGCAAAAGTGGTTTCCTGCACCAACCCAAGTGCGAAAAGTGGTTTTTCAACACTAACACAAGTGCGAAAAGTGGTTTTGCAACACTAACACAAGTGTGAAAAGTGGTTTTCCACACCAACAATTGTGGGTAAAGTGGTTTTCAATGCCAGCACAAGTGCGAAAAGTGGTTTTGCAACACTAACACAAGTGCAAAAAGTGGTCTTGCAACACTAACACAAGTGCAAAAAGTGATTTTCAACACTAGCACAAGTGCAAAAAGTGGTTTTTCAACACTAACACAAGTGCGAAAAGTGGTTTTTCAACACTAACACAAGTGCGAAAAGTGGTTTTTCCACACTAATACAAGTGCAAAAGTGGTTTCCTGCACCAAGACAAGTGCGAAAAGTGGTTTTTCAACACTAACACAAGTGCGAAAAGTGGTTTTTCAACACTAACACAAGTGCGAAAAGTGGTTTTTCCACACTAATACAAGTGCAAAAGTGGTTTCCTGCACCAACACAAGTGCGAAAAGTGGTTTTTCAACACTAACACAAGGGCGAAAAGTGGTTTTTCAACACTAACACAAGTGCGAAAAGTGGTTTTTCCACACTAATACAAGTGCAAAAGTGGTTTCCTGCACCAACCCAAGTGCGAAAAGTGGTTTTTCAACACTAACACAAGTGCGAAAAGTGGTTTTTCAACACTAACACAAGTGCGAAAAGTGGTTTTTCCACACTAATACAAGTGCAAAAGTGGTTTCCTGCACCAACACAAGTGCGAAAAGTGGTTTTTCCACACTAATACAAGTGCAAAAGTGGTTTCCTGCACCAACACAAGTGCGAAAAGTGGTTTTTCAACACTAACACAAGTGCGAAAAGTGGTTTTTCAACACTATCACAAGTGCAAAAAGTGTTTTTTCCACACTAATACAAGTGCAAAAGTGGTTTCCTGCACCAACACAAGTGCGAAAAGTGGTTTTTCAATACTAACACAAGTGCGAAAAATGGTTTTTCAACACTAACACAAGTGCGAAAAGTGTTTTTTCCACACTAATACAAGTGCAAAAGTGGTTTCCTGCACCAACACAAGTGCGAAAAGTGGTTTTTCAACACTAACACAAGTGCGAAAAGTGGTTTTTCAACACTAACACAAGTGCGAAAAGTGGTTTTTCCACACTAATACAAGTGCAAAAGTGGTTTCCTGCACCAACACAAGTGCGAAAGGTGGTTTTTCAACACTAACACAAGGGCGAAAAGTGGTTTTTCAACACTATCACAAGTGCAAAAAGTGTTTTTTCTACACTAATACAAGTGCAAAAGTGGTTTCCTGCACCAACACAAGTGCGAAAAGTGGTTTTTCAACACTAACACAAGTGCGAAAAGTGGTTTTTCAACACTATCACAAGTGCAAAAAGTGTTTTTTCCACACTAATACAAGTGCAAAAGTGGTTTCCTGCACCAACACAAGTGCGAAAAGTGGTTTTTCAACACTAACACAAGTGCGAAAAGTGGTTTTTCAACACTAACACAAGTGCGAAAAGTGGTTTTTCAACACTAATACAAGTGCGAAAAGTGGTTTTTCCACACTAATACAAGTGCAAAAGTGGTTTCCTGCACCAACACAAGTGCGAAAAGTGGTTTTTCAACACTAACACAAGTGCGAAAAGTGGTTTTTCAACACTATCACAAGTGCAAAAAGTGTTTTTCCCACACTCATACAAGTGCAAAAGTGGTTTCCTGCACCAACACAAGTGCGAAATGTGGTTTTCAACAATAACACAAGTGAGAAAAGTGGTTTTTCAACACTATCACAAGTGCAAAAAGTGTTTTTCCCACACTAATACAAGTGCAAAAGTGGTTTCCTGCACCAACACAAGTGCGAAATGTGGTTTTCAACACTAACACAAGTGAGAAAAGTGGTTTTTCAACACTATCACAAGTGCAAAAAGTGTTTTTCCCACACTAATACAAGTGCAAAAGTGGTTTCCTGCACCAACACAAGTGCGAAAAGTGGTTTTGCAATACTAGCACATGTGTGAGAAGTGGTTTTGAATGCCAGCACAAGTGTGGAAAGTGGTTTTGCAACACCAACACAAGTGCAAAAAGTGGTTTTCAATGTCAGCGCAAGTGCAGAAAGTGGTTCTGCAACATTAGCTCAAGTGCGGAAAGTGGTTCTGCAATACCAGCACATGTGTGAAAAGTGGTTTTCAACGCCAGCATAAGTGTGGAAATTGGTTTTTGCAACACCAACACAAATGCGAATAATGGTTTACAACACTAGCACGAGTGCGGAAAGTGGTTTTGCAACACTAACCCAATTGCGAAAAGTGGTTTTCAACACAAGCACGAGTGCGGAAAGTGGTTTTCAATGCCAGCACACGCGTGGAAATTGGTTTTGCAACACGAAGACAAATGCGAATTGTGGTTTTCAACACTTGCGCATGTGCGGAAAGTGGTTTTCAACACAAGCACAAGTGTGGAGAGTGGTTTTCCACGCCAGCACAAGTGCGAAAAGTGGTTTTGAAACACCAACACAAGTGAGACAAGTGGTTTTGCAACACCAAGTGTGGAAACATAAAACCACTTTCCACACACAAGTGCAAAAAGTGGTTTTGCAACACTAACACAAGTGCGAAAAGTGGTTTTGCAACACTAACACAAGTGCGAAAAGTGGTTTTGCAACACTAACACAAGTGCGAAAAGTGGTTTTGCAATACTTACACATGTGTGAAAAGTGGTTTTCAATGCCAGCACAAGTGTGTAAAGTGGTTTTGCAACACTAACCCAAGTGCGGAAAGCGGTTTTCCACACCAACAATTGTGGGTAAAGTGGTTTTCAATGCCAGCACAAGTGCGAAAAGTGGTTTTGAAACACCATCAAAAGTGAGACAAGTGGTTTTGCAACACTAACACAAGTGCAAAAAGTGGTCTTGCAACACTAACACAAGTGCGAAAAGTGGTTTTTCAACACTAACACAAGTGCGAAAAGTGGTTTTTCCACACTAATACAAGTGTGAAAGTGGTTTCCTGCACCAAGACAAGTGCGAAAAGTGGTTTTTCAACACTAACACAAGTGCGAAAAGTAGTTTTTCAACACTATCACAAGTGCAAAAAGTGTTTTTTCCACACTAATACAAGTGCGAAAAGTGGTTTTTCAACACTAACACAAGTGCGAAAAGTGGTTTTTCAAGACTAACACAAGTGCGAAAAGTGGTTTTTCCACACTAACACAAGTGCGAAAAGTGGTTTTTCCACACTAATACAAGTGCAAAAGTGGTTTCCTGCACCAACACAAGTGCGAAAAGTGGTTTTTCCACACTAATACAAGTGCAAAAGTGGTTTCCTGCACCAACACAAGTGCGAAAAGTGGTTTTTCAACACTAACACAAGTGCGAAAAGTGGTTTTTCAACACTATCACAAGTGCAAAAAGTGTTTTTTCCACACTAATACAAGTGCAAAAGCGGTTTCCTGCACCAACACAAGTGCGAAAAGTGGTTTTTCAATACTAACACAAGTGCGAAAAATGGTTTTTCAACACTATCACAAGTGCAAAAAGTGTTTTTTCCACACTAATACAAGTGCAAAAGCGGTTTCCTGCACCAACACAAGTGCGAAAAGTGGTTTTTCAACACCAACTCAAGTGCGAAAAGTGGTTTTTCAACACTAACACAAGTGCGAAAAGTGGTTTTTCCACACTAATACAAGTGCAAAAGTGGTTTCCTGCACCAACACAAGTGCGAAAAGTGGTTTTTCAACACGAACACAAGTGCGAAAAGTGGTTTTTCAACACTATCACAAGTGCAAAAAGTGTTTTTCCCACACCAATACAAGTGCAAAAGTGGTTTCCTGCACCAACACAAGTGCGAAATGTGGTTTTCAACACGAACACAAGTGAGAAAAGTGGTTTTTCAACACTATCACAAATGCAAAAAGTGTTTTTTCCACACTAATACAAGTGCAAAAGTGGTTTCCTGCACCAACACAAGTGCGAAAAGTGGTTTTCAACACCAGCACAAGCACGGAAAGTGGTTTTGCAATACTAGCACATGTGTGAAAAGTTGTTTTGAATGCCAGCACAAGTGTGGAAAGTGGTTTTGCAACACCAACACAAGTGCAAAAAGTGGTTTTCAATGCCAGCGCAAGTGCAGAAAGTGGTTCTGCAACATTAGCTCAAGTGCGGAAAGTGGTTCTGCAATACCAGCACATGTGTGAAAAGTGGTTCTCAACGCCAGCATAAGTGTGGAAATTGGTTTTTGCAACACCAACACAAATGCGAATAATGGTTTACAACACTAGCACGAGTGCGGAAAGTGGTTTTCCAACACTAACCCAATTGCGAAAAGTGGTTTTCAACACAAGCACGAGTGCGGAAAGTGGTTTTCAATGCCAGCACACGCGTGGAAATTGGTTTTGCAACACGAAGACAAATGCGAATTGTGGTTTTCAACACTTGCGCATGTGCGGAAAGTGGTTTTCAACACAAGCACAAGTGTGGAGAGTGGTTTTCCACACCAGCACATGTGCGAAAAGTGGTTTTGAAACACCAACACAAGTGAGACAAGTGGTTTTGCAACACCAAGTGTGGAAACATAAAACCACTTTCCACACACAAGTGCAAAAAGTGGTTTTGCAACACTAACACAAGTGCGAAAAGTGCTTTTGCAATACTAACACAAGTGCAAAAAGTGGTTTTGCAACACTAACACAAGTGCGAAAAGTGGTTTTGCAATACTTACACATGTGTGAAAAGTGGTTTTCAATGCCAGCACAAGTGTGTAAAGTGGTTTTGCAACACTAACCCAAGTGCGGAAAGCGGTTTTCCACACCAACAATTGTGGGTAAAGTGGTTTTCATTGCCAACACAAGTGCGAAAAGTGGTTTTGAAACACCAACAAAAGTGAGACAAGTGGTTTTGCAACACTAACACAAGTGCAAAAAGTGGTCTTGCAACACTAACACAAGTGCAAAAAGTGATTTTCAACACTAGCACAAGTGCAAAAAGTGGTTTTTCAACACTAACACAAGTGCGAAAAGTGGTTTTTCAACACTAACACAAGTGCGAAAAGTGGTTTTTCCACACTAATACAAGTGCAAAAGTGGTTTCCTGCACCAAGACAAGTGCGAAAAGTGGTTTTTCAACACTAACACAAGTGCGAAAAGTGGTTTTTCAACACTATCACAAGTGCAAAAAGTGTTTTTTCCACACTAATACAAGTGCAAAAGTGGTTTCCTGCACCAACCCAAGTGCGAAAAGTGGTTTTTCAACACTAACACAAGTGCGAAAAGTGGTTTTTCAACACTAACACAAGTGCGAAAAGTGGTTTTTCAACACTAACACAAGTGCGAAAAGTGGTTTTTCAACACTATCACAAGTGCAAAAAGTGTTTTTTCCACACTAATACAAGTGCAAAAGTGGTTTCCTGCACCAACCCAAGTGCGAAAAGTGGTTTTTCAACACTAACACAACTGCGAAAAGTGGTTTTTCAACACTATCACAAGTGCAAAACTGGTTTTTCAACACTATCACAAGTGCAAAAAGTGGTTTTTCAACACTAACACAAGTGCGAAAACTGGTTTTTCAACACTATCACAAGTGCAAAAAGTGTTTTTTCCACACTAATACAAGTGCAAAAGTGGTTTCCTGCACCAACACAAGTGCGAAAAGTGGTTTTTCAATACTAACATAAGTGCGAAAAGTGTTTTTTCCACACTAATACAAGTGCAAAAGTGGTTTCCTGCACCAACACAAGTGCGAAAAGTGGTTTTTCAACACTAACACAAGTGCGAAAAGTGGTTTTTCAACACTAACACAAGTGCGAAAAGTGGTTTTTCCACACTAATACAAGTGCAAAAGTGGTTTCCTGCACCAACACAAGTGCGAAAGGTGGTTTTTCAACAATAACACAAGTGCGAAAAGTGGTTTTTCAACACTAACACAAGTGCGAAAAGTGGTTTTTCAACACTATCACAAGTGCAAAAAGTGTTTTTTCCACACTAATACAAGTGCAAAAGTGGTTTCCTGCACCAACACAAGTGCGAAAAGTGGTTTTTCAACACTAACACAAGTGCGAAAAGTGGTTTTTCAACACTAACACAAGTGCGAAAAGTGGTTTTTCAACACTAATACAAGTGCGAAAAGTGGTTTTTCCACACTAATACAAGTGCAAAAGTGGTTTCCTGCACCAACACAAGTGCGAAATGTGGTTTTTCAACACCAACACAAGTGCGAAAAGTAGTTTTTCAACACTAACACAAGTGCGAAAAGTGGTTTTTCCACACTAATACAAGTGCAAAAGTGGTTTCCTGCACCAACACAAGTGCGAAAAGTGGTTTTTCAACACTAACACAAGTGCGAAAAGTGGTTTTTCAACACTATCACAAGTGCAAAAAGTGTTTTTCCCACACCAATACAAGTGTAAAAGTGGTTTCCTGCACCAACACAAGTGCGAAATGTGGTTTTCAACACGAACACAAGTGAGAAAAGTGGTTTTCAACACTATCACAAGTGCAAAAAGTGTTTTTCCCACACCAATACAAGTGCAAAAGTGGTTTCCTGCACCAACACAAGTGCGAAATGTGGTTTTCAACACGAACACAAGTGAGAAAAGTGGTTTTTCAACACTATCACAAATGCAAAAAGTGTTTTTTCCACACTAATACAAGTGCAAAAGTGGTTTCCTGCACCAACACAAGTGCGAAAAGTGGTTTTCAACACCAGCACAAGCACGGAAAGTGGTTTTGCAATACTAGCACATGTGTGAAAAGTGGTTTTGAATGCCAGCACAAGTGTGGAAAGTGGTTTTGCAACACCAACACAAGTGCAAAAAGTGGTTTTCAATGCCAGCGCAAGTGCAGAAAGTGGTTCTGCAACATTAGCTCAAGTGCGGAAAGTGGTTCTGCAATACCAGCACATGTGTGAAAAGTGGTTCTCAACGCCAGCATAAGTGTGGAAATTGGTTTTTGCAACACCAACACAAATGCGAATAATGGTTTACAACACTAGCACGAGTGCGGAAAGTGGTTTTCCAACACTAACCCAATTGCGAAAAGTGGTTTTCAACACAAGCACGAGTGCGGAAAGTGGTTTTCAATGCCAGCACACGCGTGGAAATTGGTTTTGCAACACGAAGACAAATGCGAATTGTGGTTTTCAACACTTGCACATGTGCGGAAAGTGGTTTTCAACACAAGCACAAGTGTGGAGAGTGGTTTTCCACGCCAGCACAAGTGCGAAAAGTGGTTTTGAAACACCAACACAAGTGAGACATGTGGTTTTGCAACACCAAGTGTGGAAACATAAAACCACTTTCCACACACAAGTGCAAAAAGTGGTTTTGCAACACTAACACAAGTGCAAAAAGTGGTTTTGCAACACTAACACAAGTGCGAAAAGTGGTTTTGCAATACTTACACATGTGTGAAAAGTGGTTTTCAATGCCAGCACAAGTGTGTAAAGTGGTTTTGCAACACTAACCCAAGTGCGAAAAGCGGTTTTCCACACCAACAATTGTGGGTAAAGTGGTTTTCAATGCCAGCACAAGTGCGAAAAGTGGTTTTGAAATACCATCAAAAGTGAGACAAGTGGTTTTGCAACACTAACACAATTGCAAAAAGTGGTCTTGCAACACTAACACAAGTGCAAAAAGTGATTTTCAACACTAGCACAAGTGCAAAAAGTGGTTTTTCAACACTAACACAAGTGCGAAAAGTGTTTTTTCCACACTAATACAAATGCAAAAGTGGTTTCCTGCACCAACACAAGTGCGAAAAGTGGTTTTTCAACACTAACACAAGTGCGAAAAGTGGTTTTTCAACACTAACACAAGTGCGAAAAGTGGTTTTTCAACACTATCACAAGTGCAAAAAGTGTTTTTTCCACACTAATACAAGTGCAAAAGTGGTTTTTCAACACTAACACAAGTGCGAAAAGTGTTTTTTCCACACTAATACAAGCGCAAAAGTGGTTTCCTGCACCAACACAAGTGCGAAAAGTGGTTTTTCAACACTAACACAAGTGCGAAAACTGGTTTTTCCACACTATCACAAGTGCAAAAAGTGTTTTTTCCACACTAATACAAGTGCAAAAGTGGTTTCCTGCACCAACACAAGTGCGAAAAGTGGTTTTTCAACACTAACACAAGTGCGAAAAGTGATTTTTCAACACTAACACAAGTGCGAAAAGTGGTTTTTCAACACTAACACAAGTGCAAAAAGTGGTTTTTCCACACTAATACAAGTGCAAAAGTGGTTTCCTGCACCAACACAAGTGCGAAAAGTGGTTTTTCAACACTAACACAAGAGCGAAAAGTGGTTTTTCAACACTATCACAAGTGCAAAAAGTGGTTTTTCCACACAAACACAAGTGCACAAGTGGTTTCCTGCACCAACACAAGTGCGAAATGTGGTTTTCAACACTAACACAAGTGCAAAAAGTGGTTTTTCCACACTAATACAAGTGCAAAAGTGGTTTCCTGCACCAACACAAGTGCGAAAAGTGGTTTTTCAACACTAACACAAGAGCGAAAAGTGGTTTTTCAACACTATCACAAGTGCAAAAAGTGTTTTTCCCACACTAATACAAGTGCAAAAGTGGTTTCCTGCACCAACACAAGTGCGAAAAGTGGTTTTTCAACACTAACACAAGTGCAAAAAGTGGTTTTTCAACACTAACACAAGTGCGAAAAGTGTTTTTTCCACACTAATACAAGTGCGAAAAGTGGTTTCCTGCACCAACACAAGTGCAAAAAGTGTTTTTCCACACTAATACAAGTACAAAAGTGGTTTCCTGCACCAACACAAGTGCGAAACGTGGTTTTTCAACACTAACACAAGTGCGAAAAGTGGTTTTTCAACACTAACACAAGTGCAAAAAGTGGTTTTTCCACACTAATACAAGTGCAAAAGTGGTTTCCTGCACCAACACAAGTGCGAAAAGTGGTTTTTCAACACGAACACAAGTGCGAAAAGTGGTTTTTCAACACTATCACAAGTGCAAAAAGTGGTTTTTCCACACAAACACAAGTGGTTTCCTGCCCCAACACAAGTGCGAAAAGTGGTTTTTCAACACTAACACAAATGCGAAAAGTGGTTTTTCAACACTATCACAAGTGCAAAAAGTGTTTTTCCCACACTAATACAAGTGCAAAAGTGGTTTCCTGCACCAACACAAGTGCGAAATGTGGTTTTCAACACTAACACAAGTGAGAAAAGTGGTTTTTCAACACTATCACAAGTGCAAAAAGTGTTTTTTCCACACGAATACAAGTGCAAAAGTGGTTTCCTGCACCAACACAAGTGCGAAATGTGGTTTTCAACACTAACACAAGTGAGAAAAGTGGTTTTTCAACACTATCACAAGTGCAAAAAGTGTTTTTTCCACACTAATACAAGTGCAAAAGTGGTTTCCTGCACCAACACAAGTGCGAAAAGTGGTTTTTCAACACTAACACAAGTGCGAAAAGTGGTTTTTCAACACTAACACTAGTGCGAAAAGTGTTTTTCCACACTACTACAAGTGCGAAAAGTGGTTTCCTGCACCAACACAAGTGCGAAAAGTGGTTTTTCAACACTAACACAAGTGCGAAAAGTGGTTTTTCAACACAAACACAAGTGCGAAAAGTGGTTTTTCAACACTAAGACAAGTGCGATAAGTGGTTTTTC
Organism: Myxine glutinosa; assembly: GCF_964187855.1. Lineage (NCBI taxonomy): Eukaryota > Metazoa > Chordata > Myxini > Myxiniformes > Myxinidae > Myxine > Myxine glutinosa. The sequence goes on from NC_136261.1 coordinate 176,983,916, forward strand.
AACACTATCACAAGTGCAAAAAGTGTTTTTTCCACACTAATACAAGTGCGAAAAGTGGTTTTTCAACACTATCACAAGTGCGAAAAGTGGTTTTTCAACACTAACACAAGTGCGAAAAGTGGTTTTTCAACACTAACACAAGTGCGAAAAGTGGTTTTTCCACACTAATACAAGTGCAAAAGTGGTTTCCTGCACCAACACAAGTGCGAAAAGTGGTTTTTCAACACTAACTCAAGTGCGAAAAGTGGTTTTTCAACACTATCACAAGTGCAAAAAGTGTTTTTTCCACACTAATACAAGTGCAAAAGTGGTTTCCTGCACCAACACAAGTGCGAAAAGTGGTTTTTCAACACTAACACAAGTGCGAAAATTGGTTTATCAACACTAACACAAGTGCGAAAAGTGGTTTTCAACACTAGCACGAGTGCTGAAAGTCGATTTCAATGCCAACATAAATGTGGAAATTGGTTTTTGCAACACTAACACAAGGGCAAAAATTGTTTTTCAATGCCAGCACAAGTGCGGAAAGTGATTCTGCAACACTAGCACAAGTGTAGAATGTGGTTTTCAAACCGAGCGCAAGTGTAGAGAGTGGTTTTCAAGCACTAACACAAGTGAGACAAGTGGTTTGCAACACCAACACAAGTGCAAAAAGTGGTTTTGCAACACTAACACAAGTGCGAAAAGTGGTTTTTGCAAAACTAGCACATGTGTGAAAAGTGGTTTTCAACGCCAGAACAAGTGCAAAATGTGGTTTTGCAACACGTACACAAGTGAGACAAGTGGTTTTGCAACACCAACACAAGTGCAAAAAGTGGTTTTCAATGACAGCGCAAGTGCAGAAAGTGGTTCTGCAACATTAGCTCAAGTGCAGAAAGTGGTTCTGCAATACCAGCACATGTGTGAAAAGTGGTTTTCAACGCCAGCATAAGTGTGGAAATTGGTTTATGCAACACCAACACAAATGCGAATAATGGTTTACAACACTAGCACGAGTGCGGAAAGTGGTTTTCCAACACTAACCCAATTGCGAAAAGTGGTTTTCAACACAAGCACGAGTGCGGAAAGTGGTTTTCAATGCCAGTACATGCGTGGAAATTGGTTTTGCAACACGAAGACAAATGCGAATTGTGGTTTTCAACACTTGCGCATGTGCGGAAAGTGGTTTTCAACACAAGCACAAGTGTGGAGAGTGGTTTTCCATGCCAGCACAAGTGCGAAAAGTGGTTTTGAAACACCAACACAAGTGAGACAAGTGGTTTTGCAACACCAAGTGTGGAAACATAAAACCACTTTCCACACACAAGTGCAAAAAGTGGTTTTGCAACACTAACACAAGTGCGAAAAGTGGTTTTGCAACACTAACACAAGTGCGAAAAGTGGTTTTGCAATACTTACACATGTGTGAAAAGTGGTTTTCAATGCCAGCACAAGTGTGTAAAGTGGTTTTGCAACACTAACCCAAGTGCGGAAAGCGGTCTTGCAACAGTAACACAAGTGCGAAAAGTGGTTTTTCAACACTAACACAAGTGCGAAAAGTGGTTTTCCACACCAACAATTGTGGGTAAAGTGGTTTTCAATGCCAGCACAAGTGCGAAAAGTGGTTTTGCAACACTAACACAAGTGCAAAAAGTGATTTTCAACACTAGCACAAGTGCAAAAAGTGGTTTTTCAACACTAACACAAGTGCGAAAAGTGGTTTTTCAACACTAACACAAGTGCGAAAAGTGGTTTTTCCACACTAATACAAGTGCAAAAGTGGTTTCCTGCACCAAGACAAGTGCGAAAAGTGGTTTTTCAACACTAACACAAGTGCAAAAAGTGTTTTTTCCACACTAATACAAGTGCAAAAGTGGTTTCCTGCACCAACCCAAGTGCGAAAAGTGGTTTTTCAACACTAACACAAGTGCGAAAAGTGGTTTTTCCACACTAATACAAGTGCAAAAGTGGTTTCCTGCACCAAGACAAGTGCGAAAAGTGGTTTTTCAACACTATCACAAGTGCAAAAAGTGTTTTTTCCACACTAATACAAGTGCAAAAGTGGTTTCCTGTACCAACCCAAGTGCGAAAAGTGGTTTTTCAACACTAACACAAGTGCGAAAAGTGGTTTTTCAACACTAACACAAGTGCGAAAAGTGGTTTTTCCACACTAATACAAGTGCAAAAGTGGTTTCCTGCACCAACACAAGTGCGAAAAGTGGTTTTTCCACACTAATACAAGTGCAAAAGTGGTTTCCTGCACCAACACAAGTGCGAAAAGTGGTTTTTCAACACTAACACAAGTGCGAAAAGTGGTTTTTCAACACTACCACAAGTGCAAAAAGTGTTTTTTCCACACTAATACAAGTGCAAAAGTGGTTTCCTGCACCAACACAAGTGCGAAAAGTGGTTTTTCAATACTAACACAAGTGCGAAAAATGGTTTTTCAACACTAACACAAGTGCGAAAAGTGTTTTTTCCACACTAATACAAGTGCAAAAGTGGTTTCCTGCACCAACACAAGTGCGAAAAGTGGTTTTTCAACACTAACACAAGTGCGAAAAGTGGTTTTTCAACACTAACACAAGTGCGAAAAGTGGTTTTTCCACACTAATACAAGTGCAAAAGTGGTTTCCTGCACCAACACAAGTGCGAAAGGTGGTTTTTCAACACTAACACAAGGGCGAAAAGTGGTTTTTCAACACTATCACAAGTGCAAAAAGTGTTTTTTCTACACTAATACAAGTGCAAAAGTGGTTTCCTGCACCAACACAAGTGCGAAAAGTGGTTTTTCAACACTAACACAAGTGCGAAAAGTGGTTTTTCAACACTATCACAAGTGCAAAAAGTGTTTTTTCCACACTAATACAAGTGCAAAATTGGTTTCCTGCACCAACACAAGTGCGAAAAGTGGTTTTTCAACACTAACACAAGTGCGAAAAGTGGTTTTTCAACACTAACACAAGTGCGAAAAGTGGTTTTTCAACACTAATACAAGTGCGAAAAGTGGTTTTTCCACACTAATACAAGTGCAAAAGTGGTTTCCTGCACCAACACAAGTGCGAAAAGTGGTTTTTCAACACTAACACAAGTGCGAAAAGTGGTTTTTCAACACTATCACAAGTGCAAAAAGTGTTTTTCCCACACTCATACAAGTGCAAAAGTGGTTTCCTGCACCAACACAAGTGCGAAATGTGGTTTTCAACAATAACACAAGTGAGAAAAGTGTTTTTCCCACACTAATACAAGTGCAAAAGTGGTTTCCTGCACCAACACAAGTGCGAAATGTGGTTTTCAACACGAACACAAGTGAGAAAAGTGGTTTTTCAACACTATCACAAGTGCAAAAAGTGTTTTTCCCACACTAATACAAGTGCAAAAGTGGTTTCCTGCACCAACACAAGTGCGAAAAGTGGTTTTCAACACCAGCACAAGCACGGAAAGTGGTCTTGCAATACTAGCACATGTGTGAGAAGTGGTTTTGAATGCCAGCACAAGTGTGGAAAGTGGTTTTGCAACACCAACACAAGTGCAAAAAGTGGTTTTCAATGTCAGCGCAAGTGCAGAAAGTGGTTCTGCAACATTAGCTCAAGTGCGGAAAGTGGTTCTGCAATACCAGCACATGTGTGAAAAGTGGTTTTCAACGCCAGCATAAGTGTGGAAATTGGTTTTTGCAACACCAACACAAATGCGAATAATGGTTTGCAACACTAGCACAAGTGCGGAAAGTGGTTTTGCAACACTCACCCAATTGCGAAAAGTGGTTTTCAACACAAGCACGAGTGCGGAAAGTGGTTTTCAATGCCAGCACACGCGTGGAAATTGGTTTTGCAACACGAAGACAAATGCGAATTGTGGTTTTCAACACTTGCGCATGTGCGGAAAGTGGTTTTCAACACAAGCACAAGTGTGGAGAGTGGTTTTCCACGCCAGCACAAGTGCGAAAAGTGGTTTTGAAACACCAACACAAGTGAGACAAGTGGTTTTGCAACACCAAGTGTGGAAACATAAAACCACTTTCCACACACAAGTGCAAAAAGTGGTTTTGCAACACTAACACAAGTGCGAAAAGTGGTTTTGCAATACTAACACAAGTGCAAAAAGTGGTTTTGCAACACTAACACAAGTGCGAAAAGTGGTTTTGCAATACTAACACATGTGTGAAAAGTGGTTTTCAATGCCAGCACAAGTGTGTAAAGTGGTTTTGCAACACTAACCCAAGTGCGGAAAGCGGTTTTCCACACCAACAATTGTGCGTAAAGTGGTTTTCAATGCCAGCACAAGTGCGAAAAGTGGTTTTGAAACACCAACACAAGTGAGACTAGTGGTTTTGCAACACTAACACAAGTGCAAAAAGTGGTCTTGCAACACTAACACAAGTGCAAAACGTGATTTTCAACACTAGCACAAGTGCAAAAAGTGGTTTTGCAACACGAGCTCAAGTGCGGAGAGTGGTTTTCAACACCAGCACAAGTGCGAAAAGTGGATTTGCAACACGAACACTCGTGAGACAAATGGTTTTGCAACACTAACACAAATGCAAAAAGTGGTTTTCAACGCCAGCGCAAGCGTGGCAAGTGGTTTTGCAAAACTAGCACATGTGTGAAAAGTGGTTTTCAACGCCAGCACAAGTGTGGAAAGTGGTTTCGCAACACTAAAACAAATGCAAAAAGTGGTTTTCAATGCCAGCACAAGTACGGAAAGTGGTTTTGCAAAACTAGCACATGTGTGGAAAGTGGTTTTTCAACACCAATACTTGTGCGTGAAGTAGTTTTTCAATGCCAGCACAAGTGCGAAAAGTGGTTTTGAAACACTAACACAAGTGAGACAAGTGGTTTTGCAACACTAACACAAGTGCAAAAAGCGGTTTTCAACAAGAGCAGAAGTGTGAAAAGTGGTTTTCAATGCCACCACAAGTGCAGAAAGTGGTTTTGCAATACCAGTACATGTGTGAAAAGTGGTTTTCAATGCCAGCACAAGTGTGGAAGTGGTTTTGCAACACTTACACAAGTGTAAAAAGTGGTTTTCAATGCCAGCACATGTGCGGAAAGTGGTTCTGCAACATCAGCTCAAGTGCGGAAAGTGGTTTTCAACACCAGCACAACTGTGGAAAGTGGTTTTGCAACAGCAACACAAGTGCGAAAAGTGGTTTTGCAACACTAACACAAGTGCAAAAAGTGGTTTTCAACACGAACACATGTGTAAAAAGTGCTTTTCAACACTAACCAAAGTGCGAAAAGTTGTTTTCAACACCAGCACAAGTGCGGAAAGTGGTTTTGCAACACGTACACAAGTGACACAAGTGGTTTTGCAACACTAACACAAGTGCAAAAAGTGGTTTTCAACGCCAGCACAAGTGCGGAAAGTGGTTTTGCAATACTAGCACATGTGTGAAAAGTAGTTTTCAACGCCAGCACAAGTGCGAAAAGTGGTTTTGCAACACGTACACAAGTGAGAGAAGTGGTTTTGCAACACTAACCAAAGTGCGAAAAGTGGTTTTGCAACACGTGCACAAGTGAGACAAGTGGTTTTGCCACACCAACAAAAGTGCAAAAAGTGGTTTTCAACTCCAGCACAAGCACGGAAAGTGGTTTTGCAATACTAGCACATGTGTGAAAAGTGGTTTTCAATGCAAGCACAAGTGTGGAAAGTGGTTTTTCAACACTATCACAAGTGCAAAAAGTGGTTTTGAACATGAGCACAAGTGCAAAAAGTGGTTTTGCAACACGTACACAAGTGAGACAAGTGGTTTTGCAACACTAACACAAGTGCAAAAAGTGGTTTTCAACGCCAGCACAAGTGCGGAAAGTGGTTTTGCAATACTAGCACATGTGTGAAAAGTGGTTTTCAATGCAAGCACAAGTGTGGAAAGTGGTTTCGCAACACTAACACAAGTGAGACAAGTGGTTTTGCAACACTAACCAAAGTGCAAAAAGTGGTTTTCAACACCAGCACAAGCAAGGAAAGTGGTTTTGCAATACTAGCACATGTGTGAAAAGTGGTTTTCAATGCAAGCACAAGTGTGGAAAGTGGTTTCGCAACACTAACACAAGTGCAAAAAGTGGTTTTCAATGCCAGCACAAGGACGGAAAGTGGTTTTGCAATACTAGCACATGGGTGGAAAGTGGTTTTTCAACACCAGCACAAGTGTGGAGAGTGGTTTTGCAATACTAGCACATGTGTGAAAAGTGATTTTCAATGCAAGCACAAGTGTGGAAAGTGGTTTCGCAACACTTACACAAGTGCAAAAAGTGGTTTTCAATGCCAGCACAAGTGCGGAAAGTGGTTCTGCAACATCAGCTCAAGTGCGGAAAGTGGTTTTCAACACCAGCACAAGTGTGGAAAGTGGTTTTGCAACAGCAACACAAGTGCGAAAAGTGGTTTTGCAACACTAACCCAAATGCAAAAAGTGGTTTTCAACACTAGCACGAGTGCTGAAAGTCGATTTCAATGCCAACATAAATGTGGAAATTGGTTTTTGCAACACTAACACAAGTGCAAAAAGTGGTTTTCAACACTAGCACAAGTGCGGAACGTGGTATTGCAACACTAGCACAAGTGTAGAATGTGGTTTTCAAACCGAGCGCAAGTGTGGAGAGTGGTTTTCAAGCACTAACACAAGTGAGACAAGTGGTTTTGCAACACCAACACAAGTGCAAAAAGTGGTTTTCAATGCCTGCACAAGTGCGGAAAGTGGTTCTGGAACACTAACACAAGTGTGTAAAGTGGTTTTTGCAAAACTAGCACATGTGTGAAAAGTGGTTTTCAACGCCAGAACAAGTGCAAAATGTGGTTTTGCAACACGTACACAAGTGACACAAGTGGTTTTGCAACACTAACACAAGTGCAAAAAGTGGTTTTCAACGCCAGCACAAGTGCGGAAAGTGGTTTTGCAATACTAGCACATGTGTGAAAAGTAGTTTTCAACGCCAGCACAAGTGCGAAAAGTGGTTTTGCAACACGTACACAAGTGAGAGAAGTGGTTTTGCAACACTAACCAAAGTGCGAAAAGTGGTTTTGCAACACGTGCACAAGTGAGACAAGTGGTTTTGCCACACCAACAAAAGTGCAAAAAGTGGTTTTCAACTCCAGCACAAGCACGGAAAGTGGTTTTGCAATACCAGCACATGTGTGAAAAGTGGTTTTCAATGCAAGCACAAGTGTGGAAAGTGGTTTTTCAACACTATCACAAGTGCAAAAAGTGGTTTTGAACATGAGCACAAGTGCAAAAAGTGGTTTTGCAACACGTACACAAGTGAGACAAGTGGTTTTGCAACACTAACACAAGTGCAAAAAGTGGTTTTCAACGCCAGCACAAGTGCGGAAAGTGGTTTTGCAATACTAGAACATGTGTGAAAAGTGGTTTTCAATGCAAGCACAAGTGTGGAAAGTGGTTTCGCAACACTAACACAAGTGAGACAAGTGGTTTTGCAACACTAACCAAAGTGCAAAAAGTGGTTTTCAACACCAGCACAAGCAAGGAAAGTGGTTTTGCAATACTAGCACATGTGTGAAAAGTGGTTTTCAATGCAAGCACAAGTGTGGAAAGTGGTTTCGCAACACTAACACAAGTGCAAAAAGTGGTTTTCAATGCCAGCACAAGGACGGAAAGTGGTTTTGCAATACTAGCACATGGGTGGAAAGTGGTTTTTCAACACCAGCACAAGTGTGGAGAGTGGTTTTGCAATACTAGCACATGTGTGAAAAGTGATTTTCAATGCAAGCACAAGTGTGGAAAGTGGTTTCGCAACACTTACACAAGTGCAAAAAGTGGTTTTCAATGCCAGCACAAGTGCGGAAAGTGGTTCTGCAACATCAGCTCAAGTGCGGAAAGTGGTTTTCAACACCAGCACAAGTGTGGAAAGTGGTTTTGCAACAGCAACACAAGTGCGAAAAGTGGTTTTGCAACACTAACCCAAATGCAAAAAGTGGTTTTCAACACTAGCACGAGTGCTGAAAGTCGATTTCAATGCCAACATAAATGTGGAAATTGGTTTTTGCAACACTAACACAAGTGCAAAAAGTGGTTTTCAACACTAGCACAAGTGCGGAACGTGGTATTGCAACACTAGCACAAGTGTAGAATGTGGTTTTCAAACCGAGCGCAAGTGTGGAGAGTGGTTTTCAAGCACTAACACAAGTGAGACAAGTGGTTTTGCAACACCAACACAAGTGCAAAAAGTGGTTTTCAATGCCTGCACAAGTGCGGAAAGTGGTTCTGCAACACTAACACAAGTGTGTAAAGTGGTTTTTGCAAAACTAGCACATGTGTGAAAAGTGGTTTTCAACGCCAGAACAAGTGCAAAATGTGGTTTTGCAACACGTACACAAGTGAGACAAGTGGTTTTGCAACACTAACACAAGTGCAAAAAGTGATTTTCAATGCCAGCACAAGTGCGGAAAGTGGTTTTGCAATACTAGCACATGTGTGAAAAGTGGTTTTGAATGCCAGCACAAGTGTGGAAAGTGGTTTTGCAACACCAACACAAGTGCAAAAAGTGGTTTTCAATGCCAGCGCAAGTGCAGAAAGTGGTTCTGCAACATTAGCTCAAGTGCGGAAAGTGGTTCTGCAATACCAGCACATGTGTGAAAAGTGGTTTTCAATGCCAGCATAAGTGTGGAAATTGGTTTTTGTAACACCAACACAAATGCGAATAATGGTTTACAACACTAGCACGAGTGCGGAAAGTGGTTTTGCAACACTAACCCAATTGCGAAAAGTGGTTTTCAACACAAGCACGAGTGCGGAAAATGGTTTTCAATGCCAGCACACGCGTGGAAATTGGTTTTGCAACACGAACACAAATGCGAATTGTGGTTTTCAACACTTGCGCATGTGCGGAAAGTGGTTTTCAACACAGGCACAAGTGTGGAGAGTGGTTTTCCACGCCAGCACAAGTGCGAAAAGTGGTTTTGAAACACCAACACAAGTGCGAAAAGTGGTTTTTCAACACTAATGCAAGTGCGAAAAGTGGTTTTCAACACGAACACATGTGTAAAAAGTGCTTTTCAACACTAACCAAAGTGCGAAAAGTTGTTTTCAACACCAGCACAAGTGCGGAAAGTGGTTTTGCAACACGTACACAAGTGACACAAGTGGTTTTGCAACACTAACACAAGTGCAAAAAGTGGTTTTCAACGCCAGCACAAGTGCGGAAAGTGGTTTTGCAATACTAGCACATGTGTGAAAAGTAGTTTTCAACGCCAGCACAAGTGCGAAAAGTGGTTTTGCAACACGTACACAAGTGAGAGAAGTGGTTTTGCAACACTAACCAAAGTGCGAAAAGTGGTTTTGCAACACGTGCACAAGTGAGACAAGTGGTTTTGCCACACCAACAAAAGTGCAAAAAGTGGTTTTCAACTCCAGCACAAGCACGGAAAGTGGTTTTGCAATACTAGCACATGTGTGAAAAGTGGTTTTCAATGCAAGCACAAGTGTGGAAAGTGGTTTTTCAACACTATCACAAGTGCAAAAAGTGGTTTTGAACATGAGCACAAGTGCAAAAAGTGGTTTTGCAACACGTACACAAGTGAGACAAGTGGTTTTGCAACACTAACACAAGTGCAAAAAGTGGTTTTCAACGCCAGCACAAGTGCGGAAAGTGGTTTTGCAATACTAGCACATGTGTGAAAAGTGGTTTTCAATGCAAGCACAAGTGTGGAAAGTGGTTTCGCAACACTAACACAAGTGAGACAAGTGGTTTTGCAACACTAACCAAAGTGCAAAAAGTGGTTTTCAACACCAGCACAAGCAAGGAAAGTGGTTTTGCAATACTAGCACATGTGTGAAAAGTGGTTTTCAATGCAAGCACAAGTGTGGAAAGTGGTTTCGCAACACTAACACAAGTGCAAAAAGTGGTTTTCAATGCCAGCACAAGGACGGAAAGTGGTTTTGCAATACCAGCACATGGGTGGAAAGTGGTTTTTCAACACCAGCACAAGTGTGGAGAGTGGTTTTGCAATACTAGCACATGTGTGAAAAGTGATTTTCAATGCAAGCACAAGTGTGGAAAGTGGTTTCGCAACACTTACACAAGTGCAAAAAGTGGTTTTCAATGCCAGCACAAGTGCGGAAAGTGGTTCTGCAACATCAGCTCAAGTGCGGAAAGTGGTTTTCAACACCAGCACAAGTGTGGAAAGTGGTTTTGCAACAGCAACACAAGTGCGAAAAGTGGTTTTGCAACACTAACCCAAATGCAAAAAGTGGTTTTCAACACTAGCACGAGTGCTGAAAGTCGATTTCAATGCCAACATAAATGTGGAAATTGGTTTTTGCAACACTAACACAAGTGCAAAAAGTGGTTTTCAACACTAGCACAAGTGCGGAACGTGGTATTGCAACACTAGCACAAGTGTAGAATGTGGTTTTCAAACCGAGCGCAAGTGTGGAGAGTGGTTTTCAAGCACTAACACAAGTGAGACAAGTGGTTTTGCAACACCAACACAAGTGCAAAAAGTGGTTTTCAATGCCTGCACAAGTGCGGAAAGTGGTTCTGGAACACTAACACAAGTGTGTAAAGTGGTTTTTGCAAAACTAGCACATGTGTGAAAAGTGGTTTTCAACGCCAGAACAAGTGCAAAATGTGGTTTTGCAACACGTACACAAGTGACACAAGTGGTTTTGCAACACTAACACAAGTGCAAAAAGTGGTTTTCAACGCCAGCACAAGTGCGGAAAGTGGTTTTGCAATACTAGCACATGTGTGAAAAGTAGTTTTCAACGCCAGCACAAGTGCGAAAAGTGGTTTTGCAACACGTACACAAGTGAGAGAAGTGGTTTTGCAACACTAACCAAAGTGCGAAAAGTGGTTTTGCAACACGTGCACAAGTGAGACAAGTGGTTTTGCCACACCAACAAAAGTGCAAAAAGTGGTTTTCAACTCCAGCACAAGCATGGAAAGTGGTTTTGCAATACCAGCACATGTGTGAAAAGTGGTTTTCAATGCAAGCACAAGTGTGGAAAGTGGTTTTTCAACACTATCACAAGTGCAAAAAGTGGTTTTGAACATGAGCACAAGTGCAAAAAGTGGTTTTGCAACACGTACACAAGTGAGACGAGTGGTTTTGCAACACTAACACAAGTGCAAAAAGTGGTTTTCAACGCCAGCACAAGTGCGGAAAGTGGTTTTGCAATACTAGAACATGTGTGAAAAGTGGTTTTCAATGCAAGCACAAGTGTGGAAAGTGGTTTCGCAACACTAACACAAGTGAGACAAGTGGTTTTGCAACACTAACCAAAGTGCAAAAAGTGGTTTTCAACACCAGCACAAGCAAGGAAAGTGGTTTTGCAATACTAGCACATGTGTGAAAAGTGGTTTTCAATGCAAGCACAAGTGTGGAAAGTGGTTTCGCAACACTAACACAAGTGCAAAAAGTGGTTTTCAATGCCAGCACAAGGACGGAAAGTGGTTTTGCAATACTAGCACATGGGTGGAAAGTGGTTTTTCAACACCAGCACAAGTGTGGAGAGTGGTTTTGCAATACTAGCACATGTGTGAAAAGTGATTTTCAATGCAAGCACAAGTGTGGAAAGTGGTTTCGCAACACTTACACAAGTGCAAAAAGTGGTTTTCAATGCCAGCACAAGTGCGGAAAGTGGTTCTGCAACATCAGCTCAAGTGCGGAAAGTGGTTTTCAACACCAGCACAAGTGTGGAAAGTGGTTTTGCAACAGCAACACAAGTGCGAAAAGTGGTTTTGCAACACTAACCCAAATGCAAAAAGTGGTTTTCAACACTAGCACGAGTGCTGAAAGTCGATTTCAATGCCAACATAAATGTGGAAATTGGTTTTTGCAACACTAACACAAGTGCAAAAAGTGGTTTTCAACACTAGCACAAGTGCGGAACGTGGTATTGCAACACTAGCACAAGTGTAGAATGTGGTTTTCAAACCGAGCGCAAGTGTGGAGAGTGGTTTTCAAGCACTAACACAAGTGAGACAAGTGGTTTTGCAACACCAACACAAGTGCAAAAAGTGGTTTTCAATGCCTGCACAAGTGCGGAAAGTGGTTCTGCAACACTAACACAAGTGTGTAAAGTGGTTTTTGCAAAACTAGCACATGTGTGAAAAGTGGTTTTCAACGCCAGAACAAGTGCAAAATGTGGTTTTGCAACACGTACACAAGTGAGACAAGTGGTTTTGCAACACTAACACAAGTGCAAAAAGTGATTTTCAATGCCAGCACAAGTGCGGAAAGTGGTTTTGCAATACTAGCACATGTGTGAAAAGTGGTTTTGAATGCCAGCACAAGTGTGGAAAGTGGTTTTGCAACACCAACACAAGTGCAAAAAGTGGTTTTCAATGCCAGCGCAAGTGCAGAAAGTGGTTCTGCAACATTAGCTCAAGTGCGGAAAGTGGTTCTGCAATACCAGCACATGTGTGAAAAGTGGTTTTCAATGCCAGCATAAGTGTGGAAATTGGTTTTTGTAACACCAACACAAATGCGAATAATGGTTTACAACACTAGCACGAGTGCGGAAAGTGGTTTTGCAACACTAACCCAATTGCGAAAAGTGGTTTTCAACACAAGCACGAGTGCGGAAAATGGTTTTCAATGCCAGCACACGCGTGGAAATTGGTTTTGCAACACGAACACAAATGCGAATTGTGGTTTTCAACACTTGCGCATGTGCGGAAAGTGGTTTTCAACACAGGCACAAGTGTGGAGAGTGGTTTTCCACGCCAGCACAAGTGCGAAAAGTGGTTTTGAAACACCAACACAAGTGCGAAAAGTGGTTTTTCAACACTAATGCAAGTGCGAAAAGTGGTTTTTCCACACTAATACAAGTGCAAAAGTGGTTTCCTGCACCAACACAAGTGCGAAAAGTGGTTTTTCAACACCAACACAAGTGCGAAAAGTGATTTTTCAACACTAACACAAGTGCGAAAAGTGGTTTTTCCACACTAATACAAGTGAAAAAGTGGTTTCCTGCACCAACACAAGTGCGAAAAGTGGTTTTTCAACACTAACACAGGTGCGAAAAGTGGTTTTTCAACACTATCACAAGTGCAAAAAGTGTTTTTCCCACACCAATACAAGTGCAAAAGTGGTTTCCTGCAGCAACACAAGTGAGAAAAGTGGTTTTTCAACACTATCACAAATGCAAAAAGTGTTTTTTCCACACTAATACAAGTGCAAAAGTGGTTTCCTGCACCAACACAAGTGCGAAAAGTGGTTTTCAACACCAGCACAAGCACGGAAAGTGGTTTTGCAATACTAGCACATGTGTGAAAAGTGGTTTTGAATGCCAGCACAAGTGTGGAAAGTGGTTTTGCAACACCAACACAAGTGCAAAAAGTGGTTTTCAATGCCAGCGCAAGTGCAGAAAGTGGTTCTGCAACATTAGCTCAAGTGCGGAAAGTGGTTCTGCAATACCAGCACATGTGTGAAAAGTGGTTCTCAACGCCAGCATAAGTGTGGAAATTGGTTTTTGCAACACCAACACAAATGCGAATAATGGTTTACAACATTAGCACGAGTGCGGAAAGTGGTTTTCCAACACTAACCCAATTGCGAAAAGTGGTTTTCAACACAAGCATGAGTGCGGAAAGTGGTTTTCAATGCCAGCACACGCGTGGAAATTGGTTTTGCAACACGAAGACAAATGCGAATTGTGGTTTTCAACACTTGCGCATGTGCGGAAAGTGGTTTTCAACACAAGCACAAGTGTGGAGAGTGGTTTTCCACACCAGCACATGTGCGAAAAGTGGTTTTGAAACACCAACACAAGTGAGACAAGTGGTTTTGCAACACCAAGTGTGGAAACATAAAACCACTTTTCCACACACAAGTGCAAAAAGTGGTTTTGCAACACTAACACAAGTGCGAAAAGTGCTTTTGCAATACTAACACAAGTGCAAAAAGTGGTTTTGCAACACTAACACAAGTGCGAAAAGTGGTTTTGCAATACTTACACATGTGTGAAAAGTGGTTTTCAATGCCAGCACAAGTGTGTAAAGTGGTTTTGCAACACTAACCCAAGTGCGGAAAGTGGTTTTCCACACCAACAATTGTGGGTAAAGTGGTTTTCAATGCCAGCACAAGTGCGAAAATTGGTTTTGAAACACCAACAAAAGTGAGACAAGTGGTTTTGCAACACTAACACAAGTGCAAAAAGTGGTCTTGCAACACTAACACAAGTGCAAAAAGTGATTTTCAACACTAGCACAAGTGCAAAAAGTGGTTTTTCAACACTAACACAAGTGCGAAAAGTGGTTTTTCAACACTAACACAAGTGCGAAAAGTGGTTTTTCCACACTAATACAAGTGCGAAAGTGGTTTCCTGCACCAAGACAAGTGCGAAAAGTGGTTTTTCAACACTAACACAAGTGCGAAAAGTGGTTTTTCAACACTATCACAAGTGCAAAAAGTGTTTTTTCCACACTAATACAAGTGCAAAAGTGGTTTCCTGCACCAACCCAAGGGCGAAAAGTGGTTTTTCAACACTAACACAAGTGCGAAAAGTGGTTTTTCAATACTAACACAAGTGCGAAAAATGGTTTTTCAACACTAACACAAGTGCGAAAAGTGGTTTTTCCACACTAATACAAGTGCAAAAGTGGTTTCCTGCACCAACACAAGTGCGAAAGGTGGTTTTTCAACACTAAGACAAGTGCGAAAAGTGGTTTTTCAACACTATCACAAGTGCAAAAAGTGTTTTTTCTACACTATTACAAGTGCAAAAGTGGTTTCCTGCACCAACACAAGTGCGAAAAGTGGTTTTTCAACACTAACACAAGTGCGAAAAGTGGTTTTTCAACACTATCACAAATGCAAAAAGTGTTTTTTCCACACTAATACAAGTGCAAAAGTGGTTTCCTGCACCAACACAAGTGCGAAAAGTGGTTTTTCAACACTAACACAAGTGCGAAAAGTGGTTTTTCAACACTAACACAAGTGCGAAAAGTGGTTTTTCAACACTAATACAAGTGCGAAAAGTGGTTTTTCCACACTAATACAAGTGCAAAAGTGGTTTCCTGCACCAACACAAGTGCGAAAAGTGGTTTTTCAACACCAACACAAGTGCGAAAAGTGGTTTTTCAACACTAACATAAGTGCGAAAAGTGGTTTTTCCACACTAATACAAGTGCAAAAGTGGTTTCCTGCACCAACACAAGTGCGAAAAGTGGTTTTTCAACACTATCACAAGTGCAAAAAGTGTTTATCCCACACCAATACAAGTGCAAAAGTGGTTTCCTGCACCAACACAAGTGCGAAATGTGGTTTTCAACACGAACACAAGTGAGAAAAGTGGTTTTTCAACACTATCACAAATGCAAAAAGTGTTTTTTCCACACTAATACAAGTGCAAAAGTGGTTTCCTGCACCAACACAAGTGCGAAAAGTGGTTTTCAACACCAGCACAAGCACGGAAAGTGGTTTTGCAATACTAGCACATGTGTGAAAAGTGGTTTTGAATGCCAGCACAAGTGTGGAAAGTGGTTTTGCAACACCAACACAAGTGCAAAAAGTGGTTTTCAATGCCAGCGCAAGTGCAGAAAGTGGTTCTGCAACATTAGCTCAAGTGCGGAAAGTGGTTCTGCAATACCAGCACATGTGTGAAAAGTGGTTCTCAACGCCAGCATAAGTGTGGAAATTGGTTTTTGCAACACCAACACAAATGCGAATAATGGTTTACAACACTAGCACGAGTGCGGAAAGTGGTTTTCCAACACTAACCCAATTGCGAAAAGTGGTTTTCAACACAAGCACGAGTGCGGAAAGTGGTTTTCAATGCCAGCACACGCGTGGAAATTGGTTTTGCAACACGAAGACAAATGCGAATTGTGGTTTTCAACACTTGCGCATGTGTGGAAAGTGGTTTTCAACACAAGCACAAGTGTGGAGAGTGGTTTTCCACACCAGCACATGTGCGAAAAGTGGTTTTGAAACACCAACACAAGTGAGACAAGTGGTTTTGCAACACCAAGTGTGGAAACATAAAACCACTTTCCACACACAAGTGCAAAAAGTGGTTTTGCAACACTAACACAAGTGCGAAAAGTGCTTTTGCAATACTAACACAAGTGCAAAAAGTGGTTTTGCAACACTAACACAAGTGCGAAAAGTGGTTTTGCAATACTTACACATGTGTGAAAAGTGGTTTTCAATGCCAGCACAAGTGTGTAAAGTGGTTTTGCAACACTAACCCAAGTGCGGAAAGCGGTTTTCCACACCAACAATTGTGGGTAAAGTGGTTTTCAATGCCAGCACAAGTGCGAAAAGTGGTTTTGAAACACCAACAAAAGTGAGACAAGTGGTTTTGCAACACTAACACAAGTGCAAAAAGTGGTCTTGCAACACTAACACAAGTGCAAAAAGTGATTTTCAACACTAGCACAAGTGCAAAAAG
Organism: Myxine glutinosa; assembly: GCF_964187855.1. Lineage (NCBI taxonomy): Eukaryota > Metazoa > Chordata > Myxini > Myxiniformes > Myxinidae > Myxine > Myxine glutinosa. The sequence goes on from NC_136261.1 coordinate 177,000,249, forward strand.
TGGTTTTTCAACACTAACACAAGTGCGAAAAGTGGTTTTTCAACACTAACACAAGTGCGAAAAGTGGTTTTTCCACACTAATACAAGTGCAAAAGTGGTTTCCTGCACCAAGACAAGTGCGAAAAGTGGTTTTTCAACACTAACACAAGTGCGAAAAGTGGTTTTTCAACACTATCACAAGTGCAAAAAGTGTTTTTTCCACACTAATACAAGTGCAAAAGTGGTTTCCTGCACCAACCCAAGGGCGAAAAGTGGTTTTTCAACACTAACACAAGTGCGAAAAGTGGTTTTTCAATACTAACACAAGTGCGAAAAATGGTTTTTCAACACTAACACAAGTGCGAAAAGTGGTTTTTCCACACTAATACAAGTGCAAAAGTGGTTTCCTGCACCAACACAAGTGCGAAAGGTGGTTTTTCAACACTAAGACAAGTGCGAAAAGTGGTTTTTCAACACTATCACAAGTGCAAAAAGTGTTTTTTCTACACTATTACAAGTGCAAAAGTGGTTTCCTGCACCAACACAAGTGCGAAAAGTGGTTTTTCAACACTAACACAAGTGCGAAAAGTGGTTTTTCAACACTATCACAAATGCAAAAAGTGTTTTTTCCACACTAATACAAGTGCAAAAGTGGTTTCCTGCACCAACACAAGTGCGAAAAGTGGTTTTTCAACACTAACACAAGTGCGAAAAGTGGTTTTTCAACACTAACACAAGTGCGAAAAGTGGTTTTTCAACACTAATACAAGTGCGAAAAGTGGTTTTTCCACACTAATACAAGTGCAAAAGTGGTTTCCTGCACCAACACATGTGCGAAAAGTGGTTTTTCAACACCAACACAAGTGCGAAAAGTGGTTTTTCAACACTAACATAAGTGCGAAAAGTGGTTTTTCCACACTAATACAAGTGCAAAAGTGGTTTCCTGCACCAACACAAGTGCGAAAAGTGGTTTTTCAACACTATCACAAGTGCAAAAAGTGTTTATCCCACACCAATACAAGTGCAAAAGTGGTTTCCTGCACCAACACAAGTGCGAAATGTGGTTTTCAACACGAACACAAGTGAGAAAAGTGGTTTTTCAACACTATCACAAATGCAAAAAGTGTTTTTTCCACACTAATACAAGTGCAAAAGTGGTTTCCTGCACCAACACAAGTGCGAAAAGTGGTTTTCAACACCAGCACAAGCACGGAAAGTGGTTTTGCAATACTAGCACATGTGTGAAAAGTGGTTTTGAATGCCAGCACAAGTGTGGAAAGTGGTTTTGCAACACCAACACAAGTGCAAAAAGTGGTTTTCAATGCCAGCGCAAGTGCAGAAAGTGGTTCTGCAACATTAGCTCAAGTGCGGAAAGTGGTTCTGCAATACCAGCACATGTGTGAAAAGTGGTTCTCAACGCCAGCATAAGTGTGGAAATTGGTTTTTGCAACACCAACACAAATGCGAATAATGGTTTACAACACTAGCACGAGTGCGGAAAGTGGTTTTCCAACACTAACCCAATTGCGAAAAGTGGTTTTCAACACAAGCACGAGTGCGGAAAGTGGTTTTCAATGCCAGCACACGCGTGGAAATTGGTTTTGCAACACGAAGACAAATGCGAATTGTGGTTTTCAACACTTGCGCATGTGTGGAAAGTGGTTTTCAACACAAGCACAAGTGTGGAGAGTGGTTTTCCACACCAGCACATGTGCGAAAAGTGGTTTTGAAACACCAACACAAGTGAGACAAGTGGTTTTGCAACACCAAGTGTGGAAACATAAAACCACTTTCCACACACAAGTGCAAAAAGTGGTTTTGCAACACTAACACAAGTGCGAAAAGTGCTTTTGCAATACTAACACAAGTGCAAAAAGTGGTTTTGCAACACTAACACAAGTGCGAAAAGTGGTTTTGCAATACTTACACATGTGTGAAAAGTGGTTTTCAATGCCAGCACAAGTGTGTAAAGTGGTTTTGCAACACTAACCCAAGTGCGGAAAGCGGTTTTCCACACCAACAATTGTGGGTAAAGTGGTTTTCAATGCCAGCACAAGTGCGAAAAGTGGTTTTGAAACACCAACAAAAGTGAGACAAGTGGTTTTGCAACACTAACACAAGTGCAAAAAGTGGTCTTGCAACACTAACACAAGTGCAAAAAGTGATTTTCAACACTAGCACAAGTGCAAAAAGTGGTTTTTCAACACTAACACAAGTGCGAAAAGTGGTTTTTCAACACTAACACAAGTGCGAAAAGTGGTTTTTCCACACTAATACAAGTGCAAAAGTGGTTTCCTGCACCATGACAAGTGCGAAAAGTGGTTTTTCAACACTAACACAAGTGCGAAAAGTGTTTTTTCAACACTATCACAAGTGCAAAAAGTGTTTTTTCCACACTAATACAAGTGCAAAAGTGGTTTCCTGCACCAACCCAAGTGCGAAAAGTGGTTTTTCAACACTAACACAAGTGCGAAAAGTGGTTTTTCAACACTAACACAAGTGCGAAAAGTGGTTTTTCCACACTAATACAAGTGCAAAAGTGGTTTCCTGCACCAACACAAGTGCGAAAAGTGGTTTTTCCACACTAATACAAGTGCAAAAGTGGTTTCCTGCACCAACACAAGTGCGAAAAGTGGTTTTTCAACACTAACACAAGTGCGAAAAGTGGTTTTTCAACACTATCACAAGTGCAAAAAGTGTTTTCCACACTAATACAAGTGCAAAAGTGGTTTCCTGCACCAACACAAGTGCGAAAAGTGGTTTTTCAATACTAACACAAGTGCGAAAAATGGTTTTTCAACACTAACACAAGTGCGAAAAGTGTTTTTTCCACACTAATACAAGTGCAAAAGTGGTTTCCTGCACCAACACAAGTGCGAAAAGTGGTTTTTCAACACTAACACAAGTGCGAAAAGTGGTTTTTCAACACTAACACAAGTGCGAAAAGTGGTTTTTCCACACTAATACAAGTGCAAAAGTGGTTTCCTGCACCAACACAAGTGCGAAAGGTGGTTTTTCAACACTAACACAAGTGCGAAAAGTGGTTTTTCAACACTATCACAAGTGCAAAAAGTGTTTTTTCCACACTAATACAAGTGCAAAAGTGGTTTCCTGCACCAACACAAGTGCGAAAAGTGGTTTTTCAACACTAATACAAGTGCGAAAAGTGGTTTTTCCACACGAATACAAGTGCGAAAAGTGGTTTTTCAACACCAACACAAGTGCGAAAAGTGGTTTTTCAACACTAACACAAGTGCGAAAAGTGTTTTTTCCACACTAATACAAGTGCAAAAGTGGTTTCCTGCACCAACACAAGTGCGAAAAGTGGTTTTTCAACACTAACACAAGTGCGAAAAGTGGTTTTTCAACACTAACACAAGTGCGAAAAGTGGTTTTTCCACACTAATACAAGTGCAAAAGTGGTTTCCTGCACCAACACAAGTGCGAAAGGTGGTTTTTCAACACTAACACAAGTGCGAAAAGTGGTTTTTCAACACTATCACAAGTGCAAAAAGTGTTTTTTCTACACTATTACAAGTGCAAAAGTGGTTTCCTGCACCAACACAAGTGCGAAAAGTGGTTTTTCAACACTAACACAAGTGCGAAAAGTGGTTTTTCAACACTATCACAAGTGCAAAAAGTGTTTTTTCCACACTAATACAAGTGCAAAAGTGGTTTCCTGCACCAACACAAGTGCGAAAAGTGGTTTTTCAACACTAATACAAGTGCGAAAAGTGGTTTTTCCACACGAATACAAGTGCGAAAAGTGGTTTTTCAACACCAACACAAGTGCGAAAAGTGGTTTTTCAACACCAACACAAGTGCGAAAAGTGGTTTTTCCACACTAATACAAGTGCAAAAGTGGTTTCCTGCACCAACACAAGTGCGAAAAGTGGTTTTTCAACACTAACACAAGTGCGAAAAGTGTTTTTCCCACACTCATACAAGTGCAAAAGTGGTTTCCTGCACCAACACAAGTGCGAAATGTGGTTTTCAACAATAACACAAGTGAGAAAAGTGGTTTTTCAACACTATCACAAGTGCAAAAAGTGTTTTTCCCACACTAATACAAGTGCAAAAGTGGTTTCCTGCACCAACACAAGTGCGAAATGTGGTTTTCAACACTAACACAAGTGAGAAAAGTGGTTTTTCAACACTATCACAAGTGCAAAAAGTGTTTTTCCCACACTAATACAAGTGCAAAAGTGGTTCCCTGCACAAACACAAGTGCGAAAAGTGGTTTTCAACACCAGCACAAGCACGGAAAGTGGTTTTGCAATACTAGCACATGTGTGAGAAGTGGTTTTGAATGCCAGCACAAGTGTGGAAAGTGGTTTTGCAACACCAACACAAGTGCAAAAAGTGGTTTTCAATGTCAGCGCAAGTGCAGAAAGTGGTTCTGCAACATCAGCTCAAGTGCAGAAAGTGGTTCTGCAATACCAGCACATGTGCAAAAAGTGGTTTTGCAACACCAACACAAGTGCAAAAAGTGGTTTTCAATGTCAGCGCAAGTGCAGAAAGTGGTTCTGCAACATCAGCTCAAGTGCAGAAAGTGGTTCTGCAACATCAGCTCAAGTGCAGAAAGTGGTTTTGCAACACTAACCCAATTGCGAAAAGTGGTTTTCAACACAAGCACGAGTGCGGAAAGTAGTTTTCAATGCCAGCACACGCGTGGAAATTGGTTTTGCAACACGAAGACAAATGCGAATTGTGGTTTTCAACACTTGCGCATGTGCGGAAAGTGGTTTTCAACACAAGCACAAGTGTGGAGAGTGGTTCTGCAACATTAGCTCAAGTGCGGAAAGTGGTTCTGCAATACCAGCACATGTGTGAAAAGTGGTTCTCAACGCCAGCATAAGTGTGGAAATTGGTTTTTGCAACACCAACACAAATGCGAATAATGGTTTACAACACTAGCACGAGTGCGGAAAGTGGTTTTCCAACACTAACCCAATTGCGAAAAGTGGTTTTCAACACAAGCACGAGTGCGGAAAGTGGTTTTCAATGCCAGCACACGCGTGGAAATTGGTTTTGCAACACGAAGACAAATGCGAATTGTGGTTTTCAACACTTGCGCATGTGCGGAAAGTGGTTTTCAACACAAGCACAAGTGTGGAGAGTGGTTTTCCACACCAGCACATGTGCGAAAAGTGGTTTTGAAACACCAACACAACTGAGACAAGTGGTTTTGCAACACCAAGTGTGGAAACATAAAACCACTTTCCACACACAAGTGCAAAAAGTGGTTTTGCAACACTAACACAAGTGCGAAAAGTGCTTTTGCAATACTAACACAAGTGCAAAAAGTGGTTTTGCAACACTAACACAAGTGCGAAAAGTGGTTTTGCAATACTTACACATGTGTGAAAAGTGGTTTTCAATGCCAGCACAAGTGTGTAAAGTGGTTTTGCAACACTAACCCAAGTGCGGAAAGCGGTCTTGCAACAGTAACACAAGTGCGAAAAGTGGTTTTTCAACACTAACACAAGTGCGAAAAGTGGTTTTGCAACACTAACACAAGTGCGAAAAGTGGTTTTCCACACCAACAATTGTGGGTAAAGTGGTTTTCAATGCCAGCACAAGTGCGAAAAGTGGTTTTGCAACACTAACACAAGTGCAAAAAGTGATTTTCAACACTAGCACAAGTGCAAAAAGTGGTTTTTCAACACTAACACAAGTGCGAAAAGTGGTTTTTCAACACTAACACAAGTGCGAAAAGTGGTTTTTCCACACTAATACAAGTGCAAAAGTGGTTTCCTGCACCAAGACAAGTGCGAAAAGTGGTTTTTCAACACTAACACAAGTGCAAAAAGTGTTTTTTCCACACTAATACAAGTGCAAAAGTGGTTTCCTGCACCAACCCAAGTGCGAAAAGTGGTTTTTCAACACTAACACAAGTGCGAAAAGTGGTTTTTCCACACTAATACAAGTGCAAAAGTGGTTTCCTGCACCAAGACAAGTGCGAAAAGTGGTTTTTCAACACTATCACAAGTGCAAAAAGTGTTTTTTCCACACTAATACAAGTGCAAAAGTGGTTTCCTGCACCAACCCAAGTGCGAAAAGTGGTTTTTCAACACTAACACAAGTGCGAAAAGTGGTTTTTCAACACTAACACAAGTGCGAAAAGTGGTTTTTCCACACTAATACAAGTGCAAAAGTGGTTTCCTGCACCAACACAAGTGCGAAAAGTGGTTTTTCCACACTAATACAAGTGCAAAAGTGGTTTCCTGCACCAACACAAGTGCGAAAAGTGGTTTTTCAACACTAACACAAGTGCGAAAAGTGGTTTTTCAACACTATCACAAGTGCAAAAAGTGTTTTTTCCACACTAATACAAGTGCAAAAGTGGTTTCCTGCACCAACACAAGTGCGAAAAGTGGTTTTTCAATACTAACACAAGTGCGAAAAATGGTTTTTCAACACTAACACAAGTGCGAAAAGTGTTTTTTCCACACTAATACAAGTGCAAAAGTGGTTTCCTGCACCAACACAAGTGCGAAAAGTGGTTTTTCAACACTAACACAAGTGCGAAAAGTGGTTTTTCAACACTAACACAAGTGCGAAAAGTGGTTTTTCCACACTAATACAACTGCAAAAGTGGTTTCCTGCACCAACACAAGTGCGAAAGGTGGTTTTTCAACACTAACACAAGGGCGAAAAGTGGTTTTTCAACACTATCACAAGTGCAAAAAGTGTTTTTTCTACACTAATACAAGTGCAAAAGTGGTTTCCTGCACCAACACAAGTGCGAAAAGTGGTTTTTCAACACTAACACAAGTGCGAAAAGTGGTTTTTCAACACTATCACAAGTGCAAAAAGTGTTTTTTCCACACTAATACAAGTGCAAAATTGGTTTCCTGCACCAACACAAGTGCGAAAAGTGGTTTTTCAACACTAACACAAGTGCGAAAAGTGGTTTTTCAACACTAACACAAGTGCGAAAAGTGGTTTTTCAACACTAATACAAGTGCGAAAAGTGGTTTTTCCACACTAATACAAGTGCAAAAGTGGTTTCCTGCACCAACACAAGTGCGAAAAGTGGTTTTTCAACACTAACACAAGTGCGAAAAGTGGTTTTTCAACACTATCACAAGTGCAAAAAGTGTTTTTCCCACACTCATACAAGTGCAAAAGTGGTTTCCTGCACCAACACAAGTGCGAAATGTGGTTTTCAACAATAACACAAGTGAGAAAAGTGTTTTTCCCACACTAATACAAGTGCAAAAGTGGTTTCCTGCACCAACACAAGTGCGAAATGTGGTTTTCAACACGAACACAAGTGAGAAAAGTGGTTTTTCAACACTATCACAAGTGCAAAAAGTGTTTTTCCCACACTAATACAAGTGCAAAAGTGGTTTCCTGCACCAACACAAGTGCGAAAAGTGGTTTTCAACACCAGCACAAGCACGGAAAGTGGTCTTGCAATACTAGCACATGTGTGAGAAGTGGTTTTGAATGCCAGCACAAGTGTGGAAAGTGGTTTTGCAACACCAACACAAGTGCAAAAAGTGGTTTTCAATGTCAGCGCAAGTGCAGAAAGTGGTTCTGCAACATTAGCTCAAGTGCGGAAAGTGGTTCTGCAATACCAGCACATGTGTGAAAAGTGGTTTTCAACGCCAGCATAAGTGTGGAAATTGGTTTTTGCAACACCAACACAAATGCGAATAATGGTTTACAACACTAGCACAAGTGCGGAAAGTGGTTTTGCAACACTCACCCAATTGCGAAAAGTGGTTTTCAACACAAGCACGAGTGCGGAAAGTGGTTTTCAATGCCAGCACACGCGTGGAAATTGGTTTTGCAACACGAAGACAAATGCGAATTGTGGTTTTCAACACTTGCGCATGTGCGGAAAGTGGTTTTCAACACAAGCACAAGTGTGGAGAGTGGTTTTCCACGCCAGCACAAGTGCGAAAAGTGGTTTTGAAACACCAACACAAGTGAGACAAGTGGTTTTGCAACACCAAGTGTGGAAACATAAAACCACTTTCCACACACAAGTGCAAAAAGTGGTTTTGCAACACTAACACAAGTGCGAAAAGTGGTTTTGCAATACTAACACAAGTGCAAAAAGTGGTTTTGCAACACTAACACAAGTGCGAAAAGTGGTTTTGCAATACTAACACATGTGTGAAAAGTGGTTTTCAATGCCAGCACAAGTGTGTAAAGTGGTTTTGCAACACTAACCCAAGTGCGGAAAGCGGTTTTCCACACCAACAATTGTGCGTAAAGTGGTTTTCAATGCCAGCACAAGTGCGAAAAGTGGTTTTGAAACACCCACACAAGTGAGACTAGTGGTTTTGCAACACTAACACAAGTGCAAAAAGTGGTCTTGCAACACTAACACAAGTGCAAAACGTGATTTTCAACACTAGCACAAGTGCAAAAAGTGGTTTTGCAACACGAGCTCAAGTGCGGAGAGTGGTTTTCAACACCAGCACAAGTGCGAAAAGTGGATTTGCAACACGAACACTCGTGAGACAAATGGTTTTGCAACACTAACACAAATGCAAAAAGTGGTTTTCAACGCCAGCGCAAGCGTGGCAAGTGGTTTTGCAAAACTAGCACATGTGTGAAAAGTGGTTTTCAACGCCAGCACAAGTGTGGAAAGTGGTTTCGCAACACTAAAACAAATGCAAAAAGTGGTTTTCAATGCCAGCACAAGTACGGAAAGTGGTTTTGCAAAACTAGCACATGTGTGGAAAGTGGTTTTTCAACACCAATACTTGTGCGTGAAGTAGTTTTTCAATGCCAGCACAAGTGCGAAAAGTGGTTTTGAAACACTAACACAAGTGAGACAAGTGGTTTTGCAACACTAACACAAGTGCAAAAAGCGGTTTTCAACAAGAGCAGAAGTGTGAAAAGTGGTTTTCAATGCCACCACAAGTGCAGAAAGTGGTTTTGCAATACCAGTACATGTGTGAAAAGTGGTTTTCAATGCCAGCACAAGTGTGGAAGTGGTTTTGCAACACTTACACAAGTGTAAAAAGTGGTTTTCAATGCCAGCACATGTGCGGAAAGTGGTTCTGCAACATCAGCTCAAGTGCGGAAAGTGGTTTTCAACACCAGCACAACTGTGGAAAGTGGTTTTGCAACAGCAACACAAGTGCGAAAAGTGGTTTTGCAACACTAACACAAGTGCAAAAAGTGGTTTTCAACACGAACACATGTGTAAAAAGTGCTTTTCAACACTAACCAAAGTGCGAAAAGTTGTTTTCAACACCAGCACAAGTGCGGAAAGTGGTTTTGCAACACGTACACAAGTGACACAAGTGGTTTTGCAACACTAACACAAGTGCAAAAAGTGGTTTTCAACGCCAGCACAAGTGCGGAAAGTGGTTTTGCAATACTAGCACATGTGTGAAAAGTAGTTTTCAACGCCAGCACAAGTGCGAAAAGTGGTTTTGCAACACGTACACAAGTGAGAGAAGTGGTTTTGCAACACTAACCAAAGTGCGAAAAGTGGTTTTGCAACACGTGCACAAGTGAGACAAGTGGTTTTGCCACACCAACAAAAGTGCAAAAAGTGGTTTTCAACTCCAGCACAAGCACGGAAAGTGGTTTTGCAATACTAGCACATGTGTGAAAAGTGGTTTTCAATGCAAGCACAAGTGTGGAAAGTGGTTTTTCAACACTATCACAAGTGCAAAAAGTGGTTTTGAACATGAGCACAAGTGCAAAAAGTGGTTTTGCAACACGTACACAAGTGAGACAAGTGGTTTTGCAACACTAACACAAGTGCAAAAAGTGGTTTTCAACGCCAGCACAAGTGCGGAAAGTGGTTTTGCAATACTAGCACATGTGTGAAAAGTGGTTTTCAATGCAAGCACAAGTGTGGAAAGTGGTTTCGCAACACTAACACAAGTGAGACAAGTGGTTTTGCAACACTAACCAAAGTGCAAAAAGTGGTTTTCAACACCAGCACAAGCAAGGAAAGTGGTTTTGCAATACTAGCACATGTGTGAAAAGTGGTTTTCAATGCAAGCACAAGTGTGGAAAGTGGTTTCGCAACACTAACACAAGTGCAAAAAGTGGTTTTCAATGCCAGCACAAGGACGGAAAGTGGTTTTGCAATACTAGCACATGGGTGGAAAGTGGTTTTTCAACACCAGCACAAGTGTGGAGAGTGGTTTTGCAATACTAGCACATGTGTGAAAAGTGATTTTCAATGCAAGCACAAGTGTGGAAAGTGGTTTCGCAACACTTACACAAGTGCAAAAAGTGGTTTTCAATGCCAGCACAAGTGCGGAAAGTGGTTCTGCAACATCAGCTCAAGTGCGGAAAGTGGTTTTCAACACCAGCACAAGTGTGGAAAGTGGTTTTGCAACAGCAACACAAGTGCGAAAAGTGGTTTTGCAACACTAACCCAAATGCAAAAAGTGGTTTTCAACACTAGCACGAGTGCTGAAAGTCGATTTCAATGCCAACATAAATGTGGAAATTGGTTTTTGCAACACTAACACAAGTGCAAAAAGTGGTTTTCAACACTAGCACAAGTGCGGAACGTGGTATTGCAACACTAGCACAAGTGTAGAATGTGGTTTTCAAACCGAGCGCAAGTGTGGAGAGTGGTTTTCAAGCACTAACACAAGTGAGACAAGTGGTTTTGCAACACCAACACAAGTGCAAAAAGTGGTTTTCAATGCCTGCACAAGTGCGGAAAGTGGTTCTGGAACACTAACACAAGTGTGTAAAGTGGTTTTTGCAAAACTAGCACATGTGTGAAAAGTGGTTTTCAACGCCAGAACAAGTGCAAAATGTGGTTTTGCAACACGTACACAAGTGACACAAGTGGTTTTGCAACACTAACACAAGTGCAAAAAGTGGTTTTCAACGCCAGCACAAGTGCGGAAAGTGGTTTTGCAATACTAGCACATGTGTGAAAAGTAGTTTTCAACGCCAGCACAAGTGCGAAAAGTGGTTTTGCAACACGTACACAAGTGAGAGAAGTGGTTTTGCAACACTAACCAAAGTGCGAAAAGTGGTTTTGCAACACGTGCACAAGTGAGACAAGTGGTTTTGCCACACCAACAAAAGTGCAAAAAGTGGTTTTCAACTCCAGCACAAGCACGGAAAGTGGTTTTGCAATACCAGCACATGTGTGAAAAGTGGTTTTCAATGCAAGCACAAGTGTGGAAAGTGGTTTTTCAACACTATCACAAGTGCAAAAAGTGGTTTTGAACATGAGCACAAGTGCAAAAAGTGGTTTTGCAACACGTACACAAGTGAGACAAGTGGTTTTGCAACACTAACACAAGTGCAAAAAGTGGTTTTCAACGCCAGCACAAGTGCGGAAAGTGGTTTTGCAATACTAGAACATGTGTGAAAAGTGGTTTTCAATGCAAGCACAAGTGTGGAAAGTGGTTTCGCAACACTAACACAAGTGAGACAAGTGGTTTTGCAACACTAACCAAAGTGCAAAAAGTGGTTTTCAACACCAGCACAAGCAAGGAAAGTGGTTTTGCAATACTAGCACATGTGTGAAAAGTGGTTTTCAATGCAAGCACAAGTGTGGAAAGTGGTTTCGCAACACTAACACAAGTGCAAAAAGTGGTTTTCAATGCCAGCACAAGGACGGAAAGTGGTTTTGCAATACTAGCACATGGGTGGAAAGTGGTTTTTCAACACCAGCACAAGTGTGGAGAGTGGTTTTGCAATACTAGCACATGTGTGAAAAGTGATTTTCAATGCAAGCACAAGTGTGGAAAGTGGTTTCGCAACACTTACACAAGTGCAAAAAGTGGTTTTCAATGCCAGCACAAGTGCGGAAAGTGGTTCTGCAACATCAGCTCAAGTGCGGAAAGTGGTTTTCAACACCAGCACAAGTGTGGAAAGTGGTTTTGCAACAGCAACACAAGTGCGAAAAGTGGTTTTGCAACACTAACCCAAATGCAAAAAGTGGTTTTCAACACTAGCACGAGTGCTGAAAGTCGATTTCAATGCCAACATAAATGTGGAAATTGGTTTTTGCAACACTAACACAAGTGCAAAAAGTGGTTTTCAACACTAGCACAAGTGCGGAACGTGGTATTGCAACACTAGCACAAGTGTAGAATGTGGTTTTCAAACCGAGCGCAAGTGTGGAGAGTGGTTTTCAAGCACTAACACAAGTGAGACAAGTGGTTTTGCAACACCAACACAAGTGCAAAAAGTGGTTTTCAATGCCTGCACAAGTGCGGAAAGTGGTTCTGCAACACTAACACAAGTGTGTAAAGTGGTTTTTGCAAAACTAGCACATGTGTGAAAAGTGGTTTTCAACGCCAGAACAAGTGCAAAATGTGGTTTTGCAACACGTACACAAGTGAGACAAGTGGTTTTGCAACACTAACACAAGTGCAAAAAGTGATTTTCAATGCCAGCACAAGTGCGGAAAGTGGTTTTGCAATACTAGCACATGTGTGAAAAGTGGTTTTGAATGCCAGCACAAGTGTGGAAAGTGGTTTTGCAACACCAACACAAGTGCAAAAAGTGGTTTTCAATGCCAGCGCAAGTGCAGAAAGTGGTTCTGCAACATTAGCTCAAGTGCGGAAAGTGGTTCTGCAATACCAGCACATGTGTGAAAAGTGGTTTTCAATGCCAGCATAAGTGTGGAAATTGGTTTTTGTAACACCAACACAAATGCGAATAATGGTTTACAACACTAGCACGAGTGCGGAAAGTGGTTTTGCAACACTAACCCAATTGCGAAAAGTGGTTTTCAACACAAGCACGAGTGCGGAAAATGGTTTTCAATGCCAGCACACGCGTGGAAATTGGTTTTGCAACACGAACACAAATGCGAATTGTGGTTTTCAACACTTGCGCATGTGCGGAAAGTGGTTTTCAACACAGGCACAAGTGTGGAGAGTGGTTTTCCACGCCAGCACAAGTGCGAAAAGTGGTTTTGAAACACCAACACAAGTGCGAAAAGTGGTTTTTCAACACTAATGCAAGTGCGAAAAGTGGTTTTTCCACACTAATACAAGTGCAAAAGTGGTTTCCTGCACCAACACAAGTGCGAAAAGTGGTTTTTCAACACCAACACAAGTGCGAAAAGTGATTTTTCAACACTAACACAAGTGCGAAAAGTGGTTTTTCCACACTAATACAAGTGAAAAAGTGGTTTCCTGCACCAACACAAGTGCGAAAAGTGGTTTTTCAACACTAACACAGGTGCGAAAAGTGGTTTTTCAACACTATCACAAGTGCAAAAAGTGTTTTTCCCACACCAATACAAGTGCAAAAGTGGTTTCCTGCAGCAACACAAGTGAGAAAAGTGGTTTTTCAACACTATCACAAATGCAAAAAGTGTTTTTTCCACACTAATACAAGTGCAAAAGTGGTTTCCTGCACCAACACAAGTGCGAAAAGTGGTTTTCAACACCAGCACAAGCACGGAAAGTGGTTTTGCAATACTAGCACATGTGTGAAAAGTGGTTTTGAATGCCAGCACAAGTGTGGAAAGTGGTTTTGCAACACCAACACAAGTGCAAAAAGTGGTTTTCAATGCCAGCGCAAGTGCAGAAAGTGGTTCTGCAACATTAGCTCAAGTGCGGAAAGTGGTTCTGCAATACCAGCACATGTGTGAAAAGTGGTTCTCAACGCCAGCATAAGTGTGGAAATTGGTTTTTGCAACACCAACACAAATGCGAATAATGGTTTACAACATTAGCACGAGTGCGGAAAGTGGTTTTCCAACACTAACCCAATTGCGAAAAGTGGTTTTCAACACAAGCACGAGTGCGGAAAGTGGTTTTCAATGCCAGCACACGCGTGGAAATTGGTTTTGCAACACGAAGACAAATGCGAATTGTGGTTTTCAACACTTGCGCATGTGCGGAAAGTGGTTTTCAACACAAGCACAAGTGTGGAGAGTGGTTTTCCACACCAGCACATGTGCGAAAAGTGGTTTTGAAACACCAACACAAGTGAGACAAGTGGTTTTGCAACACCAAGTGTGGAAACATAAAACCACTTTTCCACACACAAGTGCAAAAAGTGGTTTTGCAACACTAACACAAGTGCGAAAAGTGCTTTTGCAATACTAACACAAGTGCAAAAAGTGGTTTTGCAACACTAACACAAGTGCGAAAAGTGGTTTTGCAATACTTACACATGTGTGAAAAGTGGTTTTCAATGCCAGCACAAGTGTGTAAAGTGGTTTTGCAACACTAACCCAAGTGCGGAAAGTGGTTTTCCACACCAACAATTGTGGGTAAAGTGGTTTTCAATGCCAGCACAAGTGCGAAAATTGGTTTTGAAACACCAACAAAAGTGAGACAAGTGGTTTTGCAACACTAACACAAGTGCAAAAAGTGGTCTTGCAACACTAACACAAGTGCAAAAAGTGATTTTCAACACTAGCACAAGTGCAAAAAGTGGTTTTTCAACACTAACACAAGTGCAAAAAGTGGTTTTTCAACACTAACACAAGTGCGAAAAGTGGTTTTTCCACACTAATACAAGTGCGAAAGTGGTTTCCTGCACCAAGACAAGTGCGAAAAGTGGTTTTTCAACACTAACACAAGTGCGAAAAGTGGTTTTTCAACACTATCACAAGTGCAAAAAGTGTTTTTTCCACACTAATACAAGTGCAAAAGTGGTTTCCTGCACCAACCCAAGGGCGAAAAGTGGTTTTTCAACACTAACACAAGTGCGAAAAGTGGTTTTTCAATACTAACACAAGTGCGAAAAATGGTTTTTCAACACTAACACAAGTGCGAAAAGTGGTTTTTCCACACTAATACAAGTGCAAAAGTGGTTTCCTGCACCAACACAAGTGCGAAAGGTGGTTTTTCAACACTAAGACAAGTGCGAAAAGTGGTTTTTCAACACTATCACAAGTGCAAAAAGTGTTTTTTCTACACTATTACAAGTGCAAAAGTGGTTTCCTGCACCAACACAAGTGCGAAAAGTGGTTTTTCAACACTAACACAAGTGCGAAAAGTGGTTTTTCAACACTATCACAAATGCAAAAAGTGTTTTTTCCACACTAATACAAGTGCAAAAGTGGTTTCCTGCACCAACACAAGTGCGAAAAGTGGTTTTTCAACACTAACACAAGTGCGAAAAGTGGTTTTTCAACACTAACACAAGTGCGAAAAGTGGTTTTTCAACACTAATACAAGTGCGAAAAGTGGTTTTTCCACACTAATACAAGTGCAAAAGTGGTTTCCTGCACCAACACAAGTGCGAAAAGTGGTTTTTCAACACCAACACAAGTGCGAAAAGTGGTTTTTCAACACTAACATAAGTGCGAAAAGTGGTTTTTCCACACTAATACAAGTGCAAAAGTGGTTTCCTGCACCAACACAAGTGCGAAAAGTGGTTTTTCAACACTATCACAAGTGCAAAAAGTGTTTATCCCACACCAATACAAGTGCAAAAGTGGTTTCCTGCACCAACACAAGTGCGAAATGTGGTTTTCAACACGAACACAAGTGAGAAAAGTGGTTTTTCAACACTATCACAAATGCAAAAAGTGTTTTTTCCACACTATTACAAGTGCAAAAGTGGTTTTTCAACACCAACACAAGTGCGAAAAGTGGTTTTTCAACACTAACACAAGTGCGAAAAGTGTTTTTTCCACACTAATACAAGTGCAAAAGTGGTTTCCTGCACCAACACAAGTGCGAAAAGTGGTTTTTCAACACTAACACAAGTGCGAAAAGTGGTTTTTCAACACTAACACAAGTGCGAAAAGTGGTTTTTCCACACTAATACAAGTGCAAAAGTGGTTTCCTGCACCAACACAAGTGCGAAAGGTGGTTTTTCAACACTAACACAAGTGCGAAAAGTGGTTTTTCAACACTATCACAAGTGCAAAAAGTGTTTTTTCTACACTATTACAAGTGCAAAAGTGGTTTCCTGCACCAACACAAGTGCGAAATGTGGTTTTCAACACTAACACAAGTGAGAAAAGTGGTTTTTCAACACTATCACAAGTGCAAAAAGTGTTTTTCCCACACTAATACAAGTGCAAAAGTGGTTTCCTGCACCAACACAAGTGCGAAATGTGGTTTTCAACACTAACACAAGTGAGAAAAGTGGTTTTTCAACACTATCACAAGTGCAAAAAGTGTTTTTTCTACACTATTACAAGTGCAAAAGTGGTTTCCTGCACCAACACAAGTGCGAAATGTGGTTTTCAACACTAACACAAGTGCGAAAAGTGGTTTTTCAACACTATCACAAGTGCAAAAAGTGTTTTTCCCACACTAATACAAGTGCAAAAGTGGTTTCCTGCACCAACACAAGTGCGAAATGTGGTTTTCAACACTAACACAAGTGAGAAAAGTGGTTTTTCAACACTATCACAAGTGCAAAAAGTGTTTTTCCCACACTAATACAAGTGCAAAAGTGGTTCCCTGCACCAACACAAGTGCGAAAAGTGGTTTTCAACACCAGCACAAGCACGGAAAGTGGTTTTGCAATACTAGCACATGTGTGAGAAGTGGTTTTGAATGCCAGCACAAGTGTGGAAAGTGGTTTTGCAACACCAACACAAGTGCAAAAAGTGGTTTTCAATGTCAGCGCAAGTGCAGAAAGTGGTTCTGCAACATCAGCTCAAGTGCAGAAAGTGGTTCTGCAATACCAGCACATGTGCGAAAAGTGGTTTTGCAACACCAACACAAGTGCAAAAAGTGGTTTTCAATGTCAGCGCAAGTGCAGAAAGTGGTTCTGCAACATCAGCTCAAGTGCAGAAAGTGGTTCTGCAACATCAGCTCAAGTGCAGAAAGTGGTTTTGCAACACTAACCCAATTGCGAAAAGTGGTTTTCAACACAAGCACGAGTGCGGAAAGTGGTTTTCAATGCCAGCACACACGTGGAAATTGGTTTTGCAACACGAAGACAAATGCGAATTGTGGTTTTCAACACTTGCGCATGTGCGGAAAGTGGTTTTCAACACAAGCACAAGTGTGGAGAGTGGTTCTGCAACATTAGCTCAAGTGCGGAAAGTGGTTCTGCAATACCAGCACATGTGTGAAAAGTGGTTCTCAACGCCAGCATAAGTGTGGAAATTGGTTTTTGCAACACCAACACAAATGCGAATAATGGTTTACAACACTAGCACGAGTGCGGAAAGTGGTTTTCCAACACTAACCCAATTGCGAAAAGTGGTTTTCAACACAAGCACGAGTGCGGAAAGTGGTTTTCAATGCCAGCACACGCGTGGAAATTGGTTTTGCAACACGAAGACAAATGCGAATTGTGGTTTTCAACACTTGCGCATGTGCGGAAAGTGGTTTTCAACACAAGCACAAGTGTGGAGAGTGGTTTTCCACACCAGCACATGTGCGAAAAGTGGTTTTGAAACACCAACACAAGTGAGACAAGTGGTTTTGCAACACCAAGTGTGGAAACATAAAACCACTTTCCACACACAAGTGCAAAAAGTGGTTTTGCAACACTAACACAAGTGCGAAAAGTGCTTTTGCAATACTAACACAAGTGCAAAAAGTGGTTTTGCAACACTAACACAAGTGCGAAAAGTGGTTTTGCAATACTTACACATGTGTGAAAAGTGGTTTTCAATGCCAGCACAAGTGTGTAAAGTGGTTTTGCAACACTAACCCAAGTGCGGAAAGCGGTTTTCCACACCAACAATTGTGGGTAAAGTGGTTTTCAATGCCAGCACAAGTGCGAAAAGTGGTTTTGAAACACCAACAAAAGTGAGACAAGTGGTTTTGCAACACTAACACAAGTGCAAAAAGTGGTCTTGCAACACTAACACAAGTGCAAAAAGTGATTTTCAACACTAGCACAAGTGCAAAAAGTGGTTTTTCAACACTAACACAAGTGCGAAAAGTGGTTTTTCAACACTAACACAAGTGCGAAAAGTGGTTTTTCCACACTAATACAAGTGCAAAAGTGGTTTCCTGCACCATGACAAGTGCGAAAAGTGGTTTTTCAACACTAACACAAGTGCGAAAAGTGTTTTTTCAACACTATCACAAGTGCAAAAAGTGTTTTTTCCACACTAATACAAGTGCAAAAGTGGTTTCCTGCACCAACCCAAGTGCGAAAAGTGGTTTTTCAACACTAACACAAGTGCGAAAAGTGGTTTTTCAACACTAACACAAGTGCGAAAAGTGGTTTTTCCACACTAATACAAGTGCAAAAGTGGTTTCCTGCACCAACACAAGTGCGAAAGGTGGTTTTTCAACACTAACACAAGTGCGAAAGTGGTTTCCTGCACCAACACAAGTGCGAAAATTGGTTTTTCAACACTAACACAAGTGCGAAAAGTGGTTTTTCAACACTATCACAAGTGCAAAAAGTGTTTTTTCTACACTATTACAAGTGCAAAAGTGGTTTCCTGCACCAACACAAGTGCGAAAGGTGGTTTTTCAACACTAACACAAGTGCGAAAGTGGTTTCCTGCACCAACACAAGTGCGAAAAGTGGTTTTGCAACACCAACACAAGTGCAAAAAGTGGTTTTCAATGCCAGCGCAAGTGCAGAAAGTGGTTCTGCAACATTAGCTCAAGTGCGGAAAGTGGTTCTGCAATACCAGCACATGTGTGAAAAGTGGTTCTCAACGCCAGCATAAGTGTGGAAATGGTTTTTGCAACACCAACACAAATGCGAATAATGGTTTACAACACTAGCACGAGTGCGGAAAGTGGTTTTCCAACACTAACCCAATTGCGAAAAGTGGTTTTCAACACAAGCACGAGTGCGGAAAGTGGTTTTCAATGCCAGCACACGCGTGGAAATTGGTTTTGCAACACGAAGACAAATGCGAATTGTGGTTTTCAACACTTGCGCATGTGCGGAAAGTGGTTTTCAACACAAGCACAAGTGTGGAGAGTGGTTTTCCACACCAGCACATGTGCGAAAAGTGGTTTTGAAACACCAACACAAGTGAGACAAGTGGTTTTGCAACACCAAGTGTGGAAACATAAAACCACTTTCCACACACAAGTGCAAAAAGTGGTTTTGCAACACTAACACAAGTGCGAAAAGTGCTTTTGCAATACTAACACAAGTGCAAAAAGTGGTTTTGCAACACTAACACAAGTGCGAAAAGTGGTTTTGCAATACTTACACATGTGTGAAAAGTGGTTTTCAATGCCAGCACAAGTGTGTAAAGTGGTTTTGCAACACTAACCCAAGTGCGGAAAGCGGTTTTCCACACCAACAATTGTGGGTAAAGTGGTTTTTAATGCCAGCACAAGTGCGAAAATTGGTTTTGAAACACCAACAAAAGTGAGACAAGTGGTTTTGCAACACTAACACAAGTGCAAAAAGTGGTCTTGCAACACTAACACAAGTGCAAAAAGTGATTTTCAACACTAGCACAAGTGCAAAAAGTGGTTTTTCAACACTAACACAAGTGCGAAAAGTGGTTTTTCAACACTAACACAAGTGCGAAAAGTGGTTTTTCCACACTAATACAAGTGCGAAAGTGGTTTCCTGCACCAAGGCAAGTGCGAAAAGTGGTTTTTCAACACTAACACAAGTGCGAAAAGTGGTTTTTCAACACTATCACAAGTGCAAAAAGTGTTTTTTCCACACTAATACAAGTGCAAAAGTGGTTTCCTGCACCAACCCAAGTGCGAAAAGTGGTTTTTCAACACTAACACAAGTGCGAAAAGTGGTTTTTCAATACTAACACAAGTGCGAAAAATGGTTTTTCAACACTAACACAAGTGCGAAAAGTGGTTTTTCCACACTAATACAAGTGCAAAAGTGGTTTCCTGCACCAACACAAGTGCGAAAGGTGGTTTTTCAACACTAACACAAGTGTGAAAAGTGGTTTTTCAACACTATCACAAGTGCAAAAAGTGTTTTTTCTACACTATTACAAGTGCAAAAGTGGTTTCCTGCACCAACACAAGTGCGAAAAGTGGTTTTTCAACACTAACACAAGTGCGAAAAGTGGTTTTTCAACACTATCACAAGTGCAAAAAGTGTTTTTTCCACACTAATACAAGTGCAAAAGTGGTTTCCTGCACCAACACAAGTGCGAAAAGTGGTTTTTCAACACTAACACAAGTGCGAAAAGTGGTTTTTCAACACTAATACAAGTGCGAAAAGTGGTTTTTCCACACTAATACAAGTGCAAAAGTGGTTTCCTGCACCAACACAAGTGCGAAAAGTGGTTTTTCAACACCAACACAAGTGCGAAAAGTGGTTTTTCAACACTAACATAAGTGCGAAAAGTGGTTTTTTCCACACTAATACAAGTGCAAAAGTGGTTTCCTGCACCAACACAAGTGCGAAAAGTGGTTTTTCAACACTATCACAAGTGCAAAAAGTGTTTTTCCCACACCAATACAAGTGCAAAAGTGGTTTCCTGCACCAACACATGTGCGAAATGTGGTTTTCAACACGAACACAAGTGAGAAAAGTGGTTTTTCAACACTATCACAAATGCAAAAAGTGTTTTTTCCACACTAATACAAGTGCAAAAGTGGTTTCCTGCACCAACACAAGTGCGAAAAGTGGTTTTCAACACCAGCACAAGCACGGAAAGTGGTTTTGCAATACTAGCACATGTGTGAAAAGTGGTTTTGAATGCCAGCACAAGTGTGGAAAGTGGTTTTGCAACACCAACACAAGTGCAAAAAGTGGTTTTCAATGCCAGCGCAAGTGCAGAAAGTGGTTCTGCAACATTAGCTCAAGTGCGGAAAGTGGTTCTGCAATACCAGCACATGTGTGAAAAGTGGTTTTGAAACACCAACAAAAGTGAGACAAGTGGTTTTGCAACACTAACACAAGTGCAAAAAGTGGTCTTGCAACACTAACACAAGTGCAAAAAGTGATTTTCAACACTAGCACAAGTGCAAAAAGTGGTTTTTCAACACTAACACAAGTGCGAAAAGTGGTTTTTCAACACTAACACAAGTGCGAAAAGTGGTTTTTCCACACTAATACAAGTGCAAAAGTGGTTTCCTGCACCATGACAAGTGCGAAAAGTGGTTTTTCAACACGAACACAAGTGCGAAAAGTGTTTTTTCAACACTATCACAAGTGCAAAAAGTGTTTTTTCCACACTAATACAAGTGCAAAAGTGGTTTCCTGCACCAACCCAAGTGCGAAAAGTGGTTTTTCAACACTAACACAAGTGCGAAAAGTGGTTTTTCCACACTAATACAAGTGCAAAAGTGGTTTCCTGCACCAACACAAGTGCGAAAAGTGGTTTTTCCACACTAATACAAGTGCAAAAGTGGTTTCCTGCACCAACACAAGTGCGAAAAGTGGTTTTTCAACACTAACACAAGTGCGAAAAGTGGTTTTTCAACACTATCACAAGTGCAAAAAGTGTTTTTTCCACACTAATACAAGTGCAAAAGTGGTTTCCTGCACCAACACAAGTGCGAAAAGTGGTTTTTCAATACTAACACAAGTGCGAAAAATGGTTTTTCAACACTAACACAAGTGCGAAAAGTGTTTTTTCAACACTATCACAAGTGCAAAAAGTGTTTTTTCCACACTAATACAAGTGCAAAAGTGGTTTCCTGCACCAACCCAAGTGCGAAAAGTGGTTTTTCAACACTAACACAAGTGCGAAAAGTGGTTTTTCAACACTAACACAAGTGCGAAAAGTGGTTTTCCACACTAATACAAGTGCAAAAGTGGTTTCCTGCACCAACACAAGTGCGAAAAGTGGTTTTTCCACACTAATACAAGTGCAAAAGTGGTTTCCTGCACCAACACAAGTGCGAAAAGTGGTTTTTCAACACTAACACAAGTGCGAAAAGTGGTTTTTCAACACTATCACAAGTGCAAAAAGTGTTTTTTCCACACTAATACAAGTGCAAAAGTGGTTTCCTGCACCAACACAAGTGCGAAAAGTGGTTTTTCAATACTAACACAAGTGCGAAAAATGGTTTTTCAACACTAACACAAGTGCGAAAAGTGTTTTTTCCACACTAATACAAGTGCAAAAGTGGTTTCCTGCACCAACACAAGTGCGAAAAGTGGTTTTTCAACACTAACACAAGTGCGAAAAGTGGTTTTTCAACACTAACACAAGTGCGAAAAGTGGTTTTTCCACACTAATACAAGTGCAAAAGTGGTTTCCTGCACCAACACAAGTGCGAAAGGTGGTTTTTCAACACTAACACAAGTGCGAAAGTGGTTTCCTGCACCAACACAAGTGCGAAAAGTGGTTTTTCAACACTAACACAAGTGCGAAAAGTGGTTTTTCAACACTATCACAAGTGCAAAAAGTGTTTTTTCTACACTATTACAAGTGCAAAAGTGGTTTCCTGCACCAACACAAGTGCGAAAAGTGGTTTTTCAACACTAACACAAGTGCGAAAAGTGGTTTTTCAACACTATCACAAGTGCAAAAAGTGTTTTTTCCACACTAATACAAGTGCAAAAGTGGTTTCCTGCACCAACACAAGTGCGAAAAGTGGTTTTTCAACACTAATACAAGTGCGAAAAGTGGTTTTTCCACACGAATACAAGTGCGAAAAGTGGTTTTTCAACACCAACACAAGTGCGAAAAGTGGTTTTTCAACACTAACACAAGTGCGAAAAGTGTTTTTTCCACACTAATACAAGTGCAAAAGTGGTTTCCTGCACCAACACAAGTGCGAAAAGTGGTTTTTCAACACTAACACAAGTGCGAAAAGTGGTTTTTCAACACTAACACAAGTGCGAAAAGTGGTTTTTCCACACTAATACAAGTGCAAAAGTGGTTTCCTGCACCAACACAAGTGCGAAATGTGGTTTTTCAACACTAACACAAGTGCGAAAAGTGGTTTTTCAACACTATCACAAGTGCAAAAAGTGTTTTTTCTACACTATTACAAGTGCAAAAGTGGTTTCCTGCACCAACACAAGTGCGAAAAGTGGTTTTTCAACACTAACACAAGTGCGAAAAGTGGTTTTTCAACACTATCACAAGTGCAAAAAGTGTTTTTTCCACACTAATACAAGTGCAAAAGTGGTTTCCTGCACCAACACAAGTGCGAAAAGTGGTTTTTCAACACTAATACAAGTGCGAAAAGTGGTTTTTCCACACGAATACAAGTGCGAAAAGTGGTTTTTCAACACCAACACAAGTGCGAAAAGTGGTTTTTCAACACCAACACAAGTGCGAAAAGTGGTTTTTCCACACTAATACAAGTGCAAAAGTGGTTTCCTGCACCAACACAAGTGCGAAAAGTGGTTTTTCAACACTAACACAAGTGCGAAAAGTGGTTTTTCAACACTATCACAAGTGCAAAAAGTGTTTTTCCCACACTCATACAAGTGCAAAAGTGGTTTCCTGCACCAACACAAGTGCGAAATGTGGTTTTCAACAATAACACAAGTGAGAAAAGTGGTTTTTCAACACTATCACAAGTGCAAAAAGTGTTTTTCCCACACTAATACAAGTGCAAAAGTGGTTCCCTGCACCAACACAAGTGCGAAAAGTGGTTTTCAACACCAGCACAAGCACGGAAAGTGGTTTTGCAATACTAGCACATGTGTGAGAAGTGGTTTTGAATGCCAGCACAAGTGTGGAAAGTGGTTTTCAACACCAGCGCAAGCACGGAAAGTGGTTTTGCAATGCTAGCACATGTGTGAGAAGTGGTTTTGAATGCCAGCACAAGTGTGGAAAGTGGTTTTGCAACACCAACACAAGTGCAAAAAGTGGTTTTCAATGTCAGCGCAAGTGCAGAAAGTGGTTCTGCAACATCAGCTCAAGTGCAGAAAGTGGTTCTGCAATACCAGCACATGTGCGAAAAGTGGTTTTGCAACACCAACACAAGTGCAAAAAGTGGTTTTCAATGTCAGCGCAAGTGCAGAAAGTGGTTCTGCAACATCAGCTCAAGTGCAGAAAGTGGTTCTGCAACATCAGCTCAAGTGCAGAAAGTGGTTTTGCAACACTAACCCAATTGCGAAAAGTGGTTTTCAACACAAGCACGAGTGCGGAAAGTGGTTTTCAATGCCAGCACACGCGTGGAAATTGGTTTTGCAACACGAAGACAAATATGAATTGTGGTTTTCAACACTTGCGCATGTGCGGAAAGTGGTTTTCAACACAAGCACAAGTGTGGAGAGTGGTTTTCCATGCCAGCACAAGTGCGAAAAGTGGTTTTGAAACACCAACACAAGTGAGACAAGTGGTTTTGCAACACCAAGTGTGGAAACATAAAACCACTTTCCACACACAAGTGCAAAAAGTGGTTTTGCAACACTAACACAAGTGCGAAAAGTGGTTTTGCAACACTAACACAAGTGCGAAAAGTGGTTTTGCAATACTTACACATGTGTGAAAAGTGGTTTTCAATGCCAGCACAAGTGTGTAAAGTGGTTTTGCAACACTAACCCAAGTGCGGAAAGCGGTCTTGCAACACTAACACAAGTGCGAAAAGTGGTTTTTCAACACTAACACAAGTGCGAAAAGTGGTTTTGCAACACTAACACAAGTGCGAAAAGTGGTTTTCCACACCAACAATTGTGGGTAAAGTGGTTTTCAATGCCAGCACAAGTGCGAAAAGTGGTTTTGCAACACTAACACAAGTGCAAAAAGTGGTCTTGCAACACTAACACAAGTGCAAAAAGTGATTTTCAACACGAGCACAAGTGCAAAAAGTGGTTTTTCAACACTAACACAAGTGCGAAAAGTGGTTTTTTTCAACACTAACACAAGTGCGAAAAGTGGTTTTTCCACACTAATACAAGTGCAAAAGTGGTTTCCTGCACCAAGCCAAGTGCGAAAAGTGGTTTTTCAACACTAACACAAGTGCGAAAAGTGGTTTTTCAACACTATCACAAGTGCAAAAAGTGTTTTTTCCACACTAATACAAGTGCAAAAGTGGTTTCCTGCACCAACCCAAGTGCGAAAAGTGGTTTTTCAACACTAACACAAGTGCGAAAAGTGGTTTTGCAACACTAACACAAGTGCGAAAAGTGGTTTTCCACACCAACAATTGTGGGTAAAGTGGTTTTCAATGCCAGCACAAGTGCGAAAAGTGGTTTTG
The DNA here is from genome assembly GCF_964187855.1 of Myxine glutinosa. Lineage (NCBI taxonomy): Eukaryota > Metazoa > Chordata > Myxini > Myxiniformes > Myxinidae > Myxine > Myxine glutinosa. Next base: position 177,025,139 of record NC_136261.1, read on the forward strand.
CAACACTAACACAAGTGCAAAAAGTGGTCTTGCAACACTAACACAAGTGCAAAAAGTGATTTTCAACACTAGCACAAGTGCAAAAAGTGGTTTTTCAACACTAACACAAGTGCGAAAAGTGGTTTTTCAACACTAACACAAGTGCGAAAAGTGGTTTTTCCACACTAATACAAGTGCAAAAGTGGTTTCCTGCACCAAGACAAGTGCGAAAAGTGGTTTTTCAACACTAACACAAGTGCAAAAAGTGGTTTTTCAACACTATCACAAGTGCAAAAAGTGTTTTTTCCACACTAATACAAGTGCAAAAGTGGTTTCCTGCACCAACCCAAGTGCGAAAAGTGGTTTTTCAACACTAACACAAGTGCGAAAAGTGGTTTTTCAACACTAACACAAGTGCGAAAAGTGGTTTTTCCACACTAATACAAGTGCAAAAGTGGTTTCCTGCACCAACACAAGTGCGAAAAGTGGTTTTTCCACACTAATACAAGTGCAAAAGTGGTTTCCTGCACCAACACAAGTGCGAAAAGTGGTTTTTCAACACTAACACAAGTGCGAAAAGTGGTTTTTCAACACTATCACAAGTGCAAAAAGTGTTTTTTCCACACTAATACAAGTGCAAAAGTGGTTTCCTGCACCAACACAAGTGCGAAAAGTGGTTTTTCAATACTAACACAAGTGCGAAAAATGGTTTTTCAACACTAACACAAGTGCGAAAAGTGTTTTTTTCCACACTAATACAAGTGCAAAAGTGGTTTCCTGCACCAACACAAGTGCGAAAAGTGGTTTTTCAACACTAACACAAGTGCGAAAAGTGGTTTTTCAACACTAACACAAGTGCGAAAAGTGGTTTTTCCACACTAATACAAGTGCAAAAGTGGTTTCCTGCACCAACACAAGTGCGAAAGGTGGTTTTTCAACACTAACACAAGGGCGAAAAGTGGTTTTTCAACACTATCACAAGTGCAAAAAGTGTTTTTTCTACACTAATACAAGTGCAAAAGTGGTTTCCTGCACCAACACAAGTGCGAAAAGTGGTTTTTCAACACTAACACAAGTGCGAAAAGTGGTTTTTCAACACTATCACAAGTGCAAAAAGTGTTTTTTCCACACTAATACAAGTGCAAAAGTGGTTTCCTGCACCAACACAAGTGCGAAAAGTGGTTTTTCAACACTAACACAAGTGCGAAAAGTGGTTTTTCAACACTAACACAAGTGCGAAAAGTGGTTTTTCAACACTAATATAAGTGCGAAAAGTGGTTTTTCCACACTAATACAAGTGCAAAAGTGGTTTCCTGCACCAACACAAGTGCGAAAAGTGGTTTTTCAACACTAACACAAGTGCGAAAAGTGGTTTTTCAACACTATCACAAGTGCAAAAAGTGTTTTTCCCACACTCATACAAGTGCAAAAGTGGTTTCCTGCACCAACACAAGTGCGAAATGTGGTTTTCAACAATAACACAAGTGAGAAAAGTGGTTTTTCAACACTATCACAAGTGCAAAAAGTGTTTTTCCCACACTAATACAAGTGCAAAAGTGGTTTCCTGCACCAACACAAGTGCGAAATGTGGTTTTCAACACTAACACAAGTGAGAAAAGTGGTTTTTCAACACTATCACAAGTGCAAAAAGTGTTTTTCCCACACTAATACAAGTGCAAAAGTGGTTTCCTGCACCAACACAAGTGCGAAAAGTGGTTTTGCAATACTAGCACATGTGTGAGAAGTGGTTTTGAATGCCAGCACAAGTGTGGAAAGTGGTTTTGCAACACCAACACAAGTGCAAAAAGTGGTTTTCAATGTCAGCGCAAGTGCAGAAAGTGGTTCTGCAACATTAGCTCAAGTGCGGAAAGTGGTTCTGCAATACCAGCACATGTGTGAAAAGTGGTTTTCAACGCCAGCATAAGTGTGGAAATTGGTTTTTGCAACACCAACACAAATGCGAATAATGGTTTACAACACTAGCACGAGTGCGGAAAGTGGTTTTGCAACACTAACCCAATTGCGAAAAGTGGTTTTCAACACAAGCACGAGTGCGGAAAGTGGTTTTCAATGCCAGCACACGCGTGGAAATTGGTTTTGCAACACGAAGACAAATGCGAATTGTGGTTTTCAACACTTGCGCATGTGCGGAAAGTGGTTTTCAACACAAGCACAAGTGTGGAGAGTGGTTTTCCACGCCAGCACAAGTGCGAAAAGTGGTTTTGAAACACCAACACAAGTGAGACAAGTGGTTTTGCAACACCAAGTGTGGAAACATAAAACCACTTTCCACACACAAGTGCAAAAAGTGGTTTTGCAACACTAACACAAGTGCGAAAAGTGGTTTTGCAATACTAACACAAGTGCAAAAAGTGGTTTTGCAACACTAACACAAGTGCGAAAAGTGGTTTTGCAATACTTACACATGTGTGAAAAGTGGTTTTCAATGCCAGCACAAGTGTGTAAAGTGGTTTTGCAACACTAACCCAAGTGCGGAAAGCGGTTTTCCACACCAACAATTGTGGGTAAAGTGGTTTTCAATTTTTTTTTTTTTTTTTTTTTTTTTTTTTTTGTATACAAGGTCGAGGCTCGTGAAAGAGCGAACATTAATCACACAGAAAGACAAACCGACACATAAAACATATAACATAGGGAGCGGTAGACAAGATGGGGAGAGAGGGGGAAGGACACAAACACAACATTTGAGAGCAGTGACCGAGAGACATGGAGACATCGAGAGATCTGAGAGAGGGCGAGGGCTTGGGGGGGGGGGGGGCGTGGGAAGGGGGCGGTGGGAGAGGTATAAAACATATGGACACTGCCAGGACTTCCAGGAAAGAAGTTGGAATTTCAAACAAGGTGGATCTGGGGTGAATTAGCGGGGGTAGAAAAGATCAAGGTTTTGGATGGGGGAAGATAAGAGATGGTGGTGAACAGCTGTTTTAAAGACCTGGAGGGAGGAGTGGGATTGAAGGGAGTGAGGGAGTTTGTTCCAGAGGCGGGAGAAAAGAGGAATGAAAGAGTGAAGGTGAGCAGAGAGCCGAGATTTTGGCAGTTTAACCATCAGAGGGTTGCAGGCAGATCTTGTGCGACCTGTAGGAATATTTGGGGGACAGAGCACAGAGAGAGCTGGGGGTGCAAGGCCGGAGAGGAGTCGGTAGAAGACAGAAAGACCACCTACCTGCCTGCGGTGAGTGAGTGAAAGGCCCTCAGAGATAGCTTCATCGCGGGAGATTCCAATAATTCTGAAAGCTTTGGTTTCAACAGCGTGAAGCCGAGCTAGGTGTGAGGCAGGAGCACCGGCCCATAGGGGAGAACAGTATTCCATTGAGCTGCGGATGAAAGCCTTGTATGTGGTGAGGAGCTCAGGTGTGCCGAGGAAGGACTTCGCACGACGGAGGATGCCCAGTCGGCGACTGGCTTTGGAGGCCAGCTTGGAAATGTGGTTTTCCCAAGAAAGATCATGGCAGATAGTGAGACCCAAAATCTTGAGCGACAGAACTTCTTGGAGAGGATTGTTGAGAAAGTAGATGGGAGGGTTGTCCAGTCGATCTTTTCGGAGAGACATAGTAAGAGTGTGAGATTTGTCAGGATTGAAAGACATGTTCCACTTGTTTGACCAGTCTGTGATTTTGTCCAGGTCTTCAGAGAGTGAGGAGGCAGCAGACTGCCGATCTGAGGGAAGAGGAATGGAGCGGCAGAGAGTGGAGTCATCAGCAAAGAGATAGAGAGGATTTTCGAGAGAGTCAGAGAGATCATTGATGAAGACCAGAAAAAGCACGGGGCCCAGAACACTGCCTTGGGGAACTCCAGCCTGAACAGGAAGAGGAGATGAGAGAAACCCATTCAGGGCCACACGTTGACGACGACTAGAGAGGAAGTCCGCCAGCCATGCGTGGAGATTTCCATGGATACCAAAGGAGGAGAGTTTGGTGAGCAGAGCGGGGTGCCAGACCGTGTCGAAGGCACGTGATATGTCGAGGGAGACAGCTCTAATTTCCTGTTTGGCATTGAGGACCTCCATCCATTGTTGAGACAGCAGAAGCAGCATGTCCAGAGTAGAGTGACCTGGTCTGAAACCAAATTGATGATCAGAGATCAAGCCATTGGAGAAGAGGAAAGATTTCATATCCGAAGCAATGATGGATTCCATGACTTTGCTGATAATTGGGAGAAGGCTGATTGGTCTGTAGTTGCTAGGATCTGTTTTTGCACCTTTTTTGTGCAAAGCGGTGATGTTGGCTGATTTCCAAGCAGATGGCAGTTGACCTTGAGCAAAAGAGAGGGTGAAGAGAACAGAGAGAGGGTGAGACAGAGCAGCAGAGCAGGATTTTAGGACCCGTGGGCTGATGCCGTCGGGTCCAGTTGCAGAATCAGAGTCGAGGGTTGACAGAAACTTTTCCACCTTGTCAGGAGGAAAGGACACGGAGTCCAGGAGCAGCAGGGTACGACTGGGTATGGTGGGTACAGAGAGGGATGGGTTTGGGACACAAGATTTAGAGGCAAACACAGAGTTGAGGCATTCAGCTTTTTCACGTGCGGAGTCAGCTGTGTAGCCGTTTGAGGTAAGGGAGGGGATGGAGGGGGAACAAACACCAGAAACGGATTTGACCAGACGCCACCAGGATTTGGAAGAGGGAGACAGATAAGAGAGTTCGGTCTTGAGAACGGAGAGATATTGTTTCCTGGCTCTCCTGAGGGTGGACACACACTTGTTTCGGGCTTTGTGAAAGGAAATGAGATTTCCTTCCGTTGGATTTGCTTTCCAGGAGACAAAGGCAAGTTGTTTCTGGGCAACAGCCTCACCACAAGATTCCGTGTACCATGGACGGGAGGAAGGGTATGACAACTGAAGACGAGATGGGATAAATCTGTGCATGAGAGAGAGCAATTTACTTTGGAAGAATTCCCAGGATGAGTTGATGTCAGAGGTGGTAGAGATGGGAGACCAGTCCAGATGATTGATGGCTGCTTGAAGACCGTGCCAGTTGGCCTGAGTGAAATGCCAGACTCGTCGACGCTGAGCAGGCTCCCTGAGGATGGTCAGAGAGATGTCCACTTTAACAAGGACATGATCAGATGATCCGATCGGAGCAGAAGAAGAGCAGCAGACATTTTCAGGGAAGTTAGTCATAACCAAGTCCAGAAGAGAAGATGTTCCGTTGACTGAGATCCGGGTTGGGAAATTGACAGATTGTGTCAGTCCCAGTGAGTCGCAGAAGTCCTTTGCTGAGGAGCCATGGCTGGTGAGAGAGGTACCCACACCCAGCCAACTGGCATGATGACAGTTGAAATCACCACATATGAGGAAGAGAGAGTTGGGATGAGTAGATAGAAGTTGGTCCATATCATCAGACAGCGAGATGTAGATTGAGTCATCACTGTTTGGTGGACGGTACAACACACATATGAACAAGAGGTGGGAGCGAAGGGGAAGCCGTAGCCAGAGGTATTCCTGGGGGTGAGGTGGAGAGAGTGCAGTGCAGGGCGAGTGAGGAAGAGAGTTTTTGATAAAGATAGCAACCCCGCCTCCAGGACGAGGCTCAGGTCTATCATACCGGAGGAGGGAGTAGCCCGGGAGAGATACTATGGAATCAGAGACATCATAAAGGAGGAAAGTTTCTGTTAAGCAGATCACGTCTGGTTTGACAGAAGCAACCTGTATGGAGAGATCAGTTAAGTTTGAACGAAGGCCCCGGATGTTTGAGGTCCATACCGTTAATGAAGAGGAAGGGGGAGCATCAGATACAGAACAGGGGGGAGGAGGGGTAGGGTAAGATGTGGAAGAGGTGGAAGAGGTAGGGAGAGCTGTTGAAGGTGTGTCAGAGATTTCAGAATAGCTCGGAGAAAGGGAAGGATGGGGCGGACAAAAGGTTTGATGGTGATTGGGTGAGCCACAATGAGGTGTTATTTGAGGAGGGGGAAGAGCGAGGCAGAAGGTTGGGGGAGATGGAGGTGAGAGTTTGAAGGGGGAAGAAGCGGGGAGGACGCTTTGAGGAGGGGGAGTGAGAGGGGGGAAATTGAGAAGCAATGAGGGTGGGGAGATTTGAAGGGGAGGGGTGAGGGGGGAGTTTGGGAGGGAAGGGGCAAGGGGAGGGATTTGAAAGGGATGGGATATGGGGGAGATTTGGAGGGGAGGGGTGAGGCAGGAGTCTAGGAGGGGAGGGGCGAGGGGGCGTCTTGGCGGGGAGGGGTGAGGGGGTAGTTTAGGAGGGAGGGGGCAAGGGGGGAGATTTGAAAGGGATGGGTGATGGGGAAGATTTGGAGGGGAGGGGTGATGGGGAAGATTTGGAGGGGAGGGGTTATGGGGAAGATTTGGAGGGGAGGGGTGAGATTGGATTTTTGAAAGTGTACGATTTATGGGAAACGAACATTTATTGCAAAATGAGTTTCTTGTGACCTTCGAGTTAAAAATACGTTTAAGGACGCTGGATGGAGGATGGAGTGCAGGAGAGTTTAGGGAATGTAGAAAAAAGGCACTATAGGAGATGGATATTTTTTTTGGGATGAATTGATTTGGTGAGCAAGTCGAAAGCAGCCTTTTAAAGAAGAAGAAGAAAAAGGTGTTATAAAATATGACGGAATACATAACTTGAGGGGAAAGTGTAAACATTGAAGGTTAATGAGTGAAAACTATCTGGGGAAATGGGGGAGAAACACGTGGTCGAAGAACGAACGAACGAATAAGAATGAATAAACGAATGAGAACAGAGAAGGAAAATGTTTTTTTTTTTTTTTTTTTTTTTTTGAGTTGAGATTTACACAAGGAAGTAGGCTATGGGTGAAAAGACTGGGAATACAGAGAACGAAAGTTATTGGATCACAAAAGACGGACCGCTGAGAGAAAAAACAAAGCCTCAAGGTTGTACCGTGCACACTGTACAAGGCCTCAAGACACGACACGGCAAACAGACGATCAATTTATGAAAGATAAACACCGAGAAACAACCAAAGTTGCACACAATAACTTCACACACCGAAAGATAAATACAGTTTCGACAAAATACAATTGTGAACAGACTTAACTTCGAAAAACGTGCAGACCGTGTGGAGCTTCGAAAATCCCTGCCGCCGTCTCCAAGATCTCGCGATCCAATGCCAGCACAATGCCAGCACAATGCCAGCACAAGTGCGAAAAGTGGTTTTGAAACACGATCAAAAGTGAGACAAGTGGTTTTGCAACACTAACACAAGTGCAAAAAGTGGTCTTGCAACACTAACACAAGTGCGAAAAGTGGTTTTTCAACACTAACACAAGTGCGAAAAGTGGTTTTTCCACACTAATACAAGTGTGAAAGTGGTTTCCTGCACCAAGACAAGTGCGAAAAGTGGTTTTTCAACACTAACACAAGTGCGAAAAGTAGTTTTTCAACACTATCACAAGTGCAAAAAGTGTTTTTTCCACACTAATACAAGTGCGAAAAGTGGTTTTTCAACACTAACACAAGTGCGAAAAGTGGTTTTTCAACACTAACACAAGTGCGAAAAGTGGTTTTTCCACACTAACACAAGTACGAAAAGTGGTTTTTCCACACTAATACAAGTGCAAAAGTGGTTTCCTGCACCAACACAAGTGCGAAAAGTGGTTTTTCCACACTAATACAAGTGCAAAAGTGGTTTCCTGCACCAACACAAGTGCGAAAAGTGGTTTTTCAACACTAACACAAGTGCGAAAAGTGGTTTTTCAACACTATCACAAGTGCAAAAAGTGTTTTTTCCACACTAATACAAGTGCAAAAGCGGTTTCCTGCACCAACACAAGTGCGAAAAGTGGTTTTTCAATACTAACACAAGTGCGAAAAATGGTTTTTCAACACTATCACAAGTGCAAAAAGTGTTTTTTCCACACTAATACAAGTGCAAAAGCGGTTTCCTGCACCAACACAAGTGCGAAAAGTGGTTTTTCAACACCAACTCAAGTGCGAAAAGTGGTTTTTCAACACTAACACAAGTGCGAAAAGTGGTTTTTCCACACTAATACAAGTGCAAAAGTGGTTTCCTGCACCAACACAAGTGCGAAAAGTGGTTTTTCAACACTAACACAAGTGCAAAAAGTGTTTTTCCCACACCAATACAAGTGCAAAAGTGGTTTCCTGCACCAACACAAGTGCGAAATGTGGTTTTCAACACGAACACAAGTGAGAAAAGTGGTTTTTCAACACTATCACAAATGCAAAAAGTGTTTTTTCCACACTAATACAAGTGCAAAAGTGGTTTCCTGCACCAACACAAGTGCGAAAAGTGGTTTTCAACACCAGCACAAGCACAGAAAGTGGTTTTGCAATACTAGCACATGTGTGAAAAGTGGTTTTGAATGCCAGCACAAGTGTGGAAAGTGGTTTTGCAACACCAACACAAGTGCATAAAGTGGTTTTCAATGCCAGCGCAAGTGCAGAAAGTGGTTCTGCAACATTAGCTCAAGTGCGGAAAGTGGTTCTGCAATACCAGCACATGTGTGAAAAGTGGTTCTCAACGCCAGCATAAGTGTGGAAATTGGTTTTTGCAACACCAACACAAATGCGAATAATGGTTTACAACACTAGCACGAGTGCGGAAAGTGGTTTTCCAACACTAACCCAATTGCGAAAAGTGGTTTTCAACACAAGCACGAGTGCGGAAAGTGGTTTTCAATGCCAGCACACGCGTGGAAATTGGTTTTGCAACACGAAGACAAATGCGAATTGTGGTTTTCAACACTTGCGCATGTGCGGAAAGTGGTTTTCAACACAAGCACAAGTGTGGAGAGTGGTTTTCCACACCAGCACATGTGCGAAAAGTGGTTTTGAAACACCAACACAAGTGAGACAAGTGGTTTTGCAACACCAAGTGTGGAAACATAAAACCACTTTCCACACACAAGTGCAAAAAGTGGTTTTGCAACACTAACACAAGTGCGAAAAGTGCTTTTGCAATACTAACACAAGTGCAAAAAGTGGTTTTGCAACACTAACACAAGTGCGAAAAGTGGTTTTGCAATACTTACACATGTGTGAAAAGTGGTTTTCAATGCCAGCACAAGTGTGTAAAGTGGTTTTGCAACACTAACCCAAGTGCGGAAAGCGGTTTTCCACACCAACAATTGTGGGTAAAGTGGTTTTCATTGCCAACACAAGTGCGAAAAGTGGTTTTGAAACACCAACAAAAGTGAGACAAGTGGTTTTGCAACACTAACACAAGTGCAAAAAGTGGTCTTGCAACACTAACACAAGTGCAAAAAGTGATTTTCAACACTAGCACAAGTGCAAAAAGTGGTTTTTCAACACTAACACAAGTGCGAAAAGTGGTTTTTCAACACTAACACAAGTGCGAAAAGTGGTTTTTCCACACTAATACAAGTGCAAAAGTGGTTTCCTGCACCAAGACAAGTGCGAAAAGTGGTTTTTCAACACTAACACAAGTGCGAAAAGTGGTTTTTCAACACTATCACAAGTGCAAAAAGTGTTTTTTCCACACTAATACAAGTGCAAAAGTGGTTTCCTGCACCAACCCAAGTGCGAAAAGTGGTTTTTCAACACTAACACAAGTGCGAAAAGTGGTTTTTCAACACTAACACAAGTGCGAAAAGTGGTTTTTCAACACTAACACAAGTGCGAAAAGTGGTTTTTCAACACTATCACAAGTGCAAAAAGTGTTTTTTCCACACTAATACAAGTGCAAAAGTGGTTTCCTGCACCAACCCAAGTGCGAAAAGTGGTTTTTCAACACTAACACAACTGCGAAAAGTGGTTTTTCAACACTATCACAAGTGCAAAACTGGTTTTTCAACACTATCACAAGTGCAAAAAGTGGTTTTTCAACACTAACACAAGTGCGAAAACTGGTTTTTCAACACTATCACAAGTGCAAAAAGTGTTTTTTCCACACTAATACAAGTGCAAAAGTGGTTTCCTGCACCAACACAAGTGCGAAAAGTGGTTTTTCAATACTAACATAAGTGCGAAAAGTGTTTTTTCCACACTAATACAAGTGCAAAAGTGGTTTCCTGCACCAACACAAGTGCGAAAAGTGGTTTTTCAACACTAACACAAGTGCGAAAAGTGGTTTTTCCACACTAATACAAGTGCAAAAGTGGTTTCCTGCACCAACACAAGTGCGAAAGGTGGTTTTTCAACAATAACACAAGTGCGAAAAGTGGTTTTTCAACACTAACACAAGTGCGAAAAGTGTTTTTTCCACACTAATACAAGTGCAAAAGTGGTTTCCTGCACCAACACAAGTGCGAAAAGTGGTTTTTCAACACTAACACAAGTGCGAAAAGTGGTTTTTCCACACTAATACAAGTGCAAAAGTGGTTTCCTGCACCAACACAAGTGCGAAAGGTGGTTTTTCAACAATAACACAAGTGCGAAAAGTGGTTTTTCAACACTAACACAAGTGCGAAAAGTGGTTTTTCAACACTATCACAAGTGCAAAAAGTGTTTTTTCCACACTAATACAAGTGCAAAAGTGGTTTCCTGCACCAACACAAGTGCGAAAAGTGGTTTTTCAACACTAACACAAGTGCGAAAAGTGGTTTTTCAACACTAACACAAGTGCGAAAAGTGGTTTTTCAACACTAATACAAGTGCGAAAAGTGGTTTTTCCACACTAATACAAGTGCAAAAGTGGTTTCCTGCACCAACACAAGTGCGAAATGTGGTTTTTCAACACCAACACAAGTGCGAAAAGTAGTTTTTCAACACTAACACAAGTGCGAAAAGTGGTTTTTCCACACTAATACAAGTGCAAAAGTGGTTTCCTGCACCAACACAAGTGCGAAAAGTGGTTTTTCAACACTAACACAAGTGCGAAAAGTGGTTTTTCAACACTATCACAAGTGCAAAAAGTGTTTTTCCCACACCAATACAAGTGTAAAAGTGGTTTCCTGCACCAACACAAGTGCGAAATGTGGTTTTCAACACGAACACAAGTGAGAAAAGTGGTTTTCAACACTATCACAAGTGCAAAAAGTGTTTTTCCCACACCAATACAAGTGCAAAAGTGATTTCCTGCACCAACACAAGTGCGAAATGTGGTTTTCAACACGAACACAAGTGAGAAAAGTGGTTTTTCAACACTATCACAAATGCAAAAAGTGTTTTTTCCACACTAATACAAGTGCAAAAGTGGTTTCCTGCACCAACACAAGTGCGAAAAGTGGTTTTCAACACCAGCACAAGCACGGAAAGTGGTTTTGCAATACTAGCACATGTGTGAAAAGTGGTTTTGAATGCCAGCACAAGTGTGGAAAGTGGTTTTGCAACACCAACACAAGTGCAAAAAGTGGTTTTCAATGCCAGCGCAAGTGCAGAAAGTGGTTCTGCAACATTAGCTCAAGTGCGGAAAGTGGTTCTGCAATACCAGCACATGTGTGAAAAGTGGTTCTCAACGCCAGCATAAGTGTGGAAATTGGTTTTTGCAACACCAACACAAATGCGAATAATGGTTTACAACACTAGCACGAGTGCGGAAAGTGGTTTTCCAACACTAACCCAATTGCGAAAAGTGGTTTTCAACACAAGCACGAGTGCGGAAAGTGGTTTTCAATGCCAGCACACGCGTGGAAATTGGTTTTGCAACACGAAGACAAATGCGAATTGTGGTTTTCAACACTTGCACATGTGCGGAAAGTGGTTTTCAACACAAGCACAAGTGTGGAGAGTGGTTTTCCACGCCAGCACAAGTGCGAAAAGTGGTTTTGAAACACCAACACAAGTGAGACAAGTGGTTTTGCAACACCAAGTGTGGAAACATAAAACCACTTTCCACACACAAGTGCAAAAAGTGGTTTTGCAACACTAACACAAGTGCAAAAAGTGGTTTTGCAACACTAACACAAGTGCGAAAAGTGGTTTTGCAATACTTACACATGTGTGAAAAGTGGTTTTCAATGCCAGCACAAGTGTGTAAAGTGGTTTTGCAACACTAACCCAAGTGCGAAAAGCGGTTTTCCACACCAACAATTGTGGGTAAAGTGGTTTTCAATGCCAGCACAAGTGCGAAAAGTGGTTTTGAAACACCATCAAAAGTGAGACAAGTGGTTTTGCAACACTAACACAATTGCAAAAAGTGGTCTTGCAACACTAACACAAGTACAAAAAGTGTTTTTTCCACACTAATACAAATGCAAAAGTGGTTTCCTGCACCAACACAAGTGCGAAAAGTGGTTTTTCAACACTAACACAAGTGCGAAAAGTGGTTTTTCAACACTAACACAAGTGCGAAAAGTGGTTTTTCAACACTATCACAAGTGCAAAAAGTGTTTTTTCCACACTAATACAAGTGCAAAAGTGGTTTTTCAACACTAACACAAGTGCGAAAAGTGTTTTTTCCACACTAATACAAGCGCAAAAGTGGTTTCCTGCACCAACACAAGTGCGAAAAGTGGTTTTTCAACACTAACACAAGTGCGAAAACTGGTTTTTCCACACTATCACAAGTGCAAAAAGTGTTTTTTCCACACTAATACAAGTGCAAAAGTGGTTTCCTGCACCAACACAAGTGCGAAAAGTGGTTTTTCAACACTAACACAAGTGCGAAAAGTGATTTTTCAACACTAACACAAGTGCGAAAAGTGGTTTTTCAACACTAACACAAGTGCAAAAAGTGGTTTTTCCACACTAATACAAGTGCAAAAGTGGTTTCCTGCACCAACACAAGTGCGAAAAGTGGTTTTTCAACACTAACACAAGAGCGAAAAGTGGTTTTTCAACACTATCACAAGTGCAAAAAGTGGTTTTTCCACACAAACACAAGTGCACAAGTGGTTTCCTGCACCAACACAAGTGCGAAATGTGGTTTTCAACACTAACACAAGTGCAAAAAGTGGTTTTTCCACACTAATACAAGTGCAAAAGTGGTTTCCTGCACCAACACAAGTGCGAAAAGTGGTTTTTCAACACTAACACAAGAGCGAAAAGTGGTTTTTCAACACTATCACAAGTGCAAAAAGTGTTTTTCCCACACTAATACAAGTGCAAAAGTGGTTTCCTGCACCAACACAAGTGCGAAATGTGGTTTTCAACACTAACACAAGTGCGAAAAGTGGTTTTTCAACACTATCACAAGTGCAAAAAGTGTTTTTTCCACACTAATACAAGTGCAAAAGTGGTTTCCTGCACCAACACAAGTGCGAAAAGTGGTTTTTCAACACTAACACAAGTGCAAAAAGTGGTTTTTCAACACTAACACAAGTGCGAAAAGTGTTTTTTCCACACTAATACAAGTGCGAAAAGTGGTTTCCTGCACCAACACAAGTGCAAAAAGTGTTTTTCCACACTAATACAAGTACAAAAGTGGTTTCCTGCACCAACACAAGTGCGAAAAGTGGTTTTTCAACACTAACACAAGTGCGAAAAGTGGTTTTTCAACACTAACACAAGTGCAAAAAGTGGTTTTTCCACACTAATACAAGTGCAAAAGTGGTTTCCTGCACCAACACAAGTGCGAAAAGTGGTTTTTCAACACGAACACAAGTGCGAAAAGTGGTTTTTCAACACTATCACAAGTGCAAAAAGTGGTTTTTCCACACAAACACAAGTGGTTTCCTGCCCCAACACAAGTGCGAAAAGTGGTTTTTCAACACTAACACAAGTGCGAAAAGTGGTTTTTCAACACTATCACAAGTGCAAAAAGTGTTTTTCCCACACTAATACAAGTGCAAAAGTGGTTTCCTGCACCAACACAAGTGCGAAATGTGGTTTTCAACACTAACACAAGTGAGAAAAGTGGTTTTTCAACACTATCACAAGTGCAAAAAGTGTTTTTTCCACACGAATACAAGTGCAAAAGTGGTTTCCTGCACCAACACAAGTGCGAAATGTGGTTTTCAACACTAACACAAGTGAGAAAAGTGGTTTTTCAACACTATCACAAGTGCAAAAAGTGTTTTTTCCACACTAATACAAGTGCAAAAGTGGTTTCCTGCACCAACACAAGTGCGAAAAGTGGTTTTTCAACACTAACACAAGTGCGAAAAGTGGTTTTTCAACACTAACACTAGTGCGAAAAGTGTTTTTCCACACTACTACAAGTGCGAAAAGTGGTTTCCTGCACCAACACAAGTGCGAAAAGTGGTTTTTCAACACTAACACAAGTGCGAAAAGTGGTTTTTCAACACAAACACAAGTGCGAAAAGTGGTTTTTCAACACTAAGACAAGTGCGATAAGTGGTTTTTCAACACTATCACAAGTGCAAAAAGTGTTTTTTCCACACTAATACAAGTGCGAAAAGTGGTTTTTCAACACTATCACAAGTGCGAAAAGTGGTTTTTCAACACTAACACAAGTGCGAAAAGTGGTTTTTCAACACTAACACAAGTGCGAAAAGTGGTTTTTCCACACTAATACAAGTGCAAAAGTGGTTTCCTACACCAACACAAGTGCGAAAAGTGGTTTTTCAACACTAACTCAAGTGCGAAAAGTGGTTTTTCAACACTATCACAAGTGCAAAAAGTGTTTTTTCCACACTAATACAAGTGCAAAAGTGGTTTCCTGCACCAACACAAGTGCGAAAAGTGGTTTTTCAACACTAACACAAGTGCGAAAATTGGTTTATCAACACTAACACAAGTGCGAAAAGTGGTTTTCAACACTAGCACGAGTGCTGAAAGTCGATTTCAATGCCAACATAAATGTGGAAATTGGTTTTTGCAACACTAACACAAGGGCAAAAATTGTTTTTCAATGCCAGCACAAGTGCGGAAAGTGATTCTGCAACACTAGCACAAGTGTAGAATGTGGTTTTCAAACCGAGCGCAAGTGTAGAGAGTGGTTTTCAAGCACTAACACAAGTGAGACAAGTGGTTTGCAACACCAACACAAGTGCAAAAAGTGGTTTTGCAACACTAACACAAGTGCGAAAAGTGGTTTTTGCAAAACTAGCACATGTGTGAAAAGTGGTTTTCAACGCCAGAACAAGTGCAAAATGTGGTTTTGCAACACGTACACAAGTGAGACAAGTGGTTTTGCAACACCAACACAAGTGCAAAAAGTGGTTTTCAATGACAGCGCAAGTGCAGAAAGTGGTTCTGCAACATTAGCTCAAGTGCAGAAAGTGGTTCTGCAATACCAGCACATGTGTGAAAAGTGGTTTTCAACGCCAGCATAAGTGTGGAAATTGGTTTATGCAACACCAACACAAATGCGAATAATGGTTTACAACACTAGCACGAGTGCGGAAAGTGGTTTTCCAACACTAACCCAATTGCGAAAAGTGGTTTTCAACACAAGCACGAGTGCGGAAAGTGGTTTTCAATGCCAGTACACGCGTGGAAATTGGTTTTGCAACACGAAGACAAATGCGAATTGTGGTTTTCAACACTTGCGCATGTGCGGAAAGTGGTTTTCAACACAAGCACAAGTGTGGAGAGTGGTTTTCCATGCCAGCACAAGTGCGAAAAGTGGTTTTGAAACACCAACACAAGTGAGACAAGTGGTTTTGCAACACCAAGTGTGGAAACATAAAACCACTTTCCACACACAAGTGCAAAAAGTGGTTTTGCAACACTAACACAAGTGCGAAAAGTGGTTTTGCAACACTAACACAAGTGCGAAAAGTGGTTTTGCAATACTTACACATGTGTGAAAAGTGGTTTTCAATGCCAGCACAAGTGTGTAAAGTGGTTTTGCAACACTAACCCAAGTGCGGAAAGCGGTCTTGCAACAGTAACACAAGTGCGAAAAGTGGTTTTTCAACACTAACACAAGTGCGAAAAGTGGTTTTGCAACACTAACACAAGTGCGAAAAGTGGTTTTCCACACCAACAATTGTGGGTAAAGTGGTTTTCAATGCCAGCACAAGTGCGAAAAGTGGTTTTGCAACACTAACACAAGTGCAAAAAGTGATTTTCAACACTAGCACAAGTGCAAAAAGTGGTTTTTCAACACTAACACAAGTGCGAAAAGTGGTTTTTCAACACTAACACAAGTGCGAAAAGTGGTTTTTCCACACTAATACAAGTGCAAAAGTGGTTTCCTGCACCAAGACAAGTGCGAAAAGTGGTTTTTCAACACTAACACAAGTGCAAAAAGTGGTTTTTCAACACTATCACAAGTGCAAAAAGTGTTTTTTCCACACTAATACAAGTGCAAAAGTGGTTTCCTGCACCAACCCAAGTGCGAAAAGTGGTTTTTCAACACTAACACAAGTGCGAAAAGTGGTTTTTCAACACTAACACAAGTGCGAAAAGTGGTTTTTCCACACTAATACAAGTGCAAAAGTGGTTTCCTGCACCAACACAAGTGCGAAAAGTGGTTTTTCCACACTAATACAAGTGCAAAAGTGGTTTCCTGCACCAACACAAGTGCGAAAAGTGGTTTTTCAACACTAACACAAGTGCGAAAAGTGGTTTTTCAACACTATCACAAGTGCAAAAAGTGTTTTTTCCACACTAATACAAGTGCAAAAGTGGTTTCCTGCACCAACACAAGTGCGAAAAGTGGTTTTTCAATACTAACACAAGTGCGAAAAATGGTTTTTCAACACTAACACAAGTGCGAAAAGTGTTTTTTCCACACTAATACAAGTGCAAAAGTGGTTTCCTGCACCAACACAAGTGCGAAAAGTGGTTTTTCAACACTAACACAAGTGCGAAAAGTGGTTTTTCAACACTAACACAAGTGCGAAAAGTGGTTTTTCCACACTAATACAAGTGCAAAAGTGGTTTCCTGCACCAACACAAGTGCGAAAGGTGGTTTTTCAACACTAACACAAGGGCGAAAAGTGGTTTTTCAACACTATCACAAGTGCAAAAAGTGTTTTTTCTACACTAATACAAGTGCAAAAGTGGTTTCCTGCACCAACACAAGTGCGAAAAGTGGTTTTTCAACACTAACACAAGTGCGAAAAGTGGTTTTTCAACACTATCACAAGTGCAAAAAGTGTTTTTTCCACACTAATACAAGTGCAAAAGTGGTTTCCTGCACCAACACAAGTGCGAAAAGTGGTTTTTCAACACTAACACAAGTGCGAAAAGTGGTTTTTCAACACTAACACAAGTGCGAAAAGTGGTTTTTCAACACTAATACAAGTGCGAAAAGTGGTTTTTCCACACTAATACAAGTGCAAAAGTGGTTTCCTGCACCAACACAAGTGCGAAAAGTGGTTTTTCAACACTAACACAAGTGCGAAAAGTGGTTTTTCAACACTATCACAAGTGCAAAAAGTGTTTTTCCCACACTCATACAAGTGCAAAAGTGGTTTCCTGCACCAACACAAGTGCGAAATGTGGTTTTCAACAATAACACAAGTGAGAAAAGTGTTTTTCCCACACTAATACAAGTGCAAAAGTGGTTTCCTGCACCAACACAAGTGCGAAATGTGGTTTTCAACACGAACACAAGTGAGAAAAGTGGTTTTTCAACACTATCACAAGTGCAAAAAGTGTTTTTCCCACACTAATACAAGTGCAAAAGTGGTTTCCTGCACCAACACAAGTGCGAAAAGTGGTTTTCAACACCAGCACAAGCACGGAAAGTGGTCTTGCAATACTAGCACATGTGTGAGAAGTGGTTTTGAATGCCAGCACAAGTGTGGAAAGTGGTTTTGCAACACCAACACAAGTGCAAAAAGTGGTTTTCAATGTCAGCGCAAGTGCAGAAAGTGGTTCTGCAACATTAGCTCAAGTGCGGAAAGTGGTTCTGCAATACCAGCACATGTGTGAAAAGTGGTTTTCAACGCCAGCATAAGTGTGGAAATTGGTTTTTGCAACACCAACACAAATGCGAATAATGGTTTACAACACTAGCACAAGTGCGGAAAGTGGTTTTGCAACACTAACCCAATTGCGAAAAGTGGTTTTCAACACAAGCACGAGTGCGGAAAGTGGTTTTCAATGCCAGCACACGCGTGGAAATTGGTTTTGCAACACGAAGACAAATGCGAATTGTGGTTTTCAACACTTGCGCATGTGCGGAAAGTGGTTTTCAACACAAGCACAAGTGTGGAGAGTGGTTTTCCACGCCAGCACAAGTGCGAAAAGTGGTTTTGAAACACCAACACAAGTGAGACAAGTGGTTTTGCAACACCAAGTGTGGAAACATAAAACCACTTTCCACACACAAGTGCAAAAAGTGGTTTTGCAACACTAACACAAGTGCGAAAAGTGGTTTTGCAATACTAACACAAGTGCAAAAAGTGGTTTTGCAACACTAACACAAGTGCGAAAAGTGGTTTTGCAATACTAACACATGTGTGAAAAGTGGTTTTCAATGCCAGCACAAGTGTGTAAAGTGGTTTTGCAACACTAATCCAAGTGCGGAAAGCGGTTTTCCACACCAACAATTGTGCGTAAAGTGGTTTTCAATGCCAGCACAAGTGCGAAAAGTGGTTTTGAAACACCAACACAAGTGAGACTAGTGGTTTTGCAACACTAACACAAGTGCAAAAAGTGGTCTTGCAACACTAACACAAGTGCAAAAAGTGATTTTCAACACTAGCACAAGTGCAAAAAGTGGTTTTGCAACACGAGCTCAAGTGCGGAGAGTGGTTTTCAACACCAGCACAAGTGCGAAAAGTGGATTTGCAACACGAACACTCGTGAGACAAATGGTTTTGCAACACTAACACAAATGCAAAAAGTGGTTTTCAACGCCAGCGCAAGCGTGGCAAGTGGTTTTGCAAAACTAGCACATGTGTGAAAAGTGGTTTTCAACGCCAGCACAAGTGTGGAAAGTGGTTTCGCAACACTAAAACAAATGCAAAAAGTGGTTTTCAATGCCAGCACAAGTACGGAAAGTGGTTTTGCAAAACTAGCACATGTGTGGAAAGTGGTTTTTCAACACCAATACTTGTGCGTGAAGTAGTTTTTCAATGCCAGCACAAGTGCGAAAAGTGGTTTTGAAACACTAACACAAGTGAGACAAGTGGTTTTGCAACACTAACACAAGTGCAAAAAGCGGTTTTCAACAAGAGCAGAAGTGTGAAAAGTGGTTTTCAATGCCACCACAAGTGCAGAAAGTGGTTTTGCAATACCAGTACATGTGTGAAAAGTGGTTTTCAATGCCAGCACAAGTGTGGAAGTGGTTTTGCAACACTTACACAAGTGTAAAAAGTGGTTTTCAATGCCAGCACATGTGCGGAAAGTGGTTCTGCAACATCAGCTCAAGTGCGGAAAGTGGTTTTCAACACCAGCACAACTGTGGAAAGTGGTTTTGCAACAGCAACACAAGTGCGAAAAGTGGTTTTGCAACACTAACACAAGTGCAAAAAGTGGTTTTCAACACGAACACATGTGTAAAAAGTGCTTTTCAACACTAACCAAAGTGCGAAAAGTTGTTTTCAACACCAGCACAAGTGCGGAAAGTGGTTTTGCAACACGTACACAAGTGAGAGAAGTGGTTTTGCAACACTAACCAAAGTGCGAAAAGTGGTTTTGCAACACGTGCACAAGTGAGACAAGTGGTTTTGCCACACCAACAAAAGTGCAAAAAGTGGTTTTCAACTCCAGCACAAGCACGGAAAGTGGTTTTGCAATACCAGCACATGTGTGAAAAGTGGTTTTCAATGCAAGCACAAGTGTGGAAAGTGGTTTTTCAACACTATCACAAGTGCAAAAAGTGGTTTTGAACATGAGCACAAGTGCAAAAAGTGGTTTTGCAACACGTACACAAGTGAGACAAGTGGTTTTGCAACACTAACACAAGTGCAAAAAGTGGTTTTCAACGCCAGCACAAGTGCGGAAAGTGGTTTTGCAATACTAGAACATGTGTGAAAAGTGGTTTTCAATGCAAGCACAAGTGTGGAAAGTGGTTTCGCAACACTAACACAAGTGAGACAAGTGGTTTTGCAACACTAACCAAAGTGCAAAAAGTGGTTTTCAACACCAGCACAAGCAAGGAAAGTGGTTTTGCAATACTAGCACATGTGTGAAAAGTGGTTTTCAATGCAAGCACAAGTGTGGAAAGTGGTTTCGCAACACTAACACAAGTGCAAAAAGTGGTTTTCAATGCCAGCACAAGGACGGAAAGTGGTTTTGCAATACTAGCACATGGGTGGAAAGTGGTTTTTCAACACCAGCACAAGTGTGGAGAGTGGTTTTGCAATACTAGCACATGTGTGAAAAGTGATTTTCAATGCAAGCACAAGTGTGGAAAGTGGTTTCGCAACACTTACACAAGTGCAAAAAGTGGTTTTCAATGCCAGCACAAGTGCGGAAAGTGGTTCTGCAACACTTACACAAGTGCAAAAAGTGGTTTTCAATGCCAGCACAAGTGCGGAAAGTGGTTCTGCAACATCAGCTCAAGTGCGAAAAGTGGTTTTGCAACACTAACCCAAATGCAAAAAGTGGTTTTCAACACTAGCACGAGTGCTGAAAGTCGATTTCAATGCCAACATAAATGTGGAAATTGGTTTTTGCAACACTAACACAAGTGCAAAAAGTGGTTTTCAACACTAGCACAAGTGCGGAACGTGGTATTGCAACACTAGCACAAGTGTAGAATGTGGTTTTCAAACCGAGCGCAAGTGTGGAGAGTGGTTTTCAAGCACTAACACAAGTGAGACAAGTGGTTTTGCAACACCAACACAAGTGCAAAAAGTGGTTTTCAATGCCTGCACAAGTGCGGAAAGTGGTTCTGCAACACTAACACAAGTGTGTAAAGTGGTTTTTGCAAAACTAGCACATGTGTGAAAAGTGGTTTTCAACGCCAGAACAAGTGCAAAATGTGGTTTTGCAACACGTACACAAGTGAGACAAGTGGTTTTGCAACACTAACACAAGTGCAAAAAGTGATTTTCAATGCCAGCACAAGTGCGGAAAGTGGTTTTGCAATACTAGCACATGTGTGAAAAGTGGTTTTGAATGCCAGCACAAGTGTGGAAAGTGGTTTTGCAACACCAACACAAGTGCAAAAAGTGGTTTTCAATGCCAGCGCAAGTGCGGAAAGTGGTTCTGCAACACTAACACAAGTGTGTAAAGTGGTTTTTGCAAAACTAGCACATGTGTGAAAAGTGGTTTTCAACGCCAGAACAAGTGCAAAATGTGGTTTTGCAACACGTACACAAGTGAGACAAGTGGTTTTGCAACACTAACACAAGTGCAAAAAGTGATTTTCAATGCCAGCACAAGTGCGGAAAGTGGTTTTGCAATACTAGCACATGTGTGAAAAGTGGTTTTGAATGCCAGCACAAGTGTGGAAAGTGGTTTTGCAACACCAACACAAGTGCAAAAAGTGGTTTTCAATGCCAGCGCAAGTGCAGAAAGTGGTTCTGCAACATTAGCTCAAGTGCGGAAAGTGGTTCTGCAATACCAGCACATGTGTGAAAAGTGGTTTTCAATGCCAGCATAAGTGTGGAAATTGGTTTTTGTAACACCAACACAAATGCGAATAATGGTTTACAACACTAGCACGAGTGCGGAAAGTGGTTTTGCAACACTAACCCAATTGCGAAAAGTGGTTTTCAACACAAGCACGAGTGCGGAAAATGGTTTTCAATGCCAGCACACGCGTGGAAATTGGTTTTGCAACACGAACACAAATGCGAATTGTGGTTTTCAACACTTGCGCATGTGCGGAAAGTGGTTTTCAACACAGGCACAAGTGTGGAGAGTGGTTTTCCACGCCAGCACAAGTGCGAAAAGTGGTTTTGAAACACCAACACAAGTGCGAAAAGTGGTTTTGCAATACTAACACAAGTGCAAAAAGTGGTTTTGCAACACTAACACAAGTGCGAAAAGTGGTTTTGCAATACTAACACAAGTGCAAAAAGTGGTTTTGCAACACTAACACAAGTGCGAAAAGTGGTTTTGCAATACAAACACATGTGTGAAAAGTGGTTTTCAATGCCAGCACAAGTGTGTAAAGTGGTTTTGCAACACTAACCCAAGTGCGGAAAGCGGTTTTCCACACCAACAATTGTGCGTAAAGTGGTTTTCAATGCCAGCACAAGTGCGAAAAGTGGTTTTGAAACACCAACACAAGTGAGACAAGTGGTTTTGCAACACTAACACAAGTGCAAAAAGTGGTCTTGCAACACAAACACAAGTGCAAAAAGTGATTTTCAACACTAGCACAAGTGCAAAAAGTGGTTTTCGACACTAACACAAGTGCAGAAAGTGGTTTTGCAACACTAGCTCAAATGCGGAGAGTGGTTTTCAACACCAGCACAAGTGCGAAAAGTGGATTTGCAAAACGTACACTCGTGAGACAAGTGGTTTTGCAACACTAACACAAGTGCAAAAAGTGGTTTTCAATGCCAGCACAAGCATGGAAAGTGGTTTTGCAAAACTAGCACATGTGTGAAAAGTGGTTTTCAACGCCAGCACAAGTGTGGAAAGTGGTTTCGCAACACTAAAACAAATGCAAAAGGTGGTTTTCAATGCCAGCACAAGTACGGAAAGTGGTTTTGCAAAACTAGCACATGTGTGGAAAGTGGTTTTTCAACACCAATACTTGTGCGTAAAGTAGTTTTTCAATGCCAGCACAAGTGCGAAAAGTGGTTTTGGAACACTAACACAAGTGAGACAAGTGGTTTTGCAACACTAACACAAGTGCAAAAAGCGGTTTTCAACAAGAGCAGAAGTGTGAAAAGTGGTTTTCAATGCCACCACAAGTGCAGAAAGTGGTTTTGCAATACCAGTACATGTGTGAAAAGTGGTTTTCAATGCCAGCACAAGTGTGGAAAGTGGTTTTGCAACACTTACACAAGTGCAAAAAGTGGTTTTCAATGCCAGCACAAGTGCGGAAAGTGGTTCTGCAACATCAGCTCAAGTGCGGAGAGTGGTTTTCAACACCAGCACAAGTGTGGAAAGTGGTTTTGCAACAGCAACACAAGTGCGAAAAGTGGTTTTGCAACACCAACACAAGTGCAAAAAGTGGTTTTCAACACGAACACATGTGTAAAAAGTGCTTTTCAACACTAACCAAAGTGCGAAAAGTTGTTTTCAACACCAGCACAAGTGCGGAAAGTGGTTTTGCAACACGTACACGTGACACAAGTGGTTTTGCAACACTAACGCAAGTGCAAAGAGTGGTTTTCAACATGAGCAGAAGTGCGAAAAGTGGTTTTCAACGCCAGCACAAGTGCGGAAAGTGGTTTTGCAAAACTAGCACGTGTGAAAAGTTGTTTTTAACGCCAGCACAAGTGCGAAAAGTGGTTTTGCAACACGTACACAAGTGAGACAAGTGGTTTTGCAACACTAACAAAAGTGCAAAAAGTGGTTTTCAACACCAGCACAAGCACGGAAAGTGGTTTTGCAATACTAGCACATGTGTGAAAAGTAGTTTTCAATGCAAGCACAAGTGTGGAAAGTGGTTTTGCAACACGAACACAAGTGCAAAAAGTGGTTTTGAACATGAGCACAAGTGCAAAAAGTGGTTTTGCAACACGTACATAAGTGAGACAAGTGGTTTTGCAACACTAACACAAGTGCAAAAAGTGGTTTTCAACGCCAGCACAAGTGCGAAAAGTGGTTTTGCAACACGTACACAAGTGGGACAAGTGGTTTTGCAACACTAACCAAAGTGCAAAAAGTGGTTTTCAACACCAGCACAAGCACGGAAAGTGGTTTTGCAATACTAGCACATGTGTGAAAAGTGATTTTCAATGCAAGCACAAGTGTGGAAAGTGGTTTTGCAATACAAGCACATGGGTGGAAAGTGGTTTTTCAACACCAGCACAAGTGTGGAGAGTGGTTTTGCAATACTAGCACATGTGTGAAAAGTGGTTTTCAACGCTAGCACAAGTGCGAAAAGTGGTTTTCCAACACTAACACAAGTGCAAAGAGTGGTTTTCAATGCCAGCACAAGTGCGAAAAGTGGTTTTGAAACACTAAGACAAGTGAGACAAGTGGTTTTGCAACACTAACACAAGTGCAAAAAGTGGTTTTCAACACGAGCAGAAGTGCGAAAAGTTGTTTTTAACGCCACCACAAGTGCGAAAAGTGGTTTTGCAACACTAACACAAGTGCAAAAAGTGGTTTTGAACATGAGCACAAGTGCAAAAAGTGGTTTTCAACACAAACACAAGTGCAAAAAAGTGCTTTTCAACACTAACCAAAGTGCGAAAAGTGGTTTTGCAACACGTACACGTGAGACAAGTGGTTTTGCAACACGAACACAAGTGCAAAAAGTGGTTTTGCAACACTAACACAAGTGCGAAAAGTGGTTTTGCAATACTAACACGTGTGTGAAAACTGGTTTTCAATGCCAGCACAAGTGTGGAAAGTGGTTTTGCAACACTAACCCAAGTGCAGAAAGCGGTTTTCCACACCAACAATTGTCCGTAAAGTGGTTTTCAATGCCAGCACAAGTGCGAAAAGTGGTTTTGAAACACTAACACAAGTGAGACAAGTGGTTTTGCAACACTAACACAAGTGCAAAAAGTGGTCTTGCAACACTAACACAAGTGCAAAAAGTGATTTTCAAGACTAGCACAAGTGCAAAAAGTGGTTTCCAACGCCAGCACAAGTGCGGAAAGTGGTTTTGTAATACTAGACATGTGTGGAAAGTGGTTTTTCAACACCAGCACAAGTGTGGAGAGTGGTTTTGAAACACCAACACAAGTGAGACAAGTGGTTTTGCAACACTAACACAAGTGCGTAAAGTGGATTTTGCAACACTAACACAAGTGCAAAAAGTGATTTTCAACACGAGCACAAGTGCGGAAAGTGGTTTTCAACACCAACACCAGTGCGTAAAGTGATTTTCAACACGAGCACGAATGCGAAAAGTGGTTTTGCAACACTAACCCAAATGCGAAAAGTGGTTTTCAACACGAGCACGAGTGCTGAAAGTGGATTTCAATGCCAACATAAGTGTGGAAATTGGTTTTTGCAACACTAACACAAGGGCAAAAAGTGTTTTTCAATGCCAGCACAAGTGCGGAAAGTGGTTCTGCAACACTAACACAAGTGCAAAAAGTGGTTTTCAACACTAGCACAAGTGCGGAAAGTGGTTTTGCAACATTAGCACAAGTGTAGAATGTGGTTTTCAAACCGAGCGCAAGTGTGGAGAGTGGTTTTGAAACACTAACCCAAGTGAGACAAGTGGTTTTGCAACACCAACACAGTGCAAAAAGTAGTTTTCAACACTAGCAGAAGTGCTAAAAGTGGTTTTCAATGCCAGCACAAGTGCGGAAAGTGGAACAATCCAGACATGATCTGCTTAACAGAAACTTTCCTCCTTCAAGATGTCTCCGATTCCTTAATATCTCTTCCTGGTTACTCTCTCCTCCGGTATGATAGACCTGAGCCTCGTCCTGGTAGTGGGGTTGCTATCTTTGTCAAAAACTCTCTTCCTCACTCTCCTTGCACTGCCCTCTCTTCACCCCACCCCCAGGAGCACCTCTGGCTACGGCTTCTTCTCCGCTCCCACCTTTTGTTCACATGTGTTCTGTACCGTCCTCCAAACAGTGATGACTCCATTTACATTTAGCTGTGTGACAACATGGACCAACTTCGATCAACTCATCCAAACTCTCTCTTCCTCATATGTGGCGACTTCAACTGTCATCATGCCAGCTGGCTGGTTGTGGGTTCCTCTCTCACCAGCCATGGCACCTCAGCAAAGGACTGACACAATCTGTCGATTTCCCGACCCGGATCTCAGTCAATGGAGTATCTTCTCTTCTGGACTTGGTTATGACAAACTTCCCTGCGAATGTCTGCTGCTCTTCTTCTGCTCCAATTGGTTCTTCTGATCATGTACTTGTTAAAGTGGACATTTCTCTGGCCATTCTCAGAGAGCCTCCTCAGCGCTGACGAGTCTGGCATTTCACTCAGGCTGACTGGCACGGTCTGCATGCAGTCATCAATCATCTGGACTGGTCTCCCATCTCCACTGCCTCTGACATCAATTCTTCCTGGGAATTGTTCCAAAGCAAACTGCTCTCTCTCATGCACAGATTTATCCCATCTCGTCTTCAGTTGTCTTACCCTTCCTCCCGTCCATGGCACACTGCATCTTGTGGTGAGGCAGGTGCCCTGAAACAACTTGCCTTTGCCTCTTGGAAGGCAAATCCAACTGAAGGCAATCTCAGTTCCTTCCACCAAGCTCGGAACAAGTGTGTGTCTACCTTCAGGAGTGCCAGGATGCACTATCTCTCCACACTCAAGAATGAACTCTCAAACCTGTCTCCTTCCTCCAAATCCTGGTGGCATCTGGTCAAAATCCGTTTCTGGTGTTTGTTCCCCCTCCATCCCCCCCTCACCTCAAATGGCTACACAGTTGACACCGCACGTGACAAAGCCGAATGCCTCAACTCTGCTTGTCAAACCTCGACTCTGATTCTGCAACTGGACCAGATGGCATCAGCCCACAGGTCCTAAAATCCTGCTCTGCCGCTCTATCTCACCCTCTCTCTGTTCTTTTCACCCTCTCTTTTGCTCAAGGTCATCTGCCAGCATCTTGGAAATCAGCAAACATTACCGCTTTACACAAAAAAGGTGCAAAAACAGATCCTTGCAACTACAGACCAATCAACCTGCTCCCAATTATCAGCAAAGTCATGGAATCCATCATTGCTTCGGATATCAAATCCTTCCTCTTCTCCAATGGCTTGATCTCCGATCATCAATTTGGAATCAGACCAGGTCATTCTACTCTGGACATGTTGCTTCTGCTGTCTCAACGATGGATGGAGGTCCAAAATGCCAAACAGGAAATCAGAGCAGTCTCGCTCGACATATCATGTGCCTTTGATACGGTCTGGCACCCAGCTCTGCTTCCCAAACTCTCCTCCTATGGTATCCATGGAAATCTCCACGCTTGGCTTGCGGACTTCCTCTCTGGTCGTAGTCAACGTGTGGCCCTGAATGGATTTCTCTCATCGCCCCTTCCTGTTCTGGTTGGAGTTCCCCAAGGTAGTGTTATGGGCCCTGTGCTTTTTCTGGTCTTCATCAATGATCTCTCCGACTCTCTGGAAAATCCTCTCTATCTCTTTGCTGATGACTCCACTCTCTGCCGCTCCATTCCTCATCCCTCAGATCGGCAGCCTGCAGCCTCCTCACTCTCTGCAGACCTGGACAAAATCAGACTGGTCAAACAAGTGGAACATGTCTTTCAATCCTGACAAATCTTACACTTGTTCTATGTCTCTCCGAAAAGACCGACTGGAAAACCCTCCCATCTACTTTCTCAACAATCCTCTCCAAGAAGTTCTGTCGCTCAAGCTTTTGGGTCTCACTATCTGCCATGATCTTTCTTGGGAAAACCACATTTCTGAGCTGGCCTCCAAAGCCAGTCGCCGACTGGGCATCCTCCATCGTGCGAAGTCCTTCCTTGGCACACCTGAGCTCCACACCACATACAAGGCTTTCATCCGCAGCTCAATGGAATACTGTTCCCCCCTCTGGGCCGGTGCTCCTGCCTCACACCTAGCTTGACTTCACGCTGTTGAAACCAAAGCTTTCAGAATCATTGGAATCTCCTGAGATGAAGCTAACTCCGAGGGCCTTTCACTCACTCACCGCAGGCAGGTTGGTGGTCTTTCTGTCTTCTACCGACTCCTCTCCGGCCTTGCTCTCCCAGCTCTCTCTGTGCTGTCCCCCAAATATTCCTACAGGTCACACAAGATCTGCCAGCAACCCTCTCGTGGTTAAACTGCCAAAATCTCGGCTCTCTGCTCACCTTGACTCTTTTATTCCCCTTTTTTCCCGCCTCTGGAACAAACTCCCCCACTCCCTTCAATCCCACTCCTCCCTCCAGGTCTTTAAAACAGCTGTTCACCACCATGTCTTATCTTCCCCCATCCAAAACCTTGATCTTTTCTACCCCCGCTAATTCACCCCAGATACACTTTTTGGAAATTCCAACTTCTTTCCTGGAAGTCGTTGCAGTGTCCATATGTTTTATTCCTCTCCCACCTCCCCCCAAGCCCTCTCCCTCCCACAGTTCTCTCGATGTCCCTGCTCTCAAATGTTGTGTTTGTGTCCTTCGCCCTCTCTCCCCATCTTGTCTACCGCTCCCCTTATTTTGTGTTTTATGCGTTGGTTTGACTTTTTGTGATTAATGTTCGCTCTTTCACGAGCCTCGATCTTGTATACAATTTTTTTTAATCCGCTGGGGAAAACGGAAAACCTGGAAGTAGTTGTTGAAAAGTTTCTCCTTTAAAGTCTTCTTAAACGCAAGTTGAAATTATTATTGTTGAATAAGTTTCGAGTGGCATCATAAATATTTTATCCTGTTTGAGTGTTTGAAGTCGGTTAAATTCAAGATAATGGTGTAATTTATGTCGGTATTTACTGGACTCGTCCCCATTTTCCCTCCTCTTCTTCTCGTTCCTATATTTTCTATGACTTCTGCATTCTAATTATATCTTTACAAATAAGCACATGGAGCAAATAGGGGTTTATATACCACAAGCCTAGCTTTATGGACTCCTCCACACCCATTCATATTATGTACTCATTTGTCATCTATCTCTATGTGGCTATAATTTGTATGTTTCACACAAGTTTAGGACGACAGCATTTATAAATGAAGGCTGAAGTACATAAAAGGAAATCCCACCTAATGTTTCGATTATACAGGAAATATAGTTTATCTTTATTGCACTCTTTAAAGAGAAATTTGAATGTGAATTGCTCAGAAATCAAGATTAAATATATAACAGATGTCAGAGGAAATTCCGCCTCATGTTTTGCTGTGTTTGTTGTCTGTTTATATTTATTTTCAAGTAAGTTAGAAAATTATGAATTGGATATAGATTATGTTTAATGAGATACAGATTAAATTATAAATTAGATTATTTTCACGGCGTTTACACGGGTTAAACTAGTTCTACTAATTTGTTTGCTTTATGATCTCTGTCAACTGTTTGTTTTTCTTGAGAATGGTTGTATTTTTTGAATTGTGGAAAAATATGAACTTGAACTACCACTACTAGTACACTCAAGTTAAGAAGATTTATCTTTGAATGAAACATATTATGTTTCAGGGGCGGATCCAGGAATTTCAAGACGGGGGGAGGGGGGGGGGTGCATGAAACTATAGCGCTGGGGGGGGGGTGGATAAAGGGGGGGTCTGGGGGTCCTCTCCCAGCAAATTTTTAAAAATTTATCATCAGAAACGGCATTTCGTGCGTTCTTGGAAGTTTCTGCAGTTCCTTGTGTTCTTCCCTGGTCCAACAGTTCAGCAGATTCGCACCGCCTGCACCCTCATCCTGGATCGAGGGGGGGGGGGCACACCCCCTGCACCCACCCCCCCCCCCCCCGGATCCGCCCCTGTGTTTGAATAAGAGGAAGAAGCATCGTATTGTATCGTGAGGAGAGTGAAGACATTGGGTTTAAGTTCATCTCACATCAAAAAACAAGAAAAAGAGCAATCAGAGATTGCAAACCCTCGCCAGGATGTATTTTCAGTGGATTTTAAGGCTTTTGTATTGAATCAAATATGGCGGCCGAACCACGTGACAGATGACGTCATCATTATTATTTTTCTCAACTAATTTATTCCTAGATTATGCTCAAGAAATTGCATCTTGATCTGATGAAGTTTTGTACTTGTCGAATTATGATGTCATAATGGAGGCACCTATGACAACATCCTTAACATATTTTATTCCCCATGGAGAGTTCTTTACAATGAGCCACGTCTCAATTTTTTTCTGTTCAGCACTTTCAGAGATATAGAGGTGCAAAGTTTTTTCGGTGTTTGCAAGATGGCGGCCGAACCATGTGACCCATGACATCATCATTATTTTTTTTCTCCACCAGTTAATGCCTACATGGCGCTCAAGAAATTTCATCTCGATTGGATGAAGTTTTGTACTTGTCGAATTATGACGTCATAATGGAGGCACCTATGACATCATCATTAACATATTTTATTCCCCATGGAGAGTTCTTTACAATGAGCCATGTCTCAATTTTTTCTATTCAGCGCTTTCGGAGATATAGAGGTGTAAAGTTTTTCGGTTTTTCCAAGATGGCAGCCGAACCACGTGACCTATGACGTCATAATTATCATTAAAAAATTCTACAGGTGGAGTTGCACCTCTGGTGAAAATTTCCTGTCAGTCGGACGAACGGTTGAAGAGAAAATCATATTTATTCTGTGCGGACAGACAGACAGACAGACAAACAGACAGACAGACAGACAAACAGACAAACGGACTCAAATGCAATACCCTCTCCTCTGGCAAGGGTAAAAACAAAATACAATGAAATTGTTCCATTTTATAAATTTTATTTTAAAATAAAGAATCAGGAATCACATCAACATGCACAAGTGAATGATATTATTGGTTTAGACCCAAAATAACCATCACTTTGTCCCGTGAAATAAACTTTCGTCACAAACAAACGGAATGAACAAAATCTTCAAAATGAGCAAAACCGCATGGAACCATCAAAACCAATCAACATAACCCCACCAATAGCAGGTTTAACTGAGTCCATGAAGTTCCCCTTGAACACGTGCAGATCTCGCGAGTCCCCGAAACACCTCAACTCTCCCGCCTCACAATCTAACAATAACCCAAACCGTCCAGGATCGCCCAGCACAGACAGGGGGGTCGCTTGATTGTTGTGCCATGCTGAGTATTTATTATAACATTTTTCTAAACACCAAGACTTGGGATTCCCTCCCAACCAGTGCTCATTCCCTCTCCCTTTCCTCCCCATCGAGTTTAAAGCGACTCCAATTCTGCACAAACTAATCAAACTCACATCAACCTCCCAGTAGTGACGACCTGAGGAGAAACTCTCAGAGGAAAGAACTTGTGGATAAACATCAAACCGATCAGGGTGTTCCGGGTACGAATGTTTGGTCTTCGTTAGAGTCGCAGTCCTGAGGTCCTGCGAGATCATGATATGTGGACTTGCAGAGTTTGGGTCCAGACTTGGGGTAAGTCCATCTGCAAACACAACAAGACGAGGTCATGGACATTGTTAGGCAAATGGACAGAGACAAACACATTTATCTCTTTTTATAACCGTTGTCTTTATTACTGAACTTAACATTATTCTCTAGCTTCCTCTTCTATTATTCGAGCCTCGGTCGAGACCGAGACTCGAATAACAGAAGAGGAAGCTCGAGAATATCTTTAATGTCTTTAATGTATCTCGAAAATATGTTCAACTGCTCCTGGACTCTGTGTCCTTCTCTCCTCACAAGGTGGAGAAGTTTTTTATCAAACCTCGACTCTGATTCTGCAACTGGACCAGATGGCATCAGCCCACGGGTCCTAAAATCCTGCTCTGCCGCTGTATCTCACCCTCTCTCTGTTCTTTTCACCCTCTCTTTTGCTGAAGGTCATCTGCCAGCATCTTGGAAATCAGCAAACATTACCGCTTTACACAAAAAGGTGCAAAAACAGATCCTTGCAACTACAGATGAATCAGCCTGCTTCCAATTATCAGCAAAGCCATGGAATCCATCATTGCTTCGGATATCAAATGCTTCCTCTTCTCCAATGGCTTGATCTCCGATCATCAATTTGGATTCAGACCAGGCCATTCTACTCTGGACATGCTGCTTCTGCTGTCTCAACAATGGATGGAGGTCCTCAATGCCAAACAGGAAATCAGAGCTGTCTCACTTGACATATCACGTGCCTTCGATACAGTCTGGCACCCAGCTCTGCTCACCAAACTCTCCTCCTATGGTATTCATGGAAATCTCCACTCATGGCTTGCGGACTTCCTCTCTGGTCGTAGTCAACACGTGGCCCTGAATGGGTTTCTCTCATCTCCCCTTCCTGTTCTGGCTGGAGTTCCCCAAGGTAGTGTTCTGGGCCCTGTGCTATTTCTGGTCTTCATCAATGATCTCTCCGACTATCTGGAAAATCCTCTCTATCTCTTTGCTGATGACTCCACTATCTGCCGCTCCATTCCTCATCCCTCAGATCGGCAGTCTGCAGCCTCCTCACTCTCTGCAGACCTGGACAAAATCATCACAGACTGGTCAAACAAGTGGAACATGTCTTTCAATCCTGACAAATCTCACACTCTTACAATGTCTCTCCGAAAGGACCGACTGGAAAACCCTCCCATCTACTTTCTCAACAAACCTCTCCAAGAAGTTCTGTCGCTCAAGCTTTTGGGTCTCACTATCTGCCATGATCTTTCTTGGGAAAACCACATTTCCAAGCTGGCCTCCAAAGCCAGTCGCCGACTGGGCATCCTCCGTTGTGCGAAGTCCTTCCTTGGCACACCTGAGCTCCTCACCACATACAAGGCTTTCATCCGCAGCTCAATGGAATACTGTTCCCCCACTTTGGGCTGGTCCTCCTGCCTCACACCTAGCTCGGCTTCACGCTGTTGAGGCCTAAGCTTTCAGAATCATTGGAATCTCCTGCGATGAAATCCACTCCGAGGGCCTTTCACTCACTCACCGCAGGCAGGTTGGTGGTCTTTCTGTCTTCTACCGACTCCTCTCCGGCCTTGCTCCCCCAGCTCTGTCTGTGCTCTGTCCCTCCAATATTCTTTCAGGTCGCACAAGATCTGCCTGCAACGCTCTTATGGTTAAACTGCCAAAATCTAGGCTCTCTGCTCACCTTCACTCTTTCATTCCCCTTTTCTCCCGCCTCTGGAACAAACTCCCCCACTCCCTTCAATCCCACTCCTCCCTCCAGGTCTTTAAAACAGCTGTTCACCACCATCTCTTATCTTCCCCCATCCAAAACCTTGATCTTGTCTACCCCCGCTAATTCACCCCAGAGTCCTTGCAGTGTTCATATGTTTTATACCTCTACCACCTCCCCCCAAGTCCTCCCGATGTCCCTGCTCTCAAATGTTGTGTTTGTGTCCTTCCCCCTCTCTCCCCATCTTGTCTGCCGCTCCCCTTGTTTTTTGTGTTTTGTGTGTCGGTTTGACTTTTTGTGTGATTAATGTTAGCTCTTTCACGAGCCTCGATCTTGTATACAAAAAAAAAAAAAAAAATGTCTAAAACAGTCATTCCTGAAGTGTAAACATGTTAATTATCTTTTTCTCTTCAACCCAACCAATGGTAACCGCATAGATAAAATCTCTCCTGGATCTGTTTGTAAATACGAATGAGTGTGTAATAACTCATAATAAGTGATGGGACCATTTAGTGTAAAATGAAGATGTTGAAGTGAAACTGATTTTCTCTCCAAGTTGATTCAAAAAAAATCACAAGAACACCCCACAAAATCAAACATGGAGTGGGTGAAGGAATCAAACTGGAGAACGAAGAGGGTGGAATTAATTATTATGATATGGGGGCAGGGATGGGAGCATGGGAGGTTTGGAGGAGTACGTGTTTATGTGAAACGTGATTGGGAATGGAGGGTGGTTAGATCTGATGTTAAACGTGATGGGAAGGGGCAGGTTTGGTAGGGGAGCGGCTATGATCTGAAGGTAAACGGCACTCGCAATGGAAGATTAATCGAACCAAGGGGAAGAGAACAGAGAGCCAAAGGTTGAAATTGGTATTTGTCAGTGAATAGTGAATACCAACCAGTTTGGCTGTGTATCTGTCCAGGCAATCACTTTTTTTTTTAATCTCCTTCAAGAGCTTTTGTCATCAAATTTTCAACAAACCTTTATTATGAGCAGATGGAGAACATTATTTAATAATTGGGTCCAAATGCCAAGGTCACCTAAAATCATGAATTTTCATCTGATTGACTTGAAATTTGAACATAATTTGTATATTGGATCACCGGATTGGTTCACCAATCAAAATTTAGAAGCCTATTGTTTTTGAGGTTCAAAAACAAGGTGGAAGCAACTGATTTTGTAAGTACCGGTCTATGACCGGTTGTTTGCCTCTGTCAGGCCCTTAGCCACAAGTTTTTTTTTGTTTGTTTTTTTTACCATTTAAGATTTTGTCATCAAATTCTCACTACCATTTCTTATGACAATATGGAAAGCACGAATGAATAAAAATTATTTTTAGCTGTTGCTTTAATCAAGTTTAGTTTAAGTACAAAGCGGACATGAGCGGGCTTTGCATTTTGGGATGCTTTCAAGTTACCCCCACGTTTTTTGAAAAAAAATTAGGGGATATTATAATCGGCTTCATCTGTCTGTCCATCCATCACGCTATCTCCTCCTAAATGGTTGGGCAGAAATGAACCAAACTTGGTAATTACAATCATCACATGGCATGAAGGTACAAGAGCAGCGTCCGTTCTGGCCCTGCCCCTGGAGCGGGGGTCAAAAGGTCAAGTACCGAAAAATGCAAATGCAGGCACATTTTTGAATGAAACTTTGTACTGTATATGCAATCAACATTGAGAGATGCATTAAATATGTAACAATTTTTGGGGATTTGACCACTGGTTCAATCCCCAAGGTATGGATGAGGACTATGGTATGGTCCAAGGTATGGTGTGACCAAGGTATGGTCACAGGGGTCAAAATAGGGAAAAAAATTAAACTCAAAATTTGATATTGGTTCATTCCTGGTGGAACTTTTTTTTACCATCTTTCAACGTTGCTTTAAGTGGAAAGTGTGGGGATTTGCCATGGCGCGCCATCAACTCAGCTCTACACTACATCATCATAAATCAAATTAATATAACAATGGACATATGATGAATGGGATAAAAGAAAGGAATTCACTTCAATATTCTCAAAGAGTCATTTTATTCAAACTCCAATATTGTGTTTCGAACATCTCCCTACCTCACCGTGGTGAATAATAGCAACTCTCACACCCAGGTATTTATAAACTCTCTCACTTACGGGTATTTACCATCTCTCACTCACGGGTATTTACCAACTATAAAAATTAACACAAGCTTGGACTATATCCACCTGCTGGTTGATCAAATAATCAAATAATCTTTTGAGTCTTGTGACACTTGACAAGATGGCAAATAGAGTTGAAAAATAACAAAGTGGAATTGAGTGAAAGAAAATATAAAGAGGGAAATAAAATAGAAGAAGAACGAAAGAAGGAAAAACAAGAAACAGGGAATTTAAAATGATCTGAACAGTGGAGGGAAGAACTCCCTCCCCATCTCCATTCACTTACAAAGACTTCTCCTGATGATCTGATCCAGCTCAACCATCCCCAGATTTTCCACCGACCCTTCTGTAGAAGCAAGTAAAGATGAACAAAAATTACAAGATGGGACATTCCCTTGTTACCTCTGCCTACCAAAGGTGGGCGGAGGTTATGTTTTCACCCTGTCTGTTTGTTTGTGTGCAGGATATCTCAAGTTGTAAACGGCTTCGGATGAAATTTAGTGGACAGGTTGGGTGAGTGACAAGGCCTAATCGATTAGATTATGGTAAAGATCCAGATCCAGATACTAGATTTTTTTTTTTAAGTGATTCTTCACCATCAATTGAGAGAGGATGCTAAAAACGATATATCGTATGGTATTTCAAAAAGTTGTGGACGAGTTATGAAAAAACCTGATGGATGACAGCCAAGGTGACAAGAATAAGGCGATTTGATTTGGGTTCAGGTCCGAATACAGATCTGGCCCATCAGTGGGATACAAAATGTAAACTAATCAGCCTGGTGGAAGTATGCGCTCTACCGAGTGCCATTCTATTTTTTATGTTTGTGGAGATTTTTTGCCTCTTAGCTAAATATCTACACACAAGAAACATGTGGGGATGACAAAAATGTAACCTCCATTTAGTATTTAAATAAAATGTAATTTTAATTGGTGCATTAAGCAAATTTCACTGCATTGCACTTACACTACCCTCTACTGTACTGAAATTGAGTGATCTCTAATTCGTTTTCTTCACAAGATAGCCCTGAACGTTTCTTAACTGGAACCAGATGTAGAACAACTCAAGGTCCTGTTAACTTTTGAAATCCAGGAAAAAACACAAGTAAATGAATCGAACAAAGTCCATGTTAATGTTTTATGTGAATCTGATATCGTTCTTTGTGAACTTAATCTGTTGATAGCTACATGATAAATCAGTGCACCTGTGAAAACAAGACCAAAAGTCTAACAGCGGCGTAGCCGAGCTTGTAAAATATTATAATACACAAACACACATGATTAGCTTTTTAAACAGTCGCTAATGCTGTTTATAACATTAAACCAAGAAATTTGGAGGAATCCAGACATCCATGAGGTAAGTTTTAGTTACAGAACTGAGGGAAGATCTACTGTAATCTAGATTATACCCCACAATGGTTGGGTACATACCGTTTTGTTGGAAGAGACGTACCACCGATGCTTTTGATATTTGAGTCATTTTAACAATCGGTTTGTTTGTGTTTCACACTGAATGAAAAACGTCAAGGTAGAGCAAGCGATTGTGATATGACAGGTTCGACGATATGTTCGGCATGAACGGCATATAAATCAAAATGGTGGTGTGTGGAGAGTCAGCCGCCGTACCCGCCGTAATGACATCAGACGTAATCACATCACCCTGTCATGTGACCAGATCCTCAGCTCTGATTGGTATACGTTTGAGGGGTGTGACTTATAGATAAATATATAATTCATATTTATAAATATTAGTTAAATTGTACTTCAATGTGAATCTTGTTCTTAAAGCATGCAAGGAAATGTGCAAAGAACCTGGAGCAAGCAGCCGACCATCTGTGAAATGACCCAGTGACCTCCAAGGATGTGAACGGAGGGGAGAATGCTGATTCAGCTCGGAGTTGGAATGTACCCCTCCATTAGTGGGACCCGGGGAGGGACCTTATCAGTTTTTTGTGTCCTCCGTAATGATAAACATATGGAGTTTGGTGCCAGAAGGGCTGGCTTTAAGTGACCTCAGAATTCCGACCATTGTAGATCAGAGGAAATGCGTTTTGTATATAACAGGACCCTCCGAGGCCGCGAGAGAGAATTCTCCCCATGGAACGACGCGTCGTATTTTGTGTAAAGTCCTCTCTGCAAATCGGAATAAATCTCGATTTAAACTGAGTGAGTCTCGCTGAGTCTGATTGAGTTTTGCTAAGAAAGGTGTCCAAAAGAAGCCACAACAGGGGACATACATAAATACATACATACAGATGGACAAACACTGTTCTAGACAGCTTTGTCCTATGGGCTACGCCGTAAAAATTACACATTTAAAAATTCCCTTTACCAAGTCGATATTTTTACATTTTTAACCAACTTAACATTTTAATGTATTTTTACCAATTCTATATATTTTACAACATTTTTTCCGTGGGTTGACCCAATGTTAGATCAATCTGAAATGCAAATTAATTGGATTTGTTTTGCCCAACCTTCAATAATGCTCATTGATCAGATGTTTTCATTCCCCCTACATCCCAGATCCCAGATTAGAACCTTGTGGACTTCACATTAATGACTTTTTCAATGTATGAAAAAGGATATAAACAAGTACAAATACATTCAAAGTACACCGCCCCATGCCAAATAATTAAATATGCTGCAGCGCGGCATTCCCGGGGCGCCTCCGGCGCCCGGCAATACCGCAGTGCAGCTCATTGAGGCTGCATTGGGAGGGAGAGGTGTACACTAATTGATTGATTAATTGTATAATTAAAATCAATAAAAGATTATCACAAAATATTTTCATAATCAATTGGCTAATCGCATAACTAAACCACTAGTGCTTCATCCGAAGATGTATCTTTTAGAAATTTAATTAAATAAGTCATTTATAAAAAATCAAATAATTAATTGATTACTCAATAAATAATTAATCGATTAATCAATAAATAATTAATAGATGAAATGATTAATCAATAAATCAAAAATATCCTTGATAGCCACATCACTTGGTCACTCATGTCCAAATATTAGCTTCCCAGCTCAAAAGGTGCCTGAGATATTGGCCAAATGAGAAAGAAAATAAAGAAATGATTAATAATGAAAATAAATAAATAATAATCATAAAAAAATTAAATTATTAATCAATTTGGTCAGAGAACACATAAACTACCACTATTTCATCAGAATCTGTAACTTTAAAAAAAAAAAATTTTTTGTCATTAATCCAATAATTAAATAATTAATCGATTAATTTATTAATTAATAAATCAAAAATATCCTTTGCAGCCAAATCACCTGGTCATTGGCATGTCCAAATATCAGCTTCCTAACTCAAAAGGTGCCTGAATTAATGGTCAGAAGAGAAAGGAAATTTGATTAATTAAATAAGTACTTAATTAATCGCTAATAATTAAATAACTCCTCAATTTATTGATTAATCAAAAAAAAAATACCGTTTTTGACAAAGGACTTGCTCACTATTGTGCCGAAATTTCAGCTTCCTAGCTCAAAGGATGGCTGAGATATCGTCCGGACAACCAAGAAAACAAGAAAGAAAACAAACAAGAAACCAGAGTGAAAACTGAGTACTCTCTTTCAGCGTGCGTCACTGCCGAGCCCCCTTTGGTGCCCGGAAATGACGATTTGCAATGCCTGGAGATGGCATAGGAAAGAAGCGGTGTACAACAAGAAAACAAGAAACCAAGAAACCAGAGTGAAAACTGAGTACTCTCTTTCAGCGTGCGTCACTGCCGAGCCCCCTTTGGTGCCCGGCAATGACGATTTGCAATGCCTGGAGATGGCATAGGAAAGGAGCGGTGTACAATATTGTTAGTCTTGTATTTCTGGTCCATCATGGTTCTTTATCACACCAAAATGATGTATAATTGCATGTTTTATATTATCTTCTTCTTTGTTTGTGTGCAGCACAAAGGTGCGAGGTAGCATCATTGGCTGAGGGCGTAGCTGTGCCACCACTAACGTAGCCTGGTTAGAGCAGGAATTTGGAATTTGTTCATCATACCAGCAATAGTTTGCATACTCTTCGCGAAAGACACATGGGATCTTTAATGTCCACCAACTAATGCTGGCAGATGGGACACCCGTTTAATGCCCAACGGAGGAACGGCACACACATTGTTGAATCACCCTAGCTGTGAAACATCGGGGTGACCACATAACTGGGTCAGAAGTCAAAGACTGAACAGCTTAAGAGGTGAGTGTGCGTATCTCTAGAGTCTAGACCCTCCTGTCAGACCCCTTCTATATTGCAGATAAGTGTAATACTGTGAAACCCTAACATTTGTGGATTTGAGATTCGCAAACCCCACGTATTAGCGGATCATAAAATGTGATCTGCTTCTACATTTGTGGCCCCGTGCTTCGCATATTTGTGGTTTTATGGGTACAAAATGGTTTTCTTGGTAATATGGTGATTTACACTT
Organism: Myxine glutinosa; assembly: GCF_964187855.1. Classification (NCBI taxonomy): domain Eukaryota; kingdom Metazoa; phylum Chordata; class Myxini; order Myxiniformes; family Myxinidae; genus Myxine; species Myxine glutinosa. Next base: position 177,064,130 of record NC_136261.1, read on the forward strand.
TGGAAATATAGTGATTTACACTTTGGGGATATTGTGTAAATATTGAGCTGATCATCGAGGCTTGTTAATGGTACAGTAAGTAAAAATGAACTTTTGCATTAAAACAAAATGAAATTCTAACACAAGAACTGTGATGCCAGGACGTTTAAAATTATGCAATTTAAACTCAAATCTATCTTTGTAAGATAATATGAAGTGCTGTGTCTTCCTTCAGGCTTGGACTTCAAGCATTTGATACGGCGAATATTCCGGGATCAAGATGTGCTTTGGGGATCACGCAAGATCGATGCAAAGCAAAGGGTTCGTTTTCGATAATGTGACATGACACTCACGGCAAAAGAGTGAGCTAACCTTTTTGAATGGTTTATAGTAGGTATTTGTATTTTATTTGTAAGTCCTTATTGATGAAACTGTAATTTTGTGCATTCATGTTCTTAAACTTTTCAAAATTTCCCGAATTAATCACAGGTCAATGAAATGAAAATTGACGATTTTAGATGACTGATCTTTGATAATACGAGTTTCCTCACAAGGAATTGTGATGCAGGATGAGGCCATTAAGCCAATCAAAGCCTGCACTATTATAACTAACTTATGGTTGTTTGGCCGTGCTCTGTCCATTTAAATGCTGAGGGTTAAGCACTTTGTGTCACTCACTCCGTATCTTCTCCACGAAGTTCTTGTTGATCTTAATGAGCATGTCCAAATTATTCTCCTCCTTCGAGAAGTCCAGAGCTGTGAGCGGTGGCATCTTCACAGATTTAAAGTCTGACAGCCTTGGAATTGGACTCGAGTTGGACTCGATGGACTCGAACCTTGGAATAAAAAGGAAAAACATCAGGTTAAGAGTTTTTTGAGGAGAGAATATTGTTAAAATAATACATTTTTTACAAATGAAAGCAAGTTCTCTGTAAATAAACCACCGTTTAGAGGCCATTTTTCCCTGCAAAGCGGGGGTTGGCCTTTTCGGGGACCGTGGTAGTTGTTGTTTTTTGGTCCCCTTTTTGAAGCAATGTTTTACGGCCGGATGCCCTTCCTGACGCCAACCCTTTTTGCCGCCTTCAACGACAAACAGGGAATTACCAGTGAACTGGTACTCAATTAGCCGACCTCGGAAGGATGACAGGCTGAGTCAACCCCCCTGGCATTAATTCGGCGATCGACCGAGATTCGAACCCAGGATCCTAGGATCCTAAGCCGGCACCCTAGCCGCTAGCCCAACACCAGGGATTCTCTGTAAAAGTGTAGTAAATAATTTAAAATCGAGAATAAATCGAGCATGTTTTTGTATCAATCTGTATTTTTATTCAGAAGTCTGGATTCTAGAGGAGCACAATGACAATACAGTATAAAGGAAGCAGGCAGACTAAAACTATGGACAGAATGGAAAGAGAGGGTTAGTGAGGGTTGAGGAGAAAGGAGGTGCATTTGGGAGAAAGAATGAGACAACAATGAATGACATCATTGAAAGACGACAGGAAGAGTGAGGCGAGGCAAGCAACAGACACAGGCCCTGGACTCGACCGACCTCCTGCCTGAAAATGTGAATAATATGAGAAACCTTAAAATCAACCACTTGAAGGGAAGCAAGAGGGGAAGTGCATAGAGGGAGGAGGGAATGAGGCGAGCAATGAGCGAACACTTGGGAAGGGAAAGCAGGTGTAGGCCTCTGAAGAATGCCTGTGAGCTGAGACCTATGGTGCATTGGAGAATGGACAGAAGAAAGGGCAAGTTCAAAAGTGAGGGGATAAAAAAAAAAACATCTGCCTGCAGTGTCTTCCTGCAGTGGCGAGACTTGGCAAGAATAATCCATCCAGCTGTTTGTGGTGGGATAATACCTGTTACTGTTGGTGGGAGAAGTAAGGTTTGTTAAAGTTGGCCTGTCACTGTTCCCATCTGAACTCCTGGAACAGGATTCAGGGAATCCAGGTTCAAATGTTATAAACCACGTGTTAGTCCATTGTTTATCAATCTCTCTGTAATTCATGTTAATTAACGTGCACTATCTACTAATGCCTCGGTCCTGTGCTGTTATGCAGTGTATTGTGTTGAGTGTATGGATAACGCTTGAAATTTAAATCAATTTAAATTAAAGAGTATAAATAAATTCCAGGTTTTACCACCGTTTTACCCAGTGTCTATTACATCACCATATTTAACATGTTAAATTAGTTATTCATGCTGTTGTGTCCTTTATAATGTCCTTAAAAGCAGTAAGCTTCCTGTTTTATTTGGAATAATTTTCAGTTTTGTTCGCCTGTCAGGCAGACAGACTAAAACAATTGCCTTACTCTGTGCGCCATGTATGCTTGGGACGATATTTCGTACCATTTACCAAATTAAGATCCAAAGTACTGCCAAACTGCAGGTTAGTGCTCCGATTCATGTTCCAATTTGTGTTCTACAGTGTTAAAAATATAATGCAATTGAAATTAAGTAGTTCTTCAATCATGGACTGAGTCTGCAAACAGACAGACAGACTGAACCAATTGCTGAATCCCACTTTAAGCTACACATGTGGGGTAGCAACAAATGGAACATTCCCATCTGAACAACAATAACCCTACCTGAACACTGCAATAAACATCCAACACATCCAAGACATCCACTCACACCTAACAAGAATACTGGTCGTCACTTTTAACACATCCAAGTCATTCACAGATTACATCACAAACATTAAACATAGGGGCAATACCCCTGGCACTCACCTGGTAAAATAAACAGTATACTGCACTGACGATAGGTATTTTAAACCAATTTGAATGCTTGCTAGAAGACAGGGCAGCATGTAGAATCATATTATTATTAACGTAGGTAATCATAATACTTTAAACAAACAAAAAAATACCTATTTTGGGGGGCAAACACCACCCCAAACCTCGTATACCTCCTTAGACGCCAATTTTTTTAATGCCTTGAACAAACTTTGGTACATCACGGGTGGTGAAGGTTGTGGTGAAGTTTCACCGAAATCATGTGTGTAGTTTCAGAGAAGAAAGCAAATATCTATTTTGGAGGGTCAAACCTGGACCCACTTTGATCCCCGTTGATCCCCAAAGGGGCAGGTTTTTTTTTAATGCCGTGAACAAATTTTGGTACATCATGGGTGGTGAAGGTTGTGGTAAAGTTTCATCGAAATATCGTGATGACTCCACTCTCTGCCGCTCCATTCCTCTTCCCTCAGATCGGCAGTCTGCAGCCTCCTCACTCTCTGAAGACCTGGACAAAATCACAGACTGGTCAAACAAGTGGAACATGTCTTTCAATCCTGACAAATCTCACACTCTTACAATGTCTCTCCAAAAAGATCGACTGGACAACCCTCCCATCTACTTTCTCAACAATCCTCTCCACGAAGTTCTGTCGCTCAAGCTTTTGGGTCTCACTATCTGCCATGATCTTTCTTGGGAAAAACACATTTCCAAGCTGGCCTCCAAAGCCAGTCGCCAACTGGGCATCCTCCGTCGTGCGAAGTCCTTCCTAGGCACACCTGAGCTCCTCAGCACATACAAGGCTTTCATCCGCAGCTCAATGGAATACTGTTCTCCCCTATGGGCCGGTGCTCCTGCCTCACACCTAGCTCGGCTTCACGCTGTTGAAACCAAAGCTTTCAGAATCATTAGAATCTCCTGCGATGAAGCTAACTCCGAGGGCCTTTCACTCACTCACCGCAGGAAGGTTGGTGGTCTTTCTGTCTTCTACCGACTCCTCTCCGGCCTTGCTCCCCCAGCTCTCTCTGGGCTCTGTCCCCCAAATATTCCTACAGGTCACACAAGATCTGCCAGCAACCCTCTTATGGTTAAACTGCCGAAATCTCGGCTCTCTGCTCACCTCCACTCTTTCATTCCTCTTTTCTCCCGCCTATGGAACAAACTTCCACACTCCCTTCAATCCCACTCCTCCCTCCAGGTCTTTAAAACAGCTGTTCACCACCATCTCTTATCTTCCCCCATCGAAAACCTTGATCTTTTCTACCCCCACTAATTCACCCCAGATCCACCTTGTTTGAAATTCCAACTTCTTTCCTGGAAGTCCTGGCAGTGTCCATATGTTTTATACCTCTCCCATGCCTCCCCCCCCCCAAAGCCCTCTCCCTCCGACAGATCTCTCGATGTCTCGATGTCTCTCGGTCCCTGCTCTCAAATGCTGTGCTTGTGTCCTTCCCCCTCTCAACCCATCTTGTCTACCGCTCCCCATGTTATATGTTTTATGTGTCGGTTTGTCTTTCTGTGTGATTAATGTTAGCTCTTTCACGAGCCTCGATCTTGTATACAAAAAAACAAAAAAAAAAGTTTGTGTAGTTTCAGAGGGAAAAGCAAATTCCTATCTTGGGGGTCAAACCTGGATCCACTTTGACCCCCGATAAACCCCCTTAGACCTCCATTTTTTTCAATGCCGTGAACAAACTTTAGTCACAACACAACAAGTATCATTTGTGTAAAGTTTGGTCACAATCCCATCAGCGGTTTCGGAGAAGTTGCAAGTGTTTACAGACGGACTGACAGACGGACGACGCGCCATCGCATAAGCTCCCCTGAAATGAGTTACAGGTGAAATGTTCCAGGTGAGCTAAAAACACATCCATACCAACATCACCATCAACACAATCAACAAAATGGGTCCAAACAGTATCCTGTGCACTAACCCCCCACCCATCAATGACAGAAAAATACTCCTCAGGTCTGATCATGTTCACCTTTCACGTCTCCGCTGTGTACACCACCCACAGCTTTTACAGCACAAACATCGATGATACCACTGATGACACGTGATCTCTGCCAGGCAATGAAAGACATTATGGAAGACCACATGATCCTGTCTCCACGAAGGCAAGAGCATAGCATCTTATATGTGAGGGATCTCTGGGTCGCTCCCAGGAGAATGACTGGCTGTCTCTGTCTCCGGTCTTTTCAAGCAGAACTGACTGGGCCAACAACAACAGATGGACTGAGAATAGTCTGATGGGAATCCTTTAGCCTTGTAGGAGCGAAGCAGGCTTATGGAGAATAGCAGAAGTTATTTTATGGAGAATATATGTCTTAAATAAATATATAAATATGGAGTTAGTTTAAATGGTTAGATTAGAATAACCTTTCCTTCCTTCAAGCTCCAGTTACACTCACATAAAGCGAGACATAAAACCATCAAATGAACTACTGTATAAGTTTGGTGTTTTGGCAAATATATTTTTATGAAGTGAAAAACCATTGCATAAGGTAAGGATTTTGAATATCTTGGAATGTTTAAAGCATGATTGGGGCAAAGACATCAGGATGTACCTGGTATTTTCTCCACAAATGCAGTCCAACCTTTTTAGCAGGTCATCATTGTAAGCCTGAAAAGGCAGAAACAAAAGAGGAGATCAAGATATTTGAATGAATGAATGTTTTTCATTTAATAAATACACAGCAAGACATTTTCAATTGAGGAAGAGAAGCAGGAAAATGAGAATTTTTATTTTTCAAGTTGTACAATGTACTCCCATTAGGTGAGAGAGAGACCACTCATGTTTTCATCTTCAGATGCATAGGTCTGCCAAAGCAGTTTCCGAGGCTATTGGGCACAATCCTGGATGAGTCGCCACTCCGACGCAGGATACTCGAATGGCTCATTATTCCCAATCAATCTGGCTCATTCCCAATCATTATTTTGCTGACCTCGGAAGGTTAACAGGCTGAGTTAACCCACCTGGTGTTAATTCAACGGCATGACAGGGGCTTGAACCCAGGACCCTGAAATCTCAAGCCTGCCACCTTAACCATGAAGCAAACGCCAGGCTCCATTCGGTGAAAACACCTGATAAGATAAATCTATAACCCGAACAGTATTCACATGTATATCATTGAATCATTCAGGAATAAAGTATGTGGAGTAGTTCATGAAACATCAATATTAACATTCCTCCACTTAACTTGAAAATATACAGCACAGCTCACTGTGAATCTTTACCTCTGTCACCAAAGGTAGATGGAGGTTATGTTTTCACCCCCGTCTGGCTGTTTGTCTGTCTGTGAACAAGATATCTCAAAAAGTTGTGGACGGATTCAGACGAAATGTGGCGGAGAAGTAGAATATATGACAAGGACGAAATGATTAGATTTTGGTGAAGATCCGGATTCGGATCCGGCTAGTAGAAATATTAAGTGATTCTTCACCATTGGGAGATCGGGCTAAAACCGACATACAGCAGGATAGCTCAAAAGGTTATGGACGGATTCGGACAAAACTAGGTGGAGAGGTTGGGTGAGTCACAAGGAAGAATTGATTCGATTTTGGTGAAGATCTGAATATGGATTCGGATGAGATCATTATTTAATTTTAAGTGATTATTCACCATTGAGAGATCGGGTGAAAAGCAATGCATTATATAACATGATATTTAGTGTTGTGGACGAGTTATGACTAAACCTGGGGGATGAGTTGGTTAGGTGACAAGAACAAGCAATTCGATTTTGGGATACAAATCAGTGGGATACAAAATAAACTGTTCAGCCTGGCAGAGGTATGCTGAGTGCCGTTCTCGTATCCCACAAGTTCATAAATTCCAGGTACTGTAAACTCCGATGAACTGAGAACATGTTTGGAACATAGGGAGCACTTGCCAATGGTTTGTCACACGACACTCTCTTCTGAGTTTGATCAACTTTATTACTCCAAGAGGGATAAGTCTTTTACTGGTTTCAAGCACCATTTCTCAAAAAATCTGGCACAAGTGAGACTTTCCAGGGACAAGATCTCACAAAGCACAGCATAAAAGGTCTGATGTACAGGAAAATGTTGTCGGAAAATAAACTTATTGCTCCTTTCACATGAGACAGTAACTAAATCAAATGTAGAGCACACAGGTCACTGAATAATTAAGCTCAATTTGACTATGGTACTTTGACAGACTCGATAAACATGGCACTGGATAAAGAAAAATATTTACAATGATCTGGTACTTTAAGAATGCCATGCTGGAATCATACTTGGAGGTTCCCATGAGCAACCCTTGCATAATATTATTGAGCAGAATTATTGGAAACCCTCAACAGTGGCCTCGTAGTAAATATAGTGTTGTACTTGCACTTACTTGGAGCCCATGACATGAGTTTGATGTCATTCCTAACCATCATTGTGATCTTCATGAGGGTCAATCAGTCTTCAATCAAAAAACAAAGTCTCACTTCATGAATGATGGATACACACATGTGAAAGTGCATTCACTTACCTTTTTGGTCCATTGAATGAATGAATGAATGATCGTTTTGAGGCCATTTTTCCCCGCTAAGGCGGGGGTTAGACTTGCGGGCCCCATGACCTCATGGTTCCCTTTTTGAGGCAGTTTTTATGGCCGGATGCCCTTCCTGACGCCAACCCTTAGTCACCTCTTACGATGAGCAGGGATACGGTGTACCTATTCTAAACCGGGGTACACACCGTGATCATTCATCCCAGCAAGCTGGTACTCAATTTGCCGACCTCGGAAGGATGACAGGCTGAGTCAACCCCCCTGGTGTTAATTCAGTGATCGACCGGGATTCGAACTCAGGATCCTAGGATCCCAAGCCGGCACCCGAACCACTAAGCCAACACCAGGCTCCGTTGTAATCCATTGTCTTTCCATTTTTCCATTTTGTCTTTCCATTGTCTTTTTTCCAAGTCTTTCCATTGTAATCCTCATTTTCGAAGCGTTGTAACATACACTGTATCTTTACCATCAACCATAATATACAACAGGCCCTCAAGTCGACAATTAATGCTTAAATAGTGACAGACTCCGCTGATCTATAAAAATTTAAAATGACAACTTCTGTATTATGTTTATGATAAACCACACCTGTAGAAAAGAAATGGCTTCCAGCTGATGGAATTCATTTTGTAGTGTTGAGTTTGCTTGACGTAGAGATTCCATCTGCTGCTCCAGTTTCTCTCTCTGCTTCCCAAGCAGGGAAAGCTTCTCCATTTGCCTTTTGTTGATGTGACTCTTCATCAGATCCACAGATTCATTCACAAATTCGCACAACCTCCGTCGTTTCTCCTCCAACATGTCCTCAGCATTTCTGCCTGAGTTCTGTGAGGAATGATTGATTGAAATATTTATTTTTTTAAAGAAATCAAAAAACCCTTAGAGAAAATGTAGAAATTAACAAAAGGTACAATGGATTATGGCTAGATTGGAATGGGTTCCAGGAATGTGTTTTTAAAAAGAAAAATGAAGTGTAATTGGATGCTTATTTGCAAAACTAATCAAGTCCAGGAATCCAATTTCAATCTTTAAAAAGTCAAAATTAACATTAAATAATTTTAAATTAAAAGTCTCGCCCCAAAGGAGTTGCGAGTCTATTGTAACGCCCTTTACAAATGCTGTAGTACAAACTTTAGACGTGCTCACATTGTAATGGTACTGTACATACTTTACAGATGATATAACATTCTAAATAGTACATACAGGCAGCAAATGTGTCTAGTGGCCCCACCCCCATCAGGTTGATTGACAGTTGTAAGTTGTAGTCCTACCCACTCCGTTTCCTTCCTAGTCCTTCCTATTCCTTAACAAAGGAATGCAGTTAAACATAATTTTTGCGGAATCCTTTCAAGCTATTAAAATTACGATAGCAAAGGATGCAGCACCAAGTAAAACTCTGTCGGATGGTACCAGAGTCATTGGAATTGAGAAAAGTAGCTCGGAAATATGCCATCTGAAGATTATTATTATTATGATGAATGAGAAAAAGATTTTCTGGTTTTCGCCGATCTCGGTTTTTTAGCTTTTGTTTTGCTTTGCCATGGTCTGGGGTACTGAAAAGAGATCCCTGCCTCGACAATTAGCTGAATGGACTAGGTAGGCTCTCATATGTAGCCTAAGCGACCTTTTGGAGAATATACTCCAACTTTAGTTTTGTATATAGTGGATGGGACAGACATTTCTTTCCATGCCATCCCTACATAAAGAGTACTAGCACGCTCTGATATTGATTTTACACGACAAATTAGCATTACTACAGGACATCACGTTTTTAGATGGAACTGATTGTATTGACAACGCCCCCCACAAAACTAAACAAATAATAATATACACCTAAGTTAGGAATTCTCTTCTCATCCACGAGGAGGGGAGGTGGGAGCAGTTGGGGGAATTATTTTCTTACACATGACTTGCCCATGGGTACTCCAAGAACGTGCAAAACCTGTGGCCTTAACACATTGGCCACGTCAGTTTCGATTTGATAAGGCTCAGACATACACATACATACCCACAGACAATTGTCGGATGGTGTTTGTTTGTTTAATTAATGAATTGATTAATTGACTGATTGTTACCCTCGCCAGAGGAGAGGGTATTGCATTTGAGTCCGTTTGTTTGTCTGTCTGTCTACTTGTTTGTCCGCACAGAATAAATACGATTTTCTCTGCAACCGTTGGTCTGATTGACAGGAAATTTTCACCATAGGTGCACCGCCACCTGTATAATTTTTTTATGATAAGTATGACGTCATAGGTCACGTGGTGTGGGGCACCATCTTGGAAAAACCGAAAAGGTTTGCTCCTCTATATCTCCGAAAACGCTGCATAGAAAAAATTTGAGACATGGCTCATTGTAAAGAACTCTCCATAGGGAATAACATTTGTTAATCATGATGTGTCATAGGTGCTTCCATTGACATCATAATTCGAAAAGTACAAAACTTCATCCGATCAAGATGAAATTTATTGAGCGCCATCTAGGAATAAATTGGCGGAGAAAAAAATAATTATGACGTCATCGGTCACGTGGTTCGGCCACCATATTTGTTTTAACACAAAAGCCTTAAAAACCACTAAAAACACATCCTGGCGAGGGTCTGCAATCTCTGATTGCTCTTTCTTGTTTGTTTCTTGCTTCATTTTGTTTGCAGAATTGGTGCATTTCTAAAAATTTGATAGCATACATCATCAATAAACAACCATGACTTATTTGAAGAGAAACATAACGATGAGTGTGAACACCTCCCTCAAGTGCATTCCTTTTTCTAAACGGGGAGGGGTTGGAGGTGTGGGCATGACCCCCTTCCCTACCCCACCCCTACTATGCTATGCTGTTGGCCACGTTTGCCCATAATAATCTCAGAACATGCAACTTGGCTCACTTCTGCAACACGGGTTTCTAAATATCTGAACGAATAAATTAATTTTAATGTTCAAAAAGTATATTTCACGAAAATCAGTAAAGAATTTTATTTTTAAGAATAACACTTTCACAATTTTGTTTGGTTGGATCAATACAATTAGATCATTGTGGTGATGTAATTAAATGGCTCTGGGTTGGTATTCAGTGGTGAGTGTGTGAATGGATGGAGATTGCCTGAGATGCTCAGGAGATGAATTAGATTAGCTGGAAGTTAATGAAGCCCAATGAAGAACATTATGTTTTTCACAAATGGTAATTTCTTTCTTTGTAAGAACACCCATTAATTGGTGCTTCTTACCTGTGTTTTCTCTTCCTCTTCCTGAACCTGCTGTAGTTGCGACGCAACGCTCTGCATTGACTGTGTTACATGAGGATATTTTGCAGCCAAAACACCCTGCACAGAATAAAGAGACAACATAAATGAAGAATCGTGCACCTCGGTGGATCTTGCACAAAATGATACAAATATATTGTTGCGGTTTTGAGTTTGCACAATAAAGGTTAAATTTCGCCCTCATAGTTTAGTCACACAACAACACGTAGCCTCGCGATAGTTCAGTTATTTCTTAGTATGTGTAAGCATAGTCCTTTTCCTGTGTTAGTTTTGCGTTGAGTAGACTAATGAGAGTAGGTCCTTCATTGCCTTATGCCGCCTTTATTGCCTTATGCCGCCTTACGCCGCCTTACGCCTCCTTACGCCGCCTTACGCCTCCTTATGCCGCCTTACGCCTCCTTATGCCGCCTTTGGCTTTTTGGCGCGAATTAACACGAGGCAGGCCTGGCAAATCGAGGCAAGACCGAAGGAGGGTGGAGGAGAAGCAGACGGTAAGAACGAGCCGCCAATCAGGGCTCGAAGGGAGTGGCTGTGGCACTGCGTCACAGGGTGTGGTTCGAACATTCGAGAGGGCTAAGGGGGTTGGCCATATAACCCGTTGCGTGAAGCCCCCACCAGAGTTATGGGAGAGGCGCTTGATGAGAGTTGCAGTTCTGTGGAGGGAGGCGCTTGAACAAGTTGGAAGTTCTGTTGAGTGTTGAGCAAGTTACGAGTTCTGAGAGAAGACGCGCATGAACTAGGCTATAAGCGCTCTTACGAATTAAGCACTCAGTTGAGCTTGAGGCAGAGCCTCCATTGGGTTACGCGAGTGAGAGCGCGCCGGCAACTAAACACACTGTGGAAAACCGCCCAGCCGCGCTGAGAGACGCGTACATTTCCCTCCCGCCTGCCTCATCTGCCCTTTGTTCGAGAGACGCGCTACAAGTATCCCTTCCACCGCCTACTTGCCTTCATCACGGGACGTGCTGTGACCGGGGAGAGCCACGCCGGGCGGGGCCATTCCTGGACGACCAAGGCAGCGCGTGAACATCATCCTACCTTCATCACAAACTGGTCAAACAAGTGGAACATGTCTTTCAATCCTGACAAATCTAACACTCTCACTTTGTCTCTCAGAAAAGACCATCTGGGCAACCCTCCCATCTACTTTCTCAACAATCCTCTCCAAGAAGTTCTATCACTCAAGCTTTTAGGTCTCACTATCTGCCAAGATCTTTCCTGGGAAAACCACATTTCCAAGCTGGCCTCCAAAGCCAGTCGCCGACTGGGCATCCTCCATCATGCGAAGTCCTTTCTGGGCACTTCTGAGCTCCTCACCACATAAAAAGCTTTCATCCGCAGCTCAATGGAATACTGCTCTCCCCTCTGGGCTGGTGCTCCCGTCTCACACCTAGCTCGGCTTCACGCAGTCGAAACCGAAACATTCAGAATCCACCTCTTTAAATCCCCAACTTCTTTCCTGAAATTCCTAGAAGTGTTCAATTGCTTTATACCGTGTGCCCCTTCCTCCTCCCCCAGCTCTCCCCCTTCCACAGATCTACCGACATCCCTGTTCTCTGCATAGAAAATGTCGGATAGTTCAGTCCTCATTGCACAATAAAGACATGGCTCATGTCTCTCAGACACTCATTCTCTCAGACAAGCGCGAACTTGGAAGGAACCTGCAAATCCAATGTGGATTGCCTACCTATATTAAATTGAAGCAGAGTTGAATACGGACCTTGATTCGAAGCAGAGTTGTGTTGTGCTTGTGTGCTTCCCTCTCTCCCCCTCTTGTCTCCCACTCCCTTCATTTTATGTGTCTGTGCATGTTTTTCATGTTCAATGTGTTAGCTCTTACACGAGCCTCAATTCTGTATTTTAGGACCCATGGGCTGATGCCGCCTGGTCCAGTTGCAGAATCAGAGTCGTGGTTTGAATTGCAGAATTGCAGATGCAGAATCATTTAATCAGTGCCTTACCACTCAATGGTGAAGAATCACTTGAAAATTAAATAATTATCTTATCCGATTCCATATTCAGATCCTTACCAAAATCGAATCGATTCATCCTTGTCACACACACACACAACCTCTCCACCAAATGTTGTCCAAATCCCTCCATAACTTTTTGAGATATTCTGCTGTGTATCGTTTTTGGCCCTGTCTCCCAATGGTGAATGAATAATAACTAATAATAATGGTGAATAATAACTTCAAAAATTATACTAGCCGGATCCTGATCTGGATCTTCACCAAAATCTAATCATTTAGTCCGTGTCACATACACTACCTCCCTGCCAAATTTCGTCCGAATCCATCCACAACTTTTTGAGATATCTTGTTCACAGACAGACAAACAAACAGACAGGGGTGAAAACATAACCTCCATCCAACTTCGGTGGCGGAGGTAAAAATAATTATTACATCATCCATAAAATAACCACTTTTACCTCTTCCACCGAAGGTGGATGGAGGTTATGTTTTCACCCCTGTTTGTTTGATACAATGATATTTTTTTAAGTTATGGACAAGTTATGACTAAACTTGGTGGACGAGTTATGACTAAACTTGGTGGACGAGTTGGTTAGGTAACAAGAACAAGTCAATTACATTTTGGTTCAGGTGCGAATCCAGATCCAGCCTATCAGTGGGATACAAAACATATACTGTTCAGCCTGGCAGAGGTATGCGCTCTACCGAGTGCCGTTCTAGTTTTCACTGATTTACTCACCTTTAGTTCAGTATGAGCAATCTCCACAGCAACAACGTTGTGGTTCTGATGTTGTCCCCCCGTGCACATCAAGCACATCAAGCTCCCATCGTCCTTGCAATAAAGTTGGATTAGCTTTCCATGTTCAGTGCATATTAGGTCCTCAATCTTCACTCCTGGTTCCACCAGTTTGTGCCCTTTCTGTTGATGAGGTTTCACATGTTGCTCACAGCAGAGGATCTCACAAGGGACACACCTCTTGACTGCCTCTCCATTACAAAGCTCACAGTAACTGCCAGTGCCCCCTGATTTCACTTCCTTCTTAACATTCACATCACCACATTCTGCATCTCGGACCTTGACTCCCAATCCTACCACTCTCTTTTTCAACTTAATCTTTTGTACTAAGTTGGCAATGATCACATTATTTTTGAGCTTTGGTTTTTGTGCAAAAACCTCATGGCAATGTGGACAAAAACAGGCTGTATCTTCTTCCGTGCTCTCCCAGCATTTCTCTAAACAGACACAACAAAACGAATGGCCGCATGGCAAAGAAATTGGCTTCTTGTAGAGTTCAAAGCAAACTGGGCATGTGAGTAAATCCAAACTATCTACAACATCAGAAGAAGAAGCCATCTTCTTTGAATCAGAAGTGTGAAGCAGAGTTGAATTGAAACCTGCAAATGAAAATTGAAAATTACCAAAACTTAAACGAAATAACAAGTATCTACAATATAAAACAGAATGTCAGTTTGTGTGTTTGTACAGATATCTGTCGCCCTCCGTAGGGGTAGGTTTTAAAGGCCAATCTTTTAACACGAATGTGTGTTCACTATGGTCTATTTTTGAGGATAAAACAAACTCGAAAAACGTTTTCAATAAAAGAGTAATTATGTGTCTTCGATTGGAACTGTAGATGGTGGCTTGCAAATCGAGCCTCAAGGGCGGTGTACAGAAGCGTTTTTTAAAATAACAATAAATACAAGGTGCAGCGGGGTGAAAAATGCTGCACGTGATTTGCAACACACAAAGTAAAACAAGTGTTCATTTACATCCGTAGGGTGTCTAATAAATAAATAAGATATAAGCACACCTGACACTAGGGCGAGGCTTCAGACGTCAGCATGCTCACGAGGCTGTACAATCGAATAAACTGTTCCAATCCGTCATTTTTGATGGGCTTTTTACGAGTATTCACATAAAGAACAATCAGGTTCGGAATAATCATTCGGAGTATAAAATGAAACTACGACCTGGATAAGAAGCCAATCAAGATGTGCACTCAAAACTCATCCCAAGCAAAGGTAACATAACAGAGTACCAGGTTTCTGATACAGAGTCAAACTCGAGGTATGCGCTCTTGGCCCTATGTTCATTATGCGCTCTTGACCCTATGTACTCGAGGTATGCGCTCTGAGACAGTCTTAACTAGCCTCTGTTTACTCTTAACTCGTCGAGCTGTTATTTTGAACATTATTTTGAACATGTTAATGTGTCAAGAGATTGTGACCAAACTTTTGTATACAGAGTCAAAGCTCGTGGAAGAGTGAGTGAGAACACTGAATGAATCAGGACGAAACAGAACGAAAGGAATCGTAGATAGAGGGGGGAAAACACCAACAGCAGATATGAAGGGCAAATCAGAGGGAGACTTGGACAAACAATCGGTGTGGGAAGGAATGAGGGATAGTGTAGGACACGTAGGGTGGACATGATGGGTATAGTAAGCAAACTCTCAGGAAGGAAAAACTGGAACTTGGAAGGAAGAAGGGTGAGGTGTTAACGAGGGAAGAAAATATAATGGTGTTAGATGGGAAATGATCTGAGACAGTGGTGAACAGATGTCTTGAAGACTTGGACGGAGGAATAAGATGGAAGAGAATGTGGAAGTTGGTTCCACAAGCAGGAAAAAAAAAAGAGGAGCAATAGAGTCGAGGTGTGCAGTCATTCTGTGTTTTGGAAGTTTCACGAGAAGGGGGTTGATGGTGAACCAAGTGTGCCCTGCAGCAAACTGGAGGAAGGAGGGAGGCAAGTACAGAAAGGGAAGAGGGTACAAGAACAGAAAGGAGGGAATAGAAGACAGAGACCACCGATCCAACAGCGAAGGCGAAGTCATAGGACATCGACTCAACTTCATCACAGAAGATTCCAATAATCTTAAAGGCCTTGGTTTCCACGATGTGAGGCAGGGGCACCAGTCCAGAGGGAAGAGAAATACTACATTAATACATGGATGAAGGCCATGTTGGTGGTTAGGAGTTCAGGTGTGCCAAGTAAGGACTTTGTACGATGCAAAATTCCCAGTTGGCGGCTGGCTTTGGAGGCCAACTTTGAAATTTGGTTTGCCCAAGAAAGATCATGGCTATTATTGAGACCCAGGAGTATGTGTGACTGAACTTCAAGAGGATTGTTGAGAAAGTATATGGGGGGGGAGGGGGAGGGGGGGTTATCATCTGGTCCATTGAATTGAAAGACATATTCCAAGTGTTTGACCAGCTTGTGATTTTGTCAAGGTTTGAAGAGAGGGAAGAGCTTTGCCTACCTATATGAACTTGTGTCTACAACAGCAGAAATAGCTTATAATGAGTTTTCATAAGTAAACTATGACCATCTAAACTATGACTGAGTAAGAGTTTCAGTAAACAAAGATCTAAAGGTACACCTGCTATTGGCCCAAAGTTATAATGAACATTTCAACCCTACATGCAGGAGGAGAGAGAAGATTAAATATGTGAAAGAGTTTTCTTATCTTGGTTGGGTGGTTGCCTTTGTGCCCCTGTATGATGTTTATCATCTCTGGATAACATTGTGCTTATCTGCTCTGCCACCTCCCTTAAAACTCTTGGATGTACAGTACTGTGCAAATGTCTTCGGCCATGTTGTAAATAAACATTTTTATTGTCACATTGACATATTTTGATAAATAAAAGGTGTTATAATGATCATGTTTTATTAAAGAAACAAACAGTAATTGTATTTTACAATACAGTATTAATGTATGAAATTTCAATATTTGGTGTAACTACTATTTTCATGCAAAACTGCAGATATATCCACTTTGGAATTTTTCCTGCATTTTTTGGAGAAATACCATTGGGAGGTTGTTCCATGTAATCAGCAATGTTTCCCATAACTTGTCTTTTGATTTTAGTTGTTTCCCATTTTTCCCCTATCCAAATAATCTCAGACAATTTATATGATGTTAAGGTCAGGACGTTGAAGGGGGCATCCTTTCTCACTGATTAACATCCCAACTCGGATGTGCTTGGGCAGATTTCAGTCTCTTGGCTCCATTAACTTTATGCAGAAAGAGTGTTTTGATAGCAACTCGCCCATGAAGACCACATTTGATAAGAGACCTTCTGACAGAAGACGAGTCCACTTGAACCCCTCATGTCTGTACCAGTTCGCACCGCGGAGCGAAAGGGGGACTATGGTTTTACCCTCCGTCCGTGTGTGCGTCCGTGCATGCTTCCGTCCGTCCGTGCGTGCATGCGAGCGCACGTGCACTGCAATATCTTGATAAAAGTAAGCGAAGGACCGAATTCTAATTTGGTGTGTGGGTGCAACTCGGCATATGGAAGAACCCTATTTAAAAGTAGGTCGCCACGTCAAAATCCAAGATGGCTGTCACCATATCTAAACCTTGAGCGCGATATCTTGAAAAGTAAATGTCTGAACCTTGTGAGCGGAATATCTTGAAAAATAAATGAACTACTAACTTCTAATCTGGTGTGTGGGTAAAATCTACGCATAAGGAAGAAAGCTATTGAAAATTGGGTCGCCACGTCAAAATCCAAGATGGCCGCCTTGCGTCTTCCACTTTAAACTATGACTGAATAAGAGCTGTTATTTTGAACATTATTTTGAACATGTTAATGTGTCAATTTGACCTTCTCACATCACTTCACCAACGGGGGACCTAGGCGTAACGCTTGTTTTCTTTATATTTCCCAAGGAACTTTTATTTAAGTATTGCTCATCTGTTTTGCTGTCTGTCAAGAACAAACAAATCAATGCTTGAAGAAATGAAGACACAATACAGTATGTTAGAAGCACAGATGACAAAACAGAAATTGTTATACTTTGGACACATCATGTGTGCCGAAAATGAAAGTACAGAGAAATCAACCATGCTGGGTATGGTTGAGGGAAGAAGAGAAAGAGGCGGACTTATTTGTGCTGGATGGATGGATGGGGGTAGAGTCTGCAACTAAGCTGTCTCTATCAGAGCTTTGGGGAGTAGTGCAAATAGGGATGTTTTTGGACAAATATGATCATTAATATCACCAGAAGTCCAACATGACATTAAGGGAACTTGATACCAAGATAAGTGGTTTCTTCACATCCTCCACTCCCATCTGGATCTCTTCCAAAACCCCTTCCTCACCTCTGAGATAGATACTCTCAGATATTGGTACATCTCCTGGCTGTTCTTATGTCAATATTGAAGCAAAATAACTACTGTACTTCATAACCCTGCAATCTCACTTTCATCACAAAGCAAGGCAATCTCCCTGTGCGATTTCTAAATGGGCCCACACTTGTCAACTTGTTATTTTATGAACATTGTGCTTTACCCTTATGTACTTAAATAATCTTGCGAATACGTTTAATAGTCTTGGCCATATCCTTCTCATAATCGCTTTTGGCTTGCCAAGTTATTTTCTTAACTAGCCTCTGTTTACTCTTAACTAGTTAAGCTGTTATTTTGAACATTATTTTGAACATGTTAATGTGTCAAGTTTCAAAATTTTCCAATCAGCGGTTTCCGAGAAATATGTTTTTACATTATTTGAGTTTAATCCAAGATGGCTGCCATACCACGTGACCTATGACATCACAATTATCATAAAAACATTCAACACGGGTGTCAATCCTACACTCAAAGTTATATCTCAATCGGACATGTGGTTGCTCAGAAAAACGAGGTTTAGCCCATATGGATGGAGAAACTGAAAACATAATGCCTCCTGCCACCTTCAGGAGGGGGGTGGGCGGGGAAGGCATAAAACATTATATATATATATATATATATATATATATATATATATATATATATATATATATATATATATATATATATATAATAATAATAATAATAATCATACATTTATTTTATATAGCGCTTTTCAAGAAGCCCAAAGGCGCTTTGACAGAGTACAAAAAAACAAGTACAAAAAGACAAAAATCAATAGGTAAATAATCAAAGCAAAAGGAAGGAGAAGGAGAAGAGATAGTCAGGGGTTAAATGCTGTGGGTTAAATGTTGAATGCAGTGTTGAACAGGTGGGTCTTGAGTGATGTTTTGAATGTGGTGAGTGAGGAGGAGTCTCTGATGGTGTGAGGTAGTGAGTTCCAGAGGGTGGGAGCAGCGATGGAGAAGGCCCTGTCCCCCCAGGATCTGAATTTGGTCCGCATGGGGGGGGGGGGTCAGGAGGTTGGTACCAGCAGAGCGGAGGTTGCGGGTGGGAGTGTGTCTGGAGAGGAGGTCAGTAAGGTAGGATGGGGCCAGGTTATGGAGGGCTTTGTAGGTCAAGAGGAGGATTTTGTACTGGATTCTCTGGGGGATGGGGAGCCAGTGAAGCTTGTAAAGGACGGGGGTGATGTGGTCACGGGTCCGGGAATGGGTGAGTAGACGGGCAGCGGAGTTCTGAATGTATTGGAGTTTATTGGTGATTATTGAGGGCGAACCAAAGAGGAGGCTGTTGCAGTAGTCAAGACGGGAGGTGATGAAGGCGTGGATGAGGGTTTCTGCAGCCGTGGAAGAGAGGGATGGACGGAGACGGGCGATGTTTTTCAGGTGAAAGAAGGCTGTCTTTGTGATTTGTTTAGTGTATTTGTCGAAGGAGAGGGTTTGGTCAAAGATGATGCCAAGATTCCGGATGTGAGGGGAGGTGGATACTGGGAAACCGTCGATGTTTTTTTTTTGTTGTTGTTGTTTTTTTTGTATACTGAATCGAGGCTCGTGAAAGAGCTAACATTTATTTCACAAACAAATCAACCAGACAAACAAAATATACAAAAAGAGGGAGCGGAATGACAAGATGAGGAGAGAAGGGGAAGCACACAACCACAACATTTGAGAGCAGGGAGAAGTGTGGGAGGGAGAGGGCTTGGGGGCAGGAGGCGTGGGAAGGGGAGGGGGGGGGGGGGAGAGGTATAAAACACAAGGGGACCGAAATTAGCGGGGGTAGAAAAGATCAAGGTTTTGGATGGGGGAGGATAAGAGATGGTGGTGAACAGCTGTTTTAAAGACCTGGAGGGTGGAGTGGGATTGAAGAGAGTGAGGGAGTTTGTTCCAGAGGCGGGAGAAAAGAGGAATGAAGGAGTGAAGGTGAGCAGAAAGTCTTGATTTTGGCAGTTTAACCATAAGAGGGTTGCAGGCAGATCTTGTGCGACCTGTAGGAATATTTGGGGGACAGAGCCCAGAGAGGGCTGGGGGGGCAAGGCCAGAGAGGAGTCGGTAGTAGACGGAAAGACCACCAACCTGCCTGCGGTGAGTGAGTGAAAGGCCCTTGGAGTTAGCTTCATCGCAGGAGATTCCAATGATTCTGAACGCTTTGGTTTCAACAGCGTGAAGACGGGCTAGGTGTGAGGCAGGAGCACCAGACCAGAGGGGAGAGCAGTATTCCATAGAGCTGCGGATGAAAGCCTTGTATGTGGTGAGGAGCTCAGGTGTGCCAAGGAAGGACTTCGCACGACGGAGGATGCCCAGTCGGCGACTGGTTTGGAGGCCAGATTTGAAATGTGGTTTTCCCAGGAAAGATCATGGCAAATAGTGAGACCCAAAAGCTTGAGTGACAGAACTTCTTGGAGAGGATTATTCAGAAAGTGGATGGGAGGGTTTTCCAGTCGGTCTTTTCGGAGAGACATCGTAAGAGTGTGAGATTTATCAGGATTGAAAGACATGTTCCATTTGTTTGCCCAGTCTGTGATTTTGTCCAGGTCTGCAGAGAGTGAGGAGGCTGCAGACTGCCGATCTGAGGGATGAGGAATGGAGCGACAGAGAGTAGAGTCGTCAGCAAAGAGATAGAGAGGATTTTCAAGAGAGTCAGAGAGATCATTGATGAAGACCAGAAAAAGCACAGGGCCCAGAACACTACCTTGGGGAACTCCAGCCTGAACAGGAAGAGGAGATGAGAGAAACCCATTCAGGGCCACACGTTGACTACGACCAGAGAGGAAGTCCGACAGCCATGCGTGGAGATTTCCATGGATACCAAAGGAGGAGAGTTTGGTGAGCAGAGCAGGGTGCCAGACCGTATCGAAGGCACGTGAAATGTCAAGGGAGACAGCTCTAATTTCCTGTTTGGCGTTGAGGACCTCCATCCATTGTTGAGAAAGCAGAAGCAGCATGTCCAGAGTAGAGTGACCAGGTCTGAAACCAAATTGATGATCAGAGATCAAGCCATTGGAGAAGAGGAAAGATTTCATATCTGAAGCAATGATGGATTCCATGACTTTGCTGATAATGGGGAGAAGGCTGATTGGTCTGTAGTTGCTGGGATCTGTTTTTGCACCTTTTTTGTGCAAAGCGGTGATGTTGGCTGATTTCCAAGCAGATGGCAGATGACCTTGAGCAAAAGAGAGGGTGAAGAGAACAGAAAGAGGGAGTGAAAGAGCGGAAGAACATGATTTTAGGACCCGTGGGCTGATGCCGTCAGGACCATTTGCAGAATCAGAGTCGAGGGTTGACAGAAACTTTTCCACCTTGTCAGGAGGAAAGGACACAGAGTCCAGGAGCAGATAGGTACGACTGGGTACGGTGGGTACAGAGAGGGATGGGTTTGGGACACAAGATTTAGAAGATGTGAAAGAGGGCAAAGTTTATATTGAGGGCAAAGTTTTGAGGGCAAAGTTTATATATATATATATATATATATATATATATATATATATATATATATATATATATATATATATATATATATATATATATATATATATATATATATATATACATATATATATATACATACATATATATATATACATATATATACATATATATATATACATATATATATATACATATATATATATATATACATATATATATATACATATATATATATATATACATATATATATATACATATATATATATACATATATATATATACATATATATATATATATATATATACATACATATATATATATATATATATATACATATATATATATATATATATACATATATATATATATATATATATATATATATATATATATATATATATATATATATATATATATATATATATATATATATATATATATATATATATATATATAAGATTTAAGAGATTACTATTTAAGACACTAATAAGTTAAAAACATTCAATAATTAAATATAGAAATGTGAAATGTATGAAAATGCAGAGCAGATTGAAGACAATGGAGGGCTTTTGTTTTGGCAAAGCAATAATATTGCACCATTTAAAGCATGTAGATTTCAAAAGGGTCAGAATCAAGTCATGAACTAGAAAGAGCAGAGATTGCAGCCCCGCGCCAGGACGTGTTTTCAGTATTATTTAAGGCTTTTGTGTTGAAACAAATATGGCGGCCGAACCACGTGACCAATGACGTCATCATTTTATTTTTTTTCCTCCACCAATTTATCACCAGATGATGCTCAATAAATTTCATCTTGATCGATTAAGTTTTGTACTTGTCGAATTATGAGGTCATAATGGAGGTTATTCCCTATGACATCATTAACATGTTATTCCACATGGGGAATTCTTTACAATGAGCCATGTCTCAATTTTTGATATGCAGCGCTTTCGGAGAAATAGAGGTGCAATGTTTTTCCAGGGTGGCACCCATACCACATGACCTGTGACGTCATAATTATCATTAAAGAATTCTACAGGTGGAGTTGCATCTATTAGTCAGGTTCACTATGTTTTTTCGTTCAAAATCATGGTAGATTAGCAAAGCTATACATTTTTGGAAACGTTATTACATGGAAAATCTGAAAATCAATGTTTACATTTGCCAATTCCAACCAATTCAATTCGACCAATTCGACCAATTCCATTCGACCAATTCGACCATTCGACCAATCGCTTCGATCGACCATTCGACCATTCGACCAATTCGATCGATTCGATTCGATTCGATTCATCGAATTCGATTCGATCGACCATTCGACCAATTCGATTTGCCAATCAATTTGACCAACCCTGGTTTGGGCTAGCGGCTAGGGTGCCAGCTTAGGATCCCAGGATCCTGGGTTCGAATCCCGGTCGATGGCTGAATTAACGCCAGGGGGGTTGACTCAGCCTGTCATCCTTCCGAGGTCGGCTAATTGAGTACCAGTTCACTGGTAATTCCCTGCTTGTCGTAAAAGGAGGGTTGGCGGCAGGAAGGGCATCCGGCCGTAAAACATTGCTTCAAAAAGGGGACCAAAAAACAACAACAACCACGGTCCCCGAAAAAGGCCACCCCCGCTTTGCGGGGAAAAATGGCCTCTAAATGTGGTTATTTTATTATTTATTAATCAATTTGACCGACCTTTGCTTGTGTGGAACGGACTGTGAAAACGATGCGGACTATATTGTCGGATACAACACACAGGACAGTGATGACGAACTCTAAATGGCATATTCTGTAATCGTGTATGTTTGATGCCATTGACTGCCTGTGTATATTTTGTCATTGACTGCCTGTGTAGATGTGAAGTTATACTGACTGCATGTGTATATGTGATTTTGCTGACTGCCTGTGTATGTTTGGTGATATGAATTATTGTGACACATTTTGATGTTATTAACTGCCTGTACAAAATGATAACATGTATTTGATTATGCAACTTATCACGAATATAAAGACAGTATTTTGCAATTCAAAACCTTTGATTCGTGTCTTACCATTCCCCATAGCACTAATTTGATACTTTCATTGGATTCCTTGTCCCTGAAAATATAGGTTTAGTATATTTTTTAAAGTTTTTAGGGTAATTAGAGGCAGAAATAGAACAAAATATGTATTTTACAGTGGCCATTTTGAAAATCCAAAATGGCCGCCATACAGGTATCTCTCCAAATGTAAACATTGATTTTTAGTTTCCTTATGCTATAACCTTTCCAAAAATGTATAGGTTTGCTAATCTACCATGATTTTGAACGAAATATAATTTATTGACAAAGTGAACCTGTCAATAGGCAGGTCGAATTTCACCTTTCACATAGGGTGAAATATGGTGAAAATTTCCTGTCAATCGGACCAACGGTTGCAGAGAAAATCATATAAAAAAAGGGCTCAAATGAAATACCCTCTCCTCAAGCGAGGATAAATATACTGCTGAATTATGCAGTTAGGGTTAGGGCTGTATATATTACTAGCAGAAGTACCCTGCATTGCCGGGCGGGGGAGGGAAGGGGGAGGGGGAAGGGGAGGAGAAGGGGGAAGGGGAGGAGAGAGGGGGGGAGGGGAGGAGAGGGGGGGAGGGGAGAAGAGGGGGGAGGGGGAGAGGAGAAGGGAGGAGAGGGAGGGGGGAGAAGAGGTGGAGGGGAGAGGAGGAGGAGGGGAGGGGGGAGGGGGAGAGGAGGGGAGGGGGGAGGGGGAGGGGAGGGAGGGATGGGGAGGGCAGGGGGGAGGATGGGGAGGGGAGGGGGGAGGAGGGTGAGGGGAGGGGGGAGGAGGGTGAGGGGAGGGGGGAGGAGGGTGAGGGGTGGGGGAGGTGGGGGGAGGAGGGTGAGGGGTGGGGGAGGTGGGGGAAGGGGGAGGGTAAGGGGGGAAGGGGGAGGGTAAGGGGGGAAGGGGAGGGGGAAAGGGGAGGGGGAAAGGGGAGGGGGAAAGGGGAGGGGGAAAGGGGAGGGGGAAAGGGGAGGGGGAAAGGGGAGGCGGAAAGGGGAGGGGGTAGGGTGTAGGGGGAAGGGAGGGGGTAGGGTGGAGGGGGCAGGGGAAGGGAAGGGGAAGGGGGGGAAGGGGAGGATGGAGGGGGGGAGGGCAGATGGGGGAGGGGGAGGAGAGGGGGGAGGGGGCAGGTGAAGGGGGGGAAGGGGAGGATGGAGGGGGGAGGGGAGGGGGAGAGGGGGGAGTGGGAGGGGAGGGGGAGTGGGAGGGGAGGGGGAATGGGAGTGGGAGGGGAGGGGGAATGGGAGGGGAGGGGGGGGGAGGGGAGGGGAGGGAGAGGGAAGGGGAGGGGGGAGGGGAGGGGGAGGAGAGGGAGGGGGATGGGGAGGGGGGAGGGGGAGGTGGGGGAAGGGGAGTGGGAGGGGAAGGGGGAATGGGAGGGGGAAAGGGGAGGGGGTAGGGTGGAGGGGGAAGGGAGGGGGTAGGGTGGTGGAGGAAGGGAGGGGGAAGGGGAAGGGGGGGAAGGGGAGGATGGAGGGGGGGTGGGGAGGGCAGAGGGGGAAGGGGAGGGAGAGGGGGGAGGGGAAGGGGGGAAGGGGAGGATGGAGGGGGAAGGGGAGGCTAGAGGGGGGGAGGGGAGGATGGAGGGGGAAGGGGAGGATGGAGGGGGGAGGGGGGTGGGTTACATTACATTACACACACACAAACTGTGTTTTATGTTCAATGGTCTGGCGGCGGGGATGGAACATCACGTGATCGCTCTGAGCAAATCAGCGCGCTGCTCTGCCACCGGCTCAGATTCCGTGTATAATATTCCTCGCTGAAAAAAAATATGGATCTAAAGATGAAAGAAAAAAAAACCTATGTGGTGTGAATGGTAATGTTCCTCGCTGAAATGTGAAAAAACGCAATCGCTTTTCGCTCTGAATTACGTGCGAACGCGTAACTGTGAGTTTATGGCGGCAAGGAACATCACGTGATCGCTCTGAGCGAATCAGCGCGCTGCTCTGCCACTGGCTCAGATTCCGTGTATAATATTCCTCGCTGAAATGCGCTGAGGTAAAAATATGGCAAAAAAATATTATGAAATAAAAAATTTTAGGTCGGCCATGCTCTTCCCAGGCTCAATGGCCATGTCTATGCCAAATATCAAGCACGTGAGCCTCTCCGTTTAGGAGTCTATCGGTAACATTACACACACACACACACACACACACACACACACACACACACACACACACACACACACACACACACACACACACACACACACACACACACACACACTGTTTTATATATATATAGATAGTTAGGCAGTTAGTTAAGGTTAGGGTATGTAAATATATTAGAGCTCATTTTGCCATAATATTTGAATTTTTATTGTCGTATTTTTATTTTGTCACATTGTCATATTTTTATATTTATTTGTTATTTAATTTTATAAATTCTGATGAGTTCCACATCTATTTTGCAACTATACTGACCCAATTTATTCTAGATATTGGCCACTTAAATAATTAGATTTAAAAACTGTACTTGATGTGTAATTTGTTGGAATAAATAAGTCCTAGTTCCTGTATATGCCTCTATTTAAACCCAATCCGCACGTCATGCACCTTCTTAAAACATTTCAGCTCATAAATGTAAATATGCCTCTATTTAAACCCAATCCGCACGTCATGCACCTTCTTAAAACATTTCAGCTCATCTATCTATAATTCCAGTAATCTCTGTGTGTGTGTGTGTCTGTGTGTCTGTGTGTTTGTCTGTGACCGCTGTTTCTCGACAACCACGGGTCCGATATACTTGAAACTTGCCAGGTATATTGCTGGGGACCTGAGGATGTGCCTTTTCAAGGTTTCATATTAATCGGAGAAGTAGTTACCGAGCAATGGCGATTTAGCCGTTCGCCGTTCGCTTTGACTTTGCGAATGGACCAAACCATTTCATGTAAATAGAGGGGGGGGTTCTGTGGTCGTTACTGCCACGCGGTTTGGAATGTTTTTCCGAACGGGCACCCACGTACGGGCACGTCCTAGTCTATCTATAATTCCAGTAATCTCTGTGTGTGTGTGTGTGTCTGTGTGTCTGTGTGTTTGTCTGTGACCGCTGTTTCTCGACAACCACGGGTCCGATATACTTGAAACTTGCCAGGTATATTGCTGGGGACCCGAGGATGTGCCTTTTCAAGGTTTCATATTAATCGGAGAAGTAGTTACCGAGCTATGGCGATTTATTTACCAAACTCCGCAAGCCGTTCGCTTTGGCTTTGCGAATGGACCAAACCATTTCATGTAAATAGAGGGGGGGGATTGTCACCGTACTCGCAAGCCGTTCGCTTTGGCTTTGCGAATGGACCAAACCATTTCATGTAAATAGAGGGGGGGGGGTTGTCACCGTACTCGCAAGCCGTTCGCTTTGGCTTTGCGAATGGACCAAACCATTTCATGTAAATAGAGGGGGGGGGGATATAATTTTAGATATATATATAGTACGGGCATGCCCTAGTAAATGTAAATTCCAGGTAAAATCACAAAGTCCACATGACCTAATATCTCTGGAATATCTAAGAATATTTTTGGCCATTTTAAAATGCCATTACATGTCATATGACTTGCCTGTGTTACTAATCCTAACGAGAATATTTAATAAACGTAATGTTATACATTTGTTGTTAGGAATACATTGTGTAACTTCATTTCAGGAATCAGTTTTAACAGACCAGCAAACATGTTCCATGCAACTTTTCTACTGCACAAGTTCTTTCAAAATATGTCATGGAAATAAAAATTATTATCCAGATTATTAGTGAATTTTTTTTTTTATTGTTGGATCATTTGCTTGAAATTTTCACAATGAAATTTGTTTCTGACATTTTTTTAATCAACATACCTGAAAACCCCTATATACCCATTTTCATGCTTTTTGCCAGAAATTAACATGTCTTTCACATACCAGGTGGGATGAGTCAAAAAAAAACAAAAAAAAAACGTTAAATAACACAAGGTTGGCAAAATGAGTACCAGCTTACTGGAAACAGGGGGAACTGCATCAGTGTCACAGCTGGGCTCTCAGAAATTTGCTGCATACAAGCCACAGGCTGCATACAAAATATTAATAAGTTTTTTGTGCCTGTTTGTGTCTTTTATGACGTCTTTGAAACAGTAAGTTTCCTTTTAATTGTAATGATTTTCAATTTTGTTTGATTACCAGAGACAGATAAACTTACTAATACTATAAAACTATTATCTCAGTCCTTTCAAAGCTTCAAAAAGGTCACCGAAAAACAACAACAACCACTGTCCCCGAAAAAGGCCAACCTCCGCTTGCGGTGAAAAATGGCCTCGAAAGGTGGGGGTTTTTTTTCTGCGCATGCGCCATCGGGACGAATTGGGAGGCAATGCACTGTTAAATTACAGGTGCGTTTTCCGTGTTCAAAATATAACATTCCAGTTCGATAAAGTTGTTCCACGATGATAAACGGACGTTTGTGGACACATAGACAAGGTGAACCAACCGCTTACCCACGCTGTAGGCTTCATGCGTGAGGTAAAAACGGACAAAAGCGCAATTCCCACAATTAAACATGTACATTCGTAATGAGGCCTACAAACGCATAAATAGGCCTAATGGGAAATGAGGCCTAAACCCGAAATGAGGCCACCGACAGCTGCACAGTGGGGTCTACGGTAGCCCGCTTGAACTGTACCTGAGTGTATATTATTTTGATTTCCTCAGACCTGGTCACCCTATACTTACCACAAGCTCGTCACCAAATCGCACCCTCCGCAGTCTAAACCTTCCTTTATTATCAGAGTGAAACAAACACGATCATTGTATATTTCTCACAAACAACTTCATTCTCATTAATAACCTGGTAATTCCTTAACACGCTCACGAGTACAGTAACACGTTACCTTTCCTGCCGATGACGTCGAAAGAAACGTGAACACGTGGTATGGAGCGAAAAGGGAGGAGACGCCTACGGTGACGTCATGAACAACGCGATGACGCAATCTCGCAAAACGAGTGCGTGTTCACCCGCGCATTACACAAGGAAACGCGAACGGTAATCGGTAGCGCGCATACCTCCGCCAGGCTGAACAGAACAGTTTACGTTTTCTCAGTAGTTCGTCTGACAAGGGGAGATTCACCTGTCTTTCACTTCACTGGCGGGAGCTGCAAATCTCTTGTGCCAAGTGGAGGGCCTGACGCTCTTGCCAGAATTGCACCTGAGACTTGTGCCACGCAAATTCCTCCAGGCCCAATTCCTTTTATAGTCAGGCAGTTTATGCCCAGATTTGAGAATGATGTGGACGTTCCGGGAAAAAGCACCAATTATTTTCCACGGGCTACCCATTGCCTTAGCTTTCAATTTTTAACAGGGCCAATTTCCTCAAGATGCAGTATAGCAGCCATCTTGGATTTCCAAGGCAGCCCCTAAGTAAAAACCTATAAGTACCAATATCTCTGCTTCCAAGCCACTTCGGCTCTCAACCTGGGTGTCTAAACATACATGATTATTTGCTCTCAGATTAAATCTACAGTTCCATTATGAAAATATGTGTTGATATAATTTCTAATCATTTTCTGTGTTTTATGTCTTTTCAGATACCGTAAACTACCAACTTGGATTGGATCAAGTCTTTCTATGCCAAGAAAAGACTGCGGAGCCTCTGAAATTGCGGAGCCTTTGGCCTCCAAAGCCAGTCGCCGACTGGGCATCCTCCGTCGTGCGAAGTCCTTCCTTGGCACACCTGAGCTCCTCACCACATACAAGGCTTTCATCCACAGCTCAATGGAATACTGTTCCCCCCTCTGGGCTGGTGCTCCTGCCTAACACCTAGCTCGGCTTCACGCTGTTGCAACCAAAGCTTTCAGAATCATTGGAATGTCCCGCGATGAAGGCCTTTTACTCACACCGAGGGCCTTTCACTCACTCACCGCAGGCAGGTTGGTGGTCTTTCTGTCTTCTACCGACTCCTCTCCGGCCTTGCTCCCCCAGCTCTCTCTGTGCTCTGTCCCCCTAATATTCCGACAGGTCGCACAAGATCTTCCAGCAACCCTCTTATGGTTAAACTGCCAAAATCAAGACTCTCTGCTCACCTTCACCCTTTCATTCCTCTTTTCTCCCGCCTCTGGAACAAACTCCCTCACTCCCTTCAATCTCGCTCCTCCCTCCAGGTCTTTAAAACAGCTGTTCACCACCATCTCTTATCTTCCCCCATCCAAAACCTTGATCTTTTCTACCCCCGCTAATTCACCGCAGATAAACATTTTTGAAATTCCAACTTCTTTCCTGGAATTCCTTGCAGTGTCCATATGTTTTATACCTCTCCCACCTCCCCCCAAGCCCTCTCCCTCCCACAGTTCTCTCGATGTCCCTGCTCTCAAATGTGTTTTTGTCCTTCCCCCTCTCTCCCCATCTTGTCTACCGCTCCCCTTATTTTGTGTTTTATGTGTCGGTTTGACTTTTTGTGTGATTAATGTTAGCTCTTTCACGAGCCTCGATCTTGTATACAAAAAAAAGAAAAGAAAAAAAAAAAGCCCCCTCAATTCAAAGTGAAGTGGGGACGAGTCAGAACCATACAGTCCCTTTCTGAATAATGTCAGTGCTTTTTCAGAATCCTGGGCACACTACCAGTGGCGCTTCACTTTGGAGAAGACATGACTGTTGGTGAACTGGTACAAAATGAGGCTGCATGGCACAAATCTTGCTTTGTGAAGTTCAATAAAGAGATGCTGGAGAGAGCTAATAAAAAGGACAGGGATGATAAGCACAGTGGACAGTACATCTGGAGCTGGAGAGAAACGACCTCGGTGTTAGACGATGAGCCAAACAGCCTGCTTGCTTTGTCAACAAGCGGATGGACACCTCCATGAAATCAGAACTCTTGGAGCTGATGGGAGCATGAGACAGGTGGCCGCAGAGCTACATGACACAAAATGAATGGCTAGGATGGAAGGTGGAGATCTGGTTGCACTTGATGCCAAATATAATCTTGAGTGCTTGACCACACTACGAAATCACTACCGATCACTGCTCAGGCAACATGAGGAAGAATCCTCTGATGGTTCTTCTGAAGAGATGATTAGGAAGGCAAGATTTCTTGTGGAGCCCTTCACCCATGCATAAAACGATGCGGATGATGGAACCTTCAACTTCAAATTTTCAGTCCTGCATCAGGTGCATGAAACCCGTCTATTGGCTTTGGGAGTTGTGAAGGGCACTAACAGAATTTGATTCAAGGAGAAAGTTCGTGCATACTTCACACAAGAACAAGAGCAAATTGATGGGAAAAATACGATTCTGTTTTTCCAATAAGGAATGCAGCAGATGCTAAAGCAGGCCATGGCATGTGACGATGAAGGTGATGCAATACTGCTAGCTAAAGCTGCCAAGATTGGGCGTAAAGGGATTGGCAACTGTAGAGGATTATACTTTGATGGCACATTTCCATCTGGGTGTTAACATGAGGTAATTGACCACTCCTCTCAAAACCCCGGATTCTATGCTGTTGAATGGTGCTGACTTGAAAGATGAAATTTGTGAACGTTTAAGTTCACACAAGGACTTTATAAACACTTTATATATGCAGGGTGAGTCACAAGTCCCAGGACACTGTTTTAGCTGCATACATTGCCTTCCGAAAATATTCACACCCCCTTGATTTTTCTCACATTTGGTTGTGTTGCAGCCTGAATTTAAAATAGATTAAAGAGAGATTTTTTTTGTCACTGATCCACACATCATCTATTGACCGACTGACCCCATAATGTCAAAGTGTGAATTTTGTTTTGGAAATTTTTTTACAAAATAATAAATAAATAAATACAGAAATATCTCATTTACATTTAAGTATTCAACCCCCTGAGTCCATACTCCGTGGAACCATCTTTGGCAGCGATTACAGCTTCGAATCTCCTTGGGTATGTCTGTATCAGCTTTGCACATCTGGATTTGGGGAGCTTTCCACATTCTTCCTTGCATATTTGGTCAAGCTCTGTCATGTTGGATGGGGAGCATCAGTGAACAGCAATCTTCAAGTCTTTTCACAGATTCTCAATGGAATTCAAGTCTGGACTTTGGCTGGGCCACTCAAGGACTTTCATGGTCTTGTTGTGTAGACATTCCAGTGTTGCTTTGGCTGTAGGCATGGGGTAATTGTTCTGTTGGAATGTAAATCTTCACTGCAGTCTGAGGTCTTTTGCATTCTGTCGTAGGTTCTCCTCAAGGGTTTGCCTGTATTTGGCTCCATTAATTGTTTTCTCTTTCCTTATAAGTCTCCCAGTCCCTGACGCTGAAAAGCATCACCATAACATGATGCTGCGACCACCATGCTTCACGGTAGGGAT
The DNA here is from genome assembly GCF_964187855.1 of Myxine glutinosa. NCBI lineage: Eukaryota > Metazoa > Chordata > Myxini > Myxiniformes > Myxinidae > Myxine > Myxine glutinosa. The sequence goes on from NC_136261.1 coordinate 177,095,472, forward strand.
GGTGTTAGATGGTTGATGAGCTGTGCTTGGTTTCTGTAATACGTAGCGCTTTTCATTCAAGCCAAGAAGCTCAATTTTCGTCTCATCAGACCCTGGAATATTTTGCTTCATGCTTTTAAAGTCTTTCACCTGACTTTTTGCAAACTCCAGGTGTGCTGTCATATGCCTTTTTCTCAGGAATGGAAACTCTACCATATACTCTACCATAAACTCTACCACTCTACCATAAAGCCTATATTTGTGAAGTGCTGCAGAGACTGTTGCCCTTCCAGCAGGTTCTCCTGTCTCAGCCAAGGAACTCTGTAGTTCTGTCAGTGGTCATTGTGTTCCTGGTCACCTCCCTGACCAAGGTCCTTCTTGCCTGGTTGCTCTGTTTGGTCACACGGCCAGCTCTATGAAGAGTCTGGGTAGTTCTTTATTATTTCTGATTCCTAATGATGGAGCTCACTGTGCTCTTGGGAACTTTCAACACAAGAAATGGTTTTATACCCTTCCCCAGATCTATGCCTCCTCATAATTGCATCTCCAAGTTATACGGACAGTTCCTTGGACCTCATGGCAGAGTTTCTGCACTGATTTGCAATGCCAACTGTGGGACCTCATACAGAAAGGTGTGTTTCTTTCTAAATCATGTCCAATCAATTGGATTGGCAACATGTGGACTCCAATTATGTTGTCGCGACATCTCAAATATGTTCAAAGGAAATTGGATGCAGCTGAGCTCAATTTGGAATTGTAATGGCAAAGGTATTGAATACATATTGACTCAAGACATTTCAGCTTTTCATTTTTAATTGTTTTGCAAAAAAATCACTTTGACATCATTTGGTATTATGTGTAGATCAGTGACAAACAAAACTCAATTTAATCCATTTTAGATTCAGGCTGGAACGCAATAAAATGTGAAAAAGTCAATGGGTGTGAATACATATCAACACATCTTGTATAAGCAGCGATACAGTCACGTGAAAAAGTAAGTACACCCCATGTAAAGTTTTGACTTTTTCAACATATTTCAACATACAGTTATTTGATCTTCATTTAAACAATATTGATAGATAAAGGTGATATAATATAACAAATATCATGAAACATTTACATTTTGTAGTCCATTGTATAATTTAAATAAACATAAATGCAAATTTCGCATGTGGAAAAAGTAAGTACACCCCTACATTTATCACTACTTCAAATACCTAAAATTAGAATCAGGTGCACCAGCTCAGGTGCAAATGATTAGAACATCGTTAGAGAGGATCTTGGAGGAACCTGTCTTATTTAAAGCTCAGACATTTAGTTTGGTTTGCTCTTTGTTGTTGAAGTGTGCGGCGTCACCATGCTGAGATCAAAAGAGCTCTCTGAGGCCTTCAGAAAGAAGGTGCCTACAAGTCTGGGAAGGGATTTAGAAAGATCTCCAAACAATTTGAAATCAATCATTCGACTGTCTGGAAGATCATCTACAAGTGGAGAATAATTCAAACAACTGCCAACTTGTTCAGGCCAGGCCGCCCCAGCAGTTTCAGCCCGAGAGCAGACGGCAAGAGGCTGAAAGAAGTCTCTAAGAACCCCAGAATGTCATCACGGGACCTACAGGTAGCTCTTGCCACTGTTGATGTCAAAGTGCACGAGTCTACCATTAGAAAGAGGTTGCACAAATTTGATCTACATGGGAGGTGTGCCAGGAGGAAACCTTTGCTGTCCAGAAAGAACATCAGGGCAAAACTAAAGTGTGCCAATGAACACCGAGGCAAAGACCAGCACTTCTGCAACAGTGTGCTCTGGACAGATGAGTCAAAGGTAGAGCCATTTGGTCAGAGTACCAGAAGATATGTTTGGCGTAAACCAAAGACAGCATTTGACCACAAGAACCTGATACCAACTGTAAAGCATGGTGGTGGAAATATTATGGTTTGGGGCAGCTTTGCTGCATCAGGGCTTGGGCAGCTCACCATCATAGAATCCACTATGAATTCTTCATTGTACCAGAGGGTACTTGAGGATAATGTGAGGCCATCTGTCAGAAAGTTGAAGCTCAACCGTAGATGGACCTTGCAACATGACAATGACCCTAAACATACCAGTAAATCCACCAAGGAATGGCTGAAAAAAAGAAATGGAGGGTTCTGGAATGGCCAAGTCAAAGCCCGGATCTAAATCCCATCGAGATGTTGTGGGGGGATTTGAAACGAGCTGTGCATGCAAGAAACCCCTCAAACATCGCACAGCTGAAAGAATTCTGCATGGAGGAGTTGGCAAAAATTTCTCCCAGTCGATGTCAGAGACTGGTAGACAGTTATAAGAAACGCCTACTTGAGGTTGTTTGTGCCAAAGGGGGCAATACCACCTATTAGAGCCAAGGGTGTACTTACTTTTTCCACATGCGAAATTTGCATTTATGTTTATTTAAATTATACAATGGACTACAAAATGTAAATGTTTCATGATGTTTGTTATATTATATCACCTTTATCTATCAATATTGTGCAAATGAAGATCAAATAGCTGTATGTTGAAATATGTTGAAAAAGTCAAAACTTTACACGGGGTGTACTTACTTTTTCATGTGACTGTAGTATAACCTGGGATTTCATACTCATCATGTAGGGGTATATAATATATTCGCCATATTACGATCATGCACATTTTGAACCCTCTTTTATTAGCGCAAGGTGAAATTATTTCAGGAATTGCAACGTCATAAACACCTTTCATACATTAGCAATATGTTACCGAGCTAAACCTTTTGTAAGCATTTTTGTAGGTTGATCTTTAGACTTAAGAAATAGCTCACATTACCAGCAGAAAATATTTGGCTGAATGAAATCACTATGGCATCCTAGTCTCCACCCACCACCTGTACAAACCTGTTTTACCAGCCCGGTTACTCAAACTGCGGCTCTTCTCCCCTCGTTCCCTCTCCCGAGCATGCACGCGGGAGCCGCACGCGTCCTCCCAGGACTCCCGGCTGTTCGGACATTAGGAGTTCTGTGGCTGGTCTGGTTCGTGTCCGTGGTGATCTCGCCAGGTATTTTATCTGTGGATCCGCCTCCGTGGGTTGGCTTGTGACTGTATATTCATCTCCATTTTTGTGTTAAGGGCGCTTTAGGTTAATAACAGGACAAGTAATTTAGTTTTGTCAATTACAATAGCTCTTTTGTCACAAAAAGCGAATCTGAATCTGATTAATGTTTGTGCCTTATTTCACTTTCATTTCTATTTAACTCATCTATCTCTGCCCTCCCCCCCCCCCCACCACGCCCCCTCCCCACCCCCTTCTCTCTTTCTCTCTTCCTCTCTTCCTCTCTTCCTCTCTTCCTCTCTTCCTCTCTCTTCCTCTCTTCCTCTCTTCCTCTCTCTCTCTCTCTTCCTCTCTTCCTCTCTTCCCTCCCCCCTCAATCTCTTTCTCTCTCTCTCTCTCTCTCTCTCCCTCTTTCTCTCTCCCTCTCTCTTCCCCCCCTCTCTCTTCCTCTCTTCCCTCCCCCTCTCTCTCTTTGTCTCTCTCTTTCTCTCTCTCTCTCTCTCTCTCTCTCTGTCCCTCTCCCTCTCTCTATCCCTCTCGCCCCTCGCCCTCCCCCTTTCTCTCTCTCTCTCTCTCTCTCTCTCTCTCTCTCTCTCTCTCTCTCTGTCCCTCTCCCTCTCTCTATCCCTCTCGCCCCTCGCCCTCCCCCTTTCTCTCACTCTCTCTCTCTCTTTCTTATGTATTTGTCGGTTTGTTAATAATAATATTGTCTTGAAACTAGAGAAGTATATTGGGAACCCTGCACCTATCATTGAATGCATGAATTACGATCAAAAGCACGCAGGTACGGTAGTTCAACAAAGGTAAATTGAAAAATGAGGAAATAAAAGTGTGCCAGAGGCCATTTATTTCATCATCCACACGGCATACCAAACAACATTTTTGAGGTTTAGAAGCACCTGATCCAGTCGTCAGTCAATTCAATCCGGTTTCGGAGACATCCCATTGAAGATGGATATATATTTGTACAGGGGGATCCATATCGATTGTTACCGCCATGCATTTTTATTCGCCCTTTGAAATGCCTGTCTATTTTACTTTTAAGCCTCAATCCCATCAGTTCGGAGTCGGCTACGGTACTCGGGTCCGCCTTCTCCATTCTCCTCTGTCTTCTGTATCTTCTTCTCTCAATCCTTTCTTCAAATCTCTTTCCACGATATCCCTCCACCATAATCTCTCTCTATCTTCCACTTGACCATTTTCCTCTAATTGTCTCATTCCAAATTTTTTTGATTGGTTCCACATCCTTTTTCTTGATCACGTGTTCAAACCACCGTAACCTCACCTCTCTAATTATTTCTGTAATACATGCAACTCCGGCTCTCGTGCGTATCTCCTCATTCCTCAACCACTCTCTTTGGGATACTCTGGAAATCCACCAAAATATTCTCATCTCTGTCCTCTCCAGGAACTCCTCTTCCATCTTTCTTAAGGTCCATATTTCTGCTCCATACATTATATCCAGTCGAATCGCTGTCTTGAAGAATTTAACCTTCAATTCACTCGGTATTGTTCTATCAAAGATGACACCATGCACTAACATCCTTCCATCTTGTCCATGGTGCCTTCACTCTGTACTACACGAATGATTCACAACCTCCCTCATCCTTTAGTACTGAGCCAAGGTGTTTGAATTTGTCCACTTGATTAACTCTTCCCCTGTTCCATATACAATCTTGACCTTCTCTGCTCCAGTCTTACTACACACCATAACCTCACTCTTTCTAGCATTAATCCTCAATCCCTGCCTCTCTATTCCAAGCAACTCTCTTTCCATTCCAACACTCTTCTCTGTAGCTCTTCCTTTGACTCTGCTGCTATGACCAAGTCATCTGCAAACAGGAGCTCCCACATTTCTTCTCTATCTCTGATGTTGTCACTCAACATATCAACCGCTGTTACAAAAAGGAAGGTACTTATTGCAGAATCCTGGTGGAAACCAACCGCTGCACTATAAAATGTTGTTTCCCCCATTAATTGCCCTAACTATAATGCTGGCTCCCATATACATTTCCATCACGATTCTAACAAACTTCACTGGTAACACCCTTCTTCCTCAACCAGCAATACACTACTTCTCTTGAGATCCTACCATATGTCTCCTCTAGATCGATGAATGAACATTATAGCTTCTTGTTTCCTTACAGGATCTTTTCATGAATCTGTGTCATGATGAACATTGCATCCACTGTTCCCCTTTCTTGAATTAATCTATTCTGCATCTCGTCCGTCATCACAACCTTCCTTAGCCTAGGTATACAGACAGGCCTCTCCAGTATTTTCATTGCATACTCCATCAATTTCAACCCTCTGTATTTTCGACAGTCCATGTCGTTGTATCTTATGCAGCCTGTAGCTGCTGGTTGCATCATTTTCTGGAAGTGTGTCTGTGCTGCTGTTGCAGTGCCCCCCATTACCAGTAAGCTGGTAACCATTTTACCAAGTTTGGAAGGATGACAGGTTGTGTCAACACACCTGGTATTATTTCAACGGTATGATGACGATGATGACCACTCCTTTTTGAATCGTGATGATGCATATGGCTGCCGAAGCAGTTTCTAGGCTATCGGGCACATTCCTGGACGGGTCACCACTCCAACGCAGGACATTCGAATGGCTCATTCCTCTCAATCAGCTGGTACTCATTTTGTCAACCTCGGAAGGATGACAGGCTGAGTCAACCCACCTGGTGTTAATGCAACGGTATGACATGGTCTCAAACTCAAGACCCTAAGATCTCAAGCCAGCCACCTTAACCGTTAAGCCAACACCAGGCATTCCACAGTCCATGATATCCCCTTTCTTTTTGAAAATTTGCATTGTTGTGCTCTTCTTCCAATCATATCAGAGAGTACGCTCGTACTCTCTATGTAGGGATGACGCGGGAATAAACGTTGGTGAATGGTCAATTAATTGATATTTAAATATAAAAATCCTAGTTTCCTTATGTCTATGCCCTATTAGTATTACCTATGGCTACTGGGGTTGGTGATTTGGGAGAAGGAGGTGGAAGCAGGGGGTGGAGGCGGAACAATTATGTTATTTTTTTTTCATAAAAAATTCTTCCAGACACCCTCAATACGCCACTGGTGAGCACATCGATAAAGTTTGTACTACAACATTTGCAAATCAGAAGTAGAACATCATCTACTCAAATATTATAATAATTATTCAGACGGTGTGTATTTCTGAGCTCGGCCTCTCTCAATGGCAATGACTGGAGTTTCACTTGGTGCAGAATCCTTTCTTATAATTTGTTTCTCCAGTTCATTTCTACAGTTAAATATTTACAGATACTCTCTGAGAGCGTGTTCTCTCATACTCAACCAATGCCATCGTAGTTTGACAAGGCCAAGCCCTTCCCCACGCTTACCCGATCAACCCTGAACCTTGATATGCGCTATGCGCATACGCAGATAAGAAAGCGTGTCACGTGTGCAGTGTGTTTAACTAACGTCTTTCTGATGATTTATAGTGAGTGTATTTTTGTCTGGCGAGAATCTACTCAAGTATTACCGAGGTCTTCTGATTTTCCAGAACCAGGATTTGGATACTTCAGATAAATACTTATATCTTGTCCTGATAAAGTTCTTCATTGAAGTTAATTTTACAAAACTATCAGAGAGTGCGCTGGCACTGTCGACGCGACGTACTAACGCATGGATGACGTGGATAAAATATGTCGGCCCCACCCACTGATACCAAACAAACGTTGGAGTATCTTTTCGTCCTGTCATAGTAGTTTATCGAGGACATTTGCATTTCGAGTGTATAATTAGTTTTATTGGCACTTCAAGTGAACAAAACAGTAAAACCCACGGGAGTGTCTTTCACGTGTCCGGCCATGCATAAATTCCTCGAGAGGCTCCACCCTTCCCCTCTGTCCCCGCCCTATTGGTTAGATGGAAACCAAACCAGTTATTTTGGGCATTTCTAAGTGCAGGTGGTAGTGTGGTCTGAGGCTGGATTAAGACATTACTCTTTGACAAATGAGCAATAAGACAGAGCTGCAAGATACAGTCAAGGTTACGTAAGACAATATAGGAACATGTGCAGTATTTCACATTGCTGACGAAGATATCTTGACACTTTTGCTCCAAGATTGGGTATCCTCTGAGTACCGTATACCATTGTGTTATTCCACATTGTAAAAAATTACAGAAACAAGTTAATTGTGGCAGGCACAAGGGACAATAATTCCGCGCACCAGTGGGTGGCACGAGCGTCCAGGCGGGGAACTAAAATGCATGCCCCGCCTTTCGACCGATTGGCCACGCCTGGGGGCAAGGCGTGGCCTCTGGACATATATGCGGGCTCTAAGCTCGAGCCCGCCCAGTGCTGAAGTGCGAGCTCTGAATAAAGACTCTTGTTGTATCAACGCATTGTGGCCTACCTCTCTGGCAATCGAGTCGTGTGTGCACAGCACCACACTGGTGACCCCGATTGGTTCAGCCGTTGCTGACCCCCGAACGCGCCATGGCTACCAACGCCGTCGCAATCAACCTCCCGGAGTTTTGGGAAGCGCAAGCCGACGTTTGGTTTGTGCAGGCCGAAGCTCAATTTCAGTTCCGGGGCATCACAGCGGACGAGACCCGGTACTACCACGTGGTCGCCGCCCTCGGGCCCGGCACTGCCGCCCGAGTCGTGTCCATCCTTCGGCGCCCGCCGGGCGACCACAAGTACGAGGTGCACAAACGTCTCCTCCTCGCCACGTTCGGGCTCACAGAGATCGAATGTGCCGACCGCCTCCTGGACCTTCCCGCCCTCGGCGACACACGACCATCTGTCCGGATGGATTTCATGCTGTCGCTGCTTGGAGACCGGCACCCAGATTTCTTATTCCGAGCACTCTTCCGACGCCAGCTACCTGTACAGGTGCGCCTCACGCTGGCCGGTTCCAAAATAACGGAACCCTGCACCCTGGCTGGAGAGGACGACAAGTATTTCGCGGCCTGTGACACGCGGTCGGTGTACGGTGCTGCCGTAGTGGCTCCCGGTGCGGAGGCTCCAGCGCCCCCTGCTTCCCTCGTGGCCGCTGCTACGCCCCGCCCACTACCGCCACCGCCACCACCACCGCCGCCGGCACGGCCGCCGCAGGGGCCACCGCCGCAAACCTGGTGCTACGACCATGCCAGGTTCGGCCGCAAGGCTAAAACGTGCCGCCCACCGTGTGCTTTTGATGGGTCGGGCCGGCGCTCACTTGCGGCCATGAGCGTCGGCCATTCTGGCAGCCTCCTGTTCATCACGGACACCGTGTCCGGGCGCCATTTTCTTTGTGACACAGGAGCGCAGGTAAGCGTCCTCCCTGCCTCCACATCCGACAAGCAAGCCGCGGGCTGGGGCCCTGCTTTGCTTGCCGCCAACGGTACACCCATCCGCACATTCGGGAAGCGTTGCCTCTCACTGCGGTTCGGAGGGCAGCACTTTCAATGGTCGTTAGTTACCGCCAGCGTGCCAATGGCCCTGCTCGGCGTGGACTTCCTATGTGCGCATGGGCTGTTGGTCGACGTTAAGCGCAGACGTCTCGTCCAGGCCGAAACCTTCAGCTCGCTCGCTTGTTCGCTAAGCGGCTCGTTGAGCAGCTCGCTGAGCGGCTCACTGAACGGCTTGCCAAGCCGCTTGCTGAAAGGTTCCCTCCCGGCGAGGATAGTCTGCACGCTTCTGGCAGCGGACGAGTTTACCCGCCTCCTCGCCAGTTTCCCGGCCCTCATGCGGCCCACCTTCTCAGCGGTGGCCGTCAAACACGGGGTGGAGCACCATATCCCCACGGTCGGGCCGCCGGTCTACACCCGGGCATGCCGACGCGACCCCATGAAGCTCGCCGTGGCGAAAGTGGAGTTCGCCACGCTGGAACGGCTGGGGATCGGACAGCGCTCCAACAGTGCTTGGGCTTCTCCTCTGCACATTGTGCCGAAGCCCGGCGGAGGATGGCGGCCGTGCGGTGACTACCGCCGGCTCAATGATGCCACCACCCCCGACTGCTACCCGGTCCCACATATCCAGGACTTTTCCGCCCAGTTGGCGAACACGACCATGTTCTCCAAGGTGGACCTCATCCGGGGCTACCACCAGGTCCCTGTCCAACCGGACGATGTCCCAAAGACGGCCGTCATCAACCCTTTCGGCCTCTTTGAGTTCCTGCGAATGCCTTTTGGGTTGAAGAATCCGGCCCAGGCATTCCAACGGCTCATGGACAGCATCTTGCGCGACTTACCTTTCATCTATGTCTACCTGGACGACATCCTAGTCGCGAGCGCGTCCCGGGAGGAGCACCTGCTCCACCTCCGCACGCTTTTCGAATGCCTGGGCCAGCATGGCCTGATCATCAACCCCGCAAAGTGCCGTTTCGGCATCGCCGCCATCGCCTTCTTGGGGCACCGCATCACCAGGCACGGGGCCATCCCTTTTCTGGCCAAGGTGGAGGACGATCAGGGATTTCCCACACCCCCGCACGATCAAGGGGTTCCAGGAGTTCCTGGGCATGGTAAATGTTTACCACCGCTTCGTGCCCCACGTCGCCCAGCTCCTCCGGCCCCTGCACGAGGCCTGCCGGGGCAAGCCGGGCAAAGGTGACATCGCCTGGTCGGAGACGATGGCCGCGGCATTTGCGGGCGCAAAGCTGGCCCTGGCCAACGCCACCATGCTAACGCACCCGGCGCCCGATGCACCGATCGCCCTCACCACCGACGCGTCGGACTATGCGGTGGGCGCGGTGCACGAGCAGTGGGTGAGTGGTGCTTGGCAGCCGCTGGCATTTTTTAGCCGGCAGCTTCACCCGCATGAACGCCGCTATAGCACCTTCGACCGCGAGCTGCTTGGGCTCCACCTGGCGGTCCGACACTTCCGCCATCTGCTCGAGGGCCACCCGTTCACGGCTTTCGTTGATCACAAGCCTCTTGTGTTCGCGATGGCCAAGGTCGCCGAGCCATGGTCGGCATGGCAGCAGCGTCACCTCTCTGCCGTGTCCGAGTACACGACGGACATCCGTCACGTCGTGGGTAAAGACAACCCGGTGGCGGATTGCCTTTCCCGGTCCGTCGCGCACGCGGTCCACCTCGGGATCGACTATGCTCGGATGGCAGAGGACCAGACCGCCGACCCCGGCGTCCAGGCCTTGCGGACCGCCGTCATGGGCCTCCGCATCACCGAGGTGCCGTTCGACGTCGCGGGCGCGGCCCTCCTGTGCGACGTCTCCCTCGGCCGGCCTCGCCCCATCATGCCCGCTGGCTGGCAGCGCATGGTTTTCGACGCCATCCACGGCCTGTCCCACCCGGGCACGAAGGCCTCCCAGAAGCTCGTCGCAGCGAAGTTCATCTGGCATGGCCTCAGGAAGGACGTCCGCGACTGGGCCAGGACGTGCCTCGCGTGCCAGCGCGCAAAGGTCCACCGCCACACCCAGGCCCCGTTGGCCCCGTTTACCGTGCCCGAGCGTCGGTTCGACCATGTCCACGTCGACTTGGTGGGACCTATGCCCCCCTCGCGGGGGTTCACCCACCTCCTCACCATGGTGGACCGCACCACACAGTGGCCAGTGGCCGTGCCATTGGCGGCGACGTCTGCGGCTGATGTGGCGCAAGCCTTCATCGCCACTTGGGTTGCCCGGTTCGGTGCCCCCTCGGACATCTCGTCCGACCGCGGCCCCCAGTTCCCCTCGGAGCTCTGGGGCGCGGTGGCGCAAGGGCTCGGCGTCCAACTGCACCGCACCACGGCCTACCACCCCCAGGCCAATGGCCTGTGCGAGCGCTTTCATCGCTCGATGAAGGCCGCGCTCCGGGCCAGCCTCCGCGACGGCAGCTGGGCCGACAGGCTCCCCTGTGTCCTGCTGGGCCTCAGGACGGCGCCCAAGGACGACCTGTGCGCGTCCTCGGCGGAGCTGGACTTTGGGCAACCACTGCGGGTACCGGGCGAATTTATCCCCAACTCCACGGCTCCTTGGTCTGCGGCGCAACAGCGCTCCACCCTGCAGGAGACCGCCGGGAGGTTCGCCCCGGTGCCGACGGCACACCACGGTTGCCCGTCCTCCCACGTCGCCCCGGAGCTTCGCACGGCGGAGTACGTCTTCATCCGGCACGATGCCCACCGGGCACCGCTACGGCCCCCGTACGACGGGCCCTGCCACGTGCTCGAGACCGGGGACAAATATTTCACCGTCGACATCGGCGGCGCCCCGGATCGTATCTCAGTGGACCGCCTCAAGCCGTCCCACCTCGATCTGGACCACCCCCCACAAGCAGCTCTGCCTCCGTGTCGAGGCCGCCCCCCGGCGGTCAGACCCCCGGCAACCCCCAGCCCCGCCGTCCCGCTACCCACCAGCCCTGCACGCATCGCCAGGGGGCGTTTCGGCCGGGTCATCCGGCTTCCCCGCAAGCTCACCCTTCAGGTGCGCGGGAATTCTGGGGGGGGCGCGTGTGGCGGGCACAAGGGGCAATAATTCCGCGCACCAGTGGGTGGCGCGAGCGTCCAGGCGGGGAACTAAAATGCATGTCCCGCCTTTCGACCGATCGGCCATGCCCGGGGGCAAGGCGTGGCCTCGGGACATATATGCGGGCTCTAAGCTCGAGCCCGCCCAGTGCTGAAGTGCGAGCTCTGAATAAAGACTCTTGTTGTATCAACGCGTTGTGGCCTACCTCTCTGGCAATCGAGTCGTGTGTGCACAGCACCACATAATAATGAAATTTCTGCTAAATTAAAAAGGCAATGTAGGGATGACAAAATACAGTCTCAAAAGGTCCTAAACAAGGTAGGGATGCTGTTGGTTTAGACTTTAGAGAGTAGCTAACAGTATTGCCATCACATAACAATCCCTACATCACTGCCTCATTTACACCATCAGTTATTGCTTCAACCTTCAACAAACACTCCACTGGTTACACCAGTACTTGATTACTCTTGTAGTGCATCCACATACTGAGACTGTACAAATGAGCAGCCCGAGTACAATGTTATAATATCAGTACATGATCATCAACTTCTCACAAACTGCATGGACATTGGACATCTCCAATAACAGCATTCTATAATTATCTGCATTTGTGATCGGTTACTCTAAGTTGATAAAAAGAAAAGTAGGAAAGACAACTGAAGCTGCAAGAAGTCCCTGAAATTATATCGGAGCTTCTTATACTTATGCAGAAATGAAATATTGGAGCTTCTAATACTTTTAGCTCGGCCTAGCCCAAAACAATAAAAGTCTGAAGGCAGCGATGTCGGGATTGTTATGTGATGGCAATACTGTTAACGACCCTCGAAACCAACATCATCCCTATCTTGTTTAGGACCTTTTTTACACACAAGTTTGTCATCCCTACATTTCCTTTTCACCCCGAAGCCCAGTCGTCACGGGCGTCGTCCGGGCGTCCGGGCATCCGGGCGTCCGTCAACTTTTGTTTCCGTCAATTTCAAGGAGAACGGCTTGTCCGATTAAATCCATTTTCGCAGTGTGTGTTGCGGTTGAGTAGAGGAAGGTTTCTTTCGAAAATGGGCGCGCTGCGATTTTCAATATGGCTTCCACGGCAGCTATCCGGGGCGTCCGTCAACTTTTGGTTTCCGTCAATTTCGAGCAGAACGGCTTGTCCGATTAAATCCATTTTTGCAGTGTCTGTTGGGGTTGAGTAGAGGAAGGTTCCTTTCGAAAATGGGCGCGCTGCGATTTTCAATATGGCCGCCTCGGCAGCCATCTTGAAATTGGTTTCCACCATGTATGGGCTGAGGGGTTACACCTTCTTTACGGTGCTATTTATTAATTCAGCATACATTTTTTTATTCACTTGTGGTATATTCTCTTCCATTCATACCTTCCTAATCAACTCTACCATCCACTTCACCCCCCCCCCCCCAACATCTAACGCCTTCACTAATTTGACCGCAACTTCAGATGGTCCACAAGCTTTCCCACTTTTCATTTTGTCAAATGCTTTTTTGACCTTCTCTTCAATCTCCCTCTTGGGGCCCTCAGTTTTCTGTGCCTCAACAATACCTTCTCACTCATTCTCCACATTTAGTATCTATATACGAGTCCCTTTGTTTCTTGTACATTTCCAAACCACTGTAGCAATCTCTCTTAAGTTTGATGTACCATATTACTTTCACAATGGAATGTCAATGTCACAATTACAACTTTCAACTGTTAATCAAATTGATGTAAAAACATGAAATAATGGTGTTTTAGCAATCAAGCGTCGTAGACCTCCTCGTCCAGGGAGGGGTGGATCTTGCTTGTACTGGGCCTGTGAATTTGAAGGTCGATGCTCTGTCCGGAATCGAATCTATTGCATTTAATTATTTGTTTTTGGTATGCAGAATCGAAATTAATATACAAAGGTCACAGAGTCTTTGCGGGAGGATACTGAGTCCAACAAATGGTCGCATGATACTGTGCGACCTTCAACAAGGAAATGGCAGTTTTGTTTGAGTAACACAAGTTTGAGTGACAGAACATCTTTGAGAGGATTGCTGAGAAAGTAGATGGGAGGGTTTGTGGTATGGTGGTATGGTACTTACACATAGAGAGCGAGTGAGAGGGAGTGAGATAAATAACATGACATTTAAAAAAGTTATGGACGAGTTATGACAAAACTTGGTGGACGAGTTGGTTAGGTGAAGAGAACAAGCCGATTCGATTTTGGTTCAGGTCCGAATCCAGATCCGGCCCATCAGTGTGATACAAAATATAAACTGTTCAGCCTGGCGGAGGTACGCACTCTACTGAGTGCCGTTCTAGTTAGGTAATGCTTTGATGTTGGCTGATTTCGAAGCAGATGGAAGATTACCTCGGGTAAATTACAGGGTGAAAAGAACAGACAGAGAATGCGCAAGAGCAACAGAGCAGGTTTTTGAGACACGTGAGCTGATGCCATCTGGTTGCCAGAAAATTCTCCATCTTTACATCCGCCACCAAAGGTGGATGGAGGTTATATGTTTTCACCCGTCTGTCTGTCTGTCTGTTTGTTTGTCTGTTCGTTTGTGAACAAGATATCTCAAAAAGTTGTGGACGGATTCGGACAAAATTTGGCAGAGATGTAGCGTATGTGACAAGGACGAAATGATTAGATTTTGGTGAAGATCCCGATTCGGAAACTAGAATTTTTAAAGTGATTTTTCACCATTGGGAGATAGGGCCAAAAACGATACATATCAGGATATCTCAAAAAGTTGTCGACGGATTTGGACGAAACTTGGTGAACCGGTTGGGTGTCTGACAGGGACGATTGGATTAAATTTTGGGGAAGATTTGAACATTGATTCGGATATGAGAATTATTTTATTGTTTAAGTGATTCTTCATCATTGAGGGATAGGGCCAAAAAGGATATGTAGCAGGATATCTCAAAAAGTTATGGATAGTGATTCCTGTGATGGATTTTGATTAAAGTGTGATTCTGTATTGTGATTTTCTGGTCTACTCTGAGATACAAAACGTAAACTGTTCACCTGGTGGAGGTATGCTCTCTACTGAGTGCCGTTCTAGTCTCACATGCAAAATGCAGAGTCCATGAGCAAGTAGGTAACAGCTGGGAAGGGTAGGTAGGTACAGAGAGAGATAGAGAGAGGGGGGGTTGGGGACACAATACTTGGAAGCAAACAGAGAATCGAAGCATTTTTCAACTTTCTTGAGGAGAAGCTGTGGATATTTTGACAGTAGACCCATGCTCCCACGTCTTGGCAGGTGCCATCACCTGGCACTACTGGAGAAACTGTTAACTAAACTTCGCACATTCCCTTCCCTTTAATGTATTTTACCAAATCCAGCATTCATATGTTCGCAACCTGTGTATTTTATCCAAGAGTTGGGAAAATGAATAAAGCTCTGAAATTCCATCTCTCTCTTTTTTTTTTTTTGCCTATGTCTCTTCTGTTCTTCATTTTAGAAACCTCTGCCTAGCGTTATTTATTACTTCCACCACCAAAGGTAGATAGAGGTTATGTTTTCATCCTTGTCTGTCTGTCTGTCTGTTTGTCTGTTTGTTTGTGAACAAGATATTTCAAACAGTTGTGGATGGATTTGGATGAAATTTGGTGGAGGTTGAGTATGTGACATGGATTATATGATTCGATTTTGGTGAAGATCCGGATTTGGATCTGGATCTGAGAATTTTTTAAGTGATGCCATTTATTATTGGGATCGTTTAATTAACCCGTTTTACATTTTGTGACTAGATTGCAAGATTGATCCAGGTTTGATCATTGAGCAAGGTAAATAATAATAATAATAATAATACATTTATTTTATATAGCGCTTTCCAAGAAGCCCAACGACGCTTTGACAGAGTACAAAAAACAAGTGCAAAAAGACAAAAATCAATAGGTAAATAATCAAAGCAAAAGGAAGGAGAAGGAGAAGAGATAGTCAGGGGTTAAATGCTGTGGGTTAAATGTTGAATGCAGTGTTGAACAGGTGGGTCTTTAGTGATGTTTTGAATGTGGTGAGTGAGGAGGAGTCTCTGATGGTGTGAGGTAGTGAGTTCCAGAGGGTGGGAGCAGCGATGGAGAAGGCCCTGTCCCCCCAGGATCTGAATTTGGTCCGGATGGGGGGGGTCAGGAGGTTGGTACCAGCAGAGCGGAGGTTGCGGGTGGGAGTGTGTCTGGAGAGGAGGTCAGCCAGGTAGGATGGGGCCAGGTTATGGAGGGCTTTGTAGGTCAAGAGGAGGATTTTGTACTGGATTTTGTAAATGTTGAGCAATTTTCGTTGAGCAAGGTTCTTAAGCAATGTTCTTGCAATCCTCTCAAACATGCACTGCCTTGCCATCAGCTTTCTCATATTTTTACACAAATAACTTGACTACCCATCCCATTGTGTATTGACTATTGGATGTTCTGATCGTAGCACCACAAGTACATCATAAGAATTGCATCCTCACCTGCTATGAGGCAGAATGGTGTGGACTGTTGTTGAATGTTTACATTTTCCTGGAGCAGTTAGTATGGCCAACCACATTTACATCAATACTGTATTTCTCCTTTTTCAACAGTGATCAAGTGTATCTGCATGTCTTAAGCACTTCTGATTTTTAGCTCACCTGGAACGAAGTTCCGGGGGCTTTTGCGATGGTGCGTCGTCCGTCCGTCAGTCCGTCAGTCCGTAAACACTTGCAACTTCTTCTGCGAAACCGCTGATGGGATTGTGACCAAACTTGGCACAAATGATATTTGTCATGTTGTGGTTAAAGATTGTTCACGGCATTAAAAAAAATCGGGGCCTAAGGGGGTTTACTGGCGGTCAAAGTGGATCCAGGTTTGCCCCCCCAAAATAGGTATTTGCTTTCTTCTCAGAAACCACACACACAATTTGGATGAAACCTGACCACAACATTCATCACCCGTGATGTACCAAAGCTTGTTCGCGGCATTAAAAAAAATCTGCCCCTTTTGGGGTCTATGGCGGGTTGCCCCCAGAATAGGTATTTTATTGTATGTTTGTTTAAAGTCTCATGATCATGTTAGTATGATTCTACATGCTGCCCTGTCTTCTATCAACCATTGAAATTGGTTTAAAATACCTTTAGTCAGTGTAGTATACTGTTTATTCTACCAGGTGAGTGCCAGGGGTATTGCCCCTATGTTTATATCTTTCCCTCTGTCTGTTTGACAGGTTCTGCAAAAATTAATGTCACAACTCCAGAACCAAGGTTGAATGTACTCAAAGGTCAGGACGCCTTCTTCTTTGTGACTTTCACGAGCAGTGTGCCACCAGAGGTGCGCTGGAATTTTGTTGCAAATAATGGCGACTCCCGGGAAATTGCTTCCTTTAACGTCACCAACTCCATGGGCATCAATATTGAAATAAACTACAAAGACCGTTTAATTGGTCACCCGAGTGGTTCTCTGACCTTGAAGAATGTGTTGAAAGCAGATGTTGGCACATATACTGCACAGTTTGTAACATATAGCTCGGAAAGTAATAAAGGCATCAAGCTTACCCTTGAGGTGTATGGTAAGTTTTTATTGCTCATTCCTCCGGATTTGCATGAGAATGTTTACCTGTATGCATTTATGTGTGGAATACTTACCTATACTTACCTCCGCCACCGTGAAGATGGACAGTGGTCATGTTTTCACGACTGTCTGTTTGTCTGTCTGTGAGGAGGATATCTCAAAAAGTTCTGGACGGATTCGGACGAAACTTGGTGGACTGGATGGGTGTGTGACAAGGACAAATTGATTTGATTTTGATGAAGATCCGGATCCTATAATTTTTAAAGGTGATTCTTCGCCATTGAGAGATTGGGGACAAAAACTATATATCACAGCATATCTCAAAAAGTTATGGACGGATTAGGATGAAACTTGGTGGACAGGTTGAGTGTGTGACATGGACAAATTGATTAGATTTTGGTGAAAATCCAGATCTGGATTCGAGAATTTTTGCAAGTGTCGAGTCTGAAGCCTCTACCTGGTATCAGATGTGCTTAAAAAAATTTTTAAATCCTTTTAAAGGCCATTTTCCCTGCTAGAGCGGAGGTTAGCCTTGCGTGCCCCATGACAATCATCATGGTTCCCTTTTTGAGGCAATGTTTTTTTTTTATGGCCGTATGGGTTTGCTTATATTTTCTTTACTAGGGCATGCCCGTACTATATATATATCTAAAATTATATCCCCCCCCCCCCCCTCTATTTACATGAAATGGTTTGGTCCAAAGCGAACGGCTTGCGAGTACGGTGACAATCCCCCCCCTCTATTTACATGAAATGGTTTGGTCCAAAGCGAACGGCTTGCGAGTACGGTGACAATCCCCGCCCTCTATTTACATGAAATGGTTTGGTCCAAAGCGAACGGCTTGCGGAGTTTGGTAAAGAAATCGCCATAGCGTGCACAAACGCGCAGGAAAGCGAAAGAATCGCAAATTAGTTTTAATTAGTTTTAAAACATAGTTGAACGCCAACATAGTTTGCCAACGTGAAATAAATGAATACGCTCTCAAATGTGCCGTCCGAGGCAGAGTCTGTTCGGCACGTTCGGCACACGTGATAGCTCGCTGCTCTCTGATTGGTTGAATCGTTTTTTGGACATAGCTCGGTAACTACTTGTCCGATTAATATGAAACCTTGAAAAGGCACATCCTCGGGTCCCCAGCAATATACCTGGCAAGTTTCAAGTATATCGGACCCGTGGTTGTCGAGAAACAGCGGTCACAGACATACAGACATACAGACATACATACATACATACATACATACATACACACAGAGATTACTGGAATTATAGAAAGATTTATTAGACATCCTTCGGATGTAACTGAATACCCGTTTTACTCTGCATACATTTCACATCACATGCAGCGAATTTCACCTCCCTGGACCTTGTATTTATTGTTATTTTTAAAAAACGCTTTCTGTACACCACCCTTGAGGCTCGGTTTGCAAGCCATCGTCTACAATTCCAATTAAAGAGACATAATTGCTCTTTTATGGAAAATGTTTTTCGAGTTTGTTTTATCCTCAAAAATAGACCGTAGTGAACACACATTCGTGTTAAAATATTGGCCTTTAAAACCTACCCGTATGAAGGGGACAGGACAGACATCTGTGCAAACACACAAACTGACATTGTGTTTTACATTGTATCTATAGATTGCATGATGTTTTGAAAAAGTTGTGGATGGATTCTGAAAAAATTTGGTGGATAAGTTTGTTTGGTGACAGGAACAAGCTGATTGGATTTTTGACTGTGACGAGGCTGAATGGTCTGGATGCAGGGCCGGCCTATCAGTGCAATACAAAATGTAAGCTGTAATAGGCGGTGTGAGCTCTAATCAGTGCTGTTATAATTATGTTTGTATTGGTAGTCACTTTTATTATCACTGTTATTATTATTATTATTATTATTAATAACAAGAATCCTCCAGCACTATTTGCTATACTTGGTGAGTACTTAATTTTACATTACTGTCGTCATGTGTGTAAACAAAAGTCCACACCCCATATTTAATCCTCTCAATCCGATATTGTGTTGTGTGTTATTCACATTATTTTCCTTCTATTGTCCCCACAGATACTTTAACAGGCTTCTCAATTTCTAAGAAGGGAGATCCCACACCGGATAACAGTACTGTTGTTACTCTTATGTGCAAATCTGCCTCCTCTTTGGAATCAAAGGTGACATATAATTGGTCTTTGAATGGCGTCGCAGTTGAAGCCGGGCTGAGATTCAAAATAAACGATTCGTCTTTGATTGTCAATATGACGGAATCGATTAGAGGATTCTTCAGATGCGTCGCAAGCAACCCACTAAATCATGCATCCAGTGACTACTACTTCCTGGAGTGCTGTGAGTGAAGTGCTTTTTGGGGGGTGGAGGGTTTGATACAAAGTCGAGGCTCGTGGAAGAGCTAGGACACTGAATGGATCAGGATGCAACAGAACAATAGGAACAGTAGAAATAGGGGGTGGGGGCAACATCAGCAGGGTTGAAACACAAAATAGAGGGAGACTTGGAAAATAGAGGATATGGGGAGGAATTGAGTAGTAAGGGAGGATGCACGGGGTGGACAACATGGATAAAAAACCAAATTCTCAGGAAAGAAGAGCTGGAAATTTGAAAAGAGGTGGGCTATGAAGAATGGGGGAGGGGGTCGTCGTTAACGGGGATAGAAAAGATCATGGTTTACGATGCGCGATGATCTGAGATGGTGGTGAATAGCTGTCTTGCAGACTTGGAGCGAAGAATGAAATCGAAGGAAAAGTGAAAGTTGGGGTTCCACAAGTGAGGAAAAGGGGCAAAAACGAATGAGAGGAAGTGAGCAGTGATTCTGGATTTTGGGAGTTTTTGGAGAAGGGGGTTGATGGTGGACCATGTGCACCATGCAGACATCTGGGGGTGGAGGGGAGGTGGCAGGGGTGCAAGACTAGAAAGAAGGTGGTAGAAAACAGAAAGACCACTGACCTGCCTGCAATGGGAAAGTAATAGGTCTATAGACTCAGCATTATCGCAGGAGATTCCAGTGATCTTGGAGGCCTTGTTTTCCACAGTGTCAAGCTGAGTAAGATGTGAGGCAGGGGAGCCAGCCCAGAGGGGAGAGCATTGCTCCATCACGCTATGGACAAAGCTTTGTAGGTGGATAGAAGTTCATGTGTGCCAAGAAAGGACTGTATGATGGAGGATATCCAGTCAGTAGAGGCCAACTTTGTGGTTTGACCAAGAAGGACCACAGCTGACAGTGAGACCCAGGAGTTTGAATGACTGAACTTCCTCAAATGGATTATTGAGAAAGTAAACTTCCTAATTAGATGGTTTTGTATACTGAATCGAGGCTCGTGAAAGAGCTGACAACCGCGAGGGAAAGACAGCACAGGGGGACCACGAGGGAAAGACAGCACAGGGGGACCGCGAGGGAAAGACAGCACAGGGGGACCGTGAGGGAAAGACAGCACAGGCACAGGAGGACCGCTAGGGAAAGACAGCACAGGGGGACCGCGAGGGAAAGACAGCACAGGGGGACCGCGAGGGAAAGACAGCACAGGGGGACCACGAGGGAAAGACAGCACAGGGGGACCGCGAGGGAAAGACAGCACAGGGGGACCGTGAGGGAAAGACAGCACAGGGGGACCGCAAGGGAAAGACAGCACAGGGGGACCACGAGGGAAAGACAGCACAGGGGGACCGCGAGGGAAAGACAGCACAGGGGGACCACGAGGGAAAGACAGCACAGGGGGACCGCGAGGGAAAGACAGCACAGGGGGACCGTGAGGGAAAGACAGCACAGGGGGACCGCGAGGGAAAGACAGCACAGGGGGACCGCGAGGGAAAGACAGCACAGGGGGACCCCGAGGGAAAGACAGCACAGGGGGACCGCGAGGGAAAGACAGCACAGGGGGACCGCGAGGGAAAGACAGCACAGGGGGACCGCGAGGGAAAGACAGCACAGGGGGACCGCGAGGGAAAGACAGC
Organism: Myxine glutinosa; assembly: GCF_964187855.1. Taxonomy (NCBI): domain Eukaryota; kingdom Metazoa; phylum Chordata; class Myxini; order Myxiniformes; family Myxinidae; genus Myxine; species Myxine glutinosa. The sequence continues at coordinate 177,116,374 of NC_136261.1, forward strand.
ACAGGGGGACCATGAGGGAAAGACAGCACAGGGGGACCACGAGGGAAAGACAGTACAGGGGGACTGCGAGGGAAAGACAGCACAGGGGGACCACGAGGGAAAGACAGCACAGGGGGACCGCGAGGGAAAGAGCACAGGGGGACCGCGAGGGAAAGACAGCACAGGGGGACCGCGAGGGAAAGACAGCACAGGGGGACCGCGAGGGAAAGACAGCACAGGGGGACCGCGAGGGAAAGACAGCACAGGGGGACCGCGAGGGAAAGACCAAAGGTTTGCCAAAGGTTCTTTCAGAGAAAGCGAGAGTGTAGAGTTGTCTGGATTGAAAGATATATTCCAAGTACATAATAAGAATTGCATCCTCACCTGATATGAAGCAGAATATCTGATCTGATTCTGAATTGGTAATCTGAGATGAGGTCATTGGAGAAAAGGAAGGATTTCATGTCAACTGCGATGAGGGATTCTATGACCTTGGTGATGATTGGAAGCAAGCTGATAGATGAGTAGTTAAGGGGATTTGTTTTTCACCTTGACTCTGTAATATGTGATGTTTTCTGATTTCCAAAGAGATAGGAGACGACTTGGGGCAATTGATTCGGCTGCAAAGGGCAGAGACAGGATGTGCAAGAGCAGTAGAGCAGGTTTTTAGGACACGTGAGCCAAATCAGTCGAGGTTTGCCAAAAAGTTTTCCACTTTCTCATGTGCAAAAGACAGTATCCAAGAGCAGCTTGGTGTGGCCAGGTACGGTGGATACTGAGAGTGAGGGTCAAGATTTGTAAGCAAGCACAGAATTGAGGCATTAGGCCTTCTCACGAGCAGAGTCGGTTGTGTTGCCATTTGAAGGGAGAGAAGGGTGGAAGTAGAGCATACTCCATTACTCCAGCACCAAAATTAATAAGGTGCCTCCAGGTTTTCCACCATTTTCCACAATAATGTGCCACCATAACACCAGACAAGTTTCAAAGTTTAATGTTGAGGATGGACAGATGTTGTTTTCTGGTTCTCCTGAGAGTGCACACACTTGTTTCAGGTATTGTGGAATGCAATGGAATTGTCTTTGGTTGGGTTTGCTTTCCAGGTAGAGAAGGCAACTTGTTTCTGAGCAACTGCCTCACCACATGATTCAGTGTACCATTGGTGGGAAGAAGGGTAGGATAAATGAGGATGAGAAGGGATGAATCTGTGCATAAGAGAGAGCAGGTTTCTGTGGAAGAATTCCAATGCTGAGGGGATGTTTGGTTAAGCAGCTGTGGCCTGGACCGAGATATTTGTCAGGTTTAAGTGGAGCCCTCGCATGTTTGAGGTTCACACAATGAGGGATAGAGGTGAGGGCATTGAGAGGGTGCTGGACAGAGGGAATGCTGGGAACGGGCAGGATTGGGGAGGGGGGGGGCTGAGAGTGGGTGGGATGAGGGGGTAGCTTTGAGGAAGTGTGGTGAGGTGAAGCTTTGAGAGGGTGGGGTGAGTGGAAAGCTTTTAGGGGTGAGGTGAGGGGATGCAGAAAGAGGGGAAATGAAGTTGCAGAAGGGGGCACATCGAAGGGGTGGGGTTGGAAGGATGCGGGCTTGCAGCAGACGTGGGGGATGCTACTGACATTGCGGGATTTGACACCATAAGATAACTTGAAGGGGGTTTTATTGTCGTGAGTAGACTACCTTTGTAAACTGGACTTCTCAAGATTCCCAAATTGGACATACATTACATGACCAAAAGTATGCGGACACCGCTTCTAATTAGTGGATTCGGCTGTTTCAGCCACACCTATTGCTGACAGATATGTATAATCAAGCACACAGCCATGCAATCTCCATCGACAACCATTGGCAGTAGAATGGGCCATACTGAAGAGCTCAGTGACTTTTAACATGGCACCGTCATAGGATGCCACCTTTCCAACAAGTCAGTTCGTCAAATTTCTTCCCTGCTAGAGCTGCCCCGGTCAACTGTAAGTGCTGTTATTGTGAAGTGGAAATGTCCAGGAGCAACAACAGCTCAGCCACGAAGTGGTAGGCCACACAAGCTCACATAACGGGACTGCCGAGTGCTGAAGCGCATCACGCGTAAAAATCTTCTGTCCTCGGTTGCAACACTCACTACCGAGTTCCAAACTGCCTCTGGAAGCAACGTCAGCACAACAACTGTTCGTTGGGAGCTTAATGAAATGGGTTTCCATGATCGAGCAGCCGCACACAAGCCTAAGTTCACCATGCGCAATGCCAAGCATTGGCTGGAGTGGTGTAAAACTCGCCGCCATTGGACTCTGGAACAGTGGAAACTCATTCTCTGGAGTGATGAATCATGCTTCACCATCTCGCAGTCCGACAGACGAATCTGGGTTTGGGGGATGCCAGGAGAACGCTACCTGCCCAAATGCATAGTGCCAACTGTAAAGTTTTGTGGAGGAGGAATAATGGTCTGGGGCTGTTTTTCATGGTTTGGGCTAGGCCCCTTAGTTCCAGTGAAGGGAAATCTTAACGCTACAGCATAGAATGGGCCAGCATAGAATGGTCAGTCACGTCAGTCTCTTGACTGCCACTGGTAACATGTAACCCAGTGCTACCTGCCGCATGGTCGGGCAGTCGGCGACTAAAGTGGCTACCCTCACTGGCTTGCCAGTGAGGAAGGTGACTGTGACACCCACAGGACTAAAACAATACCTGTCAAAGGGTGGATGAGCTCTCTCTGGGAGCCAACGGCCATCCAGTAAGGAGATGGTGTCTCCAAAAAAACACTCATCCAGTTGGACCGGTTAGTTAGGTAGTAGGTTGAAGGCAGCGACCGTTCAGAGTGGTACTACCGTTCGGACTTAGGAGCGTTAAAGTGGTGCCCAGAACCATCTTACACTCTCCATGTCAGGATTGCTGAATTTTCTTTCTGTCTCACTCAAACTATAGCTACCGGGCTAGCTTTAATCTCTCTTCCTCTCTTGCAAACAAACATCATACACTTTTCTTCAAACACTTTTCTTACTCATTTTCACTCCTCACCTTTACATAGGTACTCTCTTTACTTCTCTTTCCTCTTATTTCCTCACATTGTCCAACTAAATATGAAAAAGTCTAAAAAGTTAATGGCCCCTAGTTCCCGGCATTATGGGGTGCGAAGAATCTCTGGTGACCTGCCTGTCTCTGCTACCAACGAGAGGGGGGGGGGGGCTCAGGCAGTAGTAGTATCGGTCCCTCCCAAGACCCTTGCCTGTTGAATGAACGTGACCCTTTTTCAATTCATTTCACCAACATTCGTGGTCTTTCTTCAAATCTTTCCTCATGTTGAATATCATCTTGCAAGTTACTCTCCTGATATATTGCTTCTCTCAGAGACCCAATTGTCACACGACTTTCTTATTAACTCCTTTAACATTTCAAACTACAACCTTTACTCAAGAATCCGCTTCAAAGGAGGAGTGTGTGTCTACTCCAACATCAACTTGCTGTACGCTTTGTGGACCTCGAATCTCCAAAACTTTGATGTCATCTGGCTTAAGATTTGTCTCCCAACCATCACTGTTTTTCTCTGTTTCACTTACTGCTCTCCCAACTCTACAAACTTCACAGCTTTCTTTGACTATCTTAATTCCTGCCATGAGACCAGGACATCCGAACACCCTCAAGCAGAATTCCTCTATTTAGGAGACTTCAATGTACACCACAGGGAGTGGTTGAAATCATCCCACACCGATGTTGGGGGAGTTGAAGCTCTTACATTTTCCATTCTCAATGATGTGGAACAAATTATCACCCACCTTACCCATATTCCAGATCGTCATGACCACTCGTCCAATACTTTGGTTTGTTCTTTACCTCGAATCCGTTGCGTTACAACTACACAATCTCACCTCCAATTGGTTCTTCTGACCACAATAGTGTCAACATCACTTTACTTACCACCACTCCTTCGGCAATTGCTCCGACTAAACGCCAGTATTGACATTTCAATAGCGCTGACTGGACTGGTTTACGAAACTTCTTTTCTGACTTTCCCTGGAAAGACTACTGCCTCTCCTCAGCCGATGCCTCTATCTCTGCTGAACGTATAGCTGAGGTTATTGTTGCAGGAATGGAGGCGTATATCCCCATCTCTTTCAAGTTGACCTCTCCTACCAACTCTTGGTTCAATAATTCATGCTCTGTAGCCATTCGTGCATGAGATGCGGCATATCGGACATGGAAAAACTCTTCTTCCTCCGACTCACATTCAGCCTTCATATCTGCTAGAAATCATTGCAAACACGTTATTCGTGAGGCGAAGCATTCCTTTATCCAAAAGAAATGTGACAACCTCTCATCTTCTTCCACTAATAGATCTTTATGGTCATTAGCCAAAAGCATCTCCAACAACTTGTGTCACTCTACCTTTCCTTCACTGTTCTCAAAATACATGGAACCCATGTCACTGCTAATAATTCTGCCAATATCAATGTTCTTGTTCTTTTTTTTTCAGATTTGAAGAGAGAAGACCATAACAACTAATAATTTATCAATCAAAATGCCTTGGACAAAGGAGGAAAAATTATTTTGCGTCACTACTTATTTGGAGACGAAATCATTCAAAACGGTGCAAGCAAAATTTCGCAAGAAGTTCAACTTCAACAACTATCCCCAGAAAAAACAAATTTATCGTTGGGCACACAAATTTCAAGCCACTGGATCAGTAAACAACCTCAACAAGAAGGCAGAAACACCCAGTTCTGGCATGAAGCTGACTGCAAGATCTCCTGACAATGTGAATACGGTGAGACATTCTGTCGGAAGGAGCTTGAAAAAGTCCATCCGAAGACATAGCCAAGAGCTGGGTCTTTCACGTGCGTCAGTGCAAAGAATCTTAATCAAGGATCTTCAGCTGTACCCATACAAGATCCAGATCAAGCATAAACTCACACCAGCTGACATGGCAAAACGTGTTGAGATGTGCCGGTGGTTCGACAACAAGATCGAAGAGGATCCTGACTTTCTTGATGATATTTGGTTCAGCGACGAAGCACACTTCTTGATCTGTGGGCATGTCAATAACAAGAACAATGTGTTCTGGGGCACACAAGCCCCAGACGAGGTGCTTCAGATGCCCTTGCACTCTGTGAAATGCACGGCCTGGGTGGCCATCTCAAAACATGGCATAATCAGACCGTTTTGGTTTGAAGACGCAGACGAGGAGGCAGTCACTGTCACAAAGGAGCGTTACATTGTGGTGCTCAACAAGTTCTGGAGGGGACTTGGGAGACGTCGTGGCGTGAATCGATATGTGCAATGGTTCCAACAAGATGGGGCAACTCCACATACAGCCAACATCACGATGGAGTGGCTGGACCACCGATTCCCTGATCGGCTGATCAGCAGGCGCCGCGAACCCGAGTGGTCTCCGCATTCACCCAATCTGAACCCCCCAGATTTTTATCTCTGGGGGTTCTTGAAGGACCACGTGTATGAGAATCGTCCTCAATCCATTTCTGAACTGAAAGTGGCCATCACCCAGAAGATTCGTGCCATCAGGAAGGAAGAGTGTGTCAGGGTGATTGACAACTTCGCTCGTCGGCTTCAAGTGTGTCTAAGGCGCAAAGGCGGTCATTTGGAACATGTGCTCTAATAAATGTATCCTTTGAGCTAAAGACCTCAAATCTTCAGTTTTTTAATTGTTATCATATCAGCTTCCAGGAAATGTAATCTTTTTTGGAGTTTCTTGTCTGAGTAATAAATTATTATCATGTTAATGGGTTCCATCTATTTTGAGACACCCTGGTACTATAGCTGTTTCTCCGACTGACAAAGCAACTCTTTTTGGTTCTCTTTTCTCCTCTAATTCCACTCTGGATGACTCCAACATTCCATCTCCCTCTGATTCACCCCTTACCAACCCTATGCCCCTCCCTATAATCTATTTCCATGCAGTCAAAAAAGTACTCCTCTCTCTGGACACAAGCACGGCATACAGACAAGATGGCATTCCTCCTTGTGTCTTGAAGGAGTGTGCTTCAGAACTTGCACCTGTGCTTGCTCGTTTGTATCGTTTTTGTTTAAAAACCCAAACTTTTCCTCTTTCCTGGAAACATGCCTTAGTGCAGCCTATTTTAAAGAAGGGTGATCGTTCAAACCCTTCCAACTACCGTCCTATTGCTCTGACTTCTACTATTTCCAAAGTCTTTGAATGTCTTCTCAATAACCATTTCCTCAAGCATCTTGAATCCCACAGTCTTCTGTCTGACCATCAATATGGCTTTTGCAAGGCAAGATCTACCAGTGATATCCTTTCTTACATTACGAATGTCTGGGCCTCTTCTCTGAGAGATTTTGGGGAATCATTGGTTGTAGGCCTTGATATCTCAAAAGCCTTTGACAGAGTTTGGCATCGGGGTCTGATATCCAAGCTTCCCTCTTTCGGCTTTCCTCCTTCACCCTGCTCTCTCGTATCGAGCTTTCTCTCTGACCGCTCTATCTCTGTAATTGTCCATGGCTCAACATCTTCCTCCTTCCCTATCAACAGCGGTGTTCCTCAGGGTTCTGTTCTGTCTCCAACACTCTTCCTTCTTTTTATCAATGACCTTCTTTCTTCTACAAATAACCAAATGCACTCATATGCTGATGACTCAACGTTGCATTCCTCCATGTTTTTCCCATCTGCTCCATCTTCCCTCAATCGATCTGCATCTCGTTTTATTACAACCACATCTTTAAATTCGGATTTGGACAAGATTTCGCAGTGGGGCAAATGTAACAAGGTTAAATTTAATGCTTCTAAAACTCAATTTCTTCCCATATCTCTCTCCAAAACTCCTCTCATCTCTCCAATCTCCTTTGAAAGTTCCACAATTACACCATGTGATACAATAAACCTACTAGGTATTACCCTAACTTCAAATTTATCCTGGAATCCACACATTACACAAATAGCTAAATCTGCCTTGAATAAACTGGGAGTCCTGTTCAAATGTCGAAGATTATTCTCCTCTCAACAGTTGCTTCAACTATATAAAGGATTGATTCGTCCTTGTATGGAATACTGCTCTCACATCTGGGGAGGTTCTAGTTCCACATACTTACTGGACAGAATTGAATTAAAGGTAATTCGACATATCAACTCTCCCAATCTGACCTCAAAACTTAGCCCACTCAAATTACGTCGCAAAGTTGGCTCTCTTTCTCTTTTCTACAGATATTACTTCGGTTTTTGCTCCCAAGAACTTACTGCCTGTATACCTCCGCCATTAGCGAGACCACGGATTACTCGACAAGCCACTACATCTCATGATTATTGTGTGGTCATTGGTGGGCCCTTATGATGTTTGTTTCTTCCCCTGCACTGCGAAACTCTGGAACTCTTTACCTTCACATGTCTTTCCAAACACTTATGATCTTCCCCCTTTTCAAAAAGCAGATTCTCTGCTTTCTCAAAAACTCTTAAACTATTCTCTCCTTCTTTACTTTTCTATCAATGCAGCCCTTTTATTTGGCCTGGCCTCGATGAGGACGACATAGTCTGTGCCTGGAGCCTTCTACATTAAAAAAAAAATTAGAAAATACTATAACATTCTCGACAATTGTGTGCTTCCAACTTTGTGGCAACAGTTTGGGGAAGGCCCTTTCCTGATTCAGCATGACAATGCCCCCATACACAAAGCGAGGTCCATACAGAAATGGCTCGTCAAGATCGGTGTGGAACAAGTTGACTGGCCTGCACAGAGCCCTGGCCTCAACCCCATCAAACACCTTTGGGATTAATTGGAACGCCGTCTGCGAGCCAGGCCTAATCGCCCAACATCAGTGCCCAACCTCACCAATGCTCTTGTAGCTGAATGGAAGCAAATCCCCGCAGCAATGTTCCAACATCTAGTGGAAAGCCTTCCCAGAAGAGTGGAGGCTGTTATAGCAGCAAAGGGTGGACCAACTCCATATTCATGCCCATGATTTTGCAATGAGATGTTCAATGTTCGGGTGTCCACATTATTTTGGTCATGTAGTGTATGTAGATAATGATCAAGGGATGGATGGAAATAATTCTTGTTGGAGGAATGGAGAAAGGTGGTGTTGTAGAAATGGGAGGAGGGTTGATGGACCAAGTGCTTAGGTGAGAAATTGGTTTATAAAATCTGCCTGGTGCATAAAAAGAACAAGAGGAAGAGTTAATGATGGAGAATAACATGTGTGGTACTCATTACGGAGAAATGAGGAAAGTGAAGCATTTAAAAATGTTTTAAAGAGGTTTTAAAAGAGGGAGGAAGAAGCATTTCCTTCAATGGAGATTCAGTTTGTAGATATTGAGAAAGGGAGAGATAAACAATGAAGTTTATCTCTCCCCTGGAAGTAGAAGGAAAAATGACATCATGTTTTTGGAGTAAAAAATATTTAAATTTTTTTTAAGGGAGGAGGGGTAATAGGATGACGATGAAGAGGCAGAAAGGCCAAAACTTTAGGAAAAAAAAAAGAAACATAGCAGGAAACAACCACATAAGCGAGACAGATTTTGCTCACTATTCTATCCAAGAGTAGGCCTAAAATTCACGAAAACAAAGTGAACAATACATCACAACAATGTACGATTTAAAATGAAAAATTGGACAAAAGCATGAGCATTAACACATGGATGAAGATATAACAGAAAAACACGACAGATCCGATTCGGAAAACTTAATTTTGATTGAGGTGGAAGGAGTAGTTGCAGATTAGACTGACATGAGGCAAACCGGGAACCGGAAGTGTTCCGTTGCATCATACTGTAAATGCTTTTTCAAGAGTGAATTAATTGTTTCTTTTTTTTGCAGGCACTGCATTAACGGGAAGTCCTATGAAGGAGGTGGTGGAGGTTATACAGGGTAATTCTGTCAAATTTAATCTCAAAGAGAGCACTGAAGAGATATTTGCTGTTGAATGGCACTTCAAAAACTCTCAAAAGCAGGTGGGTGAACATAATATGTAAAGGTTAAAGGTCAATATTTTAAGATATAGAGTGAAAGCAACTTGGAGAGTAGTAATGTTGGATCTGTAAGGTTTGGCTTAATATTTATATGACCTAACGTAATCACATTGCAATTCACATAATGTTCTTATTTTCTCCCTAACTGCATCACCAAATGCTTCCAGTTGGCCGTTTCTATGCTCAACATAACAGGCCTTGTGGATTCAGCATACACAAAAAAAGTGGATATAAGTTTAAAGAATGGATCATTGACCATCTATGGAGTCCAATGGGCAGACGCTGGCACTTACACGGCTTCTGTCTGGTCATCTCAAAAACGATGGGAAGAAAACTTCAAACTGGATGTGAAAGGTAAATATTGATTTTCTGGCTTCCCAGCAAATCACTCAACTTCCTGCCTCCTTAAATTTGCTGATCACCCATCTACATATATAAAACACAGTTTGTGTGTGTGTGTGTAATGTTACCGATAGACTACTAAACGGAGAGGCTCACATGCTTGATATCTGACATAGACATGGCCATTGAGCCTGGGAAGAACATGGCCTACCTCAAAATATTTGATGATCCATATTTTTTATTCATATTTACCTCAGCGCATTTCAGCGAGGAATATTATACACGGAATCTGAGCAGGTGGCAGAGCAGCGCGCTGATTCGCTCAGCGCGATCACGTGATGTTCCTTACCGCCATAAACTGACAGTTACGCGTTCGCACGTAATTCAGAGCAAAAAGCGATTGCGTTTTTTCACATTTCAGCGAGGAACATTGCCATTCACACCACATAGGTTTTTTTTTCTTTCATCTTTACGAGATCCATATTTTTTATTCATATTTACCTCAGCGCATTTCAGCGAGGAATATTATACACGGAATCTGAGCAGGTGGCAGAGCAGCGCGCTGATTCGCTCAGAGCGATCACGTTATGTTCCTTGCTGCCATAAACTCACAGTTACGCGTTCGCACGTAATTCAGAGCCCCTCTCCCTCCCCTCCCCTCCCCTCTCCCCCTCCCCCCTATCCTCCCCTCCCCCTCTTCTCCCCTCCCCCCCCTCTCCTCCCCCCCCGTTCCCCTCCCCTCCCCTTCCACCTCCCCCTCCCCTCCCCCGCCCGGCAATGCTGGGTACTTCTGCTAGTATATATATATATATATATATATATATATATATGTATATATATATATATATGTATATATATATATATATATATATATATATATATATTGTTACGGAACCCAACGTCGGCCTATGGTTCCCCTTTGAGGGGGGATTAGACCCCTTGTTTATTGCTGACCGACGTGGTCCCTGACGCCGTACCGCGACCTCCGGAAAGGCCGGTGCACAGCCCCGTTCATACCGCGGACAGATGTTAATTGATTGCCGAGCGGTGTTTAGCAACCGCAGCACGAACTGTTACCAAGACTAACCCGATCCTGAACCATTGGCCAAAATCGTGCCACAGGTGTCCAATGAGGGAAAAGACAACAACGACGGATGTAGAGGAAAGAAAGGCAAAGGGTAAGAAATACAAATATGATTTATTTACTATTTACACAATTGAAAGCAACCAAGGAGGAGGAAGGATAATAAAATAAAAACAGAAGAAGAAGAAGAAGCGGACACAGTGCACCTTAGCTTACCTATTCAGTCTTACTTAGTACCCCAGGACAAGACAAAAGACAGACTACGAGCACACTTACACGACTGGGGAATGAAGGCAGGAACGATTGGCTGGAAGGAGGGGAAGGTCCAACTGGAACCGGAGCACGGTCGGGCCGGGAGTGAGCAGCCGCCACCCCCCTTCTCGATTGGCACGTTCAGCAGCCACCGTTCCTTCGCGGCCACGGTCGAAAACTGCCGTCGAAGCTCAAAGCTGTGGTGGTTTAAAGCTCATGGGACATCCCTCTCTCCTCTCCTGGATCACGCAGCTCGTCTCAGGTGCGTCGCGTGCTTTTTAAGCACTCATCCTCTGTATCTCATCTCCGTAGCTCATCTGAGGTGGGGGCGTCTCCCGCGGGTTATATAGGCCACGCCCTTCAACCTTCGCGAACCTACTCGACGGTTCTCCCCACGCCCTCTCAAAGCCAAACCCCTCGTTCTGGGTTGGTCGGCAAGGGCTGGCTCACTCCTCCCCTCTATGACGAGGTGGAGACACGCCTTTCTTCTCCGAGCCGACCGCGTGCTCAATGGAGGCAAATGCAGTTGGTAATAAAGGCTTTGGGGGAATTTGAAAAAGGGGATCTATCTATTTGAATTCGGTGCAATGGAGTATTAATCAATGGAAGACAAAGCCTTAGCCTAATACACAGAATAAGGAAATAACTACCAACAAGGAGGAAATCTATGATTGGCTAACGTGATTGTATATGACCTAACTAAGGGACGCCCTTTGACCTTTATACACAACTGGAGGAAGGAGGGTGATATTTTTACAACAATAAAAAAAACACAATTCTCATTTCCACAACACTGCACCCTCCTCCTCTTAAGCACGTCCCGGGCCTATTACCTTTACTTTTAGTGTGGCACGTAGGTGTAGTTCCCTCTACATTTAACCTGACCCTGAGTGTGACAGTTTTAAAACACAAATAAATATGTCCCGCTGCTCCATTGCACCCTACCTAACAGACTCACGCCCACAGCTAACCGAATTGCGGAATTGTCTTCAAACTAAACACTTACGGTGGGGGCGCATTATTTACAATTGACGCTATTTTATTTACAACACGCAAACCCAGGACCTGTGATTGTTATTTTTGGGGGGGAGACAGCTTGCCCTGCATCGACACACCATGAAGCACCCCAAAACGCACCAAAACACCATCAAGCACCAATCGGTGCAAAGTCACCACAGTTCAATAATAAAAATGAACCCAACAAACCCCTTGTGGTGTCTTGCTCTTCGGCTCCCTCTGCTGGCTATTGTTCTCTTCCTGATGTTGTCAACTTCTTTGCTGGTGGCCTATTTGGTGGAAATACATCTGCAAGCACAAAACGTGTCCATTTTTTTTATTTATGGCCCACAGGGCCAACTAGGGGGTTCACCTGTGTGGCATCGGTGCCCTGTGACCAAGGTCCGCCAGCAAGATCTCGGGCCTTCATGGCCGGTTCCAGCAGAGGGGCCATGCCCCAACCCATGGGGTCCATAAGTGGTGCTCAGCCACAGACATGTGGTCCATAAGGTGGTGCATCGATGCAGACAGCTGGTTCCGGGAGTTTCGGGCGCACAATGGCGGACTCCGGCACGCTCCCCTCGGTGCCCAGTGGCGCACAGTCCTCGTGTGGGAGACAAGGGGGGGGGGGGGGAAAGACAGGTGAGTGAGGGGTAAGGTCACAAGGGTACACATCCAACAAGGCAATGCGAGGCGAGGTGCGTTTGGAGACGGAGCGGAGAAAAGCTCGTCCCTACCATACGTCACCCCCCCCCCCCCCCCGTCACCTACTCTACCCTTGCCCGTACCCCATATTTACAACTATCTACACATTTACAAATTCGTCACTATCGTCACGTCTTCCCCATTTTTCCCCTATACCAAATTCGTTCCCACAATCCATTTAACCAAAATTTGCCATCACCCACTTCATCAACAATCCTCATAAGGAGGAAGAGATGGAACAACAAAGCACAATGTCACACCCACGTCATGATGCATCTCACATTCCAAACATTTGCACAAAAATAATAAAAACATGGCATGGTGTGGAGTTTTGTCACATCAGGTGAGTGGATGCAGATGGTGCGAGGAGATTTCCATCCTAACTATCCTCTAACTGACATTAACACACTTTACACTACCCGGGGTCTTCCCTGCCAATCCATTGGCCAACTTACACTATGGGTTCTAAAAACCAATTCCCATTGCCCAAACTGTGGTGCTTCTCAATTTGGGGTCTCACTCCCCCCGATTCATCTCCCGGTGCCCTTGTACAATTTCTGGGCTGAGTCGTGTAGCTCTCCCAGCAGGTCTACCCACCTGCACACCTCCACCACTGTAGTTGCCACCCAAGCTTACCTAGCTCCTCACCCTAACCTATCTAACTGGGGAAAGCCCTCTGGCACTCTCCCCACTCGGTGCCCTCTCTGGCACTGGGCTACCCGGGTCCGTCCTCCGGATCCTCGGGCCCCATCCACAACAACTCTACCGGCTCCCAGAGCCCACCTGCGGCCTCACCTGGCCGACATCCTCACAGTGGTGGAGTGCCCAATCAACTACACATACTAACAGGCTACATGCCCAGCCATTTCCACAACACTAATGCACCCATTCAACCATCATTCTTCCACCACGCACCACAGATGCCAATATCCAACCACAATTTACCTGTACCCTCTACCTAACACTTACACTACCCTCCCCGGGTATTCGTGATGGGGTCCGTCCTCCTTTCCCCCATCCACACCTTCGCACCATCCACTCCACTCCACAGTTTCCACCATACTCACTCCACGACCATCCATTCCATACTCCATATATTCCCCACAACCATTCTCCATACACCTGCAGTTGCACACCTGTGCAATCTCACCTGGTGCCACCTGCACCCTCCTTCCTTCCTGGACCATTTGGTCAACACAGCACACATCACCATCACTCACTCATACACTGCTCCATACACCTGTTCAGTTGCACACCTGTGCAATCTCAATACAACTCACAATCACAATCATTTACTCATACCCTGCTCAATACACTTTCGATTCTCAAACACACGGCATCTTCTTATCGAACTACTCCCCTCTGAAACTCGCGCTTCCCAGTCGCCCCTTTAAACTATTGCGCTCCCTCGTCATTATAATCCAAACTAATCTACCTGCGTCCCCACTACAGGTACCATTGTCACTACCTAACCTTACCGTTACCTATGGTCATCTTCTCTATATCCCTATCATTATCCTAACCCTCCCGGGCTAGTTTTCACTGCCACAAACCCCATAACTAGTGCTCCTTTGCCCCCGCTGTGAGGGATGGCAGAGTTGCCATCCCACCACATCGGGTATCTCTCACTATAAATTTTGCTCACCAAATTCCAGCCAATTAAAAATTTGCCAATCACTCTACCAATCATCTGCCAATCATCAATCTGCCAATCCTTTGCCAATCATCAAATTTTGCTTTTCAATTTCGGGTCCAAAACACTATCATCATCACACGTCCACTCACTTGAGCCTCTCGGTGCGCCAATTCACTTCTAAAGCTCGGCTTCGCAAAGCCGAGCAATGAATGCGGGTTGTTTGGTGCCGGCGGTTGGATTCGTCCGGCATTCGGTGCAGGGAAGGAGGTTTACTCGGGCCGAGATCCCACCACGCACCATCTCGGCATGGAGCCGTCCAATGGCCCGATCTCGCCCTGCCGGAACGCCGCAACAAAAAGGGGTCGCCCTGACGATCCTTCCTACCGGGGCGCCCGCCGTGCCTGGCGGAGCACGGACGCGGCCGTTCAGAGCGCGGCCCGGCGTGGATCCCGCATGGCGGTTCTTTCGAAACCGCCGCGGTTACGATCCCCGCTGGTCCCCGCGGCACACGAAGCTGCCCGGCACGAACCGAGGGCCCGCTTCGGCTAAACGTCGATCTAACCGCTAACCCGGTTAGCGTCGATGCTCTACTTGCCTGCTTACACCCCGCGTTCCGTTCCTTGCTCATACATCCAGCCGTTCCCATGCTCCTTATCATTGCACCTTCTCTTACACACCCAGGTACACTCATTCCGCTCACAGACTTTGTCACACACCTGATCACCGCACACCTTTGCACACACTCGTTGTTCGCACACCTCACCAACACACCTCTTCGCGCCCCCTCCTCGGTCACCTCCTCTGTGACAACCACAGGTGTGCTCTCCTCCGTACACCCAACCACGTGCCTCACTACCAACTCCAGTGTGCATTCCCATACGCGCTCTACCATTCCAGGTGTGTATCCTTCCATGCCAGGTGTACATCCTCTCTCACCTGCCACCACCAACTCACGATCCATGTCACTCTTACTACTTTCACCACCACTCTCGGTCGCGCATTCACCCTTACTCTCGACAGCGCACTCTGTACTCATGCACCCGTCCGTTACACACCTTTCTCGTGCATCCTCTTGTGCACACTCTCCCGTTACACCCTCCGTAACACTCACCACAGGTGTGCATGCTTCCGTTACATCCCCTGTAACACTCCCCACTACGCGCTTCCATGTGCCCCCCCGCACACGCGCTACGACCAACTCACTCTTGACAGCACACTCACTCCTCGGCGCGCACTTTTTCCTCACACACCCCATAGTCGGACATTCTCGCACACCTCCTCCTTCACACTCCATACCTGTCGCACACTTCACCAGCGGCCTCTCACGAACACCCGGGTCCAAACCAACCCCCAAGCCGACCGAGTCTCCCCTCACACCATATACATTTCCGCGTATATCGCCACTCACCTCGGCACCTCGTCTCCGCACCTCCTTCGCCACCTGCAAACTCTTTATCTGGTTAGCGAGCACACCATCATGATTTGAGCACCGACCTTGTACATATTCCATCACTTCCTCCTTTATTTCTCTCTTAGTTTCCCTCTGTCTCTTCTTAATTTCACTCACCCCCTCTTCCACTTCCTCTAACTTTTGCTTCACCTCTTTTATTTCCCGGTGCGTCTCCTCAATTTCATCCTCGAATGCCACCTTGACCGTTTCTATGTGCGTCCTCACCTCCCGGTCCTTCGTCTCCATTGCCTCCGTCACCTCGTCCAACCTCGTTGTCAGTCCCTCACGTACCATCTGACATTCCCTCTTCGTCGCTATTAATTCATTTTTGATTTCGTTTTGTGTCGCTTTTAACCCTCCTCGTACCGCAGTGTTCTTTTCCACCTGCTCCACTGGTTCCTTTTGTCCCACCGTCAGCTGTTCTACTCCCCTTGTTAGATCTTCTATGCCCCCCTGTAACCTAGCCGTACTATTTCTCACCTCTTTCTCCATACGCTTCTCACCTCGCTTTACCTCCTCGCGTACCCCCGAGACATCCTTGCCCACACCTCGTCTTATCTCCTCCCCCATCTCTCCCATATCTTTGGTAGATGCCGCCCTCATCTGTTCTAATTCATCCCTCTGAGCATCCAGTTTACCTTCCAACCCGATTTTCAGCTCCTCTATCTGGTTCCCCATCCGTTTGATTTCCCGGGCGGATTGCTCCCCTACTTCCCGCAATTTGTCGTTCATTGTGTTTTCTAACCCCCCTAACCCATTCTTCATCCCTTCCATCTGGTTCTCCTGGGCAGCCATTCTATTTTCCAACCCCGTTAACCCATTCTTCACCTCCTTTATCCCGTTGCCTAACCCTTCAAATTTATTGTCCAATCCCTTAAAATTATTGTCTCACCCCTCAAATTTCTTGTCTAAACCCTCAAATTTATTTCCCAACTGTTCGCTGGTACCCCTCACTTCGTCCCTCATTGCTCCCAACTGCTCACTGGTACTCCTCGCTTCGTCCCTCATTTGGCCCCCCATTCTGTTTTCCATCCCTTTGAAATTATCGTCTGTTTTTACCATAAAGGCCATCATCTGTTTCATAAACAGGTCCAGATTCATTGGCATCTCGGGCTCAGCTGCCGCAACCACGTGCGAAGCGCCGCCATTTTGTGCGCCTGAAACCCCCTCAACCACCTCATCATTTCTCTCCTCCATTTCTTCCCTCTGGTCCTGGGTTACCCCTAACCCCTCTTCTAGTTCCCCCACCGGCATCCGATCATCTTGACCATCCATGGCACGACTTAAATTTAGATGTTATTGCAATCTCGGCCGCTCCAAATTTTGACCAATATTTTTTTTTATAGATGTTTAAAAATTTGGTTCGGGCCTCGAATCTCACTCCCAGACACCAATTGTTAGGGAACCCAACGTCGGCCTATGGTTCCCCTTTGAGGGGGGATTAGACCCCTTGTTTATTGCTGACCGACGTGGTCCCTGACGCCGTACCGCGACCTCCGGAAAGGCCGGTGCACAGCCCCGTTCGTACCGTGGACAGATGTTAATTGATTGCCGAGCGGTGTTTAGCAACCGCGGCATGGACTATTACCAAGACTAACCCGATTCATAAACGTTGGCCAAATCGTGCCACAGGTGTCCAATGAGGGAAAAGACAACAACGACGGATGTAGAGGAAAGAAAGGCAAAGGGTAAGAAATACAAATATGATTTATTTACTATTTACACAATTGAAAGCAACCAAGGAGGAGGAAGGATAATAAAATAAAAACAGAAGAAGAAGAAGAAGAAGCGGACACAGTGCACCTTAGCTTACCTATTCAGTCTTACTTAGTACCCCAGGACAAGACAAAAGACAGACTACGAGCACACTTACACGACTGGGGAATGAAGGCAGGAACGATTGGCTGGAAGGAGGGGAAGGTCCAACTGGAGCCGAAGCACGGTCGGGCCGGGAGTGAGCAGCCGCCACCCCCCTTCTCGATCGGCACGTTCAGCAGCCGCAGTTCCTTCACGGCCACGGTCGAAAACTGCCGTCGAAGCTCAAAGCTGTGGTGGTTTAAAGCTCATGGGAACATCCCTCTCTCCTCTCCTGGATCACGCAGCTCGTCTCAGGTGCGTCGCGTGCTTTTTAAGCGCTCATCCTCTGTATCTCATCTCCGTAGCTCATCTGAGGTGGGGGCGTCTCCCGCGGGTTATATAGGCCACGCCCTTCAACCTGCGCGAACCTACTCGACGGTTCTCCCCACGCCCTCTCAAAGCCAAACACCTCGTTCTGGGTTGGTCGGCAAGGCTCACTCCGCCCCTCTATGACGAGGTGGAGACACGCCTTTCTTCTCCGAGCCGACCGCGTGCTCAATGGAGGCAAATGCAGTTGGTAATAAAGGCTTTGGGGGAATTTGAAAAAGGGGATCTATCTATTTGAATTCGGTGCAATGGAGTATTAATCAATGGAAGACAAAGCCTTAACCGAATACACAGAATAAGGAAATAACTACCAACAAGGAGGAAATCTATGATTGGCTAACGTGATTGTATATGACCTAACTAAGGGACGCCCTTTGACCTTTATACACAACTGGAGGAAGGAGGGTGATATTTTTACAACAATAAAAAAAACACAATTCTCATTTCCACAACAATATATACTGAAACGCAAAAGAAACTTACCACCTTTGAAACCTTTAAATATCAACAATAACACTGCGTGTAGTAAATGTGTGAACTTATTTGTGGACAATAGTGTCCTCACTGTCAGACAAAACGGTCACGGATGGTCACTTGAACCTTCAATGGTCACTTCATAGCACAGCTGTTGAACAGCCGTTTTGACTGTCAGTGATTAGCCAAGGGGTACGGGATGATTTTAATGAGCTGCACGTGATGTCTTGATATTGGCTTTTAAAAGGCCAGTGCAAAATGGGCATTTCAATCAACATGCCACGATTGTCAAGGGATCAACGGCAGCGTGCCCTGGGCATGCTGCAAGGCAGACTGAGCTACCGTGAGATGGCACGTCGCCTTGGCTGTTCACACCAGACGATATCGGCCCTGGTGGACAGAGACACCCTCCACAACTCTGCAGATGACAGACCTCGATCAAGGAGGCCAAGAGTCACCACTGCAAGGCAGGACAGGCAGATGGTCCGAAGTCACCTGCGGGATCGATTCCGTCCAGCATCCCGCACTGCGGCAGAAACTCCGGGGCGTGCAAACCCACGGATCTCCAATAATACTGCACGAAGACGACTGCATGACTATGGTCTGACTGCCAGAAGACCATACAGAGGCCCCGTGATGACGGCTGCCCATCGCCGCAACCGACAGAGATGGTGCCAGCAGCATCAGCGGTGGACCTTGGCGCAGTGGAACAAGGTCGCTTTCAGCGATGAGTCAAGGTTCTGTGTGGACAGTCCTGATGGGCGTGAGCATGTCTGGAGAAGAACTGGCGAGCGATATGCCGATTGTTGCGTGCGTCAAGCCAACAGGTGGGATGGCCCAAGTGTGATGGTGTGGGCCGCCATATCAGGCCAGTACAGGACGCCACTGGTGGTTGTGGATGGGAATCTTAACGCCCAGCGGTATGTGGATAACATCCTGTGACCTCATCTGCTGCCATTCCTGCTAGACCACTCAGAACTGAGAACCTTTCAGCATGACAACGCTCGTCCCCATGCTGCTCGCTTTACCACTGCATTTCTCCAAGGCGAGAACATCTACACCATGCAGTGGCCTGCGCTCTCCCCTCACTTGAATCCCATAGAGCACCTATGGGATGAGCTTGGGAGATGCGTAGTTGGCAGGGCCAGGACACGGGCAGAGCTGCTTCAGACATTGAGGACTGAGTGGGACAGAATCCAGCAGCAATCCATCCAAAGACTGGTAGGCAGTATACGCCGACGATGCACTGCCTGTATCCAAAACAATGGTGGCCACACACGCTATTGAAAGGGGACTGACATTGCACCCTGTGCTGTTCTGTACTGTAGAACAAACCTCACGGTAGCTCAGTCCGCCTTGCAGCATGCCCAGGGCACGCTGCCGTTTATCCCTTGACAATCGTGGCATGTTGATTGAAATGCCCATTTTGCACTGGCCTTTTTAAAGCCAATATCAAGACATCACGTGCAGCTCATTAAAATCATCCCGTACCCCTTGGCTAATCACTGACAGTCAAAACGGCTGTTCAACAGCTGTGCTATGAAGTGACCATTGAAGGTTCAAGTGACCATCCGTGACCGTTTTGTCTGACAGTGAGGACACTATTGTCCACAAATAAGTTCACACATTTACTACACGCAGTGTTATTGTTGATATTTAAAGGTTTCAAAAGTGGTAAGTTTCTTTTGCGTTTCAGTATATATATAAAACACAGTTTGTGTGTGTGTGTGTGTGTGTGTGTGTGTGTGTGTGTGTAATGTTACCGATAGACTCCTAAACGGAGAGGCCCACGTGCTTGATATTTGGCATAGACATGGCCATTGAGCCTGGGAAGAACATGGCCCACCTAAAAATATTTGATGATCCATATTTTTTTATTCATATTTACCTCAGCGCATTTCAGCGAGGAATATTATACATGGAATCTGAGCAGGTGGCAGAGCAGCGCGCTGATTCGCTCAGAGTGATCACGTGATGTTCCTTGCTGCCATAAACTCACAGTTACGCGTTCACACGTAATTCAGAGCGAAAAGCGATTGCATTTTTTCACATTTCAGCGAGGAACATTGCCATTCACACCACATAGGTTTTTTTTCTTTCATCTTTACGAGATCCATATTTTTTATTCATATTTACCTCAGCGCATTTCAGCGAGGAATATTATACACGGAATCTGAGCAGGTGGCAGAGCAGCACGCTGATTCGCTCAGAGCGATCACGTGATGTTCCTTGCCGCCATAAACTCACAGTTACGCGTTCGCACGTAATTCAGAGCCCCTCCCCCTCCCCTCCCCTCCCCTCCCCCCCTCCCCCTCCCCTCCCCCCCTCCCCTGCCCTTCCCCTCCCCTCCCCTCCCCCTCCCCTCCCCCTCCCCCTCCACTCCCCCCTCCCCTCCCCCTCCCTTTCCCCCCTCCCTCTCCCCTCCCCCCTCCCCCTCCCCCCTCTCCTCCCCTCCCCCCTCTTCTCCCCTCCCCCCCTCTCCTCCCCTCCTCCCGTTCCCCTCCCCTCCCCTTCCCCTCCCCCTCCCCTCCCCCGCCCGGCAATGCCGGGTACTTCTGCTAGTTCATCTATAAATTATCTGAACACCATTATAGCAGAATTTTTAACCCTTGTTTTCTCCCTTGCTGGCATTATAAATCCTCCTTCCGTTTAGATATACATATATCTATATATATAAAACACAGTTTGTGTGTGTGTGTGTGTGTGTGTGTGTGTGTGTGTGTGTGTGTGTGTGTGTGTGTGTGTGTGTGTGTAATGTTACCGATAGACTCCTAAACGGAGAGGCCCACGTGCTTGATATTTGGCATAGACATGGCCATTGAGCCTGGGAAGAACATGGCCCACCTCAAAATATTTGATGATCCATATTTTTTATTCATATTTACCTCAGCGCATTTCAGCGAGGAATATTATACATGGAATCTGAGCAGGTGGCAGAGCAGCGCGCTGATTCGCTCAGAGCGATCACGTGATGTTCCTTGCCGCCATAAACTCACAGTTACGCGTTCGCACGTAATTCAGAGCCCCTCCCCCTCCCCTCCCCCTCCCCTCCCCCCTCCCCTGCCCTTCCCTTCCCCTCCCCCTCCTCTCCCCCTCCCCCTCCACTCCCCCCTCCCCTCCCCCTCCCTTTCCCCCTCCTCTCCCCTCCCCCCTCCCCCTCCCCCCTCTCCTCCCCTCCCCCCTCTTCTCCCCTCCCCCCCTCTCCTCCCCTCCCCCCCTCTCCTCCCCTCCTCCCCGTTCCCCTCCACTCCCCCCTCCCCTCCCCCTCCCTTTCCCCCCTCCCTCTCCCCTCCCCCCTCCCCCTCCCCCCTCTCCTCCCCTTCCCCCTCCCCCTCCCCTCCCCCGCCCGGCAATGCCGGGTACTTCTGCTAGTTCATCTATAAATTATCTGAACACCATATAGCAGAATTTTTAACCCTTGTTTTCTCCCTTGCTGGCATTATAAATCCTCCTTCCGTTTAGATATACATATATCTATATATATAAAACACAGTTTGTGTGTGTGTGTGTGTGTGTGTGTGTGTGTGTGTGCGTGTGTGTGTGTGTGTGTGTGTGTGTGTGTGTGTGTGTGTGTGTGTGTGTGTGTGTGTGTGTGTGTGTAATGTTACCGATAGACTCCTAAACGGAGAGGCTCACATACTTGATATTTGGCACAAACATGGCCATTGTGCCTGGGAAGAACATGGCGCACCTAAAAATTTATTTCATTGTGGCGGACACAAAAGCCCACTGGCGTGGTGACATCATTCCACGCACCAAGTGGGCGGTGGCCACGCCCGAGGGGTAGGCGTGGCCTCAGGATATACACCGGGCGACCAGCCCGGAAGTGTTACAGTGTAGTCTTACAATAAAGACGTTCATATGTTACCGCTTGTCCGCTTCCTCCTTGCTCACAAGCAGCGCGCGTAACGCCGCGCTTTACTGGTGACCCTCGACGTTGGATCTGCCGTAGCGATCCTTCCGAACACGACGCCATTGCAATGGCCAACGACAAGTCAATGGCGATTAGACTTCCCGAATTTTGGGAGGCCCAGGCCGAGGTCTGGTTCGTTCAAGCCGAAGCCCAATTTCAGCTTCGGCGCCTCACCAACGACGACCTGCGCTACTGCCATGTCGTCGCCTCCCTCGGGCCCGGCACGGCCGCTCGAGTTGTGTCCGTCCTTCGCCACCCACCGGACGGCCACAAGTACGAGGCACTCAAGCGGCTACTCCTAGCCACGTTCAGCCTCACGGACGACGCACGAGCCGACCGCCTCCTGGATCTCCCCGAGCTCGGTGAGACGTGCCCGTCGGTCCGAATGGACCATATGCTGTCACTGTTGGGCGACGAAGCCCCCGGTTCGCTATTCCGGGCGCTTTTCCGTCGCCAACTTCCAGCGCAGGTTCGCCTCGCGTTGGCCGGGACCGGGCTAACGGAACCCCGAGCATTGGCGGCCGAGGCGGACAAGTACTTCGCCGCTTCGGACACGCGGGCGAGCGTTGGCGTGGCCGTCACGGCCTTCGACGCTGCTGTTCCACAGCATCATCTTCTACAGCACGCTGAGTTTCAGCAGCATGCTGATACGCACCTCGTGAACGCCGCCACGCCCCGCCCACCGCCGCGGCGAAAACCGCCACCGCGGGGAAACCCGTCGACTCCACCGGCCTGGCGGAGCCAGCCGCGCTCCTCCAGCTCCACCACCTGGTGCTGGTTCCACGCCAAGTTCGGCCACGAAGCTCGGCGGTGTCATCCGCCGTGCTCCTTCAACGGGTCGGGAAATGCCCGGGCCGGCGCTCAATTGTGGCGATGAGCGCCGGCCGTTCGAGCAGCCTGCTGTTCATAACGGACACCTTCTCCGGGCGCCGTTACCTGTGCGACACGGGAGCACAGGTGAGTGTCATTCCCGCCGGCACGTCAGACAAGCACGCCGCGGGTGGGGGCCCCGCGCTGCTTGCCGCGAACGGGACGCCCATCCATACGTACGGAAAACGCTGCCTCTCTCTGCGGTTTGGAGGGCAGGTTTTCCGATGGACGTTCGTCACCCGCCGACGTGCCCATGGCACTGCTTGGCGCGGACTTCCTGTGCGCTAATGGGCTCCTGGTCGACGTCAAGCGCAGACGGCTTGTCCAGGCCGAGACGTTCAGCTCGCTCGCATGTGCGTTGCCCAGCTCAACGAGCGGCTTGCCAAGCGGCTTGCCGAACGATTCGGTTCCAGCCACGTTGGTCTGTACGCTTCCGGCAGCGGACGCATTCACCCGCCTCCTCGCCGGCTTCCCGGCCCTCACGCGGCCCACCTTCTTGGCGGGGGCCATCAAGCACGGGGTGGCCCGTCACATCCCCACCGTCGGGCCACCGGTCTACGCCCGGGCACGCCGCCTCGAGCCGACGAAGCTGGCGGTGGCAAAAGCGGGGTTCGCTACCCTGGAGCGACTCGGCATCGTTCGGCGCTCAGAGAGCGCTTGGGCGTCGCCGCTGCACATCGTGCCAAAGCCCGGCAGGGGATGGCGACCGTGCGGGGACTATCGCCGTCTCAATGACGCCACGACTCCCGACCGCTACCCCGTCCCCCACATTCAGGACTTTTCCGCCCGTTTGGCGGGCAGGTCCTTCTTCTCGAAGGTGGACCTCATACGCGGCTACCATCAGGTCCCCGTCAGGCCGGAGGACGTCCCGAAGACGGCGGTCATCACGCCATTCGGACTCTTCGAGTTCCTGCGCATGCCCTTCGGTCTGAAGAATGCGGCTCAGGCGTTCCAGCGACTGATGGACAGCGTCCTGCGCGACTTGGATTTTGTCTACGTCTACCTGGACGATATCCTCATCGCCAGCGCGTCCCGCGAAGAGCACCTACGCCACCTCCGCACGCTCTTCGAACGCCTGGGCCAGCATGGCCTGATTGTGAACCCCGCAAAGTGCCGGTTCGGCGCTGCCACAATCGATTTTCTGGGGCACCGTGTCACCAGGCACGGAGCCGTCCCCCTGCCGGCCAAGGTGGAGGCGGTGAAGGGGTTTCCGCGCCCCCGCACGATCAGAGGGCTGCAGGAGTTCCTGGGCATGGTGAACTTTTACCATCGGTTCCTGCCCCGTATCGCCCAGCTCCTGCGCCCCCTGCACGAAGCTCTCCGAGGTAAGCCGGGCAAAGGCGACGTTACCTGGACCGAGCAGATGGACACGGCGTTCACGGGCGCGAAGCTCGCCTTGGCTAACGCCACCATGCTCGTGCACCCGGCGCCCGATGCACCGATCGCCCTCACCACCGATGCCTCGGACTACGCGGTGGGCGCGGTGCACGAGCAATGGGTGCGTGGAGCTTGGCAACCGCTGGCGTTCTTTAGCCGGCAGCTTCGCCCGCCCGAACGCCGTTACAGTACCTTCGACCGCGAGTTGCTCGGACTTCACTTGGCGGTCAGGCACTTCCGCCATCTGCTCGAGGGCCGGGCGTTCACTGCCTTCGTCGACCACAAGCCGCTGATCTTCGCGATGGGCAAGGTCACCGAGCCGTGGTCGGCCCGGCAGCAGCGTCACCTCTCGGCCGTGTCCGAGTACACGACGGACATCCAGCACGTCGCGGGGAAGGACAACCCGGTGGCGGATTGCCTTTCCCGGGCCGTCGCCCACGCAGTCCACCTCGGCATCGACTATGCCCGGATGGCAGCGGACCAGGCCGCTGACCCCGACGTCCAGGCCTTGCGGACCGCCGTCACGGGCCTCCGCGTCACCGAGGTGCCGTTCGACGGCGCGGGCGCGGCCCTCTTGTGCGACGTCTCCCTCGGGCGTCCTCGCCCCATTGTGCCCGCGGGCTGGCAGCGCCAGGTGTTTGACGCCATCCACGGCCTGTCCCACCCGGGCGCGAGGGCCTCCCAAAGGCTGATCGCCGACAAGTTCGTCTGGCATGGCCTCCGGAAGGCCGTCCGCGGCTGGGCCAGGACATGCCTCGCGTGCCAGCGTGCCAAGGTGCACCGGCACACCCAGGCCCCGTTGGCCCCGTTCACGGTGCCGGAACGCCGGTTTGACCACGTCCACGTGGACCTGGTGGGACCTCTGCCCCCCTCGCGGGGTTTCACCCACGTCCTCACCATGGTGGACCGCACCACCCGGTGGCCGGAGGCCGTGCCCTTGGCGTCGACAACGGCGGCCGATGTCGCGCAGGCTTTCATCGCCACCTGGGTCGCCCGGTTCCGCGCCCCCTCAGACATCTCATCCGACCGTGGCCCCCAGTTCACCTCGGAGCTCTGGGGGGCGGTTGCGCAGGGGCTCGGGGTCCGGCTGCACCGAACCACGGCCTACCACCCCCAGGCTAACGGCCTGTGTGAGCGATTTCACCGCTCATTGAAGGCCGCGCTCCGGGCCACCCTCCGCGACGGCGGCTGGGTCGACAGGCTCCCCTGGGTCCTGCTGGGCCTCCGGACGGCGCCCAAGGAGGACCTGCGCGCATCCGCGGCGGAGTTGGTCTTCGGGCAACCACTGCGGGTGCCGGGCGAGTTCCTCCCCGACTCCACGGCACCATGGTCCGCGGCACAGCAGCGCTCCGCTCTGCAAGAGACCGCCCAGAGGTTCGCCCCGGTGCCAACGGCATGCCACGGGCACCCACCGACGCACGTCGCCCCCGGAGCTTCGCACGGCGGAGTACGTCTTCGTCCGCCACGATGCCCATCGGACACCACTGCGGCCCCCGTACGACGGGCCTTTCCGCGTGCTGGAGACCGGGGCGAAGCACTTCACCCTGGACATCGGCGGTACTCCTGACCTGACCGCGTTTCGGTAGACCGCCTCAAGCCGGCCCACCTCGATGTGGACCATCCACCGCCAGTGGCCCGACCCCCACGTCGGGGCCGCCCTCCTGCGGGCGGACCCCCGGCACCGCCCAGCCCCGCCGCCACGGCGCCCCCCGGTCCTGCACCCATCCCAGGGGCAGCCAGGGGCATCCCACCTGGTATCCCTGCACCCCAAACGCCGCCGATCGCCAGGGGGCGCTTTGGCCGGGTCATTCGTCTGCCCCGCAAACTGGCCCTCCAGGTGCGCGGGAATTCTGGGGGGGCGCGTGTGGCGGACACAAAAGCCCACTGGCGTGGTGACATCATTCCACGCACCAAGTGGGCGGTGGCCACGCCCGAGGGGTAGGCGTGGCCTCAGGATATACACCGGGCGACCAGCCCGGAAGTGTTACAGTGTAGTCTTACAATAAAGACGTTCATATGTTACCGCTTGTCCGCTTCCTCCTTGCTCACAAGCAGCGCGCGTAACGCCGCGCTTTATCATAATATTTTTTTACCATTTTTTTACCTCAGCGCATTTCAGCAAGGAATATTATGACCGGAATGGCAGAGCAGCGCGCTGATTCGCTCAGAGCGATCACGTGATGTTCCAACTTTGCCGCCATAATCTTACAGTTATGCGTTCGCACGTAGTTCAGTTTTTTCACATTTCAGCGAGTAACATTGCCATTCACACCACATAGGTTTTTTTTTCTTTCATCTTCAGATCCATATTTTTTGCCATAACGTAGCGCATTATGGCTCTCTCGATCTCGAGTTAGCCAATCACCTGGGAGCATGAGGCCACGTTGGCCACGCCCACGACACGACGCAGAGTTGCAATCGATCGCTCAGAGCGATCACGTGATGTTCCTTGCCGCGCGATTGCGTTTTTTCACATTTCAGCGAGGAACATTGCCATTCACACCACATAGGTTTTTTTTTTTTCATCTTTAGATCCATATTTTTTTTCAGCGAGGAATATTACACACGGAATCTAAATCGGTGGCAGAGCAGCGCGCTGATTTGACGATTCGCGCGCCCTCCCCCCTCCCCCTCCCCTCCCCTCCTCTTCCCCCTCCCCTCCCCCGCCCGGCAATGCCGGGTACTCCCCCCCCCTCTTCTCCCCTCCCCCCCCATCACCCTCCCCCTCCCCCCCCCATCATCCTCCCTCTCCCCCCTCTCCTCCCCTCCCCCCTTCTCCTCCCCTCTCCCCTCCCCCCTCTTCTCTCCTCCCCCCCCTCTTCTCCCCTCCCCCCCTCTTCTCCCCTCCCCCCCTCTTCTCCCCTCCCCCCGTTCCCCTCCCCTCCCCTTCCCCCTCCTCTCCCCCGCCCGGCAATGCCGGGTACTTCTGCTAGTCTATAATAATAAAAGAGAATGTGTGTCAGTCCGATTTGAGGATCGGGTCTCATGAACTAAATAAGTGTCGAAATCTGGAGTTAAATCTGAAAAAAAAATAAAGAAATCAGTGATTCTTATAACTAAGCTTTCTTTAAAGGCAAGGTTAACTTTAAGCAAGGCTGTGATCCCTCCTTCTCCATATTTTACGCCCGTTTTGTATTTGCATCAATGAAGGTGTTGCACTGTGTCCCATTACCAATCAGCTTGCTATCACTTGTCCAGCCAGCCATTCCTGATCACCCGTTTTGTTGGAGTGCTTGCTTAAGTTCTTAAGCCTCTTGGCGAGCACTCTGCAAACTCTAAAAAACAAACTCTGCAACTGGTAATGGAACACACCCTCGACATCCTTGAATTTTCTATGTTTATCGCGTTCCCCACAGACTAATGGACCTGAACCGTCTCAACTTACTCGGCTTCTAGGTAAGGTGCACAAATAAGTCTTTACGCCCATTACCTGTCCGGATTTCTTGCCAGAAGACTTTGTGGGATGTGCATGTATTAAACTGAGCTAATATTTGACGTTAAATGAGTGTCCCATCTGCCAACATAGTTGGTGGACGTTAAATATCCCACGGTGTCTGCGAAAAGTAGGCGAACTGGGAAGGAATTCCAAATTCCTGCCCTAACCTTAGTCGAACGTGAGACATGGGCAGCTGGTTTATGAAGGACTTTGGCCAAGCTTCCCATGGCCAACCCAACGAGAACGTGGGAATAATTGTGCCGAGAAGTAATAATAATCTTACTACTGTAGCGGTTACCGCTGGATGCACACAATCGCCTTGCACCGGCCAGAACACGGCCAGACGCGCCTCTCCCGGGCATGCCCGGACTCACTGTTCCGGGCACGCCCGAACCTCCCGGGCACGCCCGGTCTCGTCTTTCCCGGGCATGCCCGCTCTCGCCTTTCCAGGGCTCGCCCAGAGCATCCGGGCATGCCCGCTATCGCCTTTCCAGGGCTCGCCCAGAGGCATCCGGGCATGCCCGCTATCGCCTTTCCAGGGCTCGTCCAGAGTGCCCGGGCACGCCCAGCCTTGACTTGCCAGGCCGCAGCCAAACACGCCCGGGCAGGTCCAGACTCGCCTTTCCAAGGCTCGCCCTTGACACCCGGGCATGCCCGGTATAGCTTTTTGCCGGGCAAACTCCCGACATAAATGTGTATATATATTGCTGCCCGATAAACGGGCTTGTCAGAATACCTGAGCTATTTTGTTTCAATAAAGCAAACTCGGACGAATTCCGTCTTTGGTCGCGTCAATTCTTTCGACTCGCGTTGGAGCGCAGTTCCTTCATTGGTGACCTACCGACATGGATACGGCAGTGACGCTTAAACTGCCTACCTTCTGGGAGGCTCACGCGGCTGTTTGGTTCGCTCAGGCGGACTCTCAGTTCACCCTGCGAGGCATCACCGCGGACGACACCCGCTTCCACCATGTTGTGGCGGCGCTCGGTTTCCGCCACCGCGGCCCGCGCCTTGAGCCTCCTCGACACCCGCCGGCTGCTGACAAATACGACGTGCTGAAGACACTCCTCCTCGACGCTTTCGCCCTCTCAACCGGCAGCACGTGCACTGGCGCCCTGCTCGCTCTGCCCGAGCTCGGCGACACGCACCCGTCCACGCGCATGGACTATCTGCTCTCGTTGCTCGGTGAGCACTCTCCGGATTTTCTGTTCCGCGAGCTGTTCCTTCGCCAGCTGCCTCACCCGGTACGCCTCGCCCTGGCTGGCACGTTGATCACGGATTCCCGCACCCTCGCCAGGGAAGCCGATAAGATCTCCTCGGCGGGCCAGCACATCGGCGCGGTTACCTGGAGCCCGCCCGCCGTCCGAGGCGACGCCCACGACGCCCGAGCGCCCTGCGCGGGTTGGAGGCCGAACTGCCGGTGCAACTGGCGGCTGCCACGCCGCACCGCCCGCTTCCGACACGACGGCCGGGGCCTCCACTCTGACCGGGCGTGGTGTTATTACCACGCCAGGTTCGGACACAAGGCTCGGATGTGCCGGCCCCCGTGCACTTTCGGCAGGTCGGGAAACGGCCGGGCCGGCGTTCATTCCCAGCCATGAGCGCCGGCCACTCGGGCAACTTGCTGTTTATTCGGGACAAAGCGTCTGGGCGGCGTTTCCTGTGTGACACCGGCGCCCAACTGAGCGTCATACCCGCCTCCGAGCAGGACAGGCGGGACGCCGTTTGCGGCCCCTCTTTGGTCGCTGCTAATGGCTCGGCCATACGCACTTTCGGCCCACGCGTCGTCACCCTCTGCTTCGGCAGCCAGCGTTTTCAATGGACTTTTGTGACTGCATGCGTCCCCATGGCTTTGCTGGGCGCCGACTTCCTCTGCGCGCACGGGCTGCTGGTCGACGTCAAACGTCGTCGCCTTGTCAACGCCGAGACCTTCAGCTCCCTGGCGTGCACGATGAGCAGCTCCGCGGCGACCAAACTGGCGTGCGCCCTCCCGGCAGCGAACGAGTTCGCTCGCCTGCTCGCGGAATTCCCGGCCCTCACGCGGCCGACGTTTTCGGCCGTCGCGGTGCGGCACGGGATCGAGCACCACATACCCACTACGGGCCCGCCGGTCTACACCAGGGCCCGCCGCCTCGACCCGGCCAAGCTCGCCGTGGCGAAGGCCGAGTTCGACGCGTTGGAGCACCTCGGCATCGTGCGGCGCTCCGATAGCGCGTGGGCCTCGCTACTGCACATCGTGCCAAAGCCGGGGGGTGGATGGCACCCGTGTGGCGACTACCGCCGTCTCAACGACGCTACCACCCCCGACAGGTACCCGATCCCGCATATTCAGGACTTTTCCGCCCGTTTGGCGGGACGGGTCATCTTTTCGAAAATTGACCTCATACGGGGCTACCACCAGGTACCTGTCCGGGCGGCCGACGTCCCGAAGATGGCTGTCATCATGCCGTTCGGCCTGTTCGAATTTTTGCGGATGCCGTTTGGCCTCAAGAACGCGGCCCAGGCGTTCCAGCGCTTGATGGACGGCGTGCTGCGCGACCTGCCGTTTCTTTTCATCTATCTGGACGATATCCTCATCGCCAGCACGTCCCGCGCCGAGCACCTCCTCCACCTCCGAACACTGTTCGGTCGCCTCAGCGAGCACGGCTTAATTGTCGACCCGGTCAAATGCCACTTCGGCCCGACGACCGTTGACTTTTTGGGCCACCGCATCACCAAGACCGGGGCCGTGCCGCTGCCGACCAAGGTCGAGGCCATCACCACGTTCCCGCGTCCCCGTTCCATCAAGGCCCTCCAAGAGTTCCTCGGCATGGTGAATTTTTATCACCAATTCGTGCCCCGCGCTGCTCAGCTCATGCGGCCCCTTTACGAGGCCCTCCGGGGCAAGCCGGCCAAGCATGACATTGTTTGGTCCGCGGCCATGGACGCGGCCTTCGCCAGCGCCAAACGGGCCCTCGCCGACGCAATGCTGCTGGCTCACCCGGTGCTCAACGCGCCCATCGCCCTCACTACAGACGCCTCCAACTACGCGGTGGGCGCCGTCCATGAGCAATGGGTGGACGGGGTTTGGCAGCCACTCGCTTTTTTCAGCCGGCAACTCCGGCCGAACGAGTTAAACTACAGCACGTTCGACCGCGAGCTGCTCGGGCTATTCCTGGCCGTTCGCCATTTCCGACACCTCCTGGAGGGCCGCCCGTTCACGGCTTTCGTCGACCACAAGCCGTTGGTCTACGCAATGGC
Organism: Myxine glutinosa; assembly: GCF_964187855.1. Lineage (NCBI taxonomy): Eukaryota > Metazoa > Chordata > Myxini > Myxiniformes > Myxinidae > Myxine > Myxine glutinosa. Next base: position 177,147,235 of record NC_136261.1, read on the forward strand.
TAAGGTCACGGAGCCGTGGTCGGCCCGCCAGCAGCGCCACCTCTCCGCCGTGTCGGAGTTCACCACGGACATCCGGCACGTCGCCGGCAAAGACAACGCCGTGGCCGACTGTCTTTCTCGGGCCAGCGCGAACGCGGTCCACCTCGGCGTGGACTTCGCGCTCATGGCGGCCGACCAGACCACCGACGCCTCGGTGCAGACACTCCGTGCGGCGGACACGGGCCTCCGCCTGGCCGACATTCCCTTCGCGGGCACCATCCTGCTCTGCGACGTCTCCCAGGGCCAGCCTCGCCCCATCGTGCCCGTTTCCTGGCAGCGCCGCATCTTCGCCTCCATCCACGGCCTTTCTCACCCGGGGCGGAAAGCTTCTCAGAAGCTGGTGTCGGCGCGTTTCGTCTGGCACGGCCTTCGACGAAACATCCGCGACTGGGCCAACGCCTGCACGGCCTGCCAGCGGGTCAAGGTCCACCGCCACACCCAGGCCCCGCTGGCACCTTTCGCCATGCCTGAACGGCGTTTCGACCACGTCCACGTGGACCTGGTGGGTCCCCTGCCCCCCTCGCGGGGGTTCACCCACCTGCTCGCCATGGTGGACAGGACCACCAGGTGGCCGGAGGCCGTGCCCCTCGCCTCAACCACCACCGCCGACGTGGCGCAGGCGTTCATCGCCACCTGGGTCGCGCGCTTCGGCGCACCAGCGGACATCTCGTCCGACCGCGGCCCACAGTTCACGTCTGAGCTTTGGGGCGCGGTCGCCCGTTCGTTGGGGGTCACGCTGCACCGCACCACGGCCTACCACCCCCAAGCCAACGGGTTGTGCGAGCGGTTTCACCGCTCCATGAAGGCCGCACTCATGGCCGGCCTTCAGGACGACGGTTGGGCCGACCGGCTGCCGTGGGTCCTTTTGGGCCTTCGCACAGCCCCCAAGGAAGACCTCCAGGCGTCCGCCGCCGAGCTCGTCTACGGCCAGCCGCTCCGCGTCCCGGGCGAATTCGTGCCCGACGCTACCAGTCCCTGGTCCGCCGCTCGCCAGCGCTCGGACCTCCAGGAGGCCGCCCGACGATTTGCCCCTGTGCCGACGTCCCGCCACGGTGGCCCCCAGTCCTACGTCCCCCCGGCGCTTCTCACAGCGGAGTACGTCTTTGTGCGTCATGACGCGCACCGGGGGCCACTCCGGCCGCCGTACGACGGGCCCTTCCGGGTCCTGCGACGGGGCGACAAGTCTTTCATCATCGACTTCGGCGGCCGGCCGGACCGGATTTCTGTGGACCGCCTCAAACCGGCGCACATGGACGTCGACCGACCACCACGGTTGGCCCTTCCTCCGCGGCGAGGCTGCCCCCCGTCCACAGTTCCCCCCGCTCGACCACCCACCACCACGTCGGACCCCTCCCCACGACCCTCCAGGGGTCGCTTCGGCCGGGTCATCCGGACCCCCCTTAAATTGACCCTGCCAGTGCAGGTCGATTCTGGAGGGGCGTGTGTAGCGGTTACCGCTGGATGCACACAATCGCCTTGCACCGGCCAGAACACGGCCAGACGCGCCTCTCCCGGGCATGCCCGGACTCACTGTTCCCGGGCACGCCCGAACCTCCCGGGCACGCCCGGTCTCGTCTTTCCAGGGCTCGCCCAGAGCGTCCGGGCATGCCCGCTATCGCCTTTTCAGGGCTCGCCCAGAGCGTCCGGGCATGCCCGCTATCGCCTTTCCAGGGCTCGCCCAGAGCGTCCGGGCATGCCCGCTATCGCCTTTCCAGGGCTCGTCCAGAGCGCCCGGGCACGCCCAGCCTCGACTTGCCAGGCCGCAGCCAAACACGCCCGGGCAGGTCCAGACTCGCCTTTCCAAGGCCCGCCCTTGACACCCGGGCATGCCCGGTATAGCTTTTGCCGGGCAAACTTCCCGACATAAATGTGTATATATATTGCTGCCCGATAAACGGGCTTGTCAGAATACCTGAGCTGTTTTGTTTCAATGAAGCAACTCAGACGAATTCCGTCTTTGGTCGCGTCAATTCTTTCGACTCGCGTTGGAGCGCAGTGCCTTCACTACGTATAATTTACCAAATGTCCGTCCGTCCGTTCGAAGGTACCGCAAAAACGGCTAAACCGAGCAACGATATTTTGGGTGGGTATTCCTGAGACCCCTGGGAGTAAAATATTGTTTTTATATATTTTATATCTATATATATAAAACACAGTTTGTGTGTGTGTGTGTGTGTGTGTGTGTGTGTGTGTGTGTGTGTGTGTGTGTGTGTGTGTGTGTGTGTGTGTGTGTGTGTGTGTGTGTGTGTGTGTGTGTGTGTAATGTTACCGATAGACTCCTAAACGGAGAGGCTCACGTGCTTGATATCTGGCATAGACATGGCCATTGAGCCTGGGAAGAACATGGCCTTCCTCAAAATATTTGATGATCCATATTTTTTATTCATATTTACCTCAGCGCATTTCAGCGAGGAATATTATACACGGAATCTGAGCAGGTGGCAGAGCAGCGCGCTGATTCGCTCAGAGCGATCACCTGATGTTCCTTGCCGCCATAAACTCACAGTTACGCGTTCGCACGTAATTCAGAGCCCCTCCCCCTCCCCTCCGCTCCCCCTCCCCTCCCCTCCCCTCCCCCTCCCTTTCCCCCCTCCATCTCCCCCTCCCCTTCCCCCCTCCCTCTCCCCCTCCCCCCTACCCCTCCCCCCTCTCCTCCCCTCCCCCCTCTTCTCCCCTCCCCCCTCTCCTCCCCTCCCGCCCGTTCCCCTCCCCTCCCCTTCCCCCTCCCCCTCCCCTCCCCCGCCCGGCAATGCCGGGTACTTCTGCTCGTATATATATATACAAATATATATATATATATATATATATTGTTACGGATACGGAGGACGGCTCTCCCGTTAGCAAGGGGTGATTAGCCCCTTGTCCTGTTAAGCTGGCCGTCTCCCCGTTCCTGGTACTTGTAACGCTATCCCACGGGATGGAACGGATCAGGGTTATGGGCCCAGGGTTTATCCCGAATACCTTTATCTGTCCCTCCGCAGACTAGGGAGACAAGTACCGCTCGAACCCTGGTTTGGATGGTCTAGTTAGTTGCCGAGCGGTTTTTAGCAACCCGACGTTCGAGCCATTAGCATTACCAAAGACTAACCTGATTCTCAAACGTTGGCCGAGTCGCGCCACGTGCACTCAATATGGAAACCTCTAAAGCGACCAAAAGAGCATGAAGAAGTAAAAAACAAAGAAGGGAATAACAAGATTTATTACTATTTATACACACTAAGCAGAAAGGAAAAGAAAGATGATTTATAAGGCAATTGAAGGAGCAGGAGACATAGTGCAATGATTAGCTTATATATGGCAGTCTTAATTAGTACCCCAAGACAACATGAAAGACGGACAAACGGGCACACTTACATGGGGGAAATGATGGCAGGAATCACTGGAGGGAGGAGAAGGTCCAAGCCGATGGCAGGGCAGGAAAGGTCCGGGCAATTCCACACCGTCGAGGTCCACGTTCCGTGCTCGAAGCGAACAGCAGCTGGCAGCTCCGTGCCGGCAATAGGGCCTAGAAGGTCTCGGCGTATTGCTCAGTATCAGCACCCCCTCACGTCTCGTTCTCTCTTGGCTGCTTTAGCTGGATCGCGCATCTGCCACACCTCTCTCTCACTCTTCCTCGGACCTCAATCTTCTCCAAAAAGCTCATCTGCTCATCTCCTTGGGGAGCGTCCCGCGGCGGGTTATATAGGCCCCGCCCTTCACCCTTTGCGAACCTCCCCCAAGCGTTCTCTCTCCGCCCTCTCAAGCCAAACCCCTCGTTCTGGGTTGGATGAGCAGGGCCGACTTACTCCTCCCCTCTATGACGAGGTGGAGACCCGCCTTTCTTCTTCGTCGTTACCTCGTGCGTAATGGAGTCAAATGCAGCAAAGTGGACGGCAGATGAAAATGCAGCAAAGTGCCTAAAGAGTCAATTGCAGCAAACTGGACGGCAGATGAAAATGCAGCAAAGTGGCAAACCTGGCACTTGGAAGCTGCCATGGGGCGTCGGAGGGCCTACTCTTATTTAATTCGGTGCAATGAAGAGTCAAACTAGTGGGAAACACATCCTTAACCTACAGAGAATAAGGGACTAACTATTTAAAAGGATATATGGTGTCCTGTGTGTAGGTTTATGAAATTAACTAAGAGGACGAGCTTCGACCTTTCTTTACATTACGAGGGTCAGTTACACACAACAACACCATACTTCTCACATTCGTTGCACTTTCTCAAAATCGTTACACTTCTCAAATTCGTTACACTTCTCAAATTCGTTACACTGCACCCTCCTTCCTTCAGGCCCATTCTCGGGCCTATAAAACTTTAACTTAGTGTGACACGTAGGTGTAATTCCCTCTACAATTAACCTGACCCTGAGTGTGACAATTTTAAAACACAAATAAATATGTCCCCCTGCTGCATTGCACCCTGCCTAACAGATTTGCTCCCACAGGATAACCGAATTGCGGAATTGTTTTCAAGCTATACATTTACAGTGGGGAGCATTATTTACAGTGATGTTATTTCTTATTTACAACGCAACCCAGGACCTGTGTTTTTTTGTTTTTTTTTAGGGAAACAAAAAGAAGGAAATTCCTGTTGGGAGGTAGGAGACAGCACGCATTGCATCGATGCACCAGTACCAATAACACCAAAGCACCCAAAAGCACCCAAACGCACCAACCAGTGCACAGTCATTACTGTTTGTAATAAACACACAAAAAAAAACAACTGGTGGTGGTCTTCTTCTTCTCTGCTGGGCCGATGTTCTTCCCGATGTCTTCTTGCTTCATGCGGCCTACTTGGAAATATAAAAAGCACAAACTGTGTCCATTTTTATTTAGGGCCATAGGGGCCAACTAAGGGTGGTCCACCTGTTTGGCATAGGTGCCACCTTACCGAGGTCCGCAAGCAAGATTCCCTGGCCACTATGGCCGGTCTCCAAGAGAGGTGCCCTGCCCCAGAACCTGGGGTCCATCAAGTGGTACTTGGCCGCAGAACAGCGGTCCATAAAGTGGTACATCAATGCAATGCATGCGGGTTGCGAGGGTCCTGGCACACAAGACGACCTCCGCACGCTCCCCTCGGTGCCCAGTGGTGCACAGGCCCTCATGTGGGAGACAAAGGGGGGAATGACAGATGAGCGAGGGGTAAGGTCACAAGGGTACGCTTCAATAAGGCAATGCAAGGCGAAGTGCGTACGGAGAGCGAAGTGAGAAAAGCTCGTCCCTACCGTACGTCACCCCCCCCTGTCACCTACTCTACCCTTGCCCTTACCCCATATTTACAACAATCTACCCATTTACAAATTCATCACTACTGTCACGTCTTCCCCATATTTCCCCTATACCAAATTCGTTCCCACAATCCCTCTAACCAAAATTTGCCATCACCCAATTCATCATCGATCCTCATAAGGAGGAAGAGATGGAACATCAGCACAATGTCACACCCACGTCATGATGCGTCTCACATTCCAAACATTTGCATCAAAATAATAAAAACATGGCATGGTGCGGAGTTACGTCACCTCAGGTGAGTGGATGTAGATGGTGCAAGGAGATTTTCATCCTAACTACTTTCTAAATGACATTTACACACCTTACACCACCCGGGGTCTTTCCCTGCCAATCCATTGGCCAACTTACACTATGGGTTCTAAAAACCAATTCCCATTGACCAAACTGTGGTGCTTCTCAATTTGGGGTCTCACTCCCCTGATTCATCTCCCGGTGCCCTTGCACAATTTCTGGGCTGGGTCGTGCAGCTCTCCCAGCAGGTCTACCCACCTGCACACCTCCACCACTGCAGTTGCCACCCGAGCTTACCTAGCTCCTCACCCTAACCTATCTAACTGGGGAAGGCCCCTCCTGGCTCTGTCACCCCTTGGTGCCCTCTGGCACTGGGCTACCCGGGTCCGTCCTCCGGATCCTCAGGCCCCATCCACAACAACTCTACCGGCTCCCAAAGCCCACCTGCGGCCTCACCTGGCCGACATCCTCACAGTGGTGGAGTGCTCAACCAACTACACACACTAACAGGCTACACGCCCAGCCATTTCCACAACACTAATGCACCCATCCAAATACCATTCTTCCACCACGCACCACAGATGCCAATATCCAACCACAATTTACCTGTACCCTCTACCTAACACTTACACTACCCTCCCCGGGTATTCGTGACGGGGTCCATCCTCCTTTCCCCCATTCACACCTTCGCACCATCCACTCCACTCCACAGTTTCCCCCATACTCACTCCACGACCATCCATTCCAATACTCCATATACTCCATACCATTTATTCCACACAACCATTCTCCATACACCTGTCGTTGCACACCTGTGCAATCACACCTGGTGCCACCTGCACCCTCCTTCCTTCCTGGACCATTTGGTCAACACAACACACATCACCATCACTCCCTCATACACTGCTCCATCCACCTGTCCAGTTGCACACCTGTGCAATCACACCTTTTAACCATACACACGGCATCATCTAATCTACCTGTTGCCCTGCTAACTTAGTGCTCCCCGTCTCCCCTTTAAACTAAGCACATACCACGTCATTATCATCCACTCTAATCGACCTGCGTCCCCACTACCGGTATCATTGTCACTACCTAACCTTAACGTTACCTAAGGTCATCTTCTAGGTCCCTACACACTATATCCTAACCCTCCCGGGCTAGTTTTCACTGCCATAAACCCCATAACTCTATTGCTCCTTTGCCCCCGCTGTGAGAGATGGCAGAGTTGCCATCCCACCACATCGGGCATCTTCCTCTACCAATTTTGCACACCAAATTCCAGCCAATCATCACTCTGCCAATCCTTTGCCAATCATCAAATTTTGTTTTTCTAATTTCGGGGCCAAAACACTATCCTTATCATCACAGTCTACTCACTAGTGCCTCTCGGTGCGCCAATTCATCTCTAAAGCTCGGCTTCGTAAAGCCGAGCAATGAATGCGGGTTGTTTGGTGCCGGCGGCTGGATCCGTCCGTCACTCGGTGCAGGGAAGGTTTACTCGGGCCGAGATCCAACGCACCATCCCGGCACAGAGCCGTCCAATGGCCCGATCTCGACCTGCCGGAACGCCTCAACAAAAAGGGGTCGCCATGACGACCCTTCCTATCGGGCTGCCCGCTCCGCCTAGTGGAGCACGGACGCGGCCGTTCAAAGCGCGGCCCGGCGTGGATCTCGCACGGCGGTTCTTTCGAAACCGCCGCGGAACCCCGCGGCACGCAAAGCTGCCCGGTTCGCACCGAAGGCCCGATTCGGCTATACGTCGCTCTAACCGCTAACCCGGTTACCGTCGATGCTCCACTTGCATGCTCACACCCCGCAGCCCGTTCCTTGCTCATACATCCAGCCGTCTCCATGCTCCTCGTCATTGCACCTTCTCTTACACACCCAGGTACACTCATTCCGCTTACAGACTTTGTCACCCACCTGACCACCGCACACCTTTGCACACACTCGTCGCTCGCACACCTCACCAACACACCTCTTCGCGCCCCCTCCTCGGTCACCTCCTCTGTGACAACCACAGGTGTGCTTTCACTTGCACACCCAACCACGTGCCTCACTACCAATTCCAGTGTGCATTCCCACACATGCTCTACCATTCCAGGTGTGCATCCTTCCATTCCAGGTGTACATCCTCTCTCACCTGCCACCACCAACTCACGCTCCGTGTCACTCTTACCACTTTCACCACCACTCTTGACAGCACACTCTTTCCCCATGCACCCGTCCGTTACACACCTTTCTCGCGCATCCTCTTGCGCACACTCTCCTGTTACACCCTCCGTAACACTCACCACAGGTGTACACTCTTTCGTTACATCCTCTGTAACACTCCCCACTCCGCGCTTCCATGTGCCCCCTCGCACACGCGCTACGACCAACTCACTCTCGACAGCACACTCACTCCTCGGCGCGCACTTTTTCCTCACACACCCCAGAGTCGGACATTCTCGCACACCTCCTCTTTCGCACACCGTACATGTCACACACTTCACCAGCGGCCTCTCATGAACACCCGGATCCAAATCAACCCCCAAGCTGACTGAAGCTCCCCTCACATCATATACATTTCCACGTATATCGCCACTCACCTTGGCACCTCGTCTCCGCACCTCCTTCGCCACCTGCAAACTCTTTATTTGGTTAGCGAGCACACCATCACGATTTGAGCACCGACCTTGTACATATTCCATCACCTCCTCCTTTATCTCCCTCTTAGTTTCCCTCCATCTCTTCTTAATTTCAATCACCCCTTTTTCCACCTCCTCTAATTTTACCTTTGCCTCCTTTATTTCCCGGTGCGTCTCCTCAATTTCGTCCTCTAACGCCACCTTAACCGTTTCTACGTGCGTCCTCACCTCCCGGTCCTTCATCTCCATTACTTCTGTCACCTCGTCCAACCTCGTTGTCAGTCCCTCACGTACCATCTGACATTCCCTCTGTGTCGCTATTAATTCGTTCTTGATTTCTTTTTGTGTCGCTTTCAACCCTCCTAGTACCGCAGTGTTCTTTTCTACTTGATCCACTAGTTCTTTTTGTCCCACCGTCAGCTGCTCTATTTCCTGCTTCAGGTCCTCTATGCCCCCTTGTAACCTAGCCGTATTATTCCTCACCTCTTTCTCCATACGCTTCTCACCTCGCTTTACCTCCTCGCGTACCCCAGAGACCTCCTCGCTTACACCTCGTCATATTTCCTCCTTCATCTCCTCCATCTCTTTTGTGGATGCCACCCTCATCTGTCCCAATTCATCCCTCTGAGCATCCAATTTACCTTCCAACCCGATTTTCACCTCCTCTATCTGGTTCCCCATCCGTTTGATTTCCCGGGTGGATTGCTCCCCTATCTCCCGCAATTTGCCTTCCATCCTATCTTCTAGCCCCGTTAACCCATTCTTTACCTCTTTTATCCTGTTGTCTAACCCCTCAAATTTATTGTCTAAACGTTCACTGGTACCCCTTGCTTCGTCCCTCATTGCCCCCATCATTCTGTTTTCCATTTTTTCACTATCAGCCCTCGCTTCGTCCCTTATTCGCTCACCCATTTTGTCCATAAGGGCCCCCATTTGTAGCAAAAAAAGGTTCGAATCCACCGGCGGCGCTGCTACGGTCGCGGGCGCGGTCGCTGTTGCCATGTGCGAGGCGCCATTTTGCGCGCCCGTAACCTCGTGCGCGAGGGCGCCATTATGTGCGCCTGATACCCCCTCAACCACATTGCCAATGTTCTCCTCCTCTCTTTCATCCACATACATTTCCCCGAGGTCCTGGGTCGATTCTACCCCGTCTATCTCTCCCACCGGCATCCGATCGCCTTGATTGTCCATGGCACGACTCAATTTGGGATTTTAAAAAACAAATTTCGGCTGCTCCAAATTGTGACCAGAATTTTTTTCTTTTAGACGTTTTTAAAATTTGGTTCGGGCCTCGAATCCCACACCCAGACACCAATTGTTATGGATACGGAGGACGGCTCTCCCGTTAGCAAGGGGTGATTAGCCCCTTGTCCTGTTAAGCTGGCCGTCTCCCCGTTCCTGGTACTTGTAACGCTATCCCACGGGATGGAACGGATCAGGGTTATGGGCCCAGGGTTTATCCCGAATACCTTTATCCATCCCTCCGCAGACTAGGGAGACAAGTACCGCTCGAACCCCGGTTTGGATGGTCTAGTTAGTTGCCGAGCGGTTTTTAGCAACCCGACGTTCGAGCCATTAGCATTACCAAAGACTAACCCGATTCTCAAACGTTGGCCGAGTCGCGCCGCATGCACTCAATATGGAAACCTCAAAAGCGACCGAAAGAGCATGAAGAAGTAAAAAACAAAGAAGGGAATAACAAGATTTATTACTATTTATACACACTAAGCAGAAAGGAAAAGAAAGATGATTTATAAGGCAATTGAAGGAGCAGGAGACATAGTGCAATGATTAGCTTATATATGGCAGTCTTAATTAGTACCCCAAGACAACATGAAAGACGGACAAACGGGCACACTTACACGGGGGAAATGATGGCAGGAATCACTGGAGGGAGGAGAAGGTCCAAGCCGATGGCAGGGCAGGAAAGGTCCGGGCAATTCCACACCGTCGAGGTCCACGTTCCGTGCTCGAAGCGAACAGCAGCTGGCAGCTCCGCGTCTCCACAGCCGGCAATAGGGCCTAGAGGGTCTTGGCGTATTGCTCAGTATCAGCACCCCCTCACGTCTCGTTCTCTCTTGGCTGCTTTAGCTGGATCGCGCATCTGCCACACCTCTCTCTCACTCTTCCTCGGACCTCAATCTTCTCCAAAAAGCTCATCTGCTCATCTCCTTGGGGAGCGTCCCGCGGCGGGTTATATAGGCCCCGCCCTTCACCCTTTGCGAACCTCCCCCAAGCGTTCTCTCTCAGCCCTCTCAAGCCAAACCCCTCGTTCTGGGTTGGATGAGCGGGGCCGACTTACTCCTCCCCTCTATGACGAGGTGGAGGCCCGCCTTTCTTCTTCGTCGTTACCTCGTGCGTAATGGAGTCAAATGCAGCAAAGTGGACGGCAGATGAAAATGCAGCAAAGTGCCTAAAGAGTCAATTGCAGCAAACTGAACGGCAGATGAAAATGCAGCAAAGTGGCAAACCTGGCACTTGGAAGCTGCCATGGGGCGTCGGAGGGCCTACTCTTATTTAATTCGGTGCAATGAAGAGTCAAACTAGTGGGAAACACATCCTTAACCTACAGAGTAGAAGGGACTAACTATTTAAAAGGATATATGGTGTCCTGTGTGTAGGTTTATGAAATTAACTAAGAGGACGAGCTTCGACCTTTCTTTACATTACGAGGGTCAGTTACACACAACAACACCATACTTCTCACATTCGTTACACTTTCTCAAAATCGTTACACTTCTCAAATTCGTTACACTTCTCAAATTCGTTACAATATATATATATATATATATATATATATATATATATATATATATATATATATATATATATATATATACATATACTGTATATATATATATATATATATATATATTGTTACAGACGTGGCTTGGATGTTATTTACCGAGCGGTTTTATGGTATGACTACGTCTGCACAAGTTACCCGATTGTGCCCGAACGTTGACTAATCGCGCTATGCTAGACCAATGAAGGAAAAAGAAGACACACGGCTGGAATTAATACGACACGACACCAGGGATACGGTTCTCAAAGGTTGTTATTACAATAATGCGGAAGGTTTAGATTACAGGGACAAGAGGGAAACATAGGAAGGTGGGCACTTAAACACACTTATATTAACCCCAACGGACGACAGATAAACGGGACAAGGCTCACTCACACGGGGTTTGATGGCAAAGAAAGCGGGTAGCGATCGCTCCAGGTGCACCTGGGCTCAGGGCAGGATCACGTACGGTCCAGTTTAAGAGATGCGGTGGAGGTATTGCAGCGCTCGAGGGGTGGCGACTTCTCTCTCCAGGCTGGGGGCGCATCTGACGTCACATCCGGCGCGGGGCCGCGTATATCCGGCGGGGAGTGACACGCCCTCGGCTCGTTAGCTCCGCCTCGTGGAATCGGCACGTTGCTTCTCATTGGGTGCGTGGGGGGGTTACTGGCTCCGCCCCTGACGAGGAGCTGACAGCCAGCCCCTTCGGGGTAACGCCGTGGAGCGTATGGTCATGGCGGGTAACCGAGCCGGTGTGAGGACGCACACTCCCCGCCCCTCTGTTGTTGTAGTCGTAGTTGTAGTTGTAATTGTTGTTGTAATTGTTGTTGTAATTGTTGTTGTTGTTGTTGTTTGGGGAAGAAGATGGGAGGAGGTATGGGAAAGGTCCTAAACTCACTACTGATGCCATATAATCACATTCTGGTGCAACGAAGAGTCATAATTAATGGGAACGAGTCCTTAACTGACATAGATTAAGAATAACTAGGAAGATGTCCGAAAGTGGTCTACGTGTGGTGCGGTGGACCTGGGCACGACATTTAATGGGGGAATAAGGGGAAGGTCGGCTCTACTGAGTGTTATTTACATGCAATGGGACTAGGGAATGGGGGATTGGGGAAAGTTGGGGAGTATTGGAGAAATAGGGGAATATTTACAAGCGGATATGGAGGCCAAATTCCATATTCGCAACATTGCACCCTTCTCTACCCTCGGGGCGTCCCGACCCGATAAATTTTTACCTACTTTAGTGTGGCACGCAATGTAGTTCCCTCTACTATTAACTCTACCCTGAGTGCGACAGTTTTACAGATATTCACAAATGAGTAAATATGTCCCCCTGCGACGTTGCACCCTTCTCCTCACAGAAACACACCCACAGGATAACCGAATCCGGAAAGAATTCTCAAACTAAACATACAGCCGGTAGGGAGCATTATTTACAAGATTATGCTGATATCTACACTACGATCCAGGACCTGTTTTTGGAGGAACACATGCAGATGTTATGCATAGAGAGAGCGCGCTTGCCAGCATCGATACACCAACCCACGAGTGCTCTGTGGCCGACGGCCTTTAATAACGTGCAGAGCACCCTTTCCCAGCATCAAAAGCACCACCCCACCACCAATCGGTGCAGTCACCATTGTTCATTGGAATAAAAATAAACTCGACAACCCCTAACCCTGCAGGTGTCTCTTGCTCTTCTTGTGGTGCACTTGGTGGTAACTAAAAGTGGTTCACCTGTATGGCATAGGTGCCACGTTGACCCATAGGTCCATCCCCGGGTGGTGCTTGGCCGCAAACGAACTGCGGTCCATTGTGGGTGGCCACAAACATTGCGGTCCATATGGTGTATCGATCCCGGCAGCAAACAGCGAAAGTGCAGGCCCACAACTGCGCAGCCAGCACCTCTCTCTCCTCTCTCTCTACCCCAAAGCCAGATCCTCGGAGGTGGGAGACAAAAGAAGAAACAAGTGAGTAAGGTGGTAAGGGCGCAAAAGTGCACGCAATGTAAGGTGATGCACACTGGGGGCACATGGGAACCAGGTGAGACAGGTACGTTCCTATCGTACGCCCCCCCCCCACCAGGTAACCTACATGGCCCCTCCCTTACCCCTTACTGCATCCACAAAACACAACACTACCCATAAACATCTACTTTACAAATCGACAAACATCCCTACTGTCTTCCCCGTTCCTCCCATAAACCAAATTCGTCTTCTCTCCCTCCTAACCAATCAAATTTGCCATTTTCAACTCTCATCAAAATTTGCCATCTCCAACTGCACATCAAAATTTGCCATCACCAATTCATCATCAGTCCCTCCTAAGGAGGGACAGATGGAATCACCCCAATGTCTCATCCACGTCGTGATGCGTCTCACAAATCCACACAGCGATTCATCTCCTGCAACAAAACAAAGAAAACACAGGTGTGGAGTCATCATCATCACCACAGGTAAGTGGCTGCGTATGGTGCGACAGGTTCATCAATCCTAACTATCGCCTAAATGACTTTAACAACTTTACACTACCCGGGGTCTTTCTCCGGCCAAACCATTGGCCCTCTTACACTATGGGTTCTAAAAACCAATTCCCATTGGCCAAACTGTGGTGCTCTTCAATTTGGGGTCTCACTCCCCCGATTCATCTCCCGGTGCCCTCGTACAATTTCTGGGCTGCGACGTGTACCTCTCCCAGTGGGTCTACCCACCTGCACACCTCCACCACTGCAGTTGCCTCCGAGCTTACCTGCTCCTTACCCTAACCTAACTACCTGGGGAAGGCCCTCTGGCACTCTCCCCACTCGGTGCCCTCTCTGGCACTGGGCTACCCGGGTCCATCCTCCGGATCCTCGGGCCCCATCCACAACTCTACCGGCTCCCAGAGCCCACCTGCGGCCTCACCTGGCCGACATCCTCACAGTGGTGGAGTGCCCAACCAACTACACACACTAACAGGCTACACGCCCAGCCATTTCCACAACACTAATGCACCCATCCACAACACCATTCTGCAACCGCACCACAAATGCCAATATCCAACCACAATTTACCTGCACCCTCTACCTAACACTTACACTACCCGCCCCGGGTATCCGTGATGGGGGTCCACTCTTCCCCCATCCACACCTTCGCACCATGCACACCACTCCGTACCACTTACTCCAACTTTCTCCACACACCTGTACTTGCACACCTGTGCTCTCACACCTGGTGCCACCTGCACCCTTCTCTCCCCAAGCGCATTCGCGCTGATCCACACACTCACTACTCATACACTGCTCCACACACCTGTCCAGTTGCACACCTGTGCAATCACACCTGTTCAATTCTCACAAACACGGCATCATCTCAGCTAACTACTCCCTTCTGAAACTTGCGCTTCCCAGTCGCCCCTTTAAACTATTGCGCTCCCACGTCATTATCATCCATACTAATCTACCTGCGTCCCCACTACAGGTATCAGTCACTAACTAAACTTAACGTTACCTAATGTCATCTTCGCTAGATCCCTACACACCATATCCTAACCCACCCGGGCTAGTTTTCACTGCCATACACCCCATAATCTATTGCTCCTTTGCCCCCCTTGGGCAGGGTGGCAGGGATGCCATCCCACCACATCGGGGGTCTCTCACTACCAATTTTGCACATCAAATTTCAACAAATCAAAAATTTGCCAATCATCTGCCAATCACTGTACCATTACCAATCATCACTCTGCCAATCCTTTGCCAATCATCAAATTTCGCCTTTTTCTAATTTCGGGGCCAAAACACTAACCTCATCACCCAGTCTACTCACTACTGCCTCTCGGTGCGCCAATTCACTTCTAAAGCTCGGCTTTGTAAAGCCAAGCCATGAATGCGGGTTGTTCTGTGCCAGCGGGTGGATGCGTCCGGCATTCGGGACAGGGACGGGGGCTTACCCGGGCCGAGATCCCACGCATCACCTCGGCGCGGAGCCATCCAATGTCCCGATCTCGACCTGCCGGCACGTCTCAACAAAAAGTGGTCGCCATGACGACCCTTTCTATCGGGCTGCCCGCTCCGCCTAGTGGAGCACGGACGCGGCCGTTCAAAGCGAGGCCCAGCACGCACCGAGGGCCCGACTCGGCTATAAGTCGTTCTAAACTCTACCCCGTCTAACGTCGATGCTTCACCTGCATGCTTACATCCCGCAGCCCGTTCCTTGCTCACACATCCAGCCGTTTCCATGCCCCTCGTACCGTTCCTTACACACCCAGGTACACCCATTCCACTCACCGCCTTGGTCACACACCTGACCACCGAACACTTTGGCACACACTCGTTGGTAGCACACCTCACCAATACACCTCTTCGCGCCCCCTCCTCGGTCACCTCCTCTGTGACAATCACAGGTGTGCTCTCATTCGCACACCCAACCACGTGCCTCACCACCAACTCCAGCGTGCATTCCCACTCACGCTCTACCATTCCAGGTGTGCATCCTTCCATCCCAGGTGTACATCCTCGCTCACCTGTCACAACTAACTCACGCTCCATGTCACTCTCACTACTTTCACCTCCATTCCTGACAGCGCACTCACCCTTACTCTTGACAGCACACTCTTTCTCCATGCACCTGTCCGTCACACACCTTTCTCGCGCACACTCTCCCGTTACACCCTCTGTAACACTCACCACAGGTGGACACTCTTCCTTACTTCTGACAGCGCACTCTTTCCTCATGCACCTGTCCGTCACACACCTTTC
The DNA here is from genome assembly GCF_964187855.1 of Myxine glutinosa. NCBI lineage: Eukaryota > Metazoa > Chordata > Myxini > Myxiniformes > Myxinidae > Myxine > Myxine glutinosa. Next base: position 177,162,940 of record NC_136261.1, read on the forward strand.
TCGCGCACACTCCTGCGCACACTCTCCCGTCACACCCTCTGTAACACTCACCACACCGCGCTCCCATGTGCTCCCTCGCACACACGCTACGACCGACTCACTCTCGCCAGCACACTCACTCCTTGGTACACACTTTTTCCTCACACACCCCAGAGTCGGACTTTCTTGCACACCTCCATTTTCGCACACCAGACCTGTCACACACCTCACCAACGGCCTTTCACGAACACCCGGATCCAAACCAATCCCCAAGCTTTTTAAATCCCCTGGCGCATCATACGCACGACCATATTGGTCACCACTTACACCGGGTCCTCTTCCTCTTCGCTTCTCCTCCATCACCTGCGAATCCCTCATCCGGTTAACGAGCACATCACGATCCAAACACAGACTTTGGACCAATTCTTTTATCTCCTCTTTTATCTCTTTGTTATCCCCTCTCCGTCGCTTCTTAATTTCGCTCACCCCTTCTTCCACTTCTTCTAATTTGTGCCTCACCTCTTTTATTCCCCGGTACGTCTCCTCAAGCTCATCCTCTAAGGCTACCTTGACCGTTTCCAGGTGCGTCCTCACCTGCCGGTCCTTCGTCTCCATTACCTCTACCACCTCGTCCAACCTCGTTGTCAGTCCCTCACGTACCATCTGACATTCCCTCTTCGTCGCTATCAAGTCGTCTTTTAGTTCTTTCTGTGTCACTTTTAACCCTCCTAATACCGCAGTGTTCCTTTGAACCTGCTCCGTTAGTTCTTTTTGTCCCTCCGTCAGCTGTTCCACCTCCTGCGTCAGGTCCTCTATGCCCCCTTGTAACTTTACAGTCCCCTTTCTCACCTCCTTCTCCATGTGCTCCTTACAGTGCCTCACCTCCTCGCGCACTCCTCCGACCTCCTCACTCACTCCTCTTCTGATCTCCTCTCCCATCACTTGCATCTCCTGCCCAGATGCCACCCTCATCTGCTCCATTTCCTCCCTGTGAGCATCCAGTTTGGTTTCTACCCCCATTCTGACCCCCTCTATCTGCTGCCCCATTTGGTTAACTTCCCTTTCCGCTTGGTCCCTCATGTCCCTCAATTTGCCTTCCATACTGTTTTCTAACCCCTCTAACCCTTTTTTCATCCCTTCCATTTGATTCTCTTGAGCGGCCATTCTGTTTTCTACCCCCGTTAACCCATTCTTTACTTCTTTTATCCCGTTGTCTAACTCCTCAAAATTATTGTCTAACTTCCCAATTTTCTTGTCTAACTCCTCAAAATTATTGTCTAACTTCTCACTGGTACCCCTCGCTTCGTCCCTCATTACCCCCATTTGGTTTTCCAATCGCTCACTATTCTTTTCCATAAGGGCCGTCATTTGTATAAAAAAAAGTTCCAATCTTCCCAGCGGCGCTACTTCGGTCGCGGGCACGGTGACCAGCGAGGCGCCATTTTGCGCGCCCGCTTCTTCGTGCGTGACGGCGCTATTTTGCGAACCTGCCGCCCTCACTGCTTCGCTCTCCTCCTGTCCCTCATTTTGGTCCTGGATCGACCCTACCTCACTCTCCTTTACCGGACCCCAGCTGTCTTGATCCGCCATAGCGCGACTTTCAAAATTCGGTTTTTATTTTTTTATTTTCGTAAAACAAATTGAAATTTCGCCGTTATAATTTCGCGCGGGAAACGCGCTCCGAATCGATTCGGTCGAGCGCCGTACGCGCTCCGGCTCGATTTTCCCTCCCAAAATTTGGGCCTAACTAATTTAGTCCCGGGTTCGAATTCCACTCCTCGACACCAATTGTTACAGACGTGGCTTGGATGTTATTTACCGAGCGGTTTTATGGTATGACCACGTCTGCACAAGTTACCCGATTGTGCCCGAACGTTGACTAATCGCGCTATGCTAGACCAATGAAGGAAAAAGAAGACACACGGCTGGAATTAATACGACACGACACCAGGGATACGGTTCTCAAAGGTTGTTATTACAATAATGCGGAAGGTTTAGATTACAGGGACAAGAGGGAAACATAGGAAGGTGGGCACTTAAACACACTTATATTAACCCCAACGGACGACAGATAAACGGGACAAGGCTCACTCACACGGGGTTTGATGGCAAAGAAAGCGGGTAGCGATCGCTCCAGGTGCACCTGGGCTCAGGGCAGGATCACGTACGGTCCAGTTTAAGAGATGCGGTGGAGGTATTGCAGCGCTCGAGGGGTGGCGACTTCTCTCTCCAGGCTGGGGGCGCATCTGACGTCACATCCGGCGCGGGGCCGCGTATATCCGGCGGGGAGTGACACGCCCTCGGCTCGTTAGCTCCGCCTCGTGGAATCGGCACGTTGCTTCTCATTGGGTGCGTGGGGGGGTTACTGGCTCCGCCCCTGACGAGGAGCTGACAGCCAGCCCCTTCGGGGTAACGCCGTGGAGCGTATGGTCATGGCGGGTAACCGAGCCGGTGTGAGGACGCACACTCCCCGCCCCTCTGTTGTTGTAGTCGTAGTTGTAGTTGTAATTGTTGTTGTAATTGTTGTTGTAATTGTTGTTGTTGTTGTTGTTTGGGGAAGAAGATGGGAGGAGGTATGGGAAAGGTCCTAAACTCACTACTGATGCCATATAATCACATTCTGGTGCAACGAAGAGTCATAATTAATGGGAACGAGTCCTTAACTGACATAGATTAAGAATAACTAGGAAGATGTCCGAAAGTGGTCTACGTGTGGTGCGGTGGACCTGGGCACGACATTTAATGGGGGAATAAGGGGAAGGTCGGCTCTACTGAGTGTTATTTACATGCAATGGGACTAGGGAATGGGGGATTGGGGAAAGTTGGGGAGTATTGGAGAAATAGGGGAATATTTACAAGCGGATATGGAGGCCAAATTCCATATTCGCAACAATATATATATATATATATATATATATATATATATATATATATATATATATATATATATATATATATATATATATATATGTATATGTATATATATATATATATATATATATATATATATATATATATATATATATGATAACGTGGATACCAGAGATAACGTTACCGTGTGGCAGGCGGTGCTTATCACTCCCAGCAAGGTGCAGCAGCAGCTGTATGGGACACCTTGCTGGCGGTTCTCCACTGATGATATGAACGTCGCATAGTGACTGATATAAAAACCGAAAGGTTCACAGAGTTACAAGTGTATGGAAGCCTCACTGCGTTGCCCTGATGAAGCCCCAACAAGGGCGAAACCAGGTCGGTAACTGTGAGTTTTGCATGCACTTGTGACAGTATCTGGATTTATAATCCGTAATGACGCACTGCTAGATGGTTCCTCTGGAGCTTTGCAGGCAATGCGGACATGCATGGCGATGACGTCATGTTGTCCGCTCATTAGGTTGGAGAACCAGATTACAGATACCATTATTAGTAACTCCCAACCGCAACCAGGTCGACTCCATATGATGAGTGGATACCAGAGATAACGTTACCGTGTGGCAGGCGGTGCTTATCGCTCCCAGCAAGGTGCAGCAGCAGCTGTATGGGACACCTTGCTGGCGGTTCTCCACTGATGATATGAAGGTCGCATAGTGACTGATATATATATATATATATATATATATATATATATATACATTTATATATATATATATATATATATATATATAACACAATTTGTGTGTGTGTGTGTGTATGTGTGTGTGTGTGTGTAATGTTACCGATAGACTCCTAAATGGAGAGGCTCACGTGCTTGATATTTGGCATAGACATGGCCATTGAGCCTGGGAAGAACATGGCCTACCTCAAAATATTTGATGATCCATATTTTTTATTCATATTTACCTCAGCGCATTTCAGCGAGGAATATTATACACGGAATCTGAGCAGGTGGCAGAGCAGCGCGCTGATTCGCTCAGCGCGATCACGTGATGTTCCTTGCCGCCATAAACTCACAGTTACGCGTTCGCACGTAATTCAGAGCGAAAAGCGATTGCGTTTTTTCACATTTCAGCGAGGAACATTGCCATTCACACCACATAGGTTTTTTTTTCTTTCATCTTTACGAGATCCATATTTTTAATTCATATTTACCTCAGCGCATTTCATCAAGGAATATTATACACGGAATCTGAGCAGGTGGCAGAGCAGCGTGCTGATTCGCTCAGAGCGATCACGTTATGTTCCTTGCCACCACAAACTCACAGTTACGCATTCGCACGTAATTCAGAGCCCCTCCCCCTCCCCCCTCTCCTCCCCTCCCCCCTCTTCTCCCCTCCCCCCCTCTCCTCCCCTCCCCCCCGTTCCCCTCCCCTCCCCTTCCCCCTCCCCCTCCCCTCCCCCGCCTGGCAATGCCGGGTACTTCTGCTGGTATATATATATCGACTATATTGTTTGTATATACAGTCACGTGAAAAAGTAAGTACACCCCATGTAAAGTTTTGACTTTTTCAACATATTTCAACATACAGCTATTTGATCTTCATTTCAACAATATTGATAGATAAAGGTGATATAATATAACAAATATCATGAAACATTTACATTTTGTAGTCCATTGTATAATTTAAATAAACATAAATGCAAATTTCGCATGTGGAAAAAGTAAGTACACCCTTGGCTCGAATAGGTGGTATTGCCCCCTTTGGCACAAACAACCTCAAGGAGGTGTTTCTTTTAACTGTCTACCAGTCTCTGACATCGACTGGGAGAAATTTTTGCCCACTCCTCCATGCAGAATTCTTTCAGCTGTGCGATGTTTGAGGGGTTTCTTGCATGCACAGCTCGTTTCAAATCCCCCCACAACATCTCGATGGGATTTAGATCCCGGCTTTGACTTGGCCATTCCAGAACCCTCCATTTCTTTCTTTTCAGCCATTCCTTGGTGGATTTACTGGTATGTTTAGGGTCATTGTCATGTTGCAAGGTCCACCTTCGGTTGAGCTTCAACTTTCCAAAAGATGGCCTCACATTATCCTCAAGCACCCTCAGGTACAATGAATAATTCATAGTGGATTCTATGATGGTGAGCTGCACAGGCCCTGATGCAGCAAAGCTGCCCCAAACCATAATATTTCCACAGCCATGCTTTACAGTTGGTATCAGGTTCTTGTGGTCAAATGCTGTCTTTCGTTTTCGCCAAACATGTCTTCTGGTACTGTGACCAAATAGCTCTACCATTGATTCATCTGTCCAGAGCACATTGTTCCAGAAGTGCTGGTCTTTGCCTCGGTGTTCATTGGCAAACTTTAGTCTTGCCCTGATGTTCTTTCTGGACAGCAAAGGTTTCCTCCTGGCACACCTCCCATGTAGATCAAATTTGTGCAGCCTCTTTCTAATGGTAGACTCGTGCACTTTGACATCAACAGTGGCAAGAGCTACCTCTAGGTCCTGTGATGACATTCTGGGGTTCTTCGAGACTTCTTTCAGCATCTTGCCGTCTGCTCTCGGGCTGAACCTGCTGGGGCGGCCTGGCCTGAACAAGTTGGCAGTTGTTTGAATTCTTCTCCACTTGTAGATGATCTTCCGGACAGTCGAATGATTGATTTCAAATTGTTTGGAGATCTTTTTAAATCCCTTCCCAGACTCGTAGGCATCTATAACCTTCTTTCTGAAGGACTCAGAGAGCTCTTTTGATCTAGGCATGGTGACGCCGCACACTTCAACAACAAAGAGCAAACCAAACTAATGTCTGAGGTTTAAATAAGACAGGTTCCTCCAAGATCCTCTCTAACGATGTTCTAATCATTTGCACCTGAGCTAGTGCACCTGATTCTAATTTTAGGTATTTGAAGTAGTGATAAATGTAGGGGTGTACTTACTTTTTCCACAGGCGAAATTTGCATTTATGTTTATTTAAATTATACAATGGACTACAAAATGAAAATGTTTCATGATATTTGTTGTATTATATCACCTTTATCTATCAATATTGTTGAAATGAAGATCAAATAGCTGTATGTTGAAATATGTTGAAAAAGTCAAAACTTTACATGGGGTGTACTTACTTTTTCATGTGACTGTATAGACTATATTGACTATATAAGACTATATTGTTTTTCCAATTTTTCCAAGTTTACCAATTTTTCCAATTTTCCAGTTTTTCCAAACTCGATGGAATAATATTTACCGATATGAACAGTGATATGGCTTTTATTGAAATTCTACAAATACTGTTTAGATTTTGATGACAATTATGAACCTGCCGCGAATCTGAATGTGGACAGATGACGGCAATGCACGGGTTTGATAATATCCAAATACAACCATCATTCAATCGTAATGTTAAATCGTTAAACGTTAATCGTGTTAATCATTTTGTTAAAGTATCAATTGATGATTGGAATTGAGTGAATACAATTACGATTTTGAATTCGTAATTGTGTTCACCCAACCTTACGGAACTTCACATCAGGATTTAAATAATTTGTTTATGTCACGAATGTTGTTAAAAGTTTATTTTTTATATTAATGTTATTTAATTTGTGATTGGAGTTATGCTGTTTGGAATGAAAAAAGAGATATCGAGTTCAAGTGAATGACGACATGCCGTGACGGTTTCTCCTTTCTAAATGTGAATTTGTGGATCGCCATATGCAGATTAGCCATTGACTGGGTATGGAACAAACGTACCCGTTTGTTTGCCAATGGGTACGTTTTTCATGGAAGTCCTTCACGAACTTGCTGTCCATGTCTGACGTGCGACTGAAGGTGCTACAGGAATGTGGATTTTATTGGTTTCATGCTTTAGCATTCGCCGTTTCTGCATTGTCTGTTTGCTTCTGGCCTCCCACCCATGCTTAGCACAGGTACCCCACTAGTAATAATAATAATAATAATAATAATAATAACAAAAAGATGAAGCATATTAACCCACTACAGCTGCTGCCATCTCCCCTATTGCGCTCCCCTGGCCGTCTCCGTAGGGAAACGGGTGTTTCTAGTCTGTCAAATTCTCTTTCTTTTGAAAGACTTTAAAAAATACATACATACGTATATAAGACAGGAGAGTTCAGCCTTCATTATATTGTGAGAGCTAAATAGGGTGTGGCCACACAGGTGTGCAGTGCTATTTACGAATACAGTGCTCGTATGTTCATCAACATCATCATCATCATCAGATATTTTCAGTCCACTGCTGGACTAAAGCCTCAAATTGCTAAATTATGTGCAAACACTTTTTTTCATTTTTGGCATACTGTTTACTCCTAAAATAACACCTCTCAGATTGTCCAACTGGCATATTTCTGGAGCTTAAGGGTGTCTCTTCCAAACACAAGCATCAAACAAAAGTTGCTGCAGGGGTGCAACAAAAGTTATTTTCTAGTACTCTTTTCGTAATGAGCCGACAGATTACGTCGACTATAGACATGTTGGCGATGAGATCACTGGGTTTGAGTCCCGGGTTGAGTGAGGATTTTTTGAGTGAGGTAGGTCACCATTCCACCTCTTGAAACGCACCCACTTGTGTAGATAGCAGTGACCAATTATTGCAACTTCACACAGAAATACATACATGTACGCACACATATGCATACCAGTGGCGGATGAACGCACTGGCACGCAGGGCACGTGCCCAGGACACCCAAACTTAATGAGGGCCCCGTACAGAGGTGGCATGAGAGTCATGCCACCCAATCATGGGGCCCTGAGATCACGAGAGATGACAGATAACGAGAGATCGATAGTGGTTCATAATTTTTCAAAATGAGATTGAGGGTCGGTCTCACTTTGCCGACAAAACGTGTCAACTTGTGATTGGTGATAAACACAGAGAATAGGGAAGGGAATGCTCCATCTCAAGGAAAGCCACACTATATATTATATTATATATATATATATATATATATATATATATATATATATATATATATATATATATATATATATATATATATATATATATATATATATATATATATTTGTGCAGCGTCTGTCCTGTCCTGTCCTGTGTTGTGTTGTGTTGTGTTGTGTTGTCACTGAACTACTTTCTCAAACTTTTGTGAAATCGTACCAAACTTCTGGTATGCACATATCTCTCCCGTCGGTATGTCCTAAGGGTATTTTTTTTTTTATTGCAAATTTTATTTTTGGGGGGGGGGGGGGAATTTTTTGGGGAATTTTTTTTTTTTCAACTTCAATTGTTTATAAAATGTGATATCACGAATATTACAAATACATTTGTGCAAAATAATTGTTTGAATGATGATTGGTTTAAACCATGACAAAACGGCAACTCGGGTAGTCATTTATCTATATATCGACACATCTGGGCAGTGTCTGTGTTGTCACTTAACGACTCCCTCAAACTTTTGTTTCCGTGGTTGTGAAGTGTTTTTAATAACGTTGTGGTGGTTTTGAATCACGTGGTGGTGAGGTATTTTGAATTATGTGGTGTTGAGGTGTTTTTAAATGACGTGGTGGTGAGGTGTTTTAATATCACATGGTGGTGAGGTGTTTTTAAATAACATGGTGGTGAGGTGTTTTGAATGATGTGGTGGTGAGGTGTTTATAATTACGTGGTGGTGAGGTGTTTTTAATTAGGTGGTGGTGAGGTGTTTTGAATTAGTTGGTAATGAGGTGTTTTGAATTATGTGGTGGTGAGGTGTTTTGAATTACTTGGTGGTGAGGTGTTTTTAAATGACGTGGTGGTGAGGTGTTTTTAATTTCGTGGCTGTGAGGTGTTTTTATTACGTGTTTTATGGCTGTGAGCTGTTTTTATTACGTGTTTTATGGCTGTGAGCTGTTTTTAATTTTGTGGTGGTGAGGTGTTTTTATTACGTGTTTTATGGCTGTGAGCTGTTTTTAATTTTGTGGTGGTGAGGTGTTTTTATTACGTGTTTTATGGCTGTGTGGTGTTTTTAATATCGTGGTGGTGAGGTATTTTTATTACGTGTTTTATGGCTGTGAGGTGTTTTTATTACGTGCTTTATGGCTGTGAGGTGTTTTTATTTTCGTGGTGGTGAGGTGTTTTTATTACGTGTTTTATGGCTGTGAGGTGTTTTTATTTTCGTGGTGGTGAGGTGTTTTTATTACGTGTTTTATGGCTGTGAGGTGTTTTTATTACGTGCTTGATGGCTGTGAGGTGTTTTCAATTTCGTGGTGGTGAGGTGTTTTTAATTTCGTTGTGGTGAGGTGTTTTGATTACGTGTTTTATGGCTGTGAGGTGTTTTTATTACGTGCTTGATGGCTGTGAGGTGTTTTCAATTTCGTGGTGGTGAGGTGTTTTTAATTTCGTGGTGGTGAGGTGTTTTTATTACGTGTTTTATGGTGGTGAGGTGTTTTGAATTACTTGGTGGTGAGGTATTTTGAATTACGTGGTGGTGAGGTGTTTTGAATTACGTGGTGGTGTGGTGTTTTGAATTACTTGGTGGTGAGGTGTTTTGAATTACTTGGTGGTGAGGTATTTTGAATTACGTGGTGGTGAGGTGTTTTGAAATACTTGGTGGTGAGGTGTTTTGAATTACGTGGTGGTGAGGTGTTTTGAATTACTTGGTGGTGAGGTGTTTTGAATTACTTGGTGGTGAGGTGTTTTTAAATCACATGGTGGTGAGGTGTTTTGAATTACGTGGTGGTGAGGTATTTATAATTACGTGGTGGTGAGGTGTTTTAATTATGTGGTGGTGAGGTGTTTTGAATTAGTTGGTGATGAGGTGTTTTTAATTAAGTGGTGGTGAGGTGTTTTTAATTTTGTGGCTGTGAGGTGTTTTTATTACGGGTTTTATGGCTGTGAGGTGTTTTTAATTTTGTGGCTGTGAGGTGTTTTTATTACGTGTTTTATGGCTGTGAGGTGTTTTTATTCCGTGTTTTATGGCTGTGAGGTGTTTTTAATACGTGTTTTATGGCTGTGAGGTGTTTTTAATACGTGTTTTATGGCTGTGAGGTGTATTTAATTTTGTGGTGGTGAGGTGTTTTTATTACGTGTTTTATGGCTGTGAGGTGTTTTTATTCCGTGTTTTATGGCTGTGAGGTGTTTTTATTACGGGTTTTATGGCTGTGAGGTGTTTTTAATTTTGTGGTGGTGAGGTGTTTTTATTACGTGTTTTATGGCTGTGAGGTGTTTTTATTCCGTGTTTTATGGCTGTGAGGTGTTTTTAATACGTGTTTTATGGCTGTGAGGTGTTTTTAATACGTGTTTTATGGCTGTGAGGTGTATTTAATTTCGTGGTGGTGAGGTGTTTTTATTACGTGTTTTATGGCTGTGAGGTGTTTTTATTACGTGTTTTATGGCTGTGAGGTGTTTTTAATTTCGTGGTGGTGAGGTATTTTTTATTACGTGTTTTATGGCTGTGAGGTGTTTTTATTACGTGTTTTATGGCTGTGAGGTGTTTTTATTGCGTGTTTGATGGCTGTGAGGTGTTTTCAATTTCGTGGTGGTGAGGTGTTTTGAATTACTTGGTGATGAGGTGTTTTGAATTACTTGGTGGTGCGGTGTTTTAAGTTACATGGTGGTGAGGTGTTTTTAATTACTTGGTGGTGAGGTGTTTCAAATTACGTGGTGGTGAGGTGTAATCATCCCAAACTTCCAGTCTGCACCTACCCCTCCTGTATTTATGTACTGAGGGGTTCTTTTTTGAATTTGATATATTTTATCAACCTAAATTGCTTATAAAAATGTAATATCACAAACACTACAAATACATTTGTGCAAAATAATTGTTTGTATTATGATTGGTGTAAATCATGACAACACAGCAACTCAGGTACAGTCATTATCCTCAGCTAAAATAAGCCTGTTCCTCAGTAACGACGGGTGGTGAGGCGAGCGCAGCGAGCCGAGCCAAGCTAGTATATATATATATGTATGTATATATATACAGACTTGGCATTTAATATGGAATATTTTTTGGTGGGGGTGAACTTACTTTTCAAGATGATTTAGAACCAAAAGTTCATTGGAATTATGTTGAAATTATTCTAGATTTTGTTAATGTGGCCTTTAAAAGAAACAAAAACCACATTTGACATTTCGAAGCAAATAAATTGATCCTTGAAAGTGATGTAAACTGATATCGAACTCAATTCACGGACAGTACTGTGTTAAACTTCTTTACGTTTTCCAGAAGTATCTCCTTATTTTGCACATTAGCCAAAAAAAATTTCAACAAAAACAAAAGCTAAATTATGACTGGGATTACGGACAGTAAAATTACAGTTCAGTACTTCGTGTAACCCCCACGAGCATTCAGGAGAGCACGTACACGTCGAGGCATGCTGTTCACGAGATTTGCCAAGGTTTGGACAGGAATCGCTTGCCATGCAGTGACAATAGTCTGCTGCAATTCACGCACAGAGGTCGGCTGCTGGTCCAAGTTGTCGATTTGACGCGTTAATTCTGCCCACAAGTTCTCTATTGGATTCATATCCGGGGACATGGCAGGCCACTCCATATGCTCTACACCACGGTCAGCAAGAAAGTGTTGGATCATGCGAGCACGATGAGACCATGCATTGTCATCTTGGAAGACAAAGTTTCCTCGAAAGGCTGCACGAGCAAATGGAGGCAATGTTTCTTCCAGAATGACCCTGTACTTGAACTGGTTCAGGTTTCCATTCAGAACAACCAGGTCAGTTTTGCCCCCTGCATGAAAAGCAGCCCAAACGGTCACCCCACCACCTCCAGCTTGGACTCTTGGCACTATACAATCTTCGGTGTGGGCTTCATGCACTTGTCTGCGCACTCGGACACGGCCATCTTGACGATAGACCAGAAATATATACTCGTCACTGAAGGTCACGTGATTCCAGTTTCCTGGCTGCCATTGACGGTGCTCTCTGGCCCAATGCAATCGGCGCTGGCTGTGTTGTCTGGTCAGGCGTGGCTTTCTCAGGGGACGCCTAGCACGATAGCCTGCTTGAACCAGTCGTTGGTTGACTAGCCTTCTGGATACAGGCACATTTGTCAGTTGCTGCCACTCTGCCCTAAGCCGATTCGCTGACTTGGTATGGCCATTGCAGACTAACCGGTGCAGCTGGCGATCATCTCTCCTTGTGGTTCTGCGTGGACGTCCTGGCCTCGGTATTGGAGTAGGGACACCCCTCTGAGCATTTCGTTTCAGGATCTTTGACACCAGTCCTTGACTGATGCCATACACCCGAGCAATAGCACGCTGTTTCATGCCAGAATTTCGTAAAGCCACCACTCCATGACAAACAGCATTGTCAAGTTGACGGACCATCTCCAGAGGAAGCGGCAATAACTTTTGTAGACGTGCAGCAGTTGTTTTCCACTAATACAGAACACAACAACCCTTATATACCCGATTGTGAAGCCAATTGTCAAATGTACCTGTCCTTACATTTTGTCACGCCACCTGTGATATAATCCTGCTATTGACTTCTTGCTGCGAAAGACAATCAGTGACATGGTTCTTTCAACAAAGACATCACCGAAGCATAAAAGAAACTCACCAGATTGATATCCTGAGTTCAGAAAGTAAACCCAAGTCAAGAAAAAAAAAAATTCCATATTAAATGCCAAGTCTGTATATATATATATATATATATTGTTGCGGATCTCAGATTACGGCGCTCCCCTTACCGAGGGGGGTTTAATCCCCTCGTCTATTACACTGGCCGTCCGAGTCCTAGAAGATATCGCGCTCCTTTGCGGGGTTGAGGTTGACCAGAGTGACTGCTCAATGGGGTCCCAGATACCTTCGCCAACCTCGCCGCAAAGCAGGGCGCTACTTCAGCCCGAGCCACGGACAAGATGGAATTTTGCCGAGCGGCTTAGCAATCCGAAGCTCGAGCCGTTAGCAATAAAACTAACCCGATTCTGAGCGGTTCTAATCGTGCCACAGGTATTCAATTGGGAAAAGACTAAAGCGACCGGATGAGAGGAAAACCCAAAGAATAAGAGGGGTGAAGGAAGAACAAATATGATTTATTAACTACACTAAAAGAGGAAACGAAAGGCAAGAATATACAAAAGAAGGAAATAAAAGGACATAGGGCAACCTTATACACTCTTATATAACATGCCCAGGACAATACAAACACACTTACACGAATGGGGTGATGGTGGTGGGAAGGAAGAGAAGGGCCCAAGCAGATGGTTCCAGGCTCCGGGTTTGCCGCGAAGAATGGCAGGCAGCTGGTGTCGTTGGCGCGCGACCAGACCTTACAAATGCGAGGGGCGGGGAGGCTGCGTGCGTATAGCGTGCCGAACGCTCTCAAACCAAACGGGAGTTCGTATCAAACGATCGTTCCAACTGATCCTCTGCGCAGTTCTTCATCAAAGTGCTTCCCTCGCGCAGTTCTCTTAGGTTTGACTCCTTCTCTCTCCCTGGCGCATCTCTCTAAAAGGGCTTCACACTCGCGCTTATATGACCGCGTGTTGGAAATCAAGCCGCCTTCATAGGGCTCGCCTACTAACGAGCTCACCTCAGCCCTGTTTGGTCAGCGAGGGCTCACTGGCTCCACCCTCGACGGCTCGTGGGTGAGGCCACACTTCCTCCCGTGGCTCCGCCCCTTCTTTCCTCGAGCCGACCGCAGGTTCAATGGAGTTTGGAGCGAGCGCTAAGGCAGCGACGACGGCAATAGGATTATGTGGCAGCATTGGGAAGGACAAGCCCCGTTGAAGGTGCTACTGGCACTTTGGAGAGAGAGAGAGATTGGGGGTAATTGAAGGGGCCTAGGTTATTTGATTAATGCAATGCAGATTCAACTATTGGGAACAGATCCTTACCTGAAACACATACTAATGAAATAACTAAAGAAGAAGCCGATGGTGTGCTACGTGTTGCTCGTGGCCTAACTAGGGTGCGACCTTTGACCTTTACACCAAAAATGGGAATATTTACAGGGGATTATTTATAAGGGAATATTACAGATATTTACAAAGTGGAGGGTTCTAAAAACCACAACACAGCACGCTCATTACCTCCAGGGCCGTCCCGGCCCGACAGAACTTTAACTTAGTGTGACACTCAGGTGTGGTAACCCTCTACTATTAACTTCACCCTGAGTGTGTCATTTTTAAAACAACTAAGTATGTCCCGCCTGCTGCGTTGCATCCTATCTATCAGACTCACGCCCACAGAATAACCGAATCATGGAATTAATTTCAAAACTACACATTGACGGTGGGGAGCATTATTTACAAAGACACTAGTTGGTATTTACAACGCGAACCCAGGACCTGTCTTTTGGGAAACAAAAAGAAGGTGTTTTGATAAGAGGAAAGGCATACACTGCACTGCACCGATACTACCAGCACCAATAAGCACCAATATTCGAAAAGCACCAAAGGCACCACAAAGCACCAAAAGCACCATCCGGTGCACAGTCATACATTTCAAGAACGATGCCTTGCGACGTCTTCTCTGCTGGGCCGATGGTTCTGGATGACTTCTTTGCTTGCGGCCTATTTAATCATAAAAGAAAAAGGGCACAAAACGCGTCCACTTTTTAATTATGGCCAGCAGGGGCCAACTAAGGGTGGTCCACCTGCAAGGCTTAGGTGCCACCTTTACCGTGGTCTGCAAGCAAGATCTCCTGGCCACAATGGCCGGTCCCCAGCAGAGGGGCCAGGCCCCAAAATGTGGGGTCCATGAGTGTGGTGCTCGGCCACAGACCTGTGGTCCATATGGTGGTGTTTGGCCACAACAACGTGCGGTCCATAAGTGTGGTACCGGTCCAGGCAGGCAGCAGCGAGGGTGCGGGCACACAACTGCGGGCACCTGCGCACTCCCCCCAGGCCCAAAAGAAACAAATCGATGAGTGGGGGAAGGAGGACAAGCAAGCAGCGGGGCAAGATCGCAAGGGTACACATCAACACAAGGTAATGCAGAGGTGAGGTGCACAGGAGAGCGAGCCAAGAAAGCTCGTCCCTACCGTACGTCCCCCCCCCCGCCCCCCCCCCTGTCACCTAATCTACCCTTGCCCTTACCCCGTATTTACACAATTTACAATTCGTCTCTACGTCCTGTCTTCCCCATATCTCCCCTAATCCAAATTTGTCAACAATCCCTCTAACCAAATTTGCCATAAAGCCCAATTTCTCATCAATCCCTCCTAAGGAGGAAGAGATGGAACATAACAAGCACAATGTCACCCCCACGTCATGATGCGTCTTACATACCAGACATTTGCAAAAAAACGGTGGTGTGGAGTCCTATCACCCTGGTGAGTGGATGCGGATGGTGCGAAGAGACTTTCAATCCTAACTATACTCTAAATGACTTTAACACTTTTACTCTACCCGGGGTCTTTCCCTGCCAAACCATTGGCTATTTTACTCTATGTGGTTCTAAGAACCGAACTCCCATTGACCAAACTGTGGTGCTCACCAATTTGGGGTCTCACTCCCCCGATTCTACTCCCTGTGCCCTCGCACAATTTCCGGGCTGGGTCGTGTGGCGCTCCCAGCAGGTCCACTCACCTGCACACCTCCGCCACTGCAGTTGTCTCCCGAGCTTACCTGCTCCTTCCCCTAACCTACCTGGGGAAGGCCCTCTGGCGCTCTCACCCCCTACCGCCCTCTCTGGCATCGGGCTACCCGGGTCCGTCCTCGGGATCCTCGGGCCCCATTGAACAACTACTGGCTCCCAGAGCCTACCTGCGGCCTCACCTGGCCGACAGACTAACAGTGGCGGAGTGCCCATTCAATCACACTCACTAACAGGCCACACGCCCAGCCAATCTCGTTCCACTAATGCACCCATCCAAGCAGTACTCTGCGACTCTCACACCACAGATGCCAATATCCAACCACAATTTACCTACTCCCTCTACCTACTTTTAAACTACCCTCCCCGGGTATTCGTGAAGGGGTCCATCTTCCCCATCCACTCCTTTCGCACCAACCACTCCACTCCACGTATTCCACACTACTCACTCCACACCATCCATTCCATACTCCATTTACTCCATGCTCCATTCACTCCAGACCATCCATTGCATGCAACCATTCTCCATTCACCTGTACTGCACTTGCACATCTGGTGCCCACACACCTGGTGGCACTTGCACACCTGGTGGCACCTGCACACCTGGTGGCACTTGCACACCTGGTGGCACTGCACCCTCCTTTCCTCCAGGCGCATTCATTCAATACAATACACTCAACTCAATGCACAATCACACCTTTCACAATACTCTGCTCAATCACTTCCTACACACACACGGCATCATCTGATCTACCTGGTTTTCCCTCTAACTTAGTGCTTCCCGTCTTCCCTTATAGTATTGCGCATCCCAAGTCATTATCATCCATCTAACCTATTCTACATCCCCTACTACAGGTGTCAATGTCACTACTTCAATCTAATGTCCCCTCTGGTCATCTTTAAACCCTAACATTATCCAAGCCCTCCCTGGCTAGGTTTTCACCGCCGTAACCCCATAAAACTATAGCTCCTTTGCCCCCAGGTGAGGGATGGTAGATACCACCCCCCGACACTGGGTATCAATTTCCAATCATCACTATTCCCAATCTCGAATCACTAGTAATTTCAAGCCAATTCCCTATCAATTTCAAACAATAACACTATCATCATCACGGTCCACTATATCTGAGCCTCTCGGTGCGTCCATGCATTCTTCACAGCTCGGCTTCGCAAAGCCGAGCAATGCATACAGGTGGTTTGTCGCCTGTGGTTGGGTCTG
Organism: Myxine glutinosa; assembly: GCF_964187855.1. Taxonomy (NCBI): domain Eukaryota; kingdom Metazoa; phylum Chordata; class Myxini; order Myxiniformes; family Myxinidae; genus Myxine; species Myxine glutinosa. The sequence goes on from NC_136261.1 coordinate 177,179,521, forward strand.
TCTGGCATCCGGTTCAGGGGAGGAGGTTTGCTCGGGCCAAGGCTCCAAGAACCATCCCGGCGCGGGGCCTTGCGCTCCCAAGCGCGATGGCCTAGCTTTGCCCAGGTGGAGCGCCGCCACCACAAGGGGGCGCCGTCCCGACCCCTCCTACCTTCCCTCGAACCGGGCCGCCCGCTTTGCCTGGCAAAGCGCGGACTCGACCGTGCAGGGCGGGGCCCGGCCCGAATTGTGCACGGCGCTCCGAAGAGGAGCGACGCGACACCGATCCCCGCCGGCTCCCGCAGCACACACCGCCCGGCACGGACCGAGAGCTCGCGTCGGCTATCCGTCAGCCTAAACGCTGTCCCGGTCAACGTCGATGCCTTACTCGCATGCTCACACGCATACGCGACCCCTTTTACACTCACACATCCAGGTGTCTCCATACACTCCGTCAATTCCACCACCACACTCTCTGTTACACACCACTCGCTGTTTGCACCCTCCTTCATTACACACTCCTCTGTTACACACCTTGCCTCCGTTACGTACTTCGTAACGCTCCCGGGTGTGCACCTCTGCATATACCCACTCACGCGCTCCGATGTGGCCTCCTGCACACGCGCCACAACCAACTCACCCTCTGTATCGCAATCACTCCCACTATCACACTCTGCCATGCATTCTCCCTCGCTCTCGGTTTCACTTCCATACTCTGTAACACACTCACTCTCTGTGTCGCATTCATCACACCGACACTCCGACGTGCATTCACCCTCGCACTCGGTATCACCCTCGCGCTTCGGCACCGTTCGCACACGCTCGCCATTGCCATTCACACAGCGCACCACGGAACTCCCACAAACGCCCGGGTTACGCTGGAATCCCAAGCGCGCGAACATTCCTTTCGCGACAAACACTTTCCTGCAAAACCTCCCCGCACAATATACAGCCCGACTCACCTGGGCGCTTCTTCCTCCTCGCTCCAACACCACCTGCAAATCTTTATTCGGGTTAGGAAGTACAGCATCACGATGTGAGCACAGACTTTGTACAATATCTATTTCTTCACCCCACTAATGCTCTGCTAAGTCCGGCGTCTGCTTAATCCCAATTTCCACTATAATTAATTCGTTAATTTCTTTCTCTTCGACGACCGTTGGCTTTATTAAAATTTTCTTTTCTACCTCGGCAGTCACCGGCTTCCCCATACCCCGGGTCGCGATTTCTGCCCCGGTCCACCCGGCTGTGCTTTGCTCAACGTCGCTTTTCCCGCGCTCCTCAAGCCGCACAACCCCGTCGTGTACAAATGCGCTTTTCCCACCCGACCTGCAGTTAACCTCCCTTTCACACTCCCTTGCTTCATATCGGGCTTTGTCCCTCGCTAGCCCCTCATTAATTTATCGGGCTTGGCCATTCACGTCCTCCAATTCGCCCCCTAATTTGCCTTATAGCCCCCCAATTTGGCTTTCTAATCGCTCCCCCATTCTACTTTCCATTCCCTCACTATCAGCCCTCATTTCTCCCATCTCTTTCCTTAATCCCCCAATTTGGCTTCCCATATCATTCCTCAATTCTCCGATTTGGTTTTCTAATCCCCCAAATTTGACTTCTAGGCCCCCAATTCGGTTTCCCACTCGTTCCAATTGTTCTCCCACCTTGTCCATACTGTCGTTCTTTTTCTGCATTTCCGCCATGAATTGGGCCATGAAGGCTTGCATTTCGCCCACCCCCATTGGTGCAGCGGGCGCGGCCCTCATCGCCGCAATGTGTGAGGCGCCGCCATCTTGTGCTGCCGCGACCACGTACGAGGTGCCGCCATCTTGTGCGCCTGCAACCCCCTCTACCGCACCTTCCTCAACCTCCTCCTCTATCTCCCCCATCTCCTCCCTGGGGTCCTGGGTTGACTCTAACCCCTCTTCTATCTCCCCCACCGGCATCCGATCGCCTTGATCATCCATGGCACGATTATAATTTGGATATTATACTAAAATTTCGGCCGCTCGTAATTTTGACCAAATTTTTTTCAGATGTTAAAAATTTGGTTCGGGTCCAAATCCCACTCCCCGACACCAATTGTTGCGGCCAATATGCACAATTGGTGTCCAAAATTTCGTCTAAAAAATTTAATCCCAGATTCCAGATCCCAACTCCTGACTACCAGTTGTTGCGGATCTCAGATTACGGCGCTCCCCTTACCGAGGGGGGTTTAATCCCTTCGTCTATTACACTGGCCGTCCGAGTCCTAGAAGATATCGCGCTCCTTTGCGGGCTTGAGGTTGACCAGGGTGACTGGCCAATGGGGTCCCAGATACCTTCGCCAACCTTGCCGCAAAGCAGGGCGCTACTTCTGCCCGAGCCACGGACAAGATGGAATTTTGCCGAGCGGTTTAGCAATCCGAAGCTCGAGCCGTTAGCAATAAAACTAACCCGATTCTGAGCGGTTCTAATCGTGCCACAGATATTCAATTGGGAAACGACTAAAGCGACCGGATGAGAGGAAAACCCAAAGAATAAGAGGGGTGAAGGAAGAACAAATATGATTTATTAACTACACTAAAAGAGGAAACGAAAGGCAAGAATATACAAAAGAAGGAAATAAAAGGACATAGGGCACTGGAACTTGTTGTGAATTTTCACAATTGCAAAGTGTACTCCCACCTTATACCCTCTTATATAACACGCCCAGGACAATACAAACACACTTACGCGAATAGGGTGATGGTGGTGGGAAGGAAGAGAAGGGTCCAAGCAGATGGTTCCAGGCTCCGGGTCCGCCGCGAAGAATGGCAGGCAGCTGGTGTTGTTGGCGCGTGACCGGACCTTACAAATGCGAGGGGCGGGGAGGCTGCGTGCATATAGCGTGCCGAACGCTCTCAAACCAAATGGGAGTTCGTATCAAACGATCGTTCCAACTGATCCTCTGCGCAGTTCTTCATCAAAGGGCTTCCCTCGCGCAGTTCTCTTAGGCTTGACTCCTTCTCTCTCCTTGGCGCATCTCTCCAAAAGGGCTTCGCGCTCGCGCTTATATGACCGCACATTGGAAATCAAGCCGCCTTCATAGGGCTACGCCTACTAACGAGCTCACCTCAGCCCTGGTTGGTCAGCGAGGGCTCACTGGCTCCACCCTCGATGGCTCGTGGGCGAGGCCACGCCTCCTCCCGTGGCTCCCCCCCCCTTCTTTCCTCGAGCCAACTGCATGTTCAATGGAGTTTGGAGCGATCGCTAAGGCAGCGACGACGGCAATAGGATTATGTGGCAGCATTGGGAAGGACAAGCCCCGTTGAAGGTGCTACTGGCACTTTGGAGAGAGAGAGAGATTGGGGGTAATTGAAGGGGCTTTTGTGACATCTTTTTTGGACACTTCTCAGCCAAAAACTCTATGAGACTCATGAAACTCACTCAGTTTAAATATAGATTTATTCAATCAACGAGAGAAGAACTAACACTATCCGCACATGATACATACAAAACACAGAACCGACGCCTTGTCCATTCGAAGAAGTTCTCCACGTCTCCCTTTGTGCAATGCCCTTAAATAAGCCTCATCTCCTTTTGATGTTGTTTGCTTAAGATCCGTGGTCACTGAAAGGCAGCCTTCCTGGTGCCAAGAAGATCTGCTTTTCATCATGGAGTGACTCAGAAGTTGATAACGGTCAATCCTTTGACCTGTTCAGCCTCGGTAATTGAATGCTGCATACCAACCCCATGCTTTATCCAAACTCTTGCCTCCGGACCTTTCACGGAGGTGACAAAGGTCAACTCACAGATATCCAGTAATGTCCGATCCTGGTTCCATTCACATTTCCTTGTTCAGACTACACGTTTTGAGAACCCATTTTACACAAGATCACATTGAAATGCAATTTAACTGTTTTTAGCAATAGTAACATATACTGATAATATATATGAATATATATATTATCCCACAATCTCTCATTTTATATTTTTGTTTATATTAACCATTAATCTAAACATTGATTGCAAAATACTCAAATTACAAATTTGGTAATTCAATTTCCTAAGGCATACACTATCATCCTGGAAGAATCTGATCACAAAACATTTCTTTGTTCGTTGACTCTTTCCATATTAATAATTCAGTTCATTTCATTTGCATCACAAATATCTCTGCAAACAAAACTTCACCTTTACCAAGACACAACAATTTCAATTCACCATTTTAAAAATAATAAAGCATTTGCAACATTTGGCAATACTTTTTGCTTCAAAACAAATGTTGACTTTCTGTTTGAAAAGAAGAGGCTGATCACTTGTGTTTGAAATTCAAGTATGAAACATTTTCTTCTGATGTCTTCATAGCACCTACACTATTTCGCGTAGGATTTTCCGCTGTTGTGATAGCTGGGCGGAGTCATAAACTGACCCTGCTCTGCATGTAGTACCCTTGCCACTCTTGCTGTGAGCCATAGTAGATTTGACCAAGGCCTTCGTCCAGTTGTAGTCGACTTGCCTCCTCACTCATCATGAGTGGGCAGCAAGTATTGATGTGATGTTGGTTGACCAGCAAGATGTGGAACAGAGATGCCAGATGCATCCACAACGATGTTAGGACCATGGTATTCAAGTTGTCCATGGTCCATACCAGGAGCCTCCAGCAGAATCGTGAACAGCTGTTATGGAGGAAAAGCACAGCCATCCACTTACAGCTCCACGCTGGCTCCCCGGATGTTGGTGGAGTAATGACACACGTCACCGCATCCAGTAGAAGTCGCAGGCAAGATATCGTCACCCCACAATTGCTGACGTGATGAATGTTCGAGGCATTCGAACAAAGGTAAGTGATTGCCTTTCTTCCATATGTTGCAGTGTGATCCAGGCAAATGGTCACATAAATTTTCCTTGGTGAAGGTAAGCATCCGTCTCCAATTTTACAAAGGAGAATATCTTCATCATTCTTTGAGAAGGAGGGTGTATGCCAAGATTAACTTCAATTTTAGCCACAAATTTTCTTTCTCGAACTTCTTCCCAATGCCGTTATCACTCCATTTGAGATGTGATCTGGTCTTATCATTTACTCAGCCACATCTGAGTCTGATTTCCACACACACTGAATCAGATAGGGTACTTCTTAACATGAAATCACCATAATCATGTATATATTATAACAGCTTCACATTTAACAATTTGTTGTTTTCCTTAAAACATTCAAAAAGTTATATTCATTTCTATTCTTCTTCTTCCACGAATAATATCCAAATCAGGTATGTATTTTACTACTAAACTAAGAATAGCATTTAAAGTTTCTTTCAGGTTAATATAGTTTGAAAAATTAAACTCATGCAGTTATTTTAACACTACTCAAAGAAAATAAATGCATTAATAATGAGTATATATGATTACAATCACAAACAGGAGTATCTAATTCTCAACAAATTTTGCAAACAAGCAAACTTATGCATAATGTATTATTATCATATTTCTCCCCAGTTTTTTTTTTTTTTTTTGTTTTTTTTACATGAGTAATTGATTCTATTGTGTTAACTACAAGTAAGTGATCTTCAAATGATACCCTATATTACTTTAATTTTCATGGTGTGTAACTTGTGGTGATATGAGTTCACTGATCTTGTAAAACTGACACAATTCACAACATTTTCGTTATGCCATTATCTTAACTCTACTGTACTCATTTACAACATTACTTAATTCAATCTTTTTATCTCCACATTCATGTCATCATAAAAAGTCGTTCTATTTTGGGTCCATATTTGTTTCTGTTCTCATCAACCTCCGATGGTTGACCAATTTGTTCCAAAACACTGTAACCAAAGGTTTTAACCAAGGCTCTACCAAACTATTTCCAATTTGTTTGGCCTAAATGGCCGCAAAAGTGGCTGCCAACACGCAGTACCTTTTTTATCTACCAAGCAAGTATTCCTCCACATAAGACCTTTTTTTTTTTTTTCTTTTTTTTTTTTTTTTGTATACTGAATCGAGGCTCGTGATAGAGCTAACATTTACTTCACAAACAAATCAACCAGACAAACAAAACACACAAAAAGAGGGAGCGGAAAACAAGATGGGGAGAGAAGGGGAAGCACACAAACACAACATTTGAGAGCAGGGAGATGTGTGGAAGGGAGAGGGCTTGGGGGGAGGAGGCGTGGGAAGGGGGGGGGGGGGTGGAGGGAGAAGTATAAAACACAAGGACACCAAGGACTTCCAGGACAGAAGTTGGTATTTCAAAAAAGTGGAATTGGGGTGAAATTAGCGGGGGTAGAAAAGATCAAGGCTTTGGATGGGGGAAGATAAGAGATGGTGGTGAACAGCAGTTTTAAAGACCTGGAGGGTGGAGTGGGATTGAAGAGAGTGAGGGAGTTTGTTCCAGAGGCGGGAGAAGAGAGGAATGAAGGAGTGAAGGTGAGCCGAGAGTCTTGATTTTGGCAGTTTGACCATAAGAGGGTTGCAGGCAGATCTTGTGCGACCTGTAGGAATATTTGCGGGACAGAGCCCAGAGAGAGCTGGGGGGGCAAGGCCAGAGAGGAGTCGGTAGAAGATGGAAAGACCACCAACCTGCCTGCGGTGAGTGAGTGAGAGGCCCTTGGAGTTAGCTTCATCGCGGAAGATTCCAATGATTCTGAATGCTTTGGTTTCAACAGCGTGAAGACGAGCTAGGTGTGAGGCAGGAGCACCAGCCCAGAGGGGAGAGCAGTATTCCATTGAGCTGCGGATGAAAGCCTTGTATGTGGTGAGGAGCTCAGGTGTGCCAAGGAAGGACTTTGCACGACTGAGGATGCCGAGTCGGCGACTGGCTTTGGAGGCCAGATTTGAATGTGGTTTTCCCAGGAAAGATCATGGCAGATAGTGAGACCCAAAAGCTTGAGTGACAGAACTTCTTGGAGAGGATTATTCAGAAAATGGATGGGAGGGTTGTCCAGTCGGTCTTTTCGGAGAGACATCGTAAGAGTGTGAGATTTGTCAGGATTGAAAGACATGTTCCACTTGTTTGCCCAGTCTGTGATTTTGTCCAGGTCTGCAGAGAGTGAGGAGGCAGCAGACTGCCGATCTGAGGGATGAAGAATGGAGCGACAGAGAGTAGAGTCATCAGCAAAGATATACAGAGGATTTTCAAGAGAGTCAGAGAGATCATTGATGAAGACCAGAAAAAGCACAGGGCCCAGAACACTGCCTTGTGGAACTCCAGCCTGAACAGGAAGAGGAGATGAGAGAAACCCATTCAGGGCCACACGTTGACTACGACTAGAGAGGAAGTCCGCCAGCCATGCGTGGAGATTTCCATTGATACCAAAAGAGGAGAATTTGGTGAGCAGAGCGGGGTGCCAGACCGTATCGAAGGCACGTGATATGTCAAGGGAGACTGCTCTAATTTCCTTTTTGGCATTGAGGACCTCCATCCATTGTTGAGAAAGCAGAAGCAGCATGTCCAGAGTAGAGTGTCCAGGTCTGAAACCAAATTGATGATCAGAGATCAAGCCATTGGAGAAGAGGAAAGATTTCATATCTGAAGCAATGATGGATTCCATGACTTTGCTGATAATTGGGAGAAGGCTGATTGGTCTGTAGTTGCTGGGATCTGTTTTTGCACCTTTTTGTGCAAAGCGGTGATGTTGGCAGATTTCCAAGCAGATGGAAGATGACCTTGAGCAAAAGAGAGGGTGAAGAGAACAGAGAGAGGGAGTGAAAGAGCGGAAGAACAGGATTTTAGGACCCGTGGGCTGATGCCGTCAGGTCCAGTTGCACAATCCGAGTCGAGGGTTGACAGAAACTTTTCCACCTTGTCAGGAGGAAAGGACACAGAGTCCAGGAGCAGCTGGGTACGACTGGGTACGGTGGGTACAGAGAGGGATGGGTTTGGGACAGAAGATTTAGAGGCAAACACAGAGTTGAGGCATTCAGCTTTTTCACGCGCGGAGTCAGCCGTGTGGCCATTTGAGGTGAGGGAGGGGATGGAGGGGGAACAAACACCAGAAACAGATTTGACCAGATGCCACCAGGATTTGGAAGAGGGAGACAGATAAGAGATTTCGGTCCTGAGAACGGAGAGATATTGTTTCCTGGCTCTCCGGAGGGTGGACACACACTTGTTTCGGGCTTTGTGAAAGGAAATGAGATTTCCTTCCGTTGGATTTGCTTTCCAGGAGACGAAAGCAAGTTGTTTCTGGGCAATAGCCTCACCACAAGATTCCGTGTACCATGGATGGGAGGAAGGGTAAGACAACAGAAGACGAGATGGGATAAATCTGTGCATGAGAGAGAGCAGTTTGCTTTGGAAGAATTCCCAGGAAGAATTTATGTCAGAGGCAGTGTAGATGGGAGACCAGTCCAGATGATTGATGGCTGCTTGAAGACCGTGCCAGTTGGCCTGAGTGAAATGCCAGACTCGTCGACGCTGAGGAGGCTCTCTGAGAATGGTCAGAGAGATGTCCACTTTAACAAGCACATGATCAGAAGAGCCGATTGGAGCAGAAGAAGAGCAGCAGACATTTTCAGGGAAGTTAGTCATAACCAAGTCCAGAAGAGAAGATGCTCCGTTGACTGAAATCCGGGTCGGGAAATTGACAGATTGTGTCAGTCCCAGTGAGTCACAGAAGTCCTTTGCTGAAGAGCCATGGCTGGTGAGAGCGGTACCCACACCCAGCCAACTGGCATGGTGACAGTTGAAATCACCACATATGAGGAAGAGAGAGTTGGGATGGGTAGATAGAAGTTGGTCCATATTCTCAGACAGCGAGATGTAGATGGAGTCATCACTGTTTGGTGGACGGTACAACACACATATGAACAAAAGGTGGGAGCAAAGGGGAAGCCGTAGCCAAAGGTATTCCTGGGGGTGAGGTGGAGAGAGGGCAGTGCAGGGCGAGTAAGGAAGAGAGTTTTTTATAAAGATAGCAACCCCACCTCCAGGACGAGGCTCAGGTCTATCATACCGGAGGAGGGAGTAACCTGGGAGAGATACCAAGGAATCAGAGACATCATGAAGGAGGAAAGTTTCTGTTAAGCAGATCACGTCTGGTTTGTCAGAAGCAACCTGTATGGAGAGATCAGACAAGTTTGAGCGAAGGCCCCGGATGTTTGAGGTCCATACTGTTAAGGAAGAGGAAGGGGGAGCATCGGATACAGAACAGGGGGGGGGGGGGAGCGGTAGGGTAAGATGTGGAAGAGGAGGAAGAGGTAGGGAGAGCTGTTGAAGGTGTGTCGGAGATTACAGAATAGCTTGGAGAAAGGGAAGAATGGGGCAGACAAAAGGTTTGATGGTGATTGGGAGAGGCGCAGTGAGGTGTTATTTGACGAGGGGGAAGAGCGAGGCAGAAGGTTGAGGGAGATGAAGGTGAAAGTTGGAAGGGGGAAGAAGCGGGGAGGACGCTTTGAGGGGGAGGGGTGAGAGGGGAGTCTAGGAGGGGAGGAGCGAGGGAGAGTCTCGGAGCGGAGGGGTGTGGGGGGAGATTTGAAAAGAATGGGTGATTGGGAAGATTTGGAGGGGAGGGGCAAGGGGGAAGATTTGAAAGAGATGGGTGATGGGGATGATTTGGAGGGGATGGGCAAGGGGGTAGATTTAGAGGGGAGGGGTGATGGGAAATGGGATTTTGGGGTGATGGGATTTTGAAAAATGTACGATTAATGGGAAACGAACATTTATTGCAAAATGAGTTTCTTGAGACATTCGAGTCAAAAATACGTTTAAGGACGCTGGAGGGAGGATGGAGTGCTGGAGAGTTTAGGGAATGAATGAAAGATGCACTATAAGAGATGGAATTTTTTTTTGGAATGAATGGATTTGGTGAGCAAGTCGAAAGCATCCTTTTATAGAAGAAGAAGAAAAAGGTGTTATAGAATATGACAGAATACAGGTCTTCAGGGGTCAGATGAGACATTTTTTAACAACGTGATCACAAACGAAACAACGTGGTCGAAAAACGAACGAACGAACAAATAAGAACGAATAAACGAATAAGAACAGAAGGAAATGTTTTTGGGTTTTTTTTTTTTTTTTGAGATTTTAAAACAAGGAAGTATGGGATGAAAAGACCGTGAAAAACAGAGACCGGAAAATAATTGCAGCGTGATCAGAGAACCGCTGAGACAAAAACGAAGCCTCAAGCCAAGGTTGGACACAGTAGCCTAGTACTACACTTAGGCCTCAGAATACGCGATAAGAGAGACCGACGATTCTGTACACAGGTATGAAAAACCAACGCCAAGAATACTATTCAAGACACCCCAATAGGTACATACAAGACCAGTTTCGACAAAACACAATTGAGAAAAGTTACTTAACTTCGAAAGCGAGCGTGCATGGACAGCTTTGAAGAGACGAGACCTCCAATCTTGCACATGCGCATCAATCCATCAATCATGCGCACCTCTACCAAACTTTAAAAATCTGGGATTTCTGATTATGTGGATGCACACTCTCAGGACATTTCAGGCTGCTGTTCACAATCCACTACGATAAATTAATTCCTTTACCCACAATTAAATTACGTATTCAAATTGAGGATGTTATCCCTATCACATTCATTTATAGATTCATTGTTTTGGATCTATTTTTCAACCGCTGTAAGGAAGAACAATAGCTCTTATAAGTCTTTGTAATATCTCACTTAATTTACCCAGCATCTAAGAATTATTTACTATCCATTCTCCTTCTGTTAACCAGTGACTTTGTTTGAACTCCAAAGCTTAATTTGATGAATCCCATGTGTACAACCACCACTTGTTCAAACCCCTACTTGTTGTAGAAAATATCAAAGTAAGTGTTATGCCCCCATAACTGTTGCTCATCTATTTCTATGCAACTAGTGAGTACTAATGACACCAGTATGCCAATATAGGTGTTGCAGATTATCAAAATATGTTGCATGTACACGTAACATTGCGTTCTGAGTTTAAACTACGTAACAGCGCGTTCATGTCTGCCCCTTGGTTTAAGATTCACAATGCATTCCGTTTTAAAAAACCCACAATAGTTCAATTCAGCAAGATTTTCTTTACTATTTTTCCATATCATCTGCGCCTAATACACATCCATACATACAGCACAATTTATATGCTGATAAAATTCAAGTTTATATATATATATATCAAAAATCCATGAGCAGAGTATTCTGATAAACCCATGTAAGATCTCTTACAAATTTAGCTAATTTTGTGCTCCCACATGTTTTTTTTTTTATGAAGCTCATATCCATAAATAGCTTTTATTCTCATATCAATTCTATCAAAAATGGGATCCCAAGATTACTCACAATTCCTTTACTATTAATTAATGGCTGCTTATAACTCAGCACATCAAATCGTTATATTCCATCTGCCTTGACAAAAGAGATAATCTTCATAATCAAATTATGTTGTTATTTTATTTTATGGATTTTCTGGATATTTGATCCCATCCACATGAAACTATCTATGTCAAGACAGGCACACTGTCGGTTTCAACAATCTTTTGAGATTGACACAAAAAACACAAACATTGTCACACAAAAAAATTAAACTCATGCATTATGTATATTTGTTTGCATTGGAACCATTATGTGCAGATCAAGATGGGTGCCAATTTCATAAAATGTGTCCCTCAATTTTAGAAACGCAGATACACAAACAGACAAAAAAATTTTTTTTAATTCTTAGAAAGCCCCTATAATGTCCACAGTGAAATCACCCTTTTGTTTCCCAAATTAACATCTAAATTTGACAACACACCCATTTACATGTCAGTCGACCAACTGACCTATCAATCATGCAAAACAATAGTCCGAAATTCCCACCTGATGATCATGTGACGCTTGTCACTTGGTTCCCAAAAAAAAATTGCAAAGCAATTGTTCCAAACTTTGTAAATTTAAAAATTGTTTTGCCAAAAATGCTCCCCAATACCACATTTTTTAATTGGCAAGTATGAGACTTCCAGAATTAACTCGAATCCTGGATCTTTTAATTCAATGTTCGCAAAATTCTCGTAAAAATCGTCACGTATACTCGAAATAATCGCTTGTTATCGCAAAAAAATCGCTTAGTCGCTAATAATCGTTAATGGATGTAGCATTCTTTGTTCTGTTCATTCCTTCGCTACCATTGGAGCAAGATAAAAGATTTCTACCATTATTTATTATGGGAACCTCAATTTCATCTGTTCCAAGAGCGAAAAGTTATAAACAGGACATCAAAAATGTCACCTCCAACAACGTACAATCGTGAAACATATACAAATATACAAGTAAGGTCGACCATAATTTACATAATTATACAGTAGTACACCCTATCAGTGGTTCTTCATGAAAAACGAGAGCACAGCACCCTTTCTGAAGACAAAAAAAGTCCAATAGTGGTTCTTTGTGACAAAAAAAATTCATGGCACCCTTTCTGAAATGTGTATACATCTGTATTGCCCAGGGCTTTCTGCACACCTTGAGTGGAACTGCCCACCAGGTGTGCCTTGTGGATTCGCCCACCGACCACATTTCTAATAAATATTAACAATAATTGAGCTAATAAATATTTCTAAGGTACGGGTAAGCACTGGTACCTTTGATTTTGGTTTTTCCCTATGAAATAGTCTCCTATATGAATATGGACAACATCGTCTCCAGTATCCCATATTTCCACACTTAAAACACCGTAACCTGTATGTTGCATCTCCTAAAGTTGGTATGACAGTCGTTCTTCATTGGTGACTCCAGGAAGAATCTCTCCATCTGTCAATTGATGATGGCAGCTGAGTCCAGGAACACCTCCTTTTTGTACCACCGTTTCACCAACCGATCCCCAAACTGATCGGACAGGTAAATGACCACCGATAGGTGGGGAACCACATATCGGTCCCTTGTCACCAAAGCCAAAACACCTTTGCAGAGGCCAGGTAATTGCATTCCCTGTTGAAGAATCACCAGATGTTAAGCACATACGTATTATACATATATTTGGACCCTTCCTTTTTCAACTTACCACCTTGCTCATTTTTCAAGGTATCTTCACATGAACATAAATATTCTGATTCCACATTGATTTCACAATGTGGATTTTATCACATTTTGAATCAAACTATCTTCGAATGAACTCAAAAATAAAAATGAAATCAAAAAGAAAAATCAAATCAAAATCAAAATCAAAAAATCAAAAATGAAATCAAAATGAAAAATCAAATCAAAATCACAATCAAAATCAAAAAATCAAAAATGAAATCAAAATCAAAATCAAAAAATCAAAAATGAAATCAAAATCAAAGCAAAAATGAAATCAAAATCAAATATCAAAAATGAAATCAAAATGAAAATCAAAAAATCAAAAATGAAATCAAAATCAAAGCAAAAATTAAATCAAAATCAAAAATCAAATCAAAATCAAAAATCATCTTCCTCTATCAAAAAAAATAATTCCCCCAAAAAATCAAGTTTATTTTCACAATCTTCTGATTTCGACCTAAGTATGTCAATGCTCCCTTTTTAAGAATTAACTTTTAAACCAATTAAAAGACAACATGCATAATCCCTTTTCCAATTTGGTCCAACTTCAATTTTGAAAACTAACTCAAAAAGTTCGGCCAAAAGGTCGAACCGATGAAAAATTATTGACAATTTAATTCAATTATACTCAGATTATTATTGAAATTTATAGTTATTTTCCATTTCAACTTCTGATGTTCACTCTAATCCATTTCCCTATCAAATCTTACAAAGGAGCCTGGAAGAGAATGGAAAATCAAAAGCTCTCTTAAAAGAACAATAATATGTTGTTCCAAACCCACAACAACAACAAAAAAACAAAAAAAAAACATCAGCCAAAAGAAAATCCTAATAAAATTCAATAGAACACCATTTAGCTCAATACAGCCTGATTCCTCATTTCACAAGTAGGAAACACAATGCCGCTTCTTTGGGGCCCTCCAAGGAGCGAAAATATGCTTCCCACTCATCCTATTACCTCCATCAAAAAAGAGGATATTACATTTAAACCCGTATACTTGTCTGTCTGCACAGAACAATTTTGATTTTCTCTACATTCGTTGATACGAATGACAGAAAACTTCCATCACAGGTGCAACATCACCTGTGCAAGTTTGTAAAATCATAATCATGTCATTGATGACATGGTGTAGGCATCATAATTGTTTTAACACAGCAATCTTAAAATCACTGGGAAAAAATCCTGGCAAAAATCCACAATCCTGATTGCTGTGTCAATGGTAATATTACTTACATAACATCTCATGGCAAGGGGCAATGCCACCTCATGCCATGCCCGATGAATGAATGAATGAATGAATCCACGCCCGATGGTTCAGGGAAAACAATAACGTTTACCTGCAGGACATATTTCCACCCAGGCAAGACCTACCTCAATCATTCAACAACCCCCCCCCCCCCCCACCCCCCAAAAAAAACCTGTAGAACACTAATCTGGACCACACCCTACCATCTACATTGTTCACAAACCACCCACCAGCCTTTTTGGTGGGGTGAAGGTGGGGGGGGGAAATGGATGATGAAAGGGATAAATTGCATCCAACACCAATCCATGTTGAACAAGGGAGGAATTCATAGATTACATGCATCAGCATATTTTTAAACAACTCATTCGAACAAACGAAGCATTCAGATTTCATATTTTCAAAGCATGGATTCAACACATTATTGGGTGAACACCTCATTTCATTCGCTCTTATATGAGCCTCAACCCAAGTGAGTTCAAGTGAGAAATGAAGAGAGAGATAGGGGGAGACAGGAAGATTGAGAGGGAGAGAGAGGGCAAACAAAGAAAGAGAAAAAAAAAACAGGAGAGATGATCTCTGATAATACTGATGACAGAAGACAGGTGTGATAACATAATGATATCACAAACATCACCTCAAATAAAAAATGAATTAATGTAGCAATGAGCAGAGACAGACAGAGAGACTCAGTGACGAGGAAGGGAAAAAAAAAACCCTCGACAGGAGAAAGACTTCTGCATTTGCATCCCGGGAAACATTTGCTACTTAGAAGCATCTGCTGCTTAAAAGCATTTGCTACTTCTTTAAAGTAAGGCATAGTTTCAAATCAAACATCAAACAGATCTGTCAAACAGATCAAAGATCATCATCATCATCATGATCTGCAAACAGATCAAAGTGTTATATTTCACAAAGAGCTGGGGGTGGGGGAAAAGGGGGGCGGGGAGCTGGCGGGATGGAGGGGGGGAAGGACAGGTAATACAGGTAGATTGGGAGAAGAAGAAGAAGAAAAAATTAGGAAAAGAACAACAACAACACTGGCGATGAACAACAGACAGAAGAAACGACATGAACAACAGTGCCCAGTGCTCGGAATGTCAAAGTGAAGAGATTCACAGAAGCGCGGGTAAACGGCGGGAGTAACTATACGCACCATCCTCATACCGCCTAAAGATGCAAAATTAATGTAGACTCCCGGTGCTCCTCATTTTACCTGCACTGTTTTCAATCGTGGCTAGGTCTAAGATTGCTGGGAGCATTCGTACTGTGGTACTGTACTGTTCACTTCTGGACACTTCACTGGGCACTTCTGGTCTGTACACTTCTGTTCGTACTGTACTGTTTGCCAATCGTACAAACAGCGCACGGAATCCTCCAGGCATGACCCAGATTAATAACCCAATATTTATTGCAGGGAACTTTAAATAAATTTATTTGAAATCTTAATGAAATGTCATTTTGTATACTGTAACGAAAAGGGTAACTTTGTCATAACTCTGTCATAACTGTCATAACTGTTTGTCATAACTCTGGTAACTCTGTCATATCTAATGGTTCACCTGTGGCATCTATTTAACACTTAAATTAATAGACACAAAATTTATCCCACAGAGGTTGAAATATGAGCGTCAATTGGTTGGTTGCATCATTTTCCTATGGGCAACCTCAATCCTATCAATTCATTCATCGAGTCACAGACCATGAACATCAATAGACATTAACAGACAGACAGAACATCATTTTATTTAAAATTCAAGCATTTAACAGTCTTTTGCAATGGAACTACAGAATTATTCAAGTGGCATGATGACACGCGCTTCTCTTTTTCATTATCTCGTCAATTAAAATGAGTTCCTTATTATAAAAGCTAAGTCGAATGTACCCTTAACAAGTGTTCATTCGAGAAAAATGATTTTGGAAAGCCGTCAACGCCTGCAAGTGAAGTATGTACGTGCAGGTGCGTGCACAAATATCCCGTCTCGTGGTAGATACCATGCACGTACGTGCGAACGTGCTTTGCATCAAGACAAACATGTCAGTCACGTGATCCTTCGCTTCGATATTGTAACGAACACGTCCTTTACCGGGTTTTTCTGAAACAACCACAAGGTCGAGAGAGTGGCGAGTGGTTTCGTTACTTAGACCTGGATCATATCTCATTTGTCTGGAATTTGTACATGTCTGTGATAATCTCAAAACGCAAGATATTACGCAATACAAGGCATGAAATAAACAGATATTTGATAGACTGCACGGATTAGTCTATGTTGAGCGCTTGTGTTCATTGGCTGTCTATCACAGCATGTACGTAATCAGTCGGCGTTTGCTCGCTCGCTCGCTCGTTAAATGGACCGTGGAGCTCACGGCTCCGCCAATGAAATGCAGGTGTCTCTCTCACCGCAATTTACGCGCCAAAGCGCACATTTAACTCCATTCTCGATTGCTGAAATGCAAAATCATGTTCGCATACAAATACTATGTACGTGCGTTACCTGTGCTGATTCGTACTGCCCGCACATTGGAAGACGTATTTACAGAAAATCATTTTAAAAAGTCAGATAATCGCTCTAGATATGTGTTCATTGCGTCCAAATCAGTCACACCAGGTTCAATTTTGCAGACACTTTTTTAAAGACTAGCAGAATATATATATATAAAACATCAGACACACAAGCAGACTTTTCATACCTTGGCTTGTCCGAACCACTGCTGATCGTCCCCAGCGTTGCAACCACGTACAGGGCCGCCACTTGTTGTGACATCTTTTTTGGACACTTCTCAGCCAAAAACTCAATGAGACTCATGAAACTCACTCAGTTTAAATATATTCAATCAACGAGAGAAGAACTAACACTATCCGCACATGATACATACAAAACACAGAACCGGCGCCTTGTCCATTCGAAGAAGTTCTCCCCGTCTCCCTTTGTGCAATGCCCTTAAATAAGCCACATCTCCTTTTGATGTTGTTTGCTTAAGATCCGTGGTCACTGAAAGGCAGCCTTCCTGGTGCCAAGAAGATCTGCTTTTCATCATGGAGTGACTCAGAAGTTGATAACGGTCAATCCTTTGACCTGTTCAGCCTCGGTAATTGAATGCTGCATACCCACCCCATGCTTTATCCAAACTCTTGCCTCCGGACCTTTCACGGAGGTGACAAAGGTCAACTCACAGATATCCAGTAATGTCCGATCCTGGTTCCATTCACATTCCCTTGTTCAGACTACACGTTTTGAGAACCCATTTTACACAAGATCACATTGAAATGCAATTTAACTGTTTTTAGCAATAGTAACATATACTGACAATATATATGAATATATATATTATCCCACAGGGCCTAGGTTATTTGATTAATGCAACGCAGATTCAACTATTGGGAACAGATCCTTACCTAAAACACATACTAATGAAATAACTAAAGAAGAAGCCTATGGTGTGATACGTGTTGCTCGTGGCCAAACTAGGGTGCGACCTTTGACCTTTACACCAAAAATGGGAATATATACAGGGGATTATTTATAAGGGAATATTACAGATATTTACAAAGTGGAGGGTTCTAAAAACCACAACAATATATATATATATATATCTTTAACTTCCATTGAACTTGGGGACGACTAAGAAGAAGACCTTTGTTGGTCGAAAGCTTGTCGAAAATTAAAGATCGACGTCCTGAAGCTACGTCTGCGTCTGATTTAATCTCCCGATTATTTATTTAATGCAAATGAGACGCCCTGCTCGTACTGTGGAGTTTCTACTATTTCTCACAGTTATATATATATATATATATATATTAGTGGTATTAGTATATTATATATATATATATTAGTATATTATATTAGTATATATATATATATATATATATATATATATATATATATATATATATACTGAAACGCAAAAGAAACTTACCACCTTTGAAACCTTTAAATATCAACAATAACACTGCGTGTAGTGAATGTGTGAACTTATTTGTGGACAATAGTGTCCTCACTGTCAGACAAAACGGTCACGGATGGTCACTTGAACCTTCAATGGTCACTTCATAGCACAGCTGTTGAACAGCCATTTTGACTGTCAGTGATTAGCCAAGGGGTACGGGATGATTTTAATGAGCTGCACGTGATGTCTTGATATTGGCTTTAAAAAGGCCAGTGCAAAATGGGCATTTCAATCAACATGCCACGATTGTCAAGGGATCAACGGCAGCGTGCCCTTGGCATGCTGCAAGGCGGACTGAGCTACCGTGAGGTGACACGTCGCCTTGGCTGTTCACACCAGATGATATCGGCCCTGGTGGACAGAGACACCCTCCACAACTCTGCAGATGACAGACCTCGATCAGGGAGGCCAAGAGTCACCACTGCAAGGCAGGACAGGCAGATGGTCCGAAGTCACCCGCGGGATCGATTCCGTCCAGCATCCCGCACTGCGGCAGAAACTCCGGGGCGTGCAAACCCACGGATCTCCAATGATACTGCACGAAGACGACTGCATGACTATTGCAGTCATGCAAGAAACTTACCACTTGTTTGAAATGTAATAAAATTGTAACAGTTCAAAATAAAACAAACCAACAATTGCTAATTGAAACATTGGCATTTTATTGATGACATGTCAAGTTTTTGACCAAGATACACCATCTCATCAGTTTGTTCAATGTCAAGGGTGCAATGTCAGTCCCCTTTCAATAGCGTGTGTGGCCACCATTGTTTTGGATACAGGCAGTGCATCGTCGGCGTATACTGCCTACCAGTCTTTGGATGGATTGCTGCTGGATTCTGTCCCACTCAGTCCTCAATGTCTGAAGCAGCTCTTCCCGTGTCCTGGCCCTGCCAACTACGCGTCTCCCAAGCTCATCCCACAGGTGCTCTATGGGATTCAGGTCAGGGGAGAGCACAGGCCACTGCATGGTGTTGATGTTCTCGCCTTGGAGAAATGCAGTGGTAAAGCGAGCAGCATGGGGACGAGCGTTGTCATGCTGAAAGGTTCTCAGTTCTGGGTGGTCTAGCAGGAATGGCAGCACATGAGGTCGCAGGATGTTATCCACATACTGCTGGGCATTAAGATTCCCATCCACAACCATCAGTGGCGTCCTGTACCGGCCTGATATGGCGGCCCACACCATCACACTTGGGCCACCCCACCTGTTGGCTTGACGCACGCAACAATCGGCATATCGCTCGCCAGTTCTTCACCAGACACGCTCACACCCATCAGGACTGTCCACACAGAACCTTGACTCATCGCTGAAAGTGACCTTGTTCCACTGTGCCAAGGTCCACCGCTGATGCTGCTGGCACCATCTCTGTCGGTTGTGGCGATGGGCAGCCGTCATCACGGGGCCTCTGTATGGTCTTCTGGCAGTCAGACCATAGTCATTCAGTCGTCTTCGTGCAGTATTATTGGAGATCCGTGGGTTTGCACGCCCCGGAGTTTCTGCCGCAGTGCGGGATGCTGGACGGAATCGATCCCGCAGGTGACTTCGGACCATCTGCCTGTCCTGCCTTGCAGTGGTGACTCTTGGCCTCCCTGATCGAGGTCTGTCATCTGCAGAGTTGTGGAGGGTGTCTCTGTCCACCAGGGCCGATATCGTCTTGTGTGAACAGCCAAGGTGACGTGCCACCTCACGGTAGCTCAGTCCGCCTTGCAGCATGCCAAGGGCACGCTGCCGTTGATCCCTCGACAATCGTGGCATGTTGATTGAAATGCCCATTTTGCACTGGCCTTTTAAAAGCCAATATCAAGACATCACGTGCAGCTCATTAAAATCATCCCGTACCCCTTGGCTAATCACTGACAGTCAAAATGGCTGTTCAACAGCTGTGCTATGAAGTGACCATTGAAGGTTCAAGTGACCATCCGTGACCGTTTTGTCTGACAGTGAGGACACTATTGTCCACAAATAAGTTCACACATTTACTACACGCAGTGTTATTGTTGATATTTAAAGGTTTCAAAGGTGGTAAGTTTCTTTTGCGTTTCAGTATATATATATATAGTATATATATATATATACATATATATATATATATATATATATATATATATATATATATATATATACAGTCATCCCTCGTTTATCGCAGGGGTTACGTTCCAGAACCCCCCGTGATCGGTGAAAATCCGCGAAGTAGAAACCATATATTTATTTTATTATTTTTATGTATTTTAAGCCTTTAAAAACCCTCCCCATACTCTTATAAACCTTTCCCACGCTCTTATAAACCCTTTCTACACTCTTAAACACACTTTTGAGACCCATCCTTACGTATTAGAAAAATATTTGTACGTGTATATATAGCTGAACAGTATATCTGAAAATACTGTAATAGATACTGGGTAAGTATATCAATAATAGTTTTTACTGTACTTCACAGCAAAGAAGAGCATTACAGCTCATCTGAAGGCGCCACTTCGCGTCTCATGTCACGTCTCATCCATCTGCCAATAGTGTGCCGCATACGAAATCATCTGGGCAAACTCGCGCAAGCAACCCAAGCTTGGTTTTCCATATGCGCGATTCTTTGTCCACTCATTTATAATGCGTATTTTATTTCGATTTACTGTAATATTCTTTTAATTTAGGTTTTAATTAATGTGTTATATTTTTATTTATATTATTATTAATTTTTTAGGCTAGAAAATGCTTATTTTACCGCAAAAAAAATAAAAATCTAAAAAAATAAAAATACCTATAGGCCGCAGAATCCCGCGATATCTATCTATAATGCCAGTAATCTCTGTGTGTCTGTCTGTGACCGCTGTTTCTCGACAACCACGGGTCCGATATACTTGAAACTTGCCAGGTATATTGCTGGGGACCCGAGGATGTGCCTTTTCAAGGTTTCATATTAATCGGACAAGTAGTTACCGAGCTATGTCCAAAAAACGATTCAACCAATCAGAGAGCAGCGAGTTATCACGTGTGCCGAACGTGGCGAACAGACTCTGCCTCGGACGGCACATTTGAGAGCGTATTCATTTATTTCACGTTGGCAAACTATGTTGCCGCTATGTTGGCGTTAAACTATGTTTTAAAACTAATTAAAACTAATTTGCGATTATTTCGCTTTCCTGCGCGTTTGTGCACGCTATGGCGATTTCTTTACCAAACTCCGCAAGCCGTTCGCTTTGGACCAAACCATTTCATGTAAATAGAGGGGGGGGATTGTCACCGTACTCGCAAGCCGTTCGCTTTGGACCAAACCATTTCATGTAAATAGAGGGGGGGGGGATTGTCACCGTACTCGCAAGCCGTTCGCTTTGGACCAAACCATTTCATGTAAATAGAGGGGGGGGATTGTCACCGTACTCGCAAGCCGTTCGCTTTGGCTTTGCGAATGGACCAAACCATTTCATGTAAATAGAGGGGGGGGGGATATAATTTTAGATATATATATAGTACGGGCATGCCCTAGTCTATCTATAATGCCAGTAATCTCTGTGTGTCTGTCTGTGACCGCTGTTTCTCGACAACCACGGGTCCGATATACTTGAAACTTGCCAGGTATATTGCTGGGGACCCGAGGATGTGCCTTTTCAAGGTTTCATATTAATCGGACAAGTAGTTAGCGAGCTATGTCCAAAAAACGATTCAACCAATCAGAGAGCAGCGAGCTATCACGTGTGCGGAACGTGGCGAACAGACTCTGCCTCGGACGGCACATTTGAGAGCGTATTCATTTATTTCACGTTGGCAAACTATGTTGGCGTTAAACTATGTTTGAAAACTAATTAAAACTAATTTGCGATTCTTTCGCTTTCCTGCGCGTTTGTGCACGCTATGGCGATTTCTTTACCAAACTCCGCAAGCCGTTCGCTTTGGACCAAACCATTTCATGTAAATAGAGGGGGGGGGATTGTCACCGTACTCGCAAGCCGTTCGCTTTGGACCAAACCATTTCATGTAAATAGGGGGGGGGGGATTGTCACCGTACTCGCAAGCCATTCGCTTTGGACCAAACCATTTCATGTAAATAGAGGGGGGGGATTGTCACCGTACTCGCAAGCCGTTCGCTTTGGCTTTGCGAATGGACCAAACCATTTCATGTAAATAGAGGGGGGGGGGGGTATAATTTTAGATATATATATAGTACGGGCATGCCCTAGTAATGAAAAATCCGATATATAATTTTACATATACTAGCGAGAAAAACCTGCGATGTACCGAAGCCGTGAAAAGTGAAGCGCGATATAGCGAGGGATGACAGTATATATATATATATACTGTATATATATATATATATATATATATATATATATATATATATATATATATATATTGTTACGGTCCGCGGATAAGATGTTGTTTGCCGAGCGGAGGCGCCGCGGCCGAACAGTTTTTTCCGACTCACCCGATCCCCTGAAAGTTGGCCAGATCGCGCCACAGCTATTCAATGAGGGAAAAGACAAAGACGACACGGATGTGAAGAAGAGGAAGACGGAGGCAAAAAGGTTTGAAATACGATTACTATTTATTACTATTTACAGGCTCAAAGAAACCAAGGAGAAGGAAAGATAAGAAAATAATATAGACAGAGGGACGGACCAGAAGGAC